>NC_079479.1:15285003-15908548 GCF_026230105.1 Diorhabda sublineata | reverse complement strand
GGCGTAGGTCATCTCGCGTTTTTTGAGTGAAAAAGTAGTTGGTCCTGCGGTGTGCGCACTTGTACCACTTCGTCACGTCCGGTATCAGTGTCCTCGTCCACTCGGCCTTGGCACCCTCCTCTTGCCACTCTTGCTGCCATTTGTCCAAACTGATTTTCCTTTCTTCCTCTTTAATTTTTTCCATTGTTTTCCCTTCTCGATCAGTTTGAACTCTCTTGTATATTCTGACCCTCTCATCGACCAATATATGAATAGAGATCGCTCCCGCGATGGTCTGCAGCGCTATTGCAGAAACGGTTCTATATGCGCTGCAGACCCGAATAAGCGGTTTTCATTGCGTCATGATATATAAGTTTTTGTATTTTTGGAATTTAATGACTTCTGCCCATACTAGTGCCCCGTAGAGGGGGAAGGAGTGGATCATCTCCAGCAACATCCTCCTCCTTTGACTAACAGGGCCACCTATATTCGGTAGTATTTTTTGAAGGGCGGATGAGGACGGCGAATCGGGGGGTTTCCCAGGCATTAGTAGCAATATTAAGTTTGCTATTTTCAACTCTCTAGGAAACTCTTGCCTACTCAGTAGTTCGTTAAAGATGGATCTAATCATTTCAATTTTTCTTTTCTTTACATATTAATTTATAGTTTTCTTCTTTTAATACTAGCTGAAGAGCTTCATAGTGCATCACCTTTCCGTCTTCCATTTTTTAATTTGGTTTATCATTTTGTGTTTTATATTTGTGTTATTGTTTTTATATGTTATTTTTGTTTTTGATTTCACATCTTTGTGACTCCTGCTAGCTCCTCTTACAAAAGTTGGTTTTTCATTGTTTAGTGCTATTATATTTAGTTGGGCCATCCAGTCGTCCCAGTGGTCCCCTCTTTCGTCGTTTGTGGGAGACCCCCATTGGGACGATTTAGCGTTGATGTCCCCAACAATCATAAAATTTTTCAATCCCGCGACGGCATTCATCAGATTTTGAACATTTCTTCTGTATTCTCTCATAGGGATGTTGGGAGAAAAGTAGCAGTCCACCATCGTGATCTCGACGTTAAGCCCAATCACGAGCTTGATGGTTTTGACCCCAACATCCCTGTTCCTAAAGAATAACGCTACGTCCTTACTTTTATCTTGCACCCAACCACCCCCTCAGTCAGTTTTTTATTTGATTCGGAAACAATAAGAAGATCCGCCTCGTGTTGTGCAGCTTTAACGTGGGTAAGGTCGTAATAACAAGACCCTTTTCTTCTTAAATTTTTTATTGCTCTCTTCATTAAATGTCAATATCCTCCTCTAAAATGTCCTCTCTTACAATATCATCTTCTTTTTGTGTATAATCTGAAATATGTGCGTAATCGCTATCATCGACGGGAAAATCCCCCTCAAGCGTTGCCTTTTTGAAAGAGGGCTCATCCACATCCTTTCAGCCATGGTTTCTTTACCAGTAACAATGTATCTAATTCCTCTGAACTCTGGTTATAACGTGACGTCAGTTGTCTGGTTGGGGTTTGGGCCATAGGTACGTTATGTTCGAGTCCCTTATAGCTGTAACCTCATTTCCATTTATATAAGTTCGAAAACTTGCTCCTTCTTTGAATTTATTGTGGTTCCTATCTAGGTATGCTAAGCTGACAACCTTATCTTCCGCTTCTCTAATAATACTTATTCTATATCCTTGTAAAAATCCTGTATATAAACTCCTTATATCTATCTGAGCCGACTCTCCCTTTATTTCTTGATTAAATAAAATATTTGTTTCTTCCTTTAGAATATTTGAAGATCCTCGTGTTTGCCCCAATATCTATTATGTGTCCCTAAGACAATTTTGTTTTACATTCTGCATAATGCATAAAGGTGTTGTAGAGGTTCGGTATAAACAAAAAGATGTGCGAAGCAACAATATATTTTATTATATTCATCATTTCTTGTTATTTCGTTTAGTATTCTCCTAAAGATTTTTGATGACCGATGACTTCGTTTTGTCCATTTCCAGAAATGGTTTCATCATATAGAAAAAAATAACTTATGCCAGTGCTTGCGACATGGATACAGAAGTTATAGACCCACATTTGAATCTTATAAAATACTTCCCCACTTGATAATACTGGTAACGGAAAATTTTGTTGGTTGTCGAAAGTTATAACTTCCATGTGAGCAGTAGTTTTAGATAGTTCCGACTTCAGTTGTTCGTAGAAGGTTTCGGCTTTTGCAACATGCAATGATTTTTCTGCCTTAAGTCTGTCTCTCTCAGTTTCTGTATATGCACCGTCAATTTGATTAATCATTTTGATACATTTTTGACACGTGTCAGATTTTGCATTACCGAATGTGACATTAAAATTTTCCGAGAAGTATTTCCTGAAAAATTCATATTGCACCATAGGTCTAAAATTTTCTTTAAAATGTTCATTTTTTCTATTCCCTTGTAGTAATGCATATTGAACAGGTTAATGTTTTTGATCTGGTGGAGGTGTGCCACTGGTTTTCAAGTGACTTATTAATCTATCTACCCTAGAGAGTAAAGAGAGTCAGCACATAACATAATTTGTCAGACGAGGATAGCGATTGCCAGCTGTGCGACGCTTTTAAGCCATTGCGCATGCGTCGAATGTTAGTGTTCTCAACCACCGAGGAGTAATAGAGACGACTTAATAAATACTCCAAAAAATATTCCTTTTCAAAATTATAAATTTAAAAATTACAAAAAAAATAAAATCAAGGTGACTTAAGTAAAAGAAAATTTTATTGTGAAAGTACTATTTGAAAATTTTAGAAGATTTTATTCAAGTATTAAATCGTCTGTTACTTGTTAATTAAACATATCGGAAGATTTGTCCATGAAATCACATAGCACACTCTTAACTTGCGTTGGAGTTGAGTCTCCCAGGAACCACGTTGGTTTTAGAAAACCATCGAATAGCAGCCAGCCATTATTTTCCGGGCTGATACAGTCTGGTTTAGTGGCATTTAAACACATCGAATTAACAAAGATTTTTCCGAAGAAGTTTCAAAGATTTCCAGCACGGTGGAATGTGGAATTCTTTTCATAAATTTTTCATTACTTTGTTTTGAAGCATACATTTTGTTAAATAATAAAAATCTTGCGGCATTTACACTTTGACACTTTGAGAGTCCATACATAAGGCACGTCAACTTTTGGACTGTATCAATTTTGGTTTCATTAAAGATGCCAGTAGGATTCGTCAGTGACGCAAAAACTTGTTGAATTAGTGGGTGCTTCATAAATAGAACCAAGGGCCGAAGTTTTCCTTTGTTGAAAAATGCAGCCGTGTAGTCGCAACCCGTGTAGGCGTGAAAAGCGGGAAGAGCAAGACATAAAGTCGCGCCTAATTTTATTTATAATTCTGTACAGTTAATGTAAACTTCATCTTTATTTTTACTTTTGTTCGATGAACTGTTTGCCAACCAAATTTGCAAATTAGGAAATTTAAGCATATTACCTAATAAAATTATTAAAACGTCAGTGACTGTTTTTACCAAAATTTTTGAATTTTCAGGTATTTTACTTATGTGGAAAATACTTCTCGTATCAGCTTCTTCATGTTTACATGCTAATTCAGTTTCTTCAGTTTTCACTACGAAATTTCCAACAGAAAAATATGAAAAACATTGCTCTCCAACAGTAATATAAATTTTTAATAATAATTTAATAATAATAAATAAATAATTTAATAATCCTAATATTGTAGCAAAAGAATCATCAACCCAATGGTCAGCTAAGAATTTTACCAGGCTTTCTTTGAAACGAAAATTCTTCAAGCTTTTTAAAAAATCATTCGGTCTTTTTTACAAAGGGCCATTAATTGTATATGGAATATCAATTCCTTCTCGATTTTGCTGTTCGCAATCTTTAATGCTAGGCGTTAAATATCTATCAAATATGATATGTACTTCCGGAGTATTTTCCGAGCAAAGTTTAATCAATATCGATTCTGCTATTTTACCAAATGTTTGTGGTCAATCTTTGCAGTCAATTGTTTACCTAAAGTTGAGTTATCCGTCTTCATCAGTCGCCTGAACAATGAAATAGTGCAGGAGGTATAGGCGCAAGAGGGAATGACAGACAGTATTCAGTGTCAACTTTTTGATTTATAGCAATTGCTAACAGACGTCCGAAAATATCTCGTTCCATTTTAAGTAATGTGTTTTTGTCTCCGGTGGCACTCTTTATACTTTTTTTAATACAGTCTGAAGCAAAGTTATTTATTTTATTACAAATTATTGGTCTCACAAATCTTGATGAATCTTCGAAACATTCCAAAAAAAATTTTAACTTTTGTTCTTCGCCTAAAGACTTAACGATGAGTAAACAATTGGTAACATTTAAGGATGCCGCTTTACCAGTTGACAAATTGATCGTTTCAACAATACTGTTTAGTCTTAGAGTCTTTCTCGATTCGATTCTTCTGTAACGTATAAGAAGTATCATCGGCTTGAGATAATCCGATTTCTGCTTTTACAAACGACATAACTTTAGTTCTGACACTTGACTAAAGTCAAGTCGACAGGTGATATGCCTAAGCATGATTTTGTGCGTCTAATACCAAATGCACCTTCACGAAATTCCTGAAGTAGAGTTGAATTTTCAACCTTCAGCTTGATTAAGTTGTTTTAATACACATCAGCCCATTTGGCATAATTCGTCTGATTGAATGCAAAAAAGTAAGTACACATTTCGAAGATAGAATCTAAGTAGAGCTCAAAATTACTGCAACGAATACTTCTAGAAAATCGAAGAAATATGTTCAGTATACTGCAAGTAAGATTGGGCTGTCTTTCCATGGCCGCTCCGAAGTGTTATTTCGCGGAACTGTTTATAACCCTCCAGTATTTTATGCAAAGAATCAGGTAAAACAATGCTCTCATTGATTCCACACGAAGTATTCATTATCACGTTTAAATCTTCGTTAAATATTTCAACATCATCCATGCCAATTTCGGACAAATATTTTTCAAAATGAAGAATCTGCAGAGCACCAGAAGCCAAGGGATGTAGCCGCTTACACCGATTAAAATGTTTACGTCTAAGAAGCTGTTCATTGAACCTCCTGCTAATGCCTCAGCTTCAACTAAAATCTCTATTAATCCACTGGAATCAATATACTTTCAAATTGATTTAAAGAAAGCCATTTGGGTATGGAATGCACCTAAATTAATGAATATATCATCAAATTCTGGCTTAGTATGTTGAATCTGCAAAGCTATTTGGCTATTGCTAAATCGTAAGTAGCTATGATCTGCTGTTGATTACAATTCTTAGCAACTTCCTTTGCAATGTTAAAAGTTTCCTGAACAACAGCTAGCGACGTAGGAGATTCATTTATTGGTGGTAAGTACTCGACTGTCTGAATTTTACTCCCATCAATGCCAATTTTGCAGTTATAACCTAACCACATGGGTACCGAATCAATTTGAGATAAAGACATACTCCCCAACAAATCCTTATTAATTGCAATCAATTTTTCTGAGTGACATGCATCGATTGTCTCAGTAATTGTCTGAAAAGGAAGAATCGTCATACTTGTAAAAGGTGTCTTAACGAAGGGACGAATTTCCTTTGGAGGTGCTTCAAAACGCCGTCTCTTACGAGCTGGTGCAAGAGCCTCCGTAGGATCTTCATGAACATATGCGCCTAAGGATTCTGAATCAGAAGTATCCGAATTGTCCATATTGTTAGGGTTATCATTTTCACTGCGAAACTGATAAATGATACCGACTGTATCGTGCAGAGTATCTTTCCTAGTGGCTGTATCGACAAAACGGTCAAAATTATCGAAAGCTGCGTGCGTACTTAGTCCATTAACTCTGCTAATACCGGCTGGTATAACATTGTTTTCTTTTTGGGAACTATACGTCATCTCAGTTTAAATCTCTCAGCTAAATTATAGCCTATTGTATGTCCATATCTATTCAATATCGTCAGAACTTTTCGTGAACTTGTCATAGATTTCATTGATAACCCTAGCGTAAGATGTTTTGACGGTTTGACTCTACCTTTGGTTACAATATAAATCAGATCACTATACACAGACTTCATTTTCACTAAGTCGTCATCTGAATTTTTACGTCGAGTATCTGGTATCTAAGTCACACACTAAATTCAATAGTTGCTCTGGAATATTACACTCTCCGAGAATGACATCCTCTGGAGTCAGATTTTCTGGTAGCTTCATACTTTCCTGAGATGTTATACACTTTTGTAATTCGCAAGCGACATCTCTGCATCGATTCTTTTCAGTAAATTGTAACTTAGCTATTTCACCAGCTAATCGTGACGTGTTCATGTCATACTAATAGACAATTTTCCTTTTTGTAGCTCCCATAGATGATTCTATGGTAAGTCGATCGCCAAAAGCTTTAATAATTTTATTTTCTAAATTTTCAGCACGATATTCCTGTAGATCTTCAGCGCGTACTTGACCTTCAGAAAATTCCAATATCAATAATTTATATTGAGATAAAAAATCAGTGAGATACATAATGCGATTTTTCTAAATAATTTCCGCCTTATAATTTCCGAAATTGCACTGAATGCTAACTGATGAAATTGACGGTTTTTGTGCCAATATCTTGGCTCTGAATGTTCCTCACATTGCCGTTTCAGTGAAATCTGATATTATGAAAAACAAGTTGAATGATAAGCAACAGTTTGAGTGCTTTCTAGTTTTATTAATAGCTTTGAGTCATTTGATTTTACGGCCATTGATTTTATTGTTTCAACTGTTGCTTCCGATTGCGGAAACAATACATAAGTTCTTTTTTTTTCAAACTTCTTTCTCAACACGATCAAATAAAAGGCAGGTTGACTTTTTGTTTTTGAGTGTTGATGAAATAGCTTGCTGGGATCTTCTGTAGCAGCAGATGACAAATCTTGAGAAGACTGAGAATGATCAAGTTCCTGCGTAGATGTACTAGGCTGCTCGTTTGAAGTAGTCATAGTAAACTGGTCGTCTATTGAAAGTGTGGTTGGATGATCATTCAATGAAGCTCTTGATTCTTCCTGCAAAATAAATGTATGTGTTGAAAGTAAATTTGTATCAAAAGCTTGGCTCTAGTAATGTATTTTTGATAATCGATTCATATTATTACTACTGTATGTACTTACTAGATCACAGCTTACAGCAGGAATACTTTGTTCATGGAGATCTGGAGGGAGCCTCGGAATCTGTAAATTATAAACAATACGACGAAACAATAACATTAGCGAGTACTTTTTGAATGATGCATTATCAAAATCTAGTACATTGATTTTTTCGTTACACAGAAGACACGACTTCATCTTTATCAATTTCATTTTACGTTAATTAATTTAATAATTTTTAGATGGAAAAATAGAATAATAATGTAAATATAAAACGTTGTGCATTACGAACTCCAAAACAGCGTGGTTTTTATGTAAAAATAAAAATACCGCAGCTGTTAAGTTGAGAACACTAACATTCGACGCATGCGCAATGGCTTAAAAATAGCATGCTACTGATAATCGAAAAAATCCTTCTAGACCACAGAAGAATTATGATAATGCTGAAACCAACGAAAACTCACAAGATAATAATTCTAACGTATCTGCTATACAAACACAATCCTTATCTGCTCTATCCACTGAATGCCACGTGCTTCTAGCTACGGCTAAAATAATTATGTATGGCTCTCACAATAACCCATTTAAAACTACTATTCTCCTAGACAACGGTTCTCAAAACTCATTTGTTTCACAAGAACTAGTAAATAAACTACAATTGAAAACGTTTGAAAAAACACTGCAAATTTCCGGCATATCACAAACAGTATCAACCACAAATAAAATGGTTCATTTAAAATTCTTTCCACATTCCAATCCGATCAAACACTTTGAAATACCTTGTGCAGTATTGCCAAAAATTACTTGCAAATTACCACAAGTGAAAATTAACGTAAGCCAGCTACGTCTGCCTACTGATATTATTCTAGCCAATCCAGAATTTAACATACCATCGGAGATTCACATTCTAGTTGGGGCCGATTTATATTACAAACTTCTTACACCAGGTATCATAGATCTCGGTAAAAAATTACCTAGTTTACAAAATACTAGCTTAGGCTGGATAATTGGATCCCAGCTTCTGATAATTTGAACATTTCTGTCCCCACTACCTTTTCAATATTCCCCAAAACCAAGAGAAAAATTCTCTCAACCATATCGCGATGTTTCGATCCTCTTGGACTTTATAATCCCATTATATTGTCTGGAAAACTTTTGGTCAAACAATTATGGCAAGCTAAACTTGACTGGGACTGGAAAAATGGCATACATTCGTAAACAATCTTCCTAAGCTATCTCAATTAACTATTCCAAGATTCATTTTTTTAGACAAATCTATCAATCTCATCGAAATACATGGTTTCTCAGACGCGAGTCTGAAAGCTTTAGGCGCATGCGTGTATTTACGAACCATTTATTCTGACAATTCTGTTTCATGTAATTTAATTTCGGCAAAATCGCGTGTATCCCCCGTTTCTACCACAATTACACTTCCTCGGCTAGAATTATCAGCCATGCTCCTACTGTCTAATTTAGTGGGCAAAATTTATAAAAACTTTCAAACAAAGATTAATATTATTTCTGTAAATCTCTGGTCCGACAGCCAGATCGCTTTATGCTGGCGCAATGGTGAACCCGTTGGACAGTATTTGTAGGCAACAGAGTTGCTAAAATTCAAGCCATAACTAAAGATCATTCTTGGAGGTATGTAAATACTATCGAGAATCCCGCTGATTTGGTGTCACGTGGCACTAGCGCAAATAATTTAATTTCTAATAAACTTTGGTGGCATGGACCGAAATTTCTATCAAATCCCACTCTCGATTTATCAAAATTTGATAATTTTGCATACCCAAACCTTCATCTTTCTGACATTCCCGAAACAAAAACTGTCGTCATGACTACCCCAACAGAAGAAAATTTTCTTTTAACTTTATTTTCTAAATTTTCCTATTATAAGAAGTTGCAAAGAACAATGGCGTACGTACATAGGTTCATCAGAAATTGTAAGAATTCGAACAAATTTTCTGGTCCTTTGACAGTATCCGAATTGAGCAAATCTGAAATCTTTATAATCAAGACCCTACAACAAACTAGATTTCAAAAGGAAATTAATGAGATTAAACAGAATAAAATTTTATCTGATAAGCAAATAAATAAGCTGAAACCTTTTTTAGACGATAAAGGAATGCTTCGAGTCGGTGGACGTCTTGCTAACGCTGACCTTTCTTTTAACCAAAAATATCCATTACTTCTGCCGTCAAAAAATATAACTGTCAACTTAATGATTAAGGCTTGGACACGCTGGAGCTCAAACAGTGTTGTACAATTTTCGACTAAATTTCTGGCCATTAAATGGTTTAAAAATTACCAAAAAGCTTATTCGAAGCTGTCATAAGTGTTTTCGTTTTTCAACTAAGCCATATACACAAATTATGGCAGACCTTCCACGAGATAGAGTCATCCCTGCTCGACCGTTTCAAAAAACAGGACTGGACTTTGGTGGGCCATTTCTCATAAAATCTTCCAAATTACGAAAAGCTCCCTTGGTGAAATGCTATATTGCGCTTTTCGTATGTTTTGTCACTAAAGCTATTCACATTGAAGCTGTTACTTCTTTATCAACTGAAGCCTTTATCTTGACCCTAAAACGGTTCATTTCCCGTCGTGGCAAACCTGCCAAAATTTATTCCGACAACGCCACTAATTTTCAGGGCGCTGATAACACTTTTAGAGATTTAGAAATATTTTTCAAAAATCAAAATAATATTGATTCTATTCAAAATTTTTTATCGCATTCCAAAATTGAATGGAAATTCATACCTCCTAGAGCGCCACATTTTGGAGAAATATGGGAAAGCGGAATAAAAAGCTCGAAAAAGCTCATGTCAAAAATTCTTGGAGACTCCAAATTAGCATATGAAGAGTTCTCTACAATTCTAGCCCAAATAGAGGCAATTTTAAATAGCAGACCTATATCACCATTATCTAATGACCCTTCTGACTTGGAATGTTTGACCCCAGGTCATTTTCTTATCGGCGCTAGCCTAACTTCCTTTCCTGAAAAAGATAATACCACCATCCCTGAAAATCGGTTGTCACTATGGCAACAATGTACAAAGTTACAACAACAATTCTGGCGCCGCTGGTCGACTGAATACTTGAATCAATTACAAAATCGACCAAAGTGGCTTAAATCTTTCCCTAATCTGAAAGTTGATTCTTTAGTTCTTCTCAAAGAGGATATGCTACCCCCTCTACGGTGGTCTACAGGAAGAATCATCGAAACGATGCCGGGGCCTGATGGGAATGTGAGGGTAGTAAAAGTTAAAACAGCAACTGGTATATACACCAGAGCCATCTCTAAAATAGTCCCTTTTCCTGAGTCTGATGAGTCACTTCTCGGTGAAAAGTGACTGATATTCAACATAGGCTTGTAAGTTATATGAACCACCTTGTTGTTTACATTTTTTTAGTAGTTACATTGGTTACTAGAATGTAGTTTCCAATAGGAATCGTTAATTTTTCTTAATATCATAAAATGCATTGAATTCGCTTTCTCGATTTTTAATTTTTACCGTGCGATATTGACATGCTTACAAACATTTTAATGCTATTTCAGTCCCATTTATCGAGCATTTTGAAACTTTTCAAGTTTCAAGGGGCCCAATATGTTCGAGAATTATATTCTCAAACCAATGAATGATCATTCGATTTTAGAATCGATGATCTTAAAAAAATGATTAATAAATTTACGACTACCTGATCTCAAAAAAAAGGAGAGTGAGTTGTCGGTGCATTTAAAAATGAAAAGTCAAATTAATTTCTCTTGATGAATTAACATAGTTCTTTTATTCAATTTACGTTTCAAGTGTTATTTACTGTATTTGGGCGCAGGACAAGTTTTGTGTTTAACATTTTGTGTAGTGTAGTCATATTTTATTATAACTTTTTAACCTGAAAGTGTCTCAATTTATATCGACAGAAGTCAATAAGGCACCAACTACTGTAGCTTTACGACCTAAAGTAGTTGCTAAATAAAAGATTATTCATAGTGGCGTATGTCTTTTAGCCTTACACTAAAATACCGTTTTGTGCTACCAAAAATCAGCAACTGCTACAGTCTAAGTGCTGTACAGTTAACAAGTACGTGCAGCGCTCCTCACGCTTAGATATAAATAGGCGTGCGGGTAAAGTGGTTGAAGAACACGGTCATTTTCCAACCATCTTTGTTTACGTGCCTTATGTATGGACTCTCAAAGTGTCAAAGTGTAAATGCCGCAAGATTTTTATTATTTAACAAAATGTAATGAAAAATTTATGAAAAGAATTAAAGGTTTGAACTCAACGCACATTCCACCGTGCTGGAAATCTTTGAAACTGTTTCGGACAAATGCCACTGAACTAGACTGTATCAAGTTCAGCTCGGAAAATAATGGCTGGCTGCTATTCGATGGTTTTCTAAAACCAACGTGGTTCCTGGGAGACTCAACTCCGACGCAAGTTAAGAGTGTGCTATGTGATTCCATAGACAAATCTTTTGATAGTGACGACAATTCTGATATTTGTAGGGATGAAAATCCGATGATTCAGATTATTAAATAAGAGTTACGGAAATATAAGAGGTGCGGCCAAGTGAGCAACGGCAACCATGATTTTTTTAATCTTTATATAAATTGCCGTGATGTAGACATTATTTTATTTAAAAAAACAAGTGAACGATATTTTTTTCCAGAAATCAATTAAAAATAATTTAATTAAAGATACTGGCGGCCAAATTTTGGTAGACAACTTGATATATATATATATATATATATATATATATATATATATATATATATATATATATATATATATATTCTCCTAATTATAAATATACATAAAAATTCGGTTTTTAGGAAAAAACCGATGAACGCACTAATCCTGGAGCCGAATCTCGTACTATAATTTGATTTCTTCTTTTCTTCATAGATCTGTTTTCTTACAAATTTTCTTATATTTTCAAATTAACCATAATGTTATTAAAATTACACAAATTATTATTATTATCGTAAATAGTCCTATTGATACATGGCTTTGCGGATTATAAATTTCATGAATTGGTTTTATATTTCAAGCAATTTTATTTATTTCAAAAAATTATTTTAAAATCTATTTTAGTTAAATTTAGAGATTTATAAATTTGATTATTTTAAAACTTGAAGTCTAGTTTCGGTAATATTATTGATTTTCCTTTTTAATGTGTATTTCAGTCTATAAATTTGGAATCACTCAAAGTTCATTGTTCGTCACTTGCTCTAATATAGTTTCTTGAAGATTTATATCACTAACAACACAATTTTCAGGAGAGCGTCCATTTAACAATTCAACAGTACTATTGTCTTTTAACTTGAATGTTTCTTTGCAATTCTAACGCGGGACATTCTTTTTTGTTAAAATTGACTTCTTCTTGATTTCTGGCTAAGTAAGGTTGAGGAAAGATAAATATTGTGTGATTTTGAATTAACAGGATATAAATAGAAAAATTAATAAATTTTGTGTTTCAGGATTGGAACATGGGTAGCAAAAATAATTTTTAGATTTGGAAAGGGTTACTTGTGAGCCCAGAAACAGATAATACGTTAAAATAATATTAAATTTTGGAATTTATTCTTCTTTATAAATAGTGATTAAATATTTCCAAATTTCTTGACTTGATATAACAGAACTGTGAATTGTATTTAATTTGGAAAATGTTATTGCGTTTTCAATATTATCAATTAATGTAATTAAACTTTGACAGTCCATATTAATCTGTGAAATTGTACTATAAAATGTTATGAAATTATTCAGTTATTATTTTAATTTCTATTGACATGTGAAATTTCTCTAAAGTTTCTTTTGATTATTCCATAAAGTGTAATCGATTTATTATAATATTTATATATATAATATTATAATATATATATATATATATATATATATATATATATATATATATATAATTATATATATAATATAAATAATTATATATATAATAATTAACTTCGTGAATTATTTGTTTTTGATTTTGTTGTAAAACATTTATTGCATTGTTATATTTCTTCATCGTCTGAGTCAAAAGTTCCAAAAAGCTATTTATCTAATTTTCCTACTGAATTTTAAATTGTTAATCTGTTTATGAATATATTCTAAGTCTATATAATATATAAAAGTATGTTTGGTGTAAATAAGGTTACTTGTTCCCAAATTAATAGATAATAATAGGTTATTTATTTTTATAATTTATGTCTTCCGTTTTAGTCTTCTTGTAAATAAGTAGTATTATTAGTATCGTTGTCAGCTTCATCCTTCTGTAACAAATTTTTGGTTTTAGGTTTTCTTATTATATTTTTATGATAAATGCCTCTATCTGTCTCTAACAATATATCGGATTCTTTAACAATTTCTGTTTTTTTGAATTTTTTATCTCTGAATTTTGTCTTGATGTAAGCTATCTCTTGGTTTGCGTGAGAAGGGGGATCATTTCTATTTTCATTTCTTATATTAATTATTTTTTCTTTAATATCCGCATTTCTCTTTAATTTTTTCATATAATAATTTTGATGTTTCTTTGTGATTCTGAATATAATTCGATATTATTAAGTGATCGTCTAAATCAGTGTATCTCAACCTTTTTGGACCAAACGCCCCCTTTGTAAGACCCGCCCCCCTATAAATTGTACAATAATCCCTAATATAAGGTAGATTTGGCTTACATTAGGCGTTAATAGGATATATCCAAAGAATTTTGAAAGGTACAATAGTAGAATAACATTTATTAGTTAGAAATTTAATTTAATTTACAAAAAAGTAAGATACATAAAGTAATGTAATTTTAACATAACAAAGAAATAATAAACTAAATGAAATTTTAATGAGATCCTTGAGGTTGGTGATCTTGACAAAGTTAATAATATTGGGTTCTAATTTTGAGAGATATAATCGTAAGTCACCTTGTTAAAAATGTTGAGGCGATTTCTTTGCTTAGTCGGCATTTGAAAAACCGCACTAAAACCCTTTTCCACTAGGTATGACGTTGGAAATGGCATGATTAATAGTCTTATTTCTATTAATAGTCTCTGAAATATGTTAGTACTGCTAATTATTATCCAAAATTCTATGTTCAAATGGATGTTTCGCTTCTACATTTGCCTGCAAATCTATTAATATTGAATATTTTCAACATCTTTAAACCGAAGTTTCATATCTATAATTAGGCTTTCCAAATGCTTATAATATACTTCAATATTCTCGTCCTGTATAATTATATTACTTAAACAGGGAAATAAAGAAAAATCTTTTCTACCCATGTTATTTTTATAGAGACTTTATTTATAAAACCAATAATTAAACTTTCCACTTTAATTATGGTCACATTGTTTCCTTGCAGTTTCAAAAGTAATTCATTTATTTTTGCATATATGTCTGCCAAATAAACTATGTGACTCTTTAAAACAGATATCTCCATTGGAAAATTATAATTTGTTGATTCTAAATAACTAATGACTGTATCAAATAGGTTGAACATTCTTCTGAGGCAACTTCCTTTCAATAGCCACTTGACCTCCGTGTGCAATAATAGGCGCTCATATTCCTTTCATTTTCATGGCAAAATTGCCGAAATAATCTTCATTAAGTGGGTGTGCTTTTATTTTGTTAATTATTGATTTGAGTAAATTCATTGTTTCATGTAATCTCCCGCCAATGGGTTTGGCAACCAAGTGTTGCCTATGAATTAATTATACAATGAATTGTAAAGATATTTGGATTTTCTTCCTTCAACACGGTTTTAAAACCACGATGACGTCCTACCATCGAAGGGGCACCATCCGTTGCAGAGGCCAATATATTTTTCAAAGAAATTTGTTTTTCATCAAAATACGTTTTAAAGCATTCATATATTGATGTGCCTTTCGTATCAGTGACTAAATGTCTGCAGAATAACATTTCTTAGATAATATTTGAATCCCTTATTTACCTAACATAAGCCATTAATATTGCATCACTATCCCGTACACTACTCTCATCCAACTGTATAGTGAACTCTCGTGTTTGGAGATCCGCAGTTAGTTCATTTTCAATATCATTGGCCATTTCATTAATCCTTCTTGATATGGTATCATTACTTAATGGAATCATTGACAAAATATTGGCTGAATCTGCTGAAGAATTTCCTTTATAACCGGTAATAATAATTTCTGTCCAATATTATGAGGTTTCGCATTCTGAGTTATTATACATGAAATCTTATATGACACCTTCAATCCCTTATTTATATTTGTGGTTGGTGTTTTGATTACATTGATTATTGTATTTCTTTTGGTAAACATCGTTTTTAAATTGTCGAAATATTCAATGTCTTTGTCCTGCTTGTCGGGATGTTTTCTTTTTAAATGTTCAATTATCCGGGATGGTTTCATTGCTTCATTAGAAAATACCTGATGGCACAGCAAACACATTAAAAGTTGGCTAGAAATAAAACCAAACTTTACATATTCAACAGAATATTGCTAGCATTTCTTTTTCTGGGACATTTTTAGAGGTTGATCTATAATTCAAATTTTAAAAAAATCAGTTTTAAATATATAAAAAATAAGTAAAATTGAAAATATTCATTTACTAAATTGGTACAGGAGAACTGCCATATACGTACCACTTAATTTCAAATGTGATTTATATATTATTTAGTAATAATTTATAGGAATATTATAATTTGAAACCAATCTATAACTACCGAAGTTACTAATTGACCACAATTTTTTAATTATTATTGATAAATATTTGTGATATATTTATATATAAATATTTTTCCAAGACAATGGATACAGTATGCTTCGATAACGGTATCCTAAAGCGCGAAGCGTATCTATAAGAAAATAGTACTTCTTGAATAAGTTTATATTTAATTGAACACAAAAATATTTCTTATAAAGAAAGCTCAGAAAACTCACCTGATTTATTCAATCTCTTATAATTCACAACAAAACAATTATTGTAACGGAATTTTTGTTCCTACTTTATCGATTTAATTAGAACTTACAATATAAAGCCTTTGTTTAGAAATAAATGACTTAATACGCATTAGGTGACCAGTATGCATTTGGCAACTCTCTCAAGTAATAATTAACTTACTTATGATATACAGAACAAAATGAAATACGTTTATTATAAGAATGATGCAAATATCATATATGGCGAGAGCACAACAGATCACACAACTAACTGCTCGACTAAATGATTGAAATCGTTGCATACGCAAAGCGAATCTAAGACATGCGCACTAGGGATTGCAATACTGGACTTAACTGTACGATGCAAATTTTGCCCGTTAGGGAGAGGAGGCGATAACTAGAGGAATATATTCCATCATCTGCGCATGCATTTTTTTGCTACGAGGGTCGGTTGGAGATATCGGTCAACTTTTGTAATGAATTTTTACGAGGGGCTACTAATAAGATTCTAATTGTGCGTTATTCTTTCCATTATAGGTATATTAGGACAAATAAATGTATATGTTGAGATTTCAAGAGGTAGTTGGTTTAAATTAATTTGAAACCCTCGCTTCCAAAACAAAGTCAGTTTATTTGAAAGAAAAATTTCAATATAAATATAGGTATAGGTATAAACAAAATGCTTCTATACCTACATCAAAGTAAAAATTAACAAAATTGATGATCATTTTGTGCAGTGTTTGACTTGGCTAGATCTGAGTTAACAAATTCTTCTAATATTTTAAAGTCATCCCTAGAAGCTTTCGAATAAGCAGTCTTCTTTTGGTTACCTTTCTTCTTAGTTGAATGTAACGACTTCTGTTTTGTGATATTTGTATTAGCTGAAATTTATTTTTATTTTCATCGTCTACAGAGCATAAAGCCAAGCATGTAACCAGATATCTAGTTGTTCATCGCTAAAATTTTGACAATCGAGCATTTGCAGCATTTCAAAAATATTACTTTTTATTTTTTCCTTAATGCTTTCTTTCTTAACAAACAACTGTGATTTCAAATCCTGAACTTCTTTAGTATTTTCATTATATATGACCAGTGGTATATTATTATTTTGCTGCTCACTGTTTATAGCTACGTAGTGGATAAGCTTGCATATAGTTGTTCTTATGCAAAAATCAATGCAGCTACACTTAAATGTGTGTATACATATATTACAAAAAGGGCATTTTATAGAACAACACACATTATTATTTTCCGATTTTTTAGTAACAATGTATTCATTACTATCATTTTTCAAAGACCAAATGAATAAATCCTTTTGCATTAAATTGAACTTCAATGTAAGAGCAATTCTGTGTCTGGATATTATGTTGTTTATCAAGGTCCTTTTTTTCAATTTTATTATTCTGTCCACAGATTTGTCCCATAAGTAACTGATGAATTGATTTATACAATCTTTTTATTTTTTTCCCAGCTAAGTAATGATATTTAATGGTTTTATGGAAGCTCTCCAAGTCCATGTTAGTGGTCAAACCGCATCCACTTCTGCAGTGATAAGCTTTTGCTCAGATATTTTTCCAAATAATCACCAATTTTTTTTGTTTCTTGATCTGCAATGAGAGTCTGAGTGAATTCGATTTGTGAACATAAAAGCAACTGGATAACCCTGTCTAAACTCATCTAGCTTCAGCACATTGTTTGACCCAAATATTAACACTAGTCGCATCATCTTTGTGGTATAATCCATCTTTCAGATCTATATTATATGCCCGCTGAATATTTCTTATGTCAGTACTTGTAAGGAGATCATTCCTCTTTAGGTATTCACCTATGTTTGCTCGCACTTTCTGTGGTATCCTAAAATAAATTAAAAATCAAAATCCTGAAAATGAGCATATTATAATTAAGACTCGAATTAAGATTTTTCCACAACACCAAGATACTATTATGTATATGTCAAGCCCAAGGTCTTAAAGCTAGTTCATATAAAAAAATAGAACCAAAAATAGAGTAAAAACAACCGACAACCACGATCACCCAATAATTTTTATAAATTGTTTAGCAGGTTTTAGTAAGTACGTAGGTATGCAAAATACAGGGTGTTCTCAAAGATCATGTCAGTATTGAAGGAGATAATTCCTTGGCCTATTCTATGACTAAAACTTCATATAAACATGTGTCCTGAATTGTTTTGTTGAGACCCGTGAAGTGATAAATTTTTATTTTTTTGGTTTAGTTGATACAAGAGATAATTATTTTGTTTTCACAGAAGTACTTGATATTGGAGTTTTAGGTACTTACCCTTTAGATAGAAACCCTAAAATTAGTTTGAAAGCAATCATCTGCTTATCACTTTTTGGAATTTGTAAATGTTGTATTACATCTGATCCATGTAAATAATGTGTAGGGTTCACGCCAGCATGGCGACATAGCGACAATTGTTGCCAAATCGTCAAGAAATGTTGCCAAAATCATACACATCGACGATAAATTTGTCGCCCAAAATATTTTTAAAAAAACCTATGTTTTATATTTACTGCGCTGTTTTTGCATAAAAGAATTTATATATGCCGTAAAAATATGTATAAAAGTGTGTGTAGAATGCATATGTTAATTTTTTTACTTTTGTCTACCACGTTATATTTTTGGACCACTAAATCATAACTTAGGTGGTCGTTTTGGACCACTAAATTTTCATTGTGGTGTGAACTCTAATAATATGATTTATAATATGTAATATCATAATGGTCTGACTCAAGGTTTCTTTTGACGACAATTTGGCTAACACATGATTTATTTAACTTGCAATATCCTTGTGACTTTAAGTTCCGTTTCCGATTTTGAAATGATACTAAATTTTGTTTCTTGTAGAAGCGTTTGCATTCAAAATAAACATGTTCATAATTGCTTCGAACTTTTTTCCCAGAATTTCGTATATTCTGGACATTGTTGACTTTTTGTTCTTCAGAAAGCTATTGGTTGAATTCTTAAAAAAAAAAATAAGTAAATCCCTCCGTTAACACTGAATTTATTCAGGAAACATGTGTCTTTTATACTCACCATCAAGACTTGGAAACTGTAAATATACTATATTATTTTTAAAATTGTGTTTGTGCTCCAGATTGCTTCTCAAGTCTCCATCAAATTTAAAAAAGAGACTGCATTCCATACACATATATTTTGTTTCACTTCCATATTCAATCCATTGGGATGATTTAATATGAATGTTTCTTAAATGTTTATTTAAGTTAAACTGGGTTGAAAAAAATTTGTTACATTCAAAACACAATACCGGCATCTTAAAATTAGGACAAAAAAGATTTAGATTCAGAGTAGATTGAGAAAAGTGAAAAGTATTAAAAAAATCAAAACAAAACAAAACCGAATTTAAAGTTGGGTTATGTTATATTATAATTCATTATTTATTCGCATGCGCAGATGCATATTCCTCTAGTTATCGCCTTCTGTTAGGGAGACATATAAAACATTGAATATACATTGTAGCAATTAAATACCAAAGGTTAACAATATTCTTTTACAAAATGTTTTATTCGCTTCTTTCACAACGCAATAGAAAAATGCAGCGGCGCATCACTGAAAGCAGGTATTCAAAATTATTTCGCCCACGCAAAATGACTATCACCCCCCAAAAGCGTAAAGTCAAATAATCACCCACTGTAAGTTTTCGATCGCCCCCCAGGGGGCTATATCGCCCAGGCTGGTCTATCACTGGTCTAAATCAAAAAGATCAGGGTTATTTATGTGACCTTTAATAATTTCGAATGGTATGAATTGTGTTACGGAGTGAATTATTATAAAAATTATTATATGCCAATATTGAGTGTTTAATTAATTGATCAGGTATTAAATTTTTTATTGTTTCTTTTAAGCATCTAAAATTTTCAATTAGACTAGAATGGAATCGTTCCACAGGTGAATTAGAATGGCTATTTTTAGATGTCGTATAATGTAATTCAACTTTGTGCAATTTGCAAAACTCTTGAAGGTCGATATTCTTAAACTCTGAACCACAATCAGCTGTTATTTTATAAAGTATGATGAGTAATATAATTTAATATATTGTCAACAACTGAGGTTCCATTGACACTTGACATTGAATATGCCTGACCGTAACGAGAGAATGCGTCTATTATAGTTAAATATGACTGATTAGTATGACTGAAAAGTATCTAGGTGTATATGTTCGAATTGTTTTCAAACTGTTGGGGTTAAATCAAATTTAATTGCTGTGGGATTTCTATCACATTTATTCTTTTGACATGTTTCACAATAATTAACAAAATTTTCTATATCCTGTAACAATTTAGGCCAATAATATTTTTGTTCTTATATTATTTACTTCGCCACTTGTTATTAGAATTTGATTTTTATATGTGTTCAATGATCTATTTGAAATTGGTATTTCTAATATCGGGTTTTCTAAAGAAGAGTGTATTGTTTCTAAGTCTGAGTCTCTGTTTAATGGTGGTCGTATTTGAATATCTGATATAATATTTATTTTATCATTTGTATTTTTGACATTCTTTATTTATCCATTTTGTATAACTTCCTCAATATCGTCCAAATATGATAAATTAGGTAATAAGTCGTTATCTATTGGTTCAAAATCATTTGGTAAATCTTGTATTTCTCATTGAATCTAAATCATCAATGTTATCGTTTAACGATTCCGTTACCAAAGCCCTTACATCACAATCTGCTTTTATTCTTGATAATGGGTCTGCTACTAGATTAGATTTTCCTTTTAAATATTTAATTTCCTAATCATATTCTTCTAATTTTAGTCTCCATCGAACTAATGTTGAGTTTAGTTCTTTAAGTGACATTCATTGTAAAGGTTTATGGTCTGTATATATAGTAAATTTTCTTCCAAATAAATAAGATCTATAGTATTTACATGCCCATACAATTGCTAATAATTCTTTTTCTATTGTTGAATAATTTGTCTCTGCACCATTTAATGTTCTTGAAGCATAAAGGATCCTATAGACGGTCAAATTTATTTGTCAAACTTCATGTTTTCATCAAACAAAAGTGCATACGATCAAACCAATAGATCAAATAATTTTGTTAATCTTGCCCATATTTCAGTTTTTTTCTTGCCGCGAAGTGATGTTCGTGTGTTATCATCTTCTGTCGTTATATAACAATGAGTATTAATACAGATAAGGCATTTTTGGCATTGACACTAGCACTATGTATGAAGAAAAAGAAAAAAGGTCGTAAATGGTCCAGAGAGTGGTTGAAATTACGGGATAAATATACGCACGAAAATTTATTTTGGGAAATAGTACGATCAGAACCAAATGACTATGCAAACTTCCTGCGTGTGGACCATAAGACATTTGAAGATTTATTAACATTGCTAAGACCTCGCATAGCAAAGCAGGATACCGTTATACGTAAATCTATACCAGCTTCTCAAAGATTATCTATAACCTTGAAATACCTGGCTAGTGGCGCCGATTTTGAAGACCTAAAATTTCAATCCTGCATTGCACCACGTACACTGAGCGGCATTATCATTGAAACTTGTGAAGCAATAAATGAAAAATTAAGCAATATTCACGTGAGATTTTTATTTCAAAATTACAAAATATATAATTCAAAGGGAACAAAAATTGTTTACAAATTTGGCTGCTATATCAGCTTCAAGTTCAATTAGATTATTTGTTTGAGAGTCTGAAATATTAATCATCGCAGGTTGCTACGTATTGGACAGATATGCTTGTTCAGATGTAGTTTGTGAAATAGGAGATGGGGTGTACGGAATAGGTGATGGAGTGTTCCAAGTGAGAGCTGGCTGAGACTGATTAATAACTACTAAATGTCTATGAAGGTTTCCTTCTTCTCCTTCAAAGAGTATTTCGTTTATGAATTTTTCTTTGTTCTACAGACATGTGCTCTAGTTTAAAGGCCCAGTTTCTTGCCATCACTTGATATTTATTTTCAGGTTTTCTGAAATGATCCCTGGCTAATGTCATTAAGTCATGTTGCAAGTCCTCCTTTTTATCCTTCTTCATTCGTACAGGAATAATAGATGCTGAAGGTGTCAAAGATGACTGTGTTGGTAGTTTTGATGATGATTCCTAGAAACCAAAACAATAAATATAAACATATTACATATTAATAATAAGTAGTTTCATGTTTCAGATACCCAAAACACAAGAAAGTTGGAAAATATTGGCACGACAATTTGAAAATTCATGGAACTTTGATAACTGCATTGGAGCTGTAGATGGAAAGCATATCACTTTACAAAAACCTGAGAAATCCGGTTCCTATTATTATAATTATAAGGGAACACACAGCAAAGTGCTTATGGCCATAGCTAATGCAAATTATGAATTAATCATAATTGATGTCGGTACAAATGGTAGAGTGTGAGATGGAGGAGTAATTAAAAATACAAAATTTTGGAACATGTTTGAGACTAACCAGTTGCGTAATCCAGAGCCACAAGAATTGCCACTTTAATAAAAAATGCCATTTGTATTTGTAGGCGATGAAGCTTTCCAACTTCATCCAAAATGAAACCCTACAATAAGCAGGTTTTAAATAATAACAGAAGGATTTCAATTATCGTTTATACCGTGCTCGACGAATAATTGAAAATGTATTCGGCATTCTTGCGAGTCGTTTCAAGATTCTCCAAAAACCTATCAAATTATCTCCTACAAAAGCTAATATTGTAATAATAGCGTATTGTCATTTGCACAATTTACTAATGAAACAAAAAAACTACATTAGGAATGGAGATGAAGACGTGGAAGATTGTGTTACAGGGACTGTTATACAAGGTTCTTGGAGAAATGAGTCAAATCAATTGTTGAATATCGAACGTACACGGGCTGGACACTTGCAATAAATCCGTCATTTTTTTGATCGCATTCATTTTCTTGTATCCATATAGTCTTTTGATTTTATTCTCCACAGCATCGACATGTCGTGATATACGGAGATAAATTCCAAAAGAAATTCTTTTTCAGAGATGATGCCGTTATTATGGTCTTTCATCGCAGTTGTGTTCTCCATGGTTTCAAGGCGATAACTAAGATCTTATTTGACTAACACCGTTGCACACTATCAAACAGGTTTGTCAAACACACCGTCAATCAAAATTTCCATAAAACAGATCAAACATTCACATTGTTTGACAAACACGTCAAACAAGCTCGCACACTTTCAAAAAATTTGACAAACTCGTTTGTCAAACAAATATTTGACAAATAATTTGACCTTAAGAGATCGGATGTCCTTCTTGAGACAATATTACTCCTATTACATACTTGTTGCATCAGTTGTTAAGTCAAATTGTTTATTGAAATCTGGGTGGGCTAATATAGGTTCTGAAGTTAATAGTTGTTTACAAATGTTAAAGCAATTGATAAACTCTTGTGTGTGTTCTACATTTTTGTCCTTTTTCAAGCATATTGTCATTGGTTATGTGATTTTAGCAAAATTTTTAATAAATTTTCTATAATATCCTAATAATCCTAAACATAATATAATTTGTTTTTGCGTGTATGGTATAGGAAAATTTTTTATAGCTTCAATTTTCTTTGGGTTGGGTTTAATGCCTTCTGGTGTAACAATGTGTCCAAGAAATTCTACTTCTTCACATAAAAATTCGCATTTATCTAGTTGAATTTTTAAATATGCTTCTCTTAATTTGTAAAATGCCGCTTGAAAATTTTGCATATGTTCTTGTAAGCTTGTACTAAATATTATAATATCATCCAGGTATACTAAACAAATTTTATTTTGTAGTTCTTTTAAAATTCCGTCCATAACTCTCTGAAATGTTGCAGGTGAATTTTTTAATCCGAATGGCATTCTGAGAAATTCGTAATTGTCTATACTAAAACTTGTCTTTTCTATTGAGTCTGTTGAAATTTGAATTTGGTGGAAACCACTTGCTAAATCAAATGTTGTAAAATATTGAGCCCTTCCTAATTTGTCTAATATATCAGTAATGTTTGGAACTGGATATGTATCAGAAATGGTTTTTTCATTTAATTTTCTATAATCGATTACTAATCTCCATTTCTGTTTTCCGAATACATCTAATTTTTTACTTACAATTCAAATAGGTGAACTCCAAGGGGAGTATGAAGCTCTTATTATTCCTTTTTCTAACATTTCATTAATTTGTTTTTGTACTTTTTCTTTATGTATATATGGGTATCTATAAGATTCTACGTGTGCCGGAATTTCGTCAGTTGTCTATCGAATGTTTTATTTTAGATGTAAAAGTTAGCGGATCTCCTGGTTTCAAAAAGATATCAGAAAATTCTTTACATAATTTAATTATATTATTTTTTTCTTCATCATTTATATGATTGGTTCGAATTAATTTACTTATATCTATTTTGTGTTGATTATATTTTTGCTGATTACATTTTTCTTTTTTATTTTCTGCGTTACTTTTATTTTCGATTTCTTTCAAGTAATTAAAATTATGAATTTCATATTGACTAGTTTCAAAAGGATAAACGTTAAGGTTTATTCAAAGTCATTTTAAATGTTTCGTTTACTAATATAATCGGAACTTTGCCTGTTTGAGGTCCTGGCATACCAGGATAAACGTTAGCGGTGTAGTGGTCCAATTCTAGTTCTTGAAATATTAGTGTATCGCTTTTGGGGTCTAAAGAGGGTACTGGTGGCCTCAAGAAATTATCGGATCTAAAAACCACTTACTTTATATTACTTTGTCGGAAATTTTATTGTAATGAATACATACTTTAGTTTTTTGAATGCAGTTTGCGGTAAAGTATGTTTTCGTTTATTCATTTTTATTTTATTTTCTTTACTACTTTTTTATTTAAACAACCAATCAAATTGTATAGTTTCGCGGTAAATAAAATGTCAGCTGTCATCAATTATAAACTGACTTAACCTAATATTATTTGGCCTCATCGCTTGAGCTATAAAGTCAACCTTTTGTGTTGTATATTTATCTATTACGTTAGCTTAAATAACAAATTTCAAGAATAATGTTATTAAAGAATTAGAAATACGTAGCAATTCTCAGTATTTGTCATGATTTCCCTGTAAATTATACAGTTGTGATGTGGTTTCTTTAGCATAATATATTATAGAATTGTTGTGAAGTAACATACAGTGTGCTCAAATAATGTTTATTTAAAAATATTTGATTCGTCTATGTAATTATGTTATAGTTAGAATTTTGGGAGGACGTTCATAACCTAGTCTACCAGAATCGTTCTGATAAGTGGTAATCGGTGTGTACATTCATGAAGATGCCAAAAATCCTAGTACTAAAATGAGTTTCCGTGTGAATAAATGTCATTTATCTCCTTAAAAGCGTTATCATACAACTGGTTAAACAAATATAATAAAATCACAAAAAAAAAAAAAATAATAACTTGTACATGGTTAAATATTATTCAGATTATCGACTTACTTTTTGACTTTCGATAGTCGGTAAAATTTTTTCAGTTTTTTCTCCATACAATTGTTTGAAGTTTTTTGCTAGCCCTATATAGGAAGTTTTCTTCGTCGAAGTGACTAGAATTATATATAAATTTTCACTCACGGTTTTGTTTTTTCTTGTACGTTCCATCTATAAGTATTTTTTCTATGAACGTGCGTTTTAACCCACTTTCCCGCACGCATTTTAGTTTTGAAAGTGTCACTTTCCCGCACTAGTGCGGGAAAGTAAAATTATGCAAAGTTTGACCGTATTAGATAGTTTTTTACTTTGGAGGTTATAACTATTTATGTAGCATTTTTAATTTTTTGAAAATATAAAATAATAAAGATATTTTTCATATAACCATATACATTCTTCAAAGGAGTGTCACAAAACAACTATCATACCACCCGGGTTTGATATCAGTTGCTATGACAACCCAGGCGTGTCAATGTTACTAAAATGTCAAAGTTGTTCAAAACGTCTTGGAAGTGACCGAATAAGTAAAATCTTCTTCTGAATTAAACCACATTAAACTGAATCCGATACAATAATATTAATGGATTCATCCGTCGAAGAACTTCCCGAAGCCATTTTGAAGGCTGCAAATGAAGCTAATTCCGAGCTGTTACCTGCCAAATCCAGATAAGGTATGAAAAGCATTGCGACCATTTTGTTACATAGTGTAAGGAGAAAGGGACCAAAACTTATAAGGAAGAGGTATTTCTGGCGTATTTTTCAGACCTAAGTAAGGTTTTGAAATCTAATACATTATGGTCCCGCTATTTGATTTGAAGTTTAGTAAAAATAAAACAAAATTTAGATAGGAAACTTTCATAAGCTAACGTCGTTTGTTAAACAAAAAAATATTCGAGCACAGAAAGAGCAAGTTTTTACCAAAGAATATATATCCAGGGTTATGCTAGCTCCCGATGATGAGGTATACCTGATGATTAAAGTGAGTATCATTTTTGCACTGGCTGGCGCTCTCCGCAGATCCGAGCTTGTAAATATCACTGTTGATGACATTCAAGATAAAGGCAACCTAATTGTTGTGAAAATTTCTGATTCCAAAAATCATTCGTCAAGGTCATTTGTTTTATTTGAAGAAATAAATGATGAAAGTACGCAAATTTACGACCACCTACCATTCCACACCGCCGATTTTTTATTCATTATAAGAATGGAAAATGCTCAGTTCAATGCGTTGGCGTGAGCACTTTTGGTAAGATACCGGCAGAGATTGCTGCATATTTACGCATCTGGTACGTTATACAGGACACAGTTTCAGACGTTCTTCGGCAACGTTCCTAGCAGACTCCGGTGAAGAAATAACCAATCTAAAGCGCGTCGTTGGCTGGAAGTCTACTACCTTCGCTGAGGGCTATTTGGAGGACTCCGAGAATCAGAAGAAAAAACTATCAAATGAAATTCTCTGTACTACAAATGACTTAAAACCGTTGCTGTTACCGTCATCGTCATCTTTATGTGACCTGCAACCGATGCCATCCTCATCGACGTCATCTACCTTCCAGTTGAAACCAAATAACTCCACTGGACCGGCAATTCTTACTAGTCTACAGAATGCAACAAATTGTGTTTTCAATATTAATATTTATAATAATTAGTAGTTTTCGGTTAAAATTTTGTATATTATTATGTTTGTTGGAATAAAATAATTTTTGAAAAATGGGTTGGTATACTTTTTTGTTTATACGGTCGTAGAAAAAATAATGTTCCTAACTCATGCGTAAAGTGTCTTTCCCGCACTTGACTGCTTGTCCGAATTCCGCTTCCCGTCGTTCGGGACAACTGCGTCGCTTGCGGGAAAGTATCACTTTCCGCACTTGCTAGGAAAATACCTATTTCGTTGTGATATTGAACGCTTGAGCCATTTCCTACTTCAATTTTTTCACAAATTTCCTTAACGTCAATTTAACATTTAATTGAGTTTGTTGACATGGCATTTAGAGTATTTTACAACTTCCTAACCAATAATCACTATATTAAAATTTATCTCCGCCACGTCTGTTCGTCAAACTCAAAAAGTACCCAACGAATTTTCCCGCGATTTTCATCAAGAGATAAAGTGATTCATAAGGGAGGTTCAAGTATATGATTCTTAGAGCCCTACCTCACCGAGACGCCATAGCGACGTCGTCGGTTACATATCCAAATAATTCGTATTGAAATGTATTGACGACTCACTGTAAGCGACCAGGAGACCTTACCAGTGTTATGTATACGATCAAGATGCGACTTACTAAATGGTCAACAGGTCACCAAGACTGAAGCATAATGAGCTTCGATCGAGAAAGGATTAATTGTAGAATTCAAAATCGACCATATTTATGGGATACCTCAATACAAGATGGCGACTAAAATTAAAATTATGTCTGTTATTGATGAAGGGAGACTACTGGTCGCAACAGCCAAACCCGCCAACCACGTGTATTCATATAGTCGCAGAAATTCTATAATTTTATCCACCATGGGTTACGATACAGAGTCCTTGACGCGTTTTTCTTCAATGCCAACTATATAGATAGTACTTATATTGGAATAGAAAATGACGTTTGTCAATTTGAAAGTGTCTAAAAATTGTATATAAACTGTATGATTTTTATTTCATTCTAAAGTGAACTATTCTAATGGAGAGCCAGTAGAACTGAAGAGGATGTAAGTTAAATAGTGAAAAAACATTGAGCGAAATAGAGCTGTGTGATAAAGGATGTCAAGGTACTCCATGCAGAGTCAAGTTCGTTTCAATCATTTTAAACAATTATGTAATGAATAATAGAAAAATTATTATATATCAGAATAAGTACAACTTTCGATGCCATTTGGAGAATGATTGTTAATGATAACTGGTTCAATAACTGTATTTACTCGAGAGTTCAAGTCCCACAGTCATATTTAGATATTCATGCATTTTTTTAAATAATCTACCGATATTCTGTAAAAATAAGTTACTAGAAGATAATGAAAAACTTAAACAGTTTCAGTGTCTGAGACGATAACTTGGTTATCGAAACGCACCTAGGACAGTGTAATTGTGAATGTTGGTGTAGTGTGTTCAGTACAAACATCACCAACAATTCAATAAATTCCAACTTAAACGAAAAACTTAATTTTTAAAAATTAAAAATAAATTTTAGAATGTTATTCTTTTAATAATCACGGGACGTTCTGTATACTACATCGTTACATTCGACGGAAATACTTTGTCCTTGTTTACCGTGATGTTTATTACTATGTAGATATAGATACGATACGTCTGACCAAACTTGTTTTTCTTCATACAAACAGATACAAATAAAATGAAATATTTTTGAAAATTGGTATTGAAAAAGCGAATGGTAAGTGTTGTAACTTTTTTAAATATATTTTGTGAACGTACATCGCCAGCGTTGGCCATTAACACGGTAGGTAAATATAATTACAAGTACGAGGGAATGTTTGAAGTTTTTCGAATCGTTTGGAAGTTACGTATAAAGTATATGAAAGCAGTTATAGGAAAATGGGTCAATATGGCGGTTAAAGCAACAGGTGCATTATCTTGGAAATTATTCCATGGAACGGATAACTTTCAGGTGAATATTTAAACTACTGAACGACGTAGTGGTGACGAAAATCAAAGTGAAACTCATCGTTTTCTTCGATGAACGTGGTAAGATACACCATGAATTAGTTCCAGAGGATCAAACAGTGAATAAGTAGTAGCACTTGGTCTAGTGAAGCAAGTCATTATAAACGACCAAATTTATAGAAAAAAAAGAATTCATGGATTTTTTACTGTTATATTCTAGCATAATTGTTTAATCAAACAGCCACCATAGCTGCAAGATTTGGTTTTCTTCTTTTGGAAACTAAAAAATTCGCTTCGGGGACCGTACTATGAGTCGAATAAACCCTTAAAAGAGGATTCGCTTAAGAAACTGACAAACAGGAACAGTTTTTTTTAAATTAGTATCAAAATTAATCTATCTGTCAGATTCATTTATTGATTCCATCGAACTACCATTATTTTTGAATTATTATTGCTTATGTGCAAGCCATGTACTATGGAAACATGCTCAACAGCTGCACTAGAAATGATTATAAATCTGTGAGATAGCTGATAGTCCGATAGCCAAGCAGCCATTAGAACTTCAAGCTCCAATATCCTAACATCCAAACTCGTTTGGGATTGCAACGAAAAATTGAACGATCTAGACAGAAAAATAAAATTACTCTACACCGGTGTTGACATGCTCGCTGGAGCGGAAGCAGACAGCCCTTGAAACCTTCTATGGTAACACCTAGAGAACAAAATGCATTGGAAAGGAAGGTATACGAGAGAAACACCAATATTTAGGACAACCTACAGAGGCTGACAAGATAAGAAGAGAAGTCTTTTCGGGGCAATGTCATCTCAATGGGAAATTGAAGACACTAGACACAGATTCCAGATTCTTTCGAAGTGTGAAACTTCAGAGCCCTACATCTGGAAGCGTATGAAGATAAACATCTTCGGTAGCTACATCTTCAAATCAAATTGAGAGCCAATGAGTATTAACTAAAACTTAGGGATCATTTCCAAATTGAACTAAGATTTTTGGAATGTTGTTAGACAGCATGATGATATCTGCAATTCTATTGCTAGTAATTCTAGAGTGAATTGAAAGTTTGTTATATCAGTAGAGAGAGTTTTGAGTATATTTTGGACAAAATCTAAATCAAAAATACAAACTAATCAATAAAATTGCTCATCATACAAAAGATTTCTTAAAGTTATGGATGACGAATATTTTTAATTTCAGGAAAAGGTGATGGTAGAAAGTTTCTAGTTCTTTATAGAGATTAAAAAGTTTCACTGTTGATCGAGAAGATTAAATATGATATTACCAAATTGGACTCCGCGTGCAGTTTGGAATACCGAAACTTTAGCGTTGTTGAATGAAGTCAAAACGGACGTTATACCAAATCAAACAGTTCAAAATATCATTACAGAAAGTACTAAATTTCCTCTAGCATTTTCAACGTCAACTAATAAATGCAATTATCTCAAATCTGTAGTGAAGGAAGAAGTATTAGAAAAAAATATCAACTCGGTTTTTCCAATCCTTCACGAAAGCATAATCAACCTCTGCTGCATCTTCTTATTATACAAAAGACAATACGGAAACTGTAGAGAAGAACAATTTTTCCAAAAATTGGGCTTAAAAGATCTAATTGCAAGATTTATTATGAAGAGACCGGCGGCTTTTTTGAAACCCAACGATGAATATAAACTTTTGGACGGAGCCGCCGGGGAAGGTAGCTGGGAATCTGTAGGTACAAACAAAGAAAAACCTCCTCTTATTATCGATAATTACATGGAATACGACGAGATGAAACTTTCAGCTTTCTTATCGATTTCTTCTTTTACTCATTTCGTCAATCGAGGAGAACGAAATAACGTGGGTAAATACGAAACAGACAGAAGCAAAGTAGAAGATATTGGAATTATCGTCGGTATGGTAGGACCGAGATTGGAAAAAAGTAATGTTATGGAATACCAAGAAATAGTCATCACCCCAAATCAAAATACAGAAGACAATGGCTTCGGTAATAACGTTAAACGAAGTATTCCGAAGCTATTCGCTAATTTCTACGAGGAAAAATGTTCAACTTACAACGAAACGTTAATAGCAAAAGGTGAGGATCAAGTCGGAAGGTATATCGATATCTTGAGGGGAGACATTTTCGATAATTATTTCTATTATAAAAGATTAGCAATCACTTTTGATACTCTATTAATCGAGGCTAATCATAGAAGCAAGCAATTATGTAAATCGGCGTATTTACATGTAGTTGGATTGGGATTAGGAGTCTGGAAAGTTTCCGATCACCAAAATAAAATTTACATGGAAACTTTCGCCGACAGAATTCAGTAAGTACCTTCGAATTTTTTACGGCTAGATTTATCAATAGCAAATCGTAATTAACGATCTGTAGAACAACTTATTTAGTTAAAATTGTATAAACTCATTCAAAAATTACTTTATTTTGATTTCAGAAGGCTAATTTTTGTCTCAGTTTGATTAATCTTGCCCTGGTCGACAAGACGTTATAGAAGTAGATAAAAATCTTAAATATACATCACTAAAGCCATTCATCTAAGAATCTACACCAAAAGATACTCAATAACGTCAAAAATATTGAAACAAAACGATATTTACTTACCGATCATCTACGACAATTTATGTACAAAAGAAGTCGTCGTTGAAACCCAGAGAAAACTGAAGAGGATGGTCGTTGTAACCCAGAGAAGACTGAAGAAGATGCTTGGAACTGGATGGAATTAAAAGTTTATTGTTCACCATGAGCTGCTACAAAAGAAGTAGTCGTTGTAACCTAGAGAAGACTGAAGAAGATGCTTAGAACTGGATGGAATTATAAGTTTATTGTTCACCATGAGCTGCTACAAAAGAAGTCGTCGTTGTAACCCAGAGAAGACTTAAAAAGATGGTCGTTATAACCCAGAGAAGATTGAAGAAGATGCTTAGTGGTGTAAGAATCTGGTCGACTATTCACTGAGGAGAACGACTAGTTTTGGTCAATAGAGAAGACTTCATGACCACCATTGATTAGTTAAATTTTTTTCTTAAATTAATTAGTGTTTTAAATCTATGAAACGTCAGTGGAATTTTCAATTTATAATTTTACTTTTAGATTTTTGGGTGAAAAATTGTATAACGTATCTGACATATGTTTTTCACATTTGAGAGTTGATAAATGTGGAAAATACAGCGACGGAGAGATATTTATCATAAAAGGTCATCCTAATGGTGGAATCAAAATTCATATTTATAATCGAGAACCCCATTCGAAACTCATCGGTAAAGACACAGGTAGTTAACTACATCTCTGTTTTATTAAAAATCCCCTCCACATTCCATATTGTTTGTTACAAAATTTGAGTTGAATTAACGAGCACCGATTAACCATGTTCGTAATCAATAATTATATAAATCATTAGGTAAATTGCTGGTCGTCTCTTACGCTTGGGATGGAAATTCGTTACCCGGAAATGATTATTGGATCGGTAGTTTATCCGGAAGCGGAGATTCAGCTTGCGCATGCTCGACGCAAATTTGCGAATTGCACAACCCTCATATCAACTCAAGGGTACGCGTGGACAATTTAAGAATCGTCACATTAGACGCGAACGTCGTAACTTTGAATGAATACAAAAATATTGTGAATCGTAAATGTACAACTGAATAATAAAGATATGCATATAAAGATCTTTTACTAAAATCTCATTCCCCGTTTATTCGTCAATGAAATAGCCAAATCGATCAATAGATCTAGCACTTTCGATTTTGTTTTCCATGGGATATCAGGAAGGGACGATTTATGCCATTTAAATTGGCGTTATTGATGTTTTAGAACATCGTATTCTTGCGGAACATTAAACTATTTTTGCTAAAATACAATAATAGTTTCAAAATAGAATATTTCACTGTAAATAAGTGAATAAGAAAACATCATGCATCAATCAATAAGTTGTTTCATTGGCACACAGAGGGCGCTGTCATTGTCAAATCCGTATAACGTTTATGAAATACCAACTTTCAAAATACTATATGTCAAATTTCATGACATTTCGATTAGTTAGAAAAAAGTGACAGCAATTTAAGTGAAGCTACTTCATCAAAAAATACTGTCCAAGCTCAGCAATGGCCTCAAAAGTGTTATCCAGAATATGCTACATCGAAAAGAACCTTTTGTTATTGATTTGTTGAATTTAAACTTCGTCGAAGATGGTAAATGTTCTGGTCAACAAATTGAGGTGGTTACTCCAGAAAAAAGTGCACAAAATCGATTATATCTAATCGTAAATGAGGCCATAAATGTATCAGAAAGTGTGTTTATGATTATGCATGAACATTCGTGTTTGGTCACGTTTACACGCACGATTCTCCAATATCCCGACTTCACAAAACCATTTTATCTAACCACAGACGCCAGTAACGTATCCCTCGGAGCAGTACTTTTTCAAGTGCCTATCGTTCATTCGATAATAATGAAGAAGTTTAAATAATGAAAGGAGGAATTCCAAAAAATTAAAAAATAAAAAGGAAATTTAATTAAAAAAGTTATCCAGTGATTTCATTGACCAATCACAAACATTCTTTTAAAAACCGACTCTAGTAGTATTTGCTACTTGCAGAACATATTTTTGAAACGGGTGACTGAAAAATTGAACAAAAGCTGAAATAAACCCATTATTTAACAAAACGAAAGTTGCGAAAACTTTATTTTTTTTGAGTATGTGCAAATAAAACAAAATTTTTATTCACCTTTAGTATTTAAATAATTTTTAGTTATTGTTCATTAAGTTTCTTTAAAATCTCACGGTTCCAGGGGGATGGCATACCCCCCCTGCCCCTGTCTGCTGGCGCCCATGATAGTAAACCTGGACACTGAGCCAGGGAATGAAAATTCACCGACAACGAATTCAACTAACAACAATCCTGACTATGTAATACAGCAGATAACATCTGACCGCCAAAATGAACAGGTGAACAGTTAACACAGGACAAAATAATCTGGAGAAGATGTTAACAATTTTATCAAATAATTTATTTATTCAGGTATTCATGTTTATTTAGAAAGCCTTGAATTGTACGAACCGTTTTCAACAGTACTACAAAAATATTTCATATCAATTCAATTCGACTGAAACGTTGTATCACAAAATTAATGGATGTTACAAACACGGAAGACATCAAAACTATCATGAAGGAAAAACCAGTCACCGAGGAATAGATAAAACCTATCTGAGACTAAAAGAAAAATATTATTGGCTGACCTAACCTAACCTAAAAGAATCCATACAAACATTTATAAACGAATGTCAAACTTGCCATCAGAGTAAATATGAACGAAGCCCAGTGCACATGCAATTAAATATTACTCCGACTGCTTCGAACTCTTTCGAAATCATTCATTTAGATTCCTTCATAATGGAACAAACAAAATTTTCAATGATTATTGACAGCTTTTCCAAATACGCCCAAGCGTATCACATAAATTCGGCTTCCGGAACAGAAGTAGTAGACAATCTTATCAAATTCTTTTCTCACCACGGTATCCCGAAACAAATAATTGCCGATAATGGTACCGAATTCAAAAATTTGCTGTTGTCAGAACTATAAGCCTTCACAAAATTCAAGTTCATTTTATCTCTCTTAATCATCCTTAATCAATCAATCATCATATAGTTATCGAACATATTAATAACAATGACGTTTATGATATAGATATAAATAAAATACTCCTAAATGACTACAGTCATAAAGAGTAAAAAAAATATTATACTTAGAAATTAATTCCGACTCATTAATCTCCGATTAATCGAAAAGAAAAAATCGCTACCAAACTTAATAAGAACCGGGACAAATCAGAAATATTCAGACCCTCTCAGAAAGGGTAAATAAGAACACATCAAACACAATAAGAATACATCAAAACCACGCTAATAAATACACATTACCAACAAAATTGAAAACTGTCAACCGTGCACAAAAAACAGCTTCTACCTAAAATAATGAAAGGTACATATGGACAATTTAAAAGGCCCCGAAAAAAGACCTTTAAATTCAATAAGTAAGATGAAAACTATATACAACATTCTACACAATTTTGAAAACTTAGTAGTGGGACGATAATTTAGAACATAGAATTTTATTATTTCAGATTTTCTTGAACTATGGAACTCCAGGATTAAATAACAATTAGAAATCTAGTTAACAACACTGGGCTATTTCCCTTCAAATTAGGAACTGTAAAAATTGAAATGTCTTAGAAATCATCTTAGAAATAAACAAATTACAAATTCAAGCTGCAAAAATTAGAGTCTGCTGACCAACACAAACATTACACTAATGATCTATCAAATTATTGTAAATTGCTAAACTTCACAGAAGCCAAGATTCAAAATCAATTAATAGAAATATTACCCCATCCCTCTAGAACAAAAAAGGAATTTATACACAGCCTAGAATCAATTTTCAAATCTCTCACTAGAAACTTAGATTCGAACTATGGAGAAAGATTTGAAACCCTCATCAAAGAACTATAAAATAATCAGAATAATTTAGCTAGTAATATGAAAAATCAAAATTCATTGTCTGTCTCACACATTGATAAATTCAATAGAACTGTTGGACAAATAACAAATAACGAACATATTAAATTTATTCAAAATTTTAACAAACAAGCAAACAACGAACATTGCGTATGGTATGAAATGATTAATTCAGTACTAATCGGCATTGAAAATTCGATTACATTTGCAAAACATTGAGTAATGCATCCGAGTATAATAAAGACTTCTGATTTATTTAAACAATTGAAGAATTTTGAAAAAATAATTACTAAAAACCAATCGCCTTGAGAAATTAGATTTCGACAAAATTTTACTTAACGAAAAATTGATTAAAATTGATTGTTATTCATATAATAACATAATTACCTACATTTTAGATATTCCGATTAGATAGATATATCGCAAAGTTTTTGATTACTATCATCTATTTTCGGCTCCTATATGAGAAAAGAGTTTAAGGTGATAACACCTCAAAATAAATGTTTAATTACCAATGGCGTCAACTTCGAATATTCAAGCAAACCATGCAAAGAGATTCTTCCTCACCAGTGCGTCTCCCTGAGAATAGATCTGCAGGAAATTCAAGAAGAAAGGCCTTGGGAAATAAGTTTACTCGAAATGCACTTGTGAAAAAATCAAAAATCTACTATTGAAGCCACTTTTAAAGCAATTGAACATTGGTTTTACATCATGCCAGCCCACGATACAGCAAATTTCAAATGCCCGAATCAAGAAGAAACTAATACTTGACTACTGGTACTTATCTTCTGGAAGTACCTTTGGAATGCCAAGTAATAGCACACAATACGATCATAAACAATCAAAAATTATATAGCTGCTTCGGCCAATCGATATTGCTATTAAACCTGAATAACAGTACTCTTCATCCAAAAGCATCAAACTCCTATTTCCATCTAGAAGAAATAGAACTCGACAACCTTCAACCTCTGAAAAACAAGTTCATAGAAAACCAACCTTTGTTAACATTTGGAGATGTTTCAAAATACCCCAGCATATGGACCTTACTAATTTACTTATTATTAATTTTTAGTTTTGTATTTTGCATTTACAAGAAATGGTTATCGATATTCTGCAATCCTGCCAAAGAAAATTCTTCTAGTTGGACCATTCTACGGTTCAGCTTCGGAAGTTGAATTTATTGAATTATCTCAATCGGTCCCATAGAAACCGATGAGTTGCTGTTTCTAAGGAATCACAGTGCGAAGACCTCATCAACATTTATATAAAGTATTTTCTTAGCTAGTCAGTTGTGGTCATTTACAATAAATTGGAATCATTTTATAACTAGTTCGTGTAAAATAAATTTTTTAAAAAGGTAATAATTTCAAAGTGGCGCAGTCAGAAGGATATTCGGGATTGATACGTATCGAACGCATCGATTTTCGTTTTAACGATTGACTGAATATCGAATCTACGGACACATTTAGGTTGTATTAGTGGGAGTTTAGAGCGATCCATAGAACGTCAGGAAATCCAGTGTACCCAACACAGAAACGACCCCAAGTGCAAAGAAGTCTTTCGAAGGGAATTGGAACCGATTCCGCAGGTATATTCATCTGATAAAGTCAAAAATTGGTGAATTAAAGTATATCTCTATAGGAATGTTTGAAATATTTCTTCTATTATTACTTTAAGTACAATCAATCTTATGTCTGAAGTTAACGATTTAACAAATATTTTTCAAAGTTTGAAATTAAGACCTCAACTGACTCACAAATTTCAATTCAAAGTTTGATAAGTAGAGATAATAATAAGTTAATAATTTGAAAGTCACTGCTACTACGCGTTTCGATAACCAAGTTATCGTCTTCAGAAACTGAAAGTGAACTGAAAACTGTTAACCTGACTTACCTCTTTAAATGTGAATTGTTCTATCAATAAACCTTCCCCGCGAATAATGATTCCAACAGGAAAAACTCCGGTGGGAATCTTCATATTTATTCCTTAAGTTCTAAACTATAGAGTGCGCTGTAAGGAACAGGCCCTTCACCTCTATTTAAACAATTCTTATATTCCACAATTCAATGATTCATTATTGGATACATTTTTTAAAACTTTATATTTATTTATTTATATTTATTATTTACCATTGTCATTATTATTCATCTTATGTTGGATATAATGAAAAGAGTTTTTATCTCCGATTTCCATGAATCTGCATTGATGTTGATGATAAAGGTCTGAATTTAAAACAAAAAATGTTCTTAGCATTTGTTTTAAAGATCAATAGTTTTTTAGTTACGTGTGGTTGAAAACTTTATTGAATTTTCATTGAAAAAACCACATTTTAATCGATTTTTCATGAATAACTCAAATACTCACTAACAGACAAAAATGATAATTATAAAAAAAAACAAAGAGAATGAGAAAATTTTCTTAAATTTGCTTTAGGCATAATACAAACCAAGTTATGATTTATTGAAGGTTGTATATTTTTATGGAATGAAAATTTTTCAAAATTCAACGTCGAGTAACGAAAACACTATCAACTTCTCCAGGTATTCGCATATAACCTTTTTCAAAGTACTTTTAAAAAACTTTAAAACGAGGGTAGTGGAGCTCTCTGAAGTTATGGTCTAAATAAGATTGACTTATATATATGTAAAGAAAAATATAATTTTCTTTTGCGTGTTATTTTGCCGTACGTCACATAAAGTCCGTTTGTGACAGATGATCTGTCACTGTCATCGATGGGAAGCAGGGCATAACCCCGAATGTCGTGTTGTGTGATTGTGTGCTAGAAAACAATTTCATTTTTAAGTTTATTTTATTTTGTGATTTTGGAACAGACATTGTTAATAATAACATTAAATGTCGTTTCTTTTCTTACAGGTATGAAATATTTGTTTAGTACTAAATAGGTGCATACTTTTGTTTCATGTAATTTTTAGTTTACATTTTAATAACAATAAATCGCTTTTCTTACAGAGAAACACAATTGTGTTTGATTGACTGTGTCACCAAAACCACAGATATATTGGAAATTGTCTTATAAAACGACATTTATTGTCAACAAAATGGAAAAGTTGAAGTTTACTTTTCAAGTGAAACCAACAACAGACGGAAAGTCAAACTATATCGCCATAACCGCAATTGTGACTGAAGATGAAAGATATTTCCTTATTCCTGAAGAATTCCAAGCTATTTCACAGCACACATATATTCAAACTTCGAAAACTTTTGTCACAGTGAAAAATACATTAAAAAAAAGACATCAAACTAGAAGTGTTTGGAAAAAAACAACAGAGGATATATTAAAAACATATGTTGATGAGGATGGCAATATGATTTTTCAGAACCAATTTCTAGAGGAAACTACCAAAGAACAATTGACTGTCGTAAGCAAAACGTGTTCAGAAGATCCTATAGCCAAAATTTTAGAGAAGTTAATAGAAAACCAGGAGAAAAAAGAAAAACGAAGCATAAAGAAGCTAGCTGACAAGTTTGTAATTGAAAAATTTGATGGAAAGAGTTCAAATGCAAATCAGTGGATGGAAGTATTTGAAAAAGAATGTGAAAGGTTCAATGTATTAAAAGACGAAGAAAGAATTGAAATCTTTAGATTATTTCTTGAAAAATCGTGCACTGATTGGTATTCTTCCATGATAATCAAACTTACCTTACATTCCGAGTGGTTACAATGGAAATCGAGCTTTATACAGACTTATGCAAATAAAGGTTGGACTACTAGAAAGTATGCTTTATCGTTCAAATATCAATATGGATCTTTATTAGAATATGCAGTTAAAAAAGAAAAACTTTTACTAGAAGTAAGAAAAACAATAGATGAAGGGACACTTATTGATATAATTGCCGCCGGCTTACCAGATTTTATAACTGATCGAATCAACAAGGAAGAAATTTTACATACTAAAGACTTGTTTAGTGAACTTGGAAAATTAGAACATTTGGTTGCAAAAAAAAATATTAAAAAAAAAGACGATACCAAGCAAGTAAAAGAAAAATGTAGTATTTGTGAAAAATTGAAAAAGGGTGTACGCTATCATTCAGAAGATTCCTGTTGGTTTAGAACAAAATCAGATACAGAAAAGGATAAAAAGCAAATAAAGCTCGTTAACAATTCAGAATTGGAATGTGAATTGCAGTGTGAAGATCAAAAAAACTAATAGTGCCGCCATTGATCAAAGTCAAATTAGTACTCAATAAGAATGTTGAAGTTTTTGGGATCTATGACTCAGGCTCTAATGTCTCATTGATAAATTCAAGATTGTTAAAAATAAATAATAAGGAAACCAGTCACTACAACAATACTAATTTGAAAACGATTAATGGCGTTAAAAAGGCAAATGGCATAATTACAATAGATATAGCCATTTTTGATGTGGAAAAGAAAATGAATGTTTTTGTAATAGACAAGGAAAATTTCGATTATGACTTCTTAGTGGGACTAGATTGTATAAAAGAGTTTTATCTAGTTCAAAATGCAAACTTAGAAATTAGTCAGAAAATACCCATACAAAGAAGTGGAACAGTTTCTAAGGAAACAGATTCAGATATAATTTCTATAAAAATAAAATCTGATAATTTAATAAACTTCAATGAAGGCATATGTGGAAAAGACTTTCAAATTTGTATTAATCATCTAGACTTTGAAAAACAGGCATTGATTGATGAATTAATATCAAAAAATAAGTCAGTATTTGCAAAGGACAAATTTGACATAGGAAAGGTAACGGATTATGAAGCACATATAGACCTGTTAACAGAAAAATATTGTAGTAAACGTTCATATCGTTGCACAATTGAAGACAAGAAAGAAATTGAGAATCAAATTGCAAAATTATTGGAAAAAAATATAATAGAAGAATCATATAGCCCATTCGCAGCACCGGTCACATTAGCATATAAAAGAGAAGAAGATAAAAAATCAAGATTGTGCATTGATTTTCGAGACTTAAATAAAATAGTTGTGCCTCAGTCACAGCCATTCCCTCTTATTGAAGACCTAATATTAAAGACAAGGGACTGCAAGTTTTTCTCAACACTAGACCTAAATTCAGCGTTTTGGTCTATACCTTTGCGTGTAACTGACAGATACAAAACTGCATTTGTGACACAGGAGGGGCACTACCAATGGACCTGCTTACCATTTGGATTAAAAACATCTCCAGCTATATTCCAGAGAATAATGTGCAATATCATACGGAAGCACAAGCTGGAAGAGTTTACGGTATGTTTTATCGATGATATTTTGCTATTTTCAAAATCATTTTCGGATCATGTAAGGCATCTAGAACAACTCTTTCAAGCAATTAAAAGTGAAGGTTTGAAACTAAAATTCTCTAAATGCACATTTGCAGCGGATACAGTCAAATACTTGGGTCATGTGATACAAAATAATTCAGTTAGACCGTTGAAAGACAATTTAATATCAATAAAAAATTTCCCGATTCCAAAAAATCAGAAAAATGTGAGGCAATTCCTGGGAAAGATAAACTTTTATCATAAGTATGTGCCAAATATAGCAATAAAGTTGGAACCATTAAATAACCTTTTAAGAAAAGGACAAACCTTTAACTGGACCGAAGCATGCCAAGAGTCATTTGATGAAATGAAACAAATATTATGTTCTCAATCGGTATTGACACTCTTTGATCCAAACCTACCTATTCACATATACACAGATGCCAGTATACTAGGAGTAGGAGCAATACTAAAACAGCCACAAGGAAATAATGAAGAAAAACCAGTAGCATATTTTTCTAAAAAGTTAAATGAAGTCCAAAAAAGAAAGAAAGCTATATATCTGGAATGCCTGGCAGTCAAAGAATGTGTAAAGTATTGGCAACATCTATTAATGGGTAGGAATTTCATTGTCTTTTCAGATCACAAGCCATTAGAGAACATGAACATAAGGTCTAGAACTGACGAAGAACTAGGCGATTTAACATATTACTTATCACAATTAAATTAAATATTCTCCAGGAAGATACAACACTGAAGCTGATTGCCTGAGCAGGAACCCAGTGCTAGATCCAAATGAAAACCTAGAGGATCAGTTGAAAGTAGTGAATACAATAACACTAGAAGATATCTTAAAAGATCAAATTAAAAATGAATATATACAATGCAGAAAAGGAAAGTTAGTAAAAAGAAATAATGTTTACTACAAGCAAGTAAAGAAAAAGGAAAAAAATCATTATATCAGAGGAATTGAGCATAGAACTCATGAAAAATGTACATACAGATCTAGGCCACATAGGAATTAAACAGATGCAGAAAATGATTAGCTCAGTGTATGCAGCAGAAAATATGACTAAAAATATAAAATTAATCTGTGAGGGTTGTATAGTATGTTTAAAGAATAAATCAAGAGGACATAATAAATATGGACTGATGTCTCATTTGGGTCCTGCTACAAAACCTTTTCAGATATGCTCTATTGACACCGTAGGAGGTTTCGGAGGTACCAGATCAACGAAGAGATATTTACACCTTTTATCAGATCATTTCACCCGATATGCATATATTCTAGCATCAAGTACCCAAAATGCAAATGACTTCATAAAGCTGATAAAGAATTGTGCAGAGAGTGATAACATTGAATTGATATTATCAGACCAATGCCCAGGTATCAACTCTAAGGAATTCAAGAGATTTTTGGATGAAAATAATATTCCCATAATTTTTACAGCAGTGAACTCTCCTTTCTCAAACGGCTTAAACGAGAGATTAAATCAAACATTGGTCAATAAAATAAGGTGCAGGATGAACGAACATGACAAGAAAAAAGCATGGACATCTGTAGTTCACAGTTGTGTACAAAAATACAATGAAACGGAACACACTGTTACTGGATATGCTCCAAAGTACCTACTTTATGGCACATATGCCGCCAGCTCCTGCCTACTTTTGAAGACATGCATGTGAAAATATAGTCTCCTATCTTCGCTGGGAGGGGAGATGTAAAGAAAAATATAATTTTCTTTTGCGTGTTATTTTGCCGTACGTCACATAAAGTCCGTTTGTGACAGATAATCTGTCACTGTCATCGATGGGAAGCAGGGCATAACCTCGAATGTCTGTTGTGTGATTGTGTGCTGGAAAACAATTTCATTTTTAAGTTTATTTTAATTTGTGATTTTGGAACAGACATTGTTAATAATAACATTAAATGTCGTTTCTTTTCTTACAGGTATGAAATATTTGTTTAGTACTAAATAGGTGCATACTTTTGTTTCATGTAATTTTTAGTTTACATGTTAATAACAATAAATCGCTTTTCTTACAGAGAAACACAATTGTGTTTGATTGACTGTGTCACCAAAACCACAGATATATTGGAAATTGTCTTATATATATATATATATATATATATATATATATATATATATATATATATATATATATATACATATATATATATATATATATATATATATATATATATATATATATTTGAGAAAAAACCTCAATTTCATCCTTAGCAATAGTACCTCAAAAAAAATATGTTTTAAGTCGAAAAATCATTTTCGAAATGTTTAAAAATTTCTTCATTAATTTCTGCAAAACTATAAGATATACATAAAAATTGATGAGAAACAGAAAGTTAGTATTTTTTTAACAAGCAATCTACTTTTTCCAAGTTTTTTGTAATTTAAAAAAAAATGAGACTGACATTACAAATCGTACATACAAGTATAACTGGTTCCATTTTCGAACCCTTTAAACGTTGCCCTTTAAAAAATAGAGCCCTATAAATCTACGTTTTGAGCGACTAATTTACTTGAATATGACCAAAAAACTAAACACACTTTTTTTCAATTTTGGAGCTGGTAGATTTTGGAGTATAAATGAAAGAGGATAAGTGCATCGGAGATGTGGATAATGTTTTCTTTTATTTCTTTTAATTTTAAATACATAATAATCAAGTTAAAAGAGATAAAAAAATGTCAATTTGAAAGAAATAAAACAAAAAATTGTATAAGTGTGTCTGTAAATATTCTTTAAGTTTTTTTTCCGAAATAGGGGATACTTTATAAGGGTTGAAAATTATAAATACAAAATATTCAAATCAAAACAGATAAATCGCCTATAATTTTTTTTTTTCAATTTTTTTCTAACCAAGGGAAGATTTATATGGGTTTATGAGTTGGACACAAACAAAAATAGTCAATTCAATATAAGTAAGCTACATGAAGTAATCAAATATTTTTTAATTTCATACTAACCGCAGGTGCTTTAAAGGGATGAAATACATCAAGCAGGGCTGAAAAATTATAAATACTATATTAAAGTATTTAACAACTTTTATTCAAATCTTAAAATTATTTTTTTACTCATTAAATGCTTATTCTTATAATTTTATTGATTTTTTGCAATAAGTGGTAGTTTTCACCCCTACCAGTAAAAAGCACATAGGGTGGGTTCTGAAGATGAGGGTAAGTCATTGTTAATTCCAAATTTTCATTCAAATCGATGCAAGTTCATGGAAATCGGAGATAATACGAGGATATAATGAAAAATTTTTAGTCTACTATAGATCCAAACCAAATGACAATATATTTTATTACTCAACATATTCTCTTCTTAATTGGATACATGCATTACAGCGAACCTGCAACGTCTCTAGACCTTTCAAAAAAATGTTTTCTTCTTGTTCTACAAACCAGACCACCACAGATTTTATTACCTCCTCGTTGGAAGAAAACTTACGACCTTTCAAACTTTTTTCAATTGAGGATGAGAAATGATAGTCGGACGGAGCCAAATCTGGTGAATAAGGGGGGTGTTCCAGTAATCCAAACCCTAAATCACGAATTTTTTGCATGTCAACATGAGATTGGTATGCAGGGTCGTTGTCCTGTAAAAAGAAAATACCTTTGGAAGAATTTCCGCGTCTTTTCTCTTTAATTTTTCCCCGTAGAGTGGTCAGTAATGTCGAATAGTAATCTCTAGTTATTATTCTACCTTTATCTATAAAATAAATCATAATTACTCTATGGCAGGTCTTGGAGATAGCCATGCTTCTTTTACATTTAAGGTCATTGTGGATTCTAAGTTAACATTAAACATCATTATTCTAATATCAGTTCCGGTAAAAATGCCTTCTTTCAATTTAGCATCTGTAAGGTGTGGAAATTTCTGACAGAGATATTTGAAACAAGGCCCGTCTTTAGGCAAAGCCTTTACAAACTGTTTCATGAGGCCTAACTTAATATGTAGTGGTAGTAAGAACACGTTTTTTGGGTCTACGAGGTTTTTGCGTAGAATGTTCTTTTCGCCAGGATTTCAAGCCTCTCTAGCAGGCCAGTTCTTTTTGCACCAATGTTGATTCTTAGCTTTACTGTTCCATTCACACAGGAAACATGGAAACTTGGTAAAACCACCTTGCTGACCAAGAAGCATGCACGTTACATTCAAATCACCACATAACATCCAACCATGTACAGAATAACCTATTTTATTTAACACTATTTCTAGATTTTCGTAGCTCTCTTTTATATATACAGAATGACCGACAGGTACAGAAGCATACACGTTACCATTGTGTAGTAAAACAGCCCTCAAATTATTTTTGGATGAATCAATAAACAGCCTCCAGTCTTCTTTTTTATATTCAATTCCAAATTCACTCATTAGACCAGGAATGTCTGAGCAGTACACCAAATCACCCTCTTGTTGAAAATACTTTGAAAATTGCTATTATCTCTTCCTATACACTATACACTGGAACGCTAGTTCCAGCGGCCAACAAGTTATTTTCTTTTGGTCTAGAGCCAAGAAGTTCAACTTTTTCTTTTGTTAAGCCCAGATCACTAACTAAGTCGTTAAGCTCGATCTCAGTGAACAATTTAGGCTCTACAATTTCTGTAACACATTGAAATTCTTCATCGTGTTCGTCTCACTCCGACTATACATCAGAAAATTCTTCTGTTACAATAGAATTCAAGTCCTCTGGTGGTTCAGGGACCGTGCCCTACTGGTCGGATAGTGGACGGAAGGTTAGGGTAGCTTATTACCTTCTTGTTTTAGAGTTATGACCAGTAATATCAACACTGCAAAAGTAACAGTTATCGGAATGATTTCTTGGTTCTTTTCATACCATAGGAACAGCAAATTTGAAGCTTTTTTTCTCATGCATACACATAACAAATCTTATGCGGCGTCCAAGATTTATCCTGATTTCCAAATTTAGTTCAAAAGTATGCTAGATAAAAGTTTTTTACAAAGTCTGTAATGTTTCTTTGGTGTTTTTATATAACAAACTTACCACAAATATAACAAAAACATACAGGAAACGGTAACGTGAAACTGAGGTTAGGTTGAAACTAAACTAAACATAAGCTGTTAAACATCATCTTCGCTCATTAAATACCCCTAGATAGGTATAGAGTCGGTCTTGGTTCATTAGACCTATTTTTTCTAACTTAGTTTATAAAAACGATGCTGAACGCAGTGATATCAAGATTTTCCGAAATTTATCACGTTTCATCGAAATTTACAACCTTTGGTGATTTTCAGGAAATTTGTCTCTCTTATATGCTTGCGTCCACACATAACATTCACATCCAAATGGTCGCGGCTTCCCAATCTTCATTTTCCTTCCAAACCAAAGTTCTGCTGAACGTTTCCCCGGTATGTTGCCTGGTTCCAGTCTGGTTGTTGGTGAAGATCGCATGGTTTATTGCCTCTGCCCACAGTCTCTCGTCCAACTCGTCAGCATGTATCGCTGTTCTGGCTGCCTCAACAATCGTTCTCATTTCTCTCTTAACCCTTCCGTTCTGCACTGGTCTGTGTGTATATTCGTAAATGTGTGAAAGATTCTCAAGTTGTCCATCATTTGTTTGGTTTTTGCATTTTTCAGTTCAGTGCCATTATCAGAACTCAGACTCTTCACTCTCCTCCCTAGCTGATTTTCAACAAGTCTCAGGTAGCTTTAAATCTTCTCTAGGATCTCAATTTTCGTCTTCATAAAATAACAGCTTCGGTAGTAGTGGCGTCTCCTAGCGACATGATTTTCATCTCGCCAGTGTCGACATGCACAATATCTTATGGCTGTTGGGCTATCTTGGGGTTGTTTGGGTGTGAGGATCGATGTTGCTTGCCATATGCGCACCCTGTGCACACATAATCATACCAGTCATCAGCATATTTTATTCCTTCCCTTTACAGTATGTCCCTCTCATACTGTACATTTTGATGGATAAGTTTCTCGTGCCACACTTTGATCGACTGAACCATCAGACTTGTCTCTTCTTCTCTTCTGAGTATCATTTTGTAGAGATTTCCTTTGCGCTTTGCTATTGCCACAATTTCTATGCCATTTTGACTATAAGATATTGACTCTTTTTCGTTTGCCTTAAGAGACCTTAAGATTAAAGTTTAGATTTGGTACGTAGATCACATCTTCAAGTACCACTGGATACCACTTCTGGCCGTCAGAATCCTCCATCTCGATGTTCTCGACTGCAACACCATCTAGCCTGGTTGAGTCTCAAATCACAATTGGAATTGGCTCGTCCAGCTCGATAAGCTGTACAAACCATTCTCGATAAGGCATCATGTGTTGGCTGGCACAATCCTGATACCATGAAGTTGCCCTATCCTTCGAAATGTCATTGTCCACTATGCCTTCCTTGGAGTTTCCCGTTTACTGGTTTGTTTGCATCATCACGCGATTCGCATTCTCTTGCGAACTGTCCTTTCTTCTTACAGATATTGTATGAGTATTTCTTCTTGCAGTAGGCAATGTATTTCGCACAACCTTTTCCTTTGCACTCCTTGATCACGTGACCTGTCTTCCCACAATTGTAGCATGCGAGCGAAGACTTGTCCTGTTTCCTGTATGACGACTGTCCATGTTTCTCACGTTTTGCATGAGAACGTTGCTGGTGCTGCCCTCTGTAGTTGTCGTCGTTTCCTTAAGTTGCTCGTCCTCGAGTCTCAGACGTTTGAGTGTCTAAGTTCTTCGTTGGTTCAGTCACGTTGTTCCAGGATGTTCTGAAATGTGCCAATTTTGGCGGTAGCACACTCAAAATTCTCGTCATGACCCAACTTTCCTTCATAGGATCATTTTCAGTTGACACTTCTTCTGCCAAATCCAATATCTCCAAACAATTTTCTATTGCTGACTTGTTTTCATCATACTCAAAGGTAAAGAATTTGATCGGGTTCTAAAGTTAGTCTTTGTACCATATAAACTAACTAATTTATCCATCATGTCTTTAGCTGTCTTACCATTTTCAAATTTGTTTCGCAATCTTACTGTTTACATTTAAACCTATCAACGTTTGAACTTCGACATCTTTCTTTATCCAAGCTTAAACGTTTCCTTCTGACACAGCACCTGCTGGTTTGGGCTTTGCACCTGTACAATTTCGTGTAAGTCCTTATTTTCAAGTACTAGGTATTATTTATATCGCAATGAAATGAAATTAACACTCCCTTGACTGTCTTCACTCAACATTTCCAAATGAGACTTTACAGTATCCATTTTGATTTAAATTTTACCATTCCACTGAATTCTAACAATATTTAAATACACAAAATTACTTTACATTCTTTTGTGGCGTTTTTCTGACTTGAAGCGACTACGTTGCTCAACGTCATCTTGCTGTGCGATGGCTGCTCCGGTGTCGCTGATTTGTAGATTATGTTGACCGTACCGGTTCTGATTTTCTGGACTGCTTTTCTCGACTTTGCAGTTGCTTTCCTGTCCTGACTTTCAAAGAAACCCTTTCACAACTGCTCTTGGCCCATAACCTGTTGTTATTTTCAGTGGGTTTGGGTTCTTTGTTGAGAAATTATGAAGAAATGATACTTGTTTTGATTAACAAAACTCTTGCTGACAATTGTCGGATTATTGCTCAATACTTAAAATTTCTTAAAATTACAAATTGGAACACGTTTGCTTGTCACAATTTTTTGTGTCATACTGTCCCTGTCACTTGAACATATCTAAGAATGCTAATCGCCTGCCAACTTAACTAAATTAAAAATTAATATAAACATAGTTAAAAACTTTGACTCTATATAAAACAAAATAGTATGTGATAGGGATAGATCGGGTCAGCTGTCAATTTGATCAATTCTCAACATATTCACTACCAGACGCGTCAAGATTTCCGGTTATTGATTCAAATATAACACCAATATTCAATCCTTTCTTTTGTCTTTTCACGTCAAGAGATATTCCAATATATCTTCCACCGATAGTCCACGTCCATGTCAATTTGGACATGAGAAAAATTGCTGCAAAATGGATCTCCAAATGTTTGAATATTGACCAAAAGCGTGCAAGGGTAGAAGCATCGCGTTCGATCTTCGCTCGATTTGAAAACGACTTCTTAAACCGAATTGTTACTATGGATGAGACATGGATACATTTCTACGATCCAGAAACAAAGCAACAATCGATGGAATGGCGACACTCTGGTTTTCCAAGATCTAAAGAAGTTTCGTGTCCAAAAATCTGCTGGAAAAGTTCTTGCTTCAGTTTTTTGGGATTGTCATGGAGTAATCATGATTGATTTTTTGGATAAGGGTAGAACAATAACTGGAGATTACTATTCGACATTACCGACCACTCTACGGGGAAAAAAGACGCGAAAAACTATCCAAAGGCGTTTTGTTTTTTGCAGGACAACACCCCTGCACACAAATCTCATGTTGCCACGCAAAAAATTCGTGAAAAGTTGTAGAATTGTAGAACGATTTGATGTAATTGATTGAAATAGTTCTATTTAACATTTCTAGCTCTGATTCATAGAAGGTGGTAAAGAAAAAGGAGTGATTGAATTTTTACTACATCAATTATTTTCGCTGCATCCCTCTCATCTTATACCTATCAAATATTATTGAAAAAGCAATTTAAAAGTGAATGTAAAGAAAAGGAATGATTGGGTTGTTCTCAGATCTCAAGAAAAAATAAGAATGCCAAAAAACTGAATAAGTCAAGAATTTGAGAAAACTTGAGTCAAGTTGTGACGGTTTAATATTTGTAAAGCAGTTTTCCCAATGGCTTCTTAGCTGAAATGGTGGGTCTCATCCGAAACCTTTCGCGATGATAACCGAGCTCCTCTCGCAATGTAAGAATAGTCCTAATGCAAGCAGGTCCAGAATAACCTCCAATACGACGATGGGACAGGAGCGAGATGCTTCAGTTTTTGGCAATTTGTCGAGGGCTTTAAGTCCCTTTCTTGATTTGGGCTTTAGCAAGAACATGGAAGCTATATAGGTAACGACTGGCCTTACACTATATTTATAAACGTTTCTCCAATTTCTCTATCCATATCCAAAGATATGATTTGTCGATATCATTAAAACAGTTAAGTGTCTATGAAGAAACATCTCAAATACATCAACAATTAATTTGTTTTGAAAGAGGCTTTGATTTATAAAAGTTAAAATTTGAAACAAGTATTTATTATTGACAGCATTTGCAAGATTCATGGACATATTCTACATTGACTGCTCCCGTATTATTGTGTGCTTAATCCTATAGAAATGATTTGGAGTACATGGAAATAAATCAAATATATATTGAAAACCTACATTGAGGTATATTGACATTTAACAATGATGTATGGGAAAATTGGGTTTACATAATAAGTATTTGAGAAAGAAAATGATTGTTCAGTAAACACAAAGCTGACAACTATGTTGAATTAGTTAATAAGATGCTGAATAATTTCAGATCACTTGGGTGTAACATGAGCATTAAGGTGCACTATTTACACAGCCACTTAGACCGTTTTCCTGATAATTTAGGCGAAATTACTGAGGAGCAAGGTGAAAGATTTCACCAAGATATAAAATGTATGGAGGATCGCTATCAAGGAAGATGGGATACTCACATATGGGAGATTACTGCTGGGCTTTAAAACGGGATTGTTCTAAAATACATTCAAGAATAACACGCAAAAAAAGTTTCCGAAATGTTTAGTGGGCAATTGGTTTAAATGATGACTTTCTCTGTTTTCTATTGTGAAAATAAATATTATATGTAATATCTGAGTAATATAATAAAAATTCCTTGTTTAATTTGTTTCTTTGAACCATAGTGTTTCTTCTGAAATAGTGTAATGTATAATTCACAAAAATATTGATATCTTAAAAATTCGAGTTGATAGGCAAAAACTAATAGCATATTTGAATTCAGGGCATCAAATTCATAAGTAATTACCTCCAAAATCTTCGGCACCAAAACCACTGTTGACCAGTGTTATTATCATTATTTTTGTTATTATTATTATTATTATTTTCATTATTATTATTATTGTTATTATTATTATTATTATCATTATTATTATTATTGTTTGACCTACGAAGCTATTGTATATTAATTTGAAAATGAAAGATTTTCAGAATACTGCTCACACTTTTTAGTATACTAAAGGTAGTGCACAATTTGATTGTTTGTAGCAGCAGTCCAGCATCAAATCTGTTCTTGAAAATATTGCACTCCACATATAACTATACGATTTGTCAATAAGTTCTTCCGGGGCAACTTGCAGTTTCATTCTGGAAAATGTCCAAGTCGCAAGTGTAGATATGCGCGACATTCTCTGAGAGTGGGTAGGGCAAATATTCTTAGGCGTTCTTCATAGCATAAATCTTTCAGCGGGGGAGGTATTTTAGTAACCCTTCGCTGAACTCGTTCTAAATGCTGCACAAAATATGGATTCCACACTGAATGCGCAAATTCAAGTTTTGGCCTTATATACGTTTTATAAAGAAGTCTCATCATCTCAAATGAGTGATCCTTAAAAGCTTTTTGTACCATATAAGTGGATGAATTGCCTTTCCTGACTATTTGGTTAATATGTACATCCCATTTCAGGTTTTCGGTCACTATGACTCCAAGATCACATTACTGATCAATTGTAATCAATTGTATAAGTTCTTTTGTTATTGTATACACCAATGTGTAGGACACTACATTTTGTTTCATTGAGCCTCAATTTCCAGATGTTTTACCATTCCTCTACTGTGTGTAAGTCATCTTGGAGTAACTGCCGCTCAAAAGCAGATTTGGCATCATCAGCAAAGAATGATATATTTGTTTTAATGTTCACAGCAAGATTACTAAGGTAGATCACAAAGAGAAGGGGACCAAGAACAGACCCTTGAGGTACTCCACTAAGAACCTCGTGCTTGGTTGACAAAGTACCATTCACTTTCACTTGGAACTGCCTAGGATGGAAAAATATTCCCTCATATTCCAAGATGCTCTAGTCTGTGTAACAATAATCTATGAAGCCCAGGATTATGACATCAATAGCATCTCCATTGTCATACTGATGAAAAGTCATACTAATCGGTCTATAGATTGACGCTAGATCTTTGTCTCCTTTCATGAATATAGGGATTACAGTTGCTTGGCGCCACAATCAGGAATTCTCCCAGTTTCCATACACTCCTTGAAAATTTCTCTCAGTGTTGATGTTATGGAATTCATACAGCGCTTTAAAAATATTGTAGGAATTTGGTCTAGGCCTGGGCTGGAATGTTTTTTCAAGTTATTAATGGCTTCTTCTAAAGTACGAATCAACTAAGAAAACGCTATAGGCGTCATCGACTAGTTATCGTCTGCCTCACTTTAAAATATTCCCTCTCTGTCGCTTCAGACTGATATACAGTGGCGTAGGTTCTTATTTAAATAAAAATTAATGCAGTTCCCAACAAAACATTTATTAGATTAAAAAATACAAAAAAAATATATTTTAAAGATTTAAACATATATTACAGTAGCATATTACTTAGTTAATTATATATATACAGTATCTTATAGAAATAGCAACTGTTTATTGCATAGAGGTTTGGTATGCATGGTATGTTTATAATAAACGCAGTTTATGCACATGTTGAATGTAATATTTTATCTATGTATATTTATATATAAAAAACATTATTCGCTATCAGAAACTAGAGACGAACATCCTAGTTCATCCTCTAATGAACTATCAGTATCCTCGCTGTTTTTGTCTTCACTTTCTTCCGATGAACCCGTATTTACTGTAAATATTAAGTGATCTAGAGTGTGGTCTAAGATTTGCTCTTTTTGTATAAGGTCATTCTCATATTTTTTAACATGTTGTCAAATATTATACCACTCTTGTTCCGATACCTCCTCAAATTTTTGACTAGCGAGTGCCTCCGTATCGGACAGTTTAAATGTTGTATTGTGCGCAGCTACCCAATTTTTTACTAATGCCCAGATTTTTTCGATCCCCATGTTGTTTGTAACAGTTCGTCTAGTTTGTACTTTATGGGGAACCGAAATTTATTTTCTTGAAAAATGCAGTATAGTTCCAGTTTTGTTAATTTGGTGTCTGTTGGTAATCCATTTTCTGTTAGCCAGTTTAACATTTCTTCTTTCTTAGAAGCTGTCGTAATATTTTTTTATTGGTACATTATGGTATGCTGCTTTGTCTATTATGAGGACGGACCTTTCAGGCAGATTCGGCAACAATTGCTTTTGAACCCATGTTATGATATTTTGATTATTCATGTCTTTATGGTAACATCCAGTTTTTGGAACTGCAAAAACAAACAAGTATATATAGAAAGTAAATTATAATTCTATTGGTATATGACAAGTGGGTGGTAAGTGCTATGGTTTATCGCAATTTAAATGCAAGTGTACAAAAAAATATTTTTTCTATTCTGGCTAAGTCTGGTCGACACTGGAATCTGAATATAAATATTGACATTAATATTCATAATTTTCGGTATACGGTATGCCGAAATATCGATATTTTAGCCATCACTAATTCTATTTTAAAAAAATATAAGTATTCAAACTTACCTAATTTGAATATAAGTAATCCGTTTTTTACGAATCCTTTTTCTTCAGCACTATGTATTATAATCAGCCGTTGGTCTTTAGAAATTCGCTTCTTGATTCCTTTTAGAATCTCATCGTACCAGTCCCTGTCTTTAACATAGCTGCTGTATATGTAAGTTTCATCAGTATAACATATATTGCGGCCTTCGTTACGGTATTGTATCAGCTTATTTAGGTAATTTATTCGTTTCAGGCGAATGTCGTGTGATACACATAAAATTTTTCTTCGGTCTGGCATTTTCTGCTATCTACAGAAAAAAATCACTGTGATAGAAATCAAGGTTTCTATTATCGTAATTATCGTAATAATGGACAATTTAAAATCACAATTATTACCAGAAACCAATTTTTTTAAGGAGCCGATTCAAGCTGCTTACACTTATTGCTTTTGTCAAGATTTGCCGGTCATTAATTTTCTGCAAAACACCTGTAATTTTATCATAATTTAGCATTGCACGTTTGCTCTTTTAAATTTTAAACTTTAACGAAGGAAGTCTCTTCTCCAGTACATAAAAATCGTAGATAATTTCTCTTATAGATATATCTCATCTGGCGAGATACGATCCAGCTTTCTTTTTTTAGTGTTACGTATTTTTTTCGGCGAATGAAAAGATGTGCTTGGCCCCCCCCACGTAACTTTTTGAGCTTCTTTTGATATCTTCTGAAAAGTAGACCTTGACACCCCAGTAGCGGCTAGTACTCTTTCCCTGAAATATCAAAATATGTTAATATTCTAATTTAAAATATGACACTCAATAAGTAGGTGCCTGTATAAAAATGTGTCAACCTACTTCTCGAATTCAATCTTGCTACATACCTGTAATTTTTCAAAGGAATAGTAACTCCTTCATTTAATAAATTATTAATAATATTGCTTATGTTGTCTCGTCCTTGGCTGCGTATAATAAGACCTTGCTTTCCAACTTTTTTTGCGGACATTATTTAAAACGATTATGCCCCTAATGTTTAAAAACAGCGCTATCTGTAGAATCAACTATGGCACAGACAAAAATTAACACCGAACACAATTAATCACATTTTCTACTGAACAATACTAAATGCTGAATGTCCTATGTTCGGTCGGTTATGCATCTGACCATAAGGGCAAATTATTTATAATATTACCGTACTTTCCTTCCTAAGTAAAGGCTTGGCAACATCGAAGAGGGACTAGCAATGGTAAGAGATCCATGGTTGCGCGACGACTTCCCTTCGAATTCTGATTTGGACCATGCGGCAGATGTGCAGCGTTGCCAGTCTATTTAGAACTTCCATTTCTATATTAAAAATACCGAACAATCGTAAAAAAACGCCACTGTCACATAAATGGGATGGGCCTAAGAGAGAAGGAAATTATTGCGAACTTTGTCAGTTATGACGCTTCTGGCCTTTTCTTAGCTGATTTGTACTTTACTTTCTCATGAGTGAAATTTATGGTAATAATGCTGGAAATTACTTTTGTATTGTCAGGCAAACTAGGCAATGCTTTAAGATTCTTGTTTTTAGTAAATGTCTGCTCAAATTGGTCTGCAAATGCTTCAGCTACTTGTTGGCAATCACCACTTTTCATGTGATCTTTTAATGTTATGGGAGTTACCTTGGACATCAGGTTTCGGTTTACGTATTTGAAAATCTGTTTTTGGAAACTTTCAATTTTCACCCATTTTTCACGTACTTTTTCAAAAGTTTCCTTTTTAGATCTATTTTTTTAAACAAGCTGGTGTAATCCAGGGTTTGCTGTGGTTAACGTTTATTGTCCTCAGTAGTACGAACAATTCTATTGCTAGGTTTTAAGTCTGTTCATATCTGAAGAAGTCACATGAAATGCAAGTCTGTTATAATATATAGATATGTAAGCATAAGGAAACAGAAGACGGTAGCCGACCGACATGCTTAATCAGTAGATGAGATATTATAAAATAACAAACTACATGTTTTTCACGACTTTTGTATAGTAAAATCTTTATCGTAACTTTTGTTGTAGTAAAATCTATTCAAGTACTATTCAAAATCCAAAAAGTTTGTAATAAGTGTTTTTTTGAAAATAAAATATTCTTAAAAAGTGACAACTGTTGCAAACGACATTTCTATATAGTTGTTGATTTTAGTACAGTCCACACCCCAAAAGTCTCTTTTTTATATTCTTTTTGTATATTTACTAAGAACTTTAACTTGAGGTTTGGCAATTATAATTCCATGATCACTTTAGCGACTTTTCAGCGTTTCTAAACTGAAGTTTATCATTTGATGAGCATCCGAAGTCCATGATCAGTAATATTTTCGTCGGTTTTAGTTTGCGCCATGCTAACTACACTTCGGAAAATTTATGGAGTAGTTTCCCGTTGCCTTTCCTGTTGTGTTACAGCCGGTTTTTTTCATCTGATTGTCGCCCGAAGGTTTCTGCGTATAAGTCCTTAGAGAAACTATTCTTCAATGAGCTCATATCAGTAATGTTGCAGCTACTGCTCTGCAACATGTTAGTATTTGGTCCGCCCCAATTATATAATTTTTCCGGTACCACCAATATCTGGGAGGCGTTCCTCTATCTGCCCCCTGGGGAGGCGTCTGATGGGAGACTACCAACTCCACACCGATATTGTATGATAATTCCTTGCAACCCACTCTTTAGTCAAGTAATGAATGTGAAGATTCCCGCCAAGGAAATTTTTCCTCTGGAATTAATTTTTGCGGGAGACTGTTTCCAAAATCGATTCAATTATCTAGGCCATATAGTGAGCAACGAACGAGTGGCACTGGACCCAGAGAAAAATGTCTCCATACAGCGATAGCTACAAACAACCGATAAACATATAGATAGTTCGTATATATTGCCAAGCCAATAATTCGACTCACAGAAGAAGCTAGAGCTTAAAACTGGGACGAAGACTGTCAAACGGCGTTCAAGACTTTGCTGAAATATTCAACCACAGTGCCAACGTCCACTACCAAAGAGGGACTTTATTATTGAAACGGATGCAAGCACCGTAGGGATTGAAGGAGTACTCTCACTGATCTAAAAAGGGAAAGGAAGAGTGCTGGGATACTTTAGTGAAGTTCTCTTTAAACCAGAACGGAACTACTGCGACACGAAAAGAGAGCTTTTGACGGTAGTAAAGTATATAAATTACGGTATGATGGTTGTAGTGATTCACCGTTTGAGGAAACAAAATACTTTATTTAATTGAACGTGATTTATATATAACACAACAATACGGTTATGTATTAAAGAAAGCAATGTCTCTTCACATGCATGTTCGTTCACGACGCATTCTTCCTTCCTGCCATATATTCATTAAAATCATTTGTCGCCTACTATTAGGCAACCAAAACTAGACTACATTTGAATTAACTACGAGGGCGAATCACTAAGTACAGACAAAGTCCTTGGAACACTTTTACCAGTATCTTTATGGAAGGAAGTTTCTTATCCGGACTGACTATGTAACACTCAAATGGTTGATGCAGTTCAAGAATCCCGAGGGCCAGATCGCTGGAAGGATTGAACGCCTTCAAGAATAAAGGAGTAGATAAAAGCTATGAAGCGCATGAAGAACTTCTTGATATGTATAGTATTCATGGCAAAACTACTGTTATTGATATTTTCAAAGGAGTTGGAATGGCCATTAATCAAAAGAACATTCGATGAAAAAACTTGAAATGTATTACAACTGATGGAAGCAAAAACATGAGTGGGAAAGATAAAGAAGTGGTCGCTCTTGTTTCAAAGGCTGTAGAAAATGACGGTAGTTCAAAACCATTAGTCTTACATTGTATCATTCATCAACAGTCTTTGTGCGGAAAATGTTTGGATATGTCTGAAGTTCTGAAACCAGTCATATCAACTGTTAATTTTATCAAATCATCTACAATTCCGACAATTTACTGAATAGATTGGAGAAAATGAGTTACCTTATCATACTGCCATACGTTGGCTTAGTTGTGGGAAAGTCCTTCGGCGCTTTTTTGAACTTCGAGCAGTGATAGAAATTTTTTTGAATGAAAAGCATCGCCCTCTTACTGAATTACAAAACAACGCATGGCTGTGGAAGTTAGCATTCTATGTTAATTTGACAAAACATGTGAACGAACTGAATTTGAGATTGCAAGGAGAAAACCAGTATCTTCCTGATTTATACACTAATATCAAATCATTCCGGAAGAAGTTGATACTGTTTCAATCACATCTACGAAGTAAATGTTTTTCACATTTTAAAACATGTGAAATATTCAGCCATACCACTGAGACTGCGTTTCCTATCGATTTTGCAATCGAAACTTTGAGTGCTTTGAAAATAAATTTTGATACTCGTTTCTCGGACTTGGATGCTAATGCAAATCAAATCAAAATTTTTCAGAATCCTTTTGATACTGACATTTAACTTCAAACTCCGGAACTTCAAATGGAAATGATTGATCTACAGTGCAGTGATATAATTAAGAACAAATATCAAAACTCATCTTTGTTGGAATTTTATAAGAGTCTTCCACTAACACAATTTGATAATTTGCATAAATTTGCTCGTGGGCTGTTTTCTGTTTTTGGTACTACTTATTTGTGTGAGAAGACCTTATCCAAAATGAAGTACACAAAAAATATTTACAGATCTAAATCAACTGATGAGTATCTTAAATCTCTTTTATTAATTGGCACAAGTAAAATTAGTCCACAATCACAAACTATTGTCAGTGGAAAAATCTCAATTACATGAATCTCAGGAAGGTTCATAGATTTAAAGTTCGAAATAATCTTCACAACATAAATATTACAGGAGAAGCAACAAGTAATGATACGAAAACGGTGGCTGAATTACCAGATGCTGATGCTGATTTTCATTCCCCTATAGATATACTACTAGAAGCGGATATTTTTTGGCATTTTGGCAGCTCTTAAGTGCAGGACAAATCAACATTGGTTTGCCTAGCCCAGTATTACAAAATACACATCTTGACTGGATAGTTGCTGGAGGGTTGTAGTTGCCAAAAAATCTCGTTGTAACCTATAACGAAAAACGTCGAAATACAGATACAGCTTTCAAAATTTAAGGAAGTTGAGGAAATTAAAACGAAAAAAAATATTATCCACCGAGGATAGTTTTATGAATAATGTATATACACGAAACCACCGGAATAGTTTTTTCGGCTATACGTTGTCATTTCGAAGTTGCAAATGAATGCAAACGCGAATTTCCATTAATTGCAAGCAAAATTCTTACTGATATATATGTCGATGACTTATTAACATGCTGTTGATTCTGAAGACGAAGCACAGTATATATATTCTAATATCACCAAGATTTTACTCAAATGTGGGTTCCAGTTGAGAAAATGGAGTTCGAATAATCCATGTAATTTAGAGACACGTAATTTAGAGACACGTAATTTAGAGACACGTAATTTAGAGACAATCATAGAGTAGTAAATAAATCTCGTGTTACGCAAAAACTAAAAACCAAACGAGTCATTTTTTCTAGCATTGCTACAATATTTGATCCTTCAGGTTTAGTCATCATTGTAAAATAATTTTGCAAAATTTATGGTGCGAAAAATTAGGTTGGGATCAGCCAGTTCCTGACAATATACGAATCTCCTTGTTAGAATGGTATTTGAATTTAGAGGTCTGAAACAGTTTAAACATAGAACGAAAGGTTGTTTATGAAAATCCAGTTGAGATAACGCTGCACGGTTTTTCCGACTAGTTATGGTGCGTGTGTATATGTCATATCACGGAATAAGTTAGGAGAACGATGTTCTAATTTGCTCTGCAACGTCGAAGGTCGTTTAACAATACCACAATTAGGGCTATGCGCAGGATTAATTTTGGCTCAACTGCTAGAAAAGAAAACATTCATTACAACTATTCGTAACCAATCGTGTACCAGAAATTCAGAGACTCACCTCCAATATTGAATGGAGACATGTACCATTGAAAAATTGTCAGTGCAATCCCGAAAATCGAATATTAAGTTCTTGTCTAATATTAGACGAAGTTAAAGGTCTTTATTTTATCATTAGAATTGCTTAAAGGGATTCATTCTTAGACGAATATGTTAGACTACTAAAGGCTCTGAGCTTTGTTCCAATTGTCGCATTTTGAGTTTGAACCTGTTCATAGATGGAAAAGGTAGATTATCAAATTCAGAGTTTTATTATGCCAAGAAGCATCCTATATTACTTTGCACCAAGCATCCAGACCTGTCTCCCGCACTCTCGTTTTCTATTTGGAAGACCAATGGAAGCACTACCAGAACTTCCAATTACTAATTTCAAGGAAGGTCGACTGAGCCAGTATCAACTGATGGACTTTTGGACAAGATGAAGATGAAGAATATATCGACGAATTACAATAGAGACATGAATGGAAGAAGTCCTACGGAGGCCTTGATGTTGAGCAACTGGTTTTAATAAAGGACGATCATGTACTACCTACACAATGGCGTATGAGTCGCATACGCAAACTAATGCCAGGCAGGGATGGTATTAATCGCCTCGCTTCTGTGAGAACAGAGAGTAGTAAAGTTACCCGTGCAGTGTCAAGACTCTGTCCTCTTCCGATTGAAACTTAACCCAGAATTTCAAGACCAGGGGCCTGTTTAATAGAGATAAATTTTGGCCAAAGCTGGCAAGAGTCAAGTGTCGATGCTTGAGAACGCAGAAACATTAATATATAGTACGCCAATGTGTGAACATATATCAGAATTTATTCTATCTTCTTATTATTTGTCATGATCTTTATCCCAGCTAAACCCTTTCTGGCAATCAGTACGAGTACGAAGATAAAGAATGTGAAAATGGTTCACCAACTGTATTTTTGTCCCGGCGATGAGCCTATGGAAAATAGCAAATCCGAAGAATGTATCCACCAATTGCTGCAATTGAAAACCAAAGATCATATGAAATGCGTACCAGTGCCAGTAGTTGTTAGCAATTGTTGAAAACGAAATATTTCAAGCTCTACATTCAGCAGACTACATCGCAGTATTCCCGGAAGAAAGCGAAATCAAAACTACATCTTCCAAGACCGATTTCATATCTGTAAGAGGTAGGTAGTTCATAGAAGGTTCATAGGTTCATAGGTTCATCGAGCTGCAGCTTCCAAATGCCGAGAAATCTAATTGTGAACCATAAAGAAATTATTCTAGGACAAGTTAGAAATAAAGGTAAACAACGAAAGAATATTTTAACCAGGAAAAATCAACATAAAAAACTCCATTAGACAAAGTTCACCAACTCCTAAAAGAAGAAAATCGAATGGAAGAAATCAGCATAAGAAATACCTGAAGAGTCCACACCTTTATGTTTGGCAATTACGGTCATACTTCTTGGAATTTTTATGCTAAAATCTAGATACATCAACGGACAACAAAAACTCCCGATGATGCTACCATCAACCTAAGACCTAAGCCGAGATCTCTCAAAACAGAACAAGATGAAAAATAGCACATCCATACCATGTATGGATCTATCTCGGAATGGAAAAATTATATAATCTCTATTGCTAGCCTATGATTTGATTCCCGGGACCATTGGAAACGTTAGTGCGAACACACACTTGATAAATACTCGAATATTAACATTTTTCCCTCAGTCTGTAATCTGTATTCTTTTGTCATAATTTCTGTTTGTTTAAAGTTGTGATAAATATTTTTAAAAATAAAATTCATAAATTTCGCGATGGGATAGACCGAAATTATTTACAGGTTTACAATATTTATATGTTTTACAAAGTGCCTCGTCGGCGTTATAGAATAAAGCTTAATATACAATGTTCATTGACGTAACTCCTCCACCCTAAGAGAGAACTATGGGGACGGACCAGAGTTCGGCATTAGAGGAAAATTTTTCAAAACATCTTCTTCGCTTGTTGTCTCCCTTTCGGTTTGGTTCTTCTTTCTTCTTATTCTAATTATTAGGTATATAACGCAGGCTGTAACTATAAGATATAATAAAATTGAATAAAAACTTATACTTTGAAAATGAATGGGTAACGAGTTTATCTTCTCAGCTGACTTTTTATCTTCTTGAATAGCACTCATGACATTGTTCATTTCGTTAAGATCGATTGAATCCAAATGCACAGGTTTCAGGTTAGCACTATCTGTAGTAAAATTTTTTGTATGAATATTTAATTTGGGTAAATCAATGTTTTTATATTTAGGCACTCTGGATTTAAAAGTTTTTAGATGAAAGTTGTTTATTAAAATGTCACATTCGTTGTTAAGTTCGATTAAATAACTACCGTTCACAGGAAAGTTTGTAATGTCTTTGTTGCAGTTTTGTTTGACTATAACGCTATACGGGGTAATCACAATCCAATGGTCGGTTTCTAATTTCTGAATTTTGACTTCACTAATGGTAGACGGGATATCTCGGCAATTATAGGTAGATTGAGAGTATTTCAATAACTGGACTTCGCAAGGAGAATTACTTGATATTACTCTTCTTTTTAGTCCTCGGCAGATGAATTCTTCTTTAATTATTTCTTGACATTCAGAGTTCGTAGAGGCATAGTTTTGCTCATTTAAAAGGAGAAATTTGGATTGGGGTAGTATGAGTTTGGAATTTTGGTTTGAAGGTGTAGGTAAGGGATAAAGTTGATAGTAGTTATATTCAAGAAACTCTACCATCGGTACTTCTAATATAAAAGTAATACTATTATATAACTTTTAACTTTGATCATTTTTTCATATAATAAAATATTATTCAACGATGTTTCAAATGGAAACTTGTTATTTTCATCAATATTTTTCTTAACTTATATTATTTCTGATAGTATTTCATTTCGATTTGCTATAGAATTGTGGAAAGTATTCATTTTTGCGAAGCTTATAGCCACTTCTATACTGTCGAGTATGTCATAAATGATTTGAAAACTGGTCGAAAATTGGGAAACAATTTTCAACACAATTTTCAACAAGGTTCTATCATGTCTGTTCTCATATTCCTTGATTCTTTTTGTAAATCATTAATACGTGAGCTCAATATTTCTTGATTGCGGGATAGTATTCTGGAATTATTTTCGAATGATTTAATAGATGATTCTAGTAATGTAATTTGATGTGTAAGTAATGTTTTGATATTATTCTGATTATTAGATAAGGTTTTAAGAGCTTCGTCATATCAAATTTCATCTTCTTGATCTAAATTACCTGTTATAAATTTTATTGCTGAGCCAATTCCGTCAAAAAGAGATCGTTTCGCATGTTTTCCCCATAATGGGTTTAATTGTTCTGTTTGTAAAGTGATTTTATTTTCTATTATTCGAATTATGTGGTAGGAGTTATCAAAGTACTCTGTGAAGTTGAACATGCTAGGATAATTTGAAAAATAGTCGTATAGATTATTATATTGGTCCTTTAAATTTAGAAAGTGGTCAGTTATATTTGTAATGTCATAAACATGTATGAAAGTCCAAAAGTCGGTTTGTATATGAGCAGTGCCTAGTCGTAGGCAAAAGTGAAATGGGAGGTTTTTTAAGTTCATTTATGTGAACAATTTCTTTATGTGCTTTAAGTTTTTTATGTTTAAATAATTTTCCAGAAATTTCAATAGGATTTCTGTCAAGTATTTGAGTAATTTCGAAAGGACCTAGGAAACGTTTGTCTTTTTTATTTCATTTTTTGGGATTATGCTTGTATAAAATTTGACCTATTTTGAATTCACTATTCGAATCACCGTTAGTATTTCGTTTTTGTAAAATTTTTTCCTTATTTGTTTTTAATTTTTCTTATACATCTTTATAAACATATTGTAACTTTGTTCGATGATTGTCTACATAGTCATTATAAAAAGTTTGGGGTATAAAAATTTCGTTTGGGTTTCTAGAATCTGTATGACCAAAGGTGAGTTCAAAAGGGATGAAACTTGTAGAACTGTGTATAGAATTATTGTACCCTATTATTGCGTAATCCATTAAATCATCTTCGTCGGGGTAAAGTTCTCGTAGTATTCGAAGATGTTCAATCAAGGTTGAATGAACTCTTTCAGCTATGTGGTGAAAGGTATTTTAATTTTGTGTAATGCCAAAAGCTCTTTAATAGTATCGTTATGGAATTCTGTACCTTTATCTAAAACAATTAATTGTGGTACTCCGAATGATGTAAAATATTTTATTATAGCTTTACTTATAATAACAGCTGTTTTAGAAGGAATGTGCATTGCTTGTGCGAATTTTGTGAATGCATCTGTTAAGGTTAGATAAGATTTTCCGTTGTAAACAAAAACGTCGACGTGTATAATTTGGAATGGTTTTGATGCAGTTTCGGTTAACATTAGCGGAACATAAGGTTTTTCTCTAGCATATTTATTTTTCTGACAAATTGCGCAAGAATTAATGTAATTAGTAATCGATTTTTTCATATTTTTCCAATAGTAATTTATTTTTATTTTTTCGAAGGTTTCTTGAATTCCTCTGTGTGTGGTTTTGCTTTCATGGTAATTTCTGAGTAAAAGGATCCGCGTTTGTAAAATATTTTATAGGCGTATTCTTCTAATTTCAAACGCCACCTCACTAATTTTGAGTTGGGTTCTTTTAACTTGAAAAGCCAGGTTAGGGGTTTGTGGTCAGTATATATGTGAAATTGTCGTTCGTACAAATAGGGTCGAAAGTGTTTGCAAGCCCATATGATTGCAAGTAATTCCTTTTCAATCGTAGAGTAATTGATTTCTAAATGGTTCAGGGTTCGTGAGGCGTAAGCTATAGGATTGTCATTTGTAACGGTACCTTGTGATGATACTGCTCCAAGGGAATAGTTATTACTATGAGTTGTTAGAATCATTGGTTTGGAAAAGTCTGGATATTGTAATATAGGATCGTTTGTTAAAATTTCTTTGCAATTTTGAAAAGAGAATTCCTTGTCATGAATTATTAGCATTCCTTTTTTCAAGCATTTAGTCATGGGTTTGGTCAGTTTGGCAAAATTTGGTATGAAACGGCGGTAATATCCAAGAAGTCCAAGGAAACTTTTGATTTCGGTTTGGGTTTTGGGAATCGGGAAGTTTTTGATTACAGAAATTTTCTCAGGATTAGGTTTTACACTTTCGGGGGTAATTATATGAACTAAGTATACTATTGACTTTTGAAGGAATTCGGATTTGTCACATTGTATCTTTAAGTTAAATTTTCTCAGTCTGTCAAATACTTGTTTAACTCTTTGTATGTGTTCTTGAAGAGAAGTACTGTAAATTAGGATGTCGTCAAGGTAAACAATACAGGTTTCGTCAGTAAGTCCTCGTAATACATTGTCCATTACGCTTTGAAATGTGGATGGGGCATTCTTGAGTCCAAAAGGCATTCTCTTGAATTGAAAGTGACCTTGTGGGGTACTAAAGGCAGTTTTGGGTACGTCTTCGGGGTCAACTTCGATTTGGTGAAAGCCACAAGCTAAATGCAAGGATGTAAAATAGTTATCTCTTCCTAGTTTGTCCATAATCTCACTTATTCTTGGGATTGAATAACGGTTTTGAATTGTTTTTTCAATTAGTTTGCGGTAATCTATTACCAATCTCCATTTTTTCTTGCCGGAAGCATCTGATCGTTCTGGTACGATCCAAATGGGTGCAGAAAACGGTGAAGTAGATTCTTCTATAATACCTTCGTGCAGCATTTTTCTTATTTGTTTTTTCACTTCCTCTCGATGAATTTCCGGGAACCGATAAGATTTAGTGTATATTGGACTATTGTCGGTTAACTTAATTTTATGTTTGATATCGTTAGTAAAACTTAGAGGAATACCTTCGCAATAAAAAATATCTCTATATTCATAACAAAGTTTTTTTAACGCTTCCTTTTCTTCTCTATTGCAATGATCTAATCTTATAATTTTTAAATTTTCTTTAAATTTATTATCATTAGAATTACCTAAGTTTATTTCTGATTCTACTTCCAATTTGTCTAAAAAATTTACTTCGACTAAATTCAAGGGTTCAATGTTAAAAGGCTCATGAATATCCAGCTTAACAGGGTTCTCATTTGAATTTAATATTGTGGTTATTGCAAAATTATTGACTATATTTACTAATGCTTTTGGTGCTTCAAGGCCATTACCAACTTTTCGTAATTTAATACTCCATGCCATTTTTATTATTAACTGGTAATTTTACAATTTCTTGAGTACGATCTAGTATTATTAGAGAATAACTTTTTATATTATTATCAGCGTCTGTACCAAATATTAGAGGAATAATTGTATTAGGAGTAATATTTTGCTTTTTACTGAGGTTAACACTAGCATTTAATTGTTTAAGTAAATCTATGCCTATGATTCCATAAAATTTTTCACTAAACTTAAAAAGATAAAATTTGTAAGACCCTTGTGAACAATGGAATATACGCTACCTCGTCGTGATAACTAATATTATGAGCAGTTTGAATATTAAAATTTTCATTAAATATGTAATTCGTATAAAATTTATACGCTAGTTTCGGATTTATAAGTGACTTTGAGCTTCCTGTGTCAACTAAAAATTTTGCATTTATTTCTGGAATTTCTATAAATGGCAGATTTGTTTTTAATGCCTTCACATATATTAAGTTACCTTCCTTGGGCTCGTGAGAGTATGAAAATCCTGAGTCTGCATATTTGATATTTCTGTAATGTGAGCATTTGTGTAAAAATCTTTGGAATTCGTCGGATTATCTACATAAGAATGTTCTGTTTCCTGTGTATAATAATTGTTTGTATTAGCGTGGTCGATATTTTCATAATAATTTAGATTTTCCGAATAAAATTGATCATGAGAGTCAGAATTATCTACAGATTGATTAAAAAGTTCTGCAGATGTGAATTTGGGTCTCGAATGGGATTAAAGTACAGTATTTCCTGAAGAGATATCCATTGGTTCTGGATTGAAAGGTTGTGAATTATTTGGACGATTATATTGCGGATTATTAGGACGAATATTTTGAGGTTGATTGAAATTCTGTGGTGGTTGTGAGGGTCTTTGTATCGGGTTGTAGTTTTGGTTTGTGAAAAATGGATGACGTTGAGTTGGATAATTGTTATTTGGACGCCAATTACTGTAAGACGGATTTGTAGGAGAATGTTGTGTATACCTTGATGGGTATGATGCTGGAGGATGAGTTATTAAATTAGGTGGAATTATTGGACGGGGTGGTTGAAATGGTTGTACATTGTTATGATTTGTGGGATAATGGTTGATATTTTGTGTTCTAGTAGGTGTAACTCTCAAACTAGGTTTGAATGACACATTTGAATTCAAATTACTTGATCTTTGGGTAGAGTATAAAAAGTTTTCTTCTTCTACAACTAAGCTCATTGCCTTTTCTAGACTGTCAGGTGATCGTAAACGTATGTTAGTTTGTATATGTAAAGGTAAACCACGAACAAAAGTTTTTAAAGCTAAATTATCGTAGTTCCTGAGATGTAAGCGTTTTTCACTTGAGTCTAAATGTAAAGTGTTTAATTTAGAAATGGGGCTCCTAGAATCTTGGCATCGCATACCAAAATTATAAGGAGTTTCATTCTTAAATGGTTTTAGTTTAATGAGATCTTGAACTAAACAGTCAATGTATCGTTGATCTCCAAAACTTAAATTTAAAGCTTGTTTGATTTCATCCCATGTTTTTAATTCTGTGCGCGAACCAATTAATATTTGAGATCTACCTGTTAATTTTCCAATAATAGCTCTAAGTAAAAATGTGTTTAACGCATTATCTGAATTACTAGCAAACGCAGAAATAAAACTTTCACAATTACCTATGAATATATTAAGCGTATGAGGATGGATTTCCATCAAAATTTGGTATTGAATCTAAATATAATTTAAGTAGTTGGTAGTTCGTACCTGATGTAGTCATTTTTAAATCTACATTTTCTAAACTATTTTCACTAGAACTATTTTCAAAATTTTTATCCTCGCTTGGTCGAAAACTTAAAATGGTTTCAAATAATATACTTATGTTTTCTACTTCAAATTCGCTCATCAAAATATACTAACGATTATAAATTTATATAACTACTAAATTATTGGATGTGGAAAAAGGAAATAATAATGAGCACTTACATTACAACTAAAGCTATCATATTCTAGGGGTCCTAAAGACTGAAACGATGTTAGTTCTTCGCCCAGGAAAATCGTGGTCCTCGTTTTCTAGCTCTTCTGAAGTTCTTTACTGGTGTCGTCCACTGGAACCGTCGGAATTGCTCGATGTCCACTCGAACTATCTGCAGTTCTTCGATATGCACTCGAATTCACAGTTTCTGAACACAAATTCGAATATTTCGGTTAATCGTTGAAACGGAAAATTTCCTGTGCGATACGTTAAATTTCCGAAATATCCTACTGACTGCGCCAATTACGTTACTGAACTTCGAGAAGGCGTTTTTAAAAACGAATTGCACGTCGAGAAACGTTTATTCAATACATTGACAAAACAGAATCTGAATTTATTACAGGTTTACAATATTTATATGTTTTACAAAGTGTCTCGTCGGCGTTATACAATAAAGCTTAATAAACAATGTTCATTAACATAACTTGCAACAAGTTGCTAAATGTTTGAATTCATTAAACATTGATATAAAACAAACTGTCCTTACTAGTGCATCAATGTTAATGAATGTTTGCACTTGTCGAATCTCAAATTCAGTTGAGTACAACATTCTGTCCACACTGCTGTAGTTTTGTGACATGATGGAGGAAGACTTATTAACTGCTACCGCGTGCTTTCTAATTTTATGTGGTGATTCACGAAAACGAAAGCGTAAATGTTGGGTCCGTCCAAGTTTGAAGAAAAGGGAAGAATATGGTGGACAGGAATTATTATCGGATTATAAGAAAGATGACGTTTTATTAGAACTTCGAACCGATGGGTGCTTCCAACATTTTTCAACACAATTTTCAACAAGGTTCTATCATGTCTATTCTCATATTCCTTAATTCTTTTTGTAAATCATTAATACGTGAGCTCAATATTTCTTGATTGCGGGATAGTATTCTGGAATTATTTTCGAATGATTTAATAGATGATTCTAGCAATGTAATTTGATGTGTAAGTAATGTTTTGATATTATTCTGATTATTAGATAAGGTTTTAAGAGCTTCGTCATATCAAATTTCATCTTCTTGATCTAAATTACCTGTTATAAATTTTATTGCTGAGCCAATTCCGTCAAAAAGAGATCGTTCCGCATGTTTTCCCCATAATGGGTTTAATTGTTCTGTTTGTAAAGTGATTTTATTTTCTATTATTCGAATTATGTGGTAGGAGTTATCAAAGTACTCTGTGAAGTTGAACATGCTAGGATAATTTGAAAAATAGTCGTATAGATTATTATATTGGTCCTTTAAATTTAGAAAGTGGTCAGTTATATTTGTAATGTCATAAACATGTATGAAAGTCCAAAAGTCGGTTTGTATATGAGCAGTGCCTAGTCGTAGGCAAAAGTGAAATGAGAGGTTTTTTAAGTTCATTTATGTGAACAATTTCTTTATGTGCTTTAAGTTTTTTATGTTTAAATAATTTTCCAGAAATTTCAACAGGATTTCTGTCAAGTATTTGAGTAATTTCGAAAGGACCTAGGAAACGTTTGTCTTTTTTATTTCATTTTTTGGGATTATGCTTGTATAAAATTTGACCTATTTTGAATTCACTATTCGAATCACCGTTAGTATTTCGTTTTTGTAAAATTTTTTCCTTATTTGTTTTTAATTTTTCTTATACATCTTTATAAACATATTGTAACTTTGTTCGATGATTGTCTACATAGTCATTATAAAAAGTTTGGGGTATAAAAATTTCGTTTGGGTTTCTAGAATCTGTATGACCAAAGTTGAGTTCAAAAGGGATGAAACTTGTAGAACTGTGTATAGAATTATTGTACCCTATTATTGCGTAATTCATTAAATCATCTTCGTCGGGGTAAAGTTCTCGTAGTATTCGAAGATGTTCAATCAAGGTTGAATGAACTCTTTCAGCTATGTGGTGAAATGTATTTTAATTTTGTGTAATGCAAAAAGCTCTTTAATAGTATCGTTATGGAATTCTGTACCTTTATCTAAAACAATTAATTTTGGTACTCCGAATGATGTAAAATATTTTATTATAGCTTTACTTATAATAACAGCTGTTTTAGAAGGAATGTGCATTGCTTGTGCGAATTTTGTGAATGCATCTGTTAAGGTTAGATAAGATTTTCCGTTGTAAACAAAAACGTCGACGTGTATAATTTGGAATGGTTTTGATGCAGTTTCGGTTAACATTAGCGGAACATAAGGTTTTTCTCTAGCATATTTATTTTTCTGACAAATTGCGCAAGAATTAATGTAATTAGTAATCGATTTTTTCATATTTTTCCAATAGTAATTTATTTTTATTTTTTCGAAGGTTTCTTGAATTCCTCTGTGTGTGGTTTTGCTTTCATGGTAATTTCTGAGTAAAAGGATCCGCGTTTGTAAAATATTTTATAGGCGTATTCTTCTAATTTCAAACGCCACCTCACTAATTTTGAGTTGGGTTCTTTTAACTTGAAAAGCCAGGTTAGGGGTTTGTGGTCAGTATATATGTGAAATTGTCGTTCGTACAAATAGGGTCGAAAGTGTTTGCAAGCCCATATGATTGCAAGTAATTCCTTTTCAATCGTAGAGTAATTGATTTCTAAATGGTTCAGGGTTCGTGAGGCGTAAGCTATAGGCTTGTCATTTGTAACGGTACCTTGTGATGATACTGCTCCAAGGGAATAGTTATTACTATGAGTTGTTAGAATCATTGGTTTGGAAAACTCTGGATATTGTAATATAGGATCGTTTGTTAAAATTTCTTTGCAATTTTGAAAAGAGAATTCCTTGTCATGAATTATTAGCATTCCTTTTTTCAAGCATTTAGTCATGGGTTTGGTCAGTTTGGCAAAATTTGGTATGAAACGGCGGTAATATCCAAGAAGTCCAAGGAAACTTTTGATTTCGGTTTGGGTTTTGGGAATCGGGAAGTTTTTGATTACAGAAATTTTCTCAGGATTAGGTTTTACACTTTCGGGGGTAATTATATGAACTAAGTATACTATTGACTTTTGAAGGAATTCGGATTTGTCACATTGTATCTTTAAGTTAAATTTTCTCAGTCTGTCAAATACTTGTTTAACTCTTTGTATGTGTTCTTGAAGAGAAGTACTGTAAATTAGGATGTCGTCAAGGTAAACAATACAGGTTTCGTCAGTAAGTCCTCGTAATACATTGTCCATTACGCTTTGAAATGTGGATGGGGCATTCTTGAGTCCAAAAGGCATTCTCTTGAATTGAAAGTGACCTTGTGGGGTACTAAAGGCAGTTTTGGGTACGTCTTCGGGGTCAACTTCGATTTGGTGAAAGCCACAAGCTAAATGCAAGGATGTAAAATAGTTATCTCTTCCTAGTTTGTCCATAATCTCACTTATTCTTGGGATTGAATAACGGTTTTGAATTGTTTTTTCAATTAGTTTGCGGTAATCTATTACCAATCTCCATTTTTTCTTGCCGGAAGCATCTGATCGTTCTGGTACGATCCAAATGGGTGCAGAAAACGGTGAAGTAGATTCTTCTATAATACCTTCGTGCAGCATTTTTCTTATTTGTTTTTTCACTTCCTCTCGATGAATTTCCGGGAACCGATAAGATTTAGTGTATATTGGACTATTGTCGGTTAACTTAATTTTATGTTTGATATCGTTAGTAAAACTTAGAGGAATACCTTCGCAATAAAAAATATCTCTATATTCATAACAAAGTTTTTTTAACGCTTCCTTTTCTTCTCTATTGCAATGATCTAATCTTATAATTTTTAAATTTTCTTTAAATTTATTATCATTAGAATTACCTAAGTTTATTTCTGATTCTACTTCCAATTTGTCTAAAAAATTTACTTCGACTAAATTCAAGGGTTCAATGTTAAAAGGCTCATGAATATCCAGCTTAACAGGGTTCTCATTTGAATTTAATATTGTGGTTATTGCAAAATTATTGACTATATTTACTAATGCTTTTGGTGCTTCAAGGCCATTACCAACTTTTCGTAATTTAATACTCCATGCCATTTTTATTATTAACTGGTAATTTTACAATTTCTTGAGTACGATCTAGTATTATTAGAGAATAACTTTTTATATTATTATCAGCGTCTGTACCAAATATTAGAGGAATAATTGTATTAGGAGTAATATTTTGCTTTTTACTGAGGTTAACACTAGCATTTAATTGTTTAAGTAAATCTATGCCTATGATTCCATAAAATTTTTCACTAAACTTAAAAAGATAAAATTTGTAAGACCCTTGTGAACAATGGAATATACGCTACCTCGTCGTGATAACTAATATTATGAGCAGTTTGAATATTAAAATTTTCATTAAATATGTAATTCGTATAAAATTTATACGCTAGTTTCGGATTTATAAGTGACTTTGAGCTTCCTGTGTCAACTAAAAATTTTGCATTTATTTCTGGAATTTCTATAAATGGCAGATTTGTTTTTAATGCCTTCACATATATTAAGTTACCTTCCTTGGGCTCGTGAGAGTATGAAAATCCTGAGTCTGCATATTTGATATTTCTGTAATGTGAGCATTTGTGTAAAAATCTTTGGAATTCGTCGGATTATCTACATAAGAATGTTCTGTTTCCTGTGTATAATAATTGTTTGTATTAGCGTGGTCGATATTTTCATAATAATTTAGATTTTCCGAATAAAATTGATCATGAGAGTCAGAATTATCTACAGATTGATTAAAAAGTTCTGCAGATGTGAATTTGGGTCTCGAATGGGATTAAAGTACAGTATTTCCTGAAGAGATATCCATTGGTTCTGGATTGAAAGGTTGTGAATTATTTGGACGATTATATTGCGGATTATTAGGACGAATATTTTGAGGTTGATTGAAATTCTGTGGTGGTTGTGAGGGTCTTTGTATCGGGTTGTAGTTTTGGTTTGTGAAAAATGGATGACGTTGAGTTGGATAATTGTTATTTGGACGCCAATTACTGTAAGACGGATTTGTAGGAGAATGTTGTGTATACCTTGATGGGTATGATGCTGGAGGATGAGTTATTAAATTAGGTGGAATTATTGGACGGGGTGGTTGAAATGGTTGTACATTGTTATGATTTGTGGGATAATGGTTGATATTTTGTGTTCTAGTAGGTGTAACTCTCAAACTAGGTTTGAATGACACATTTGAATTCAAATTACTTGATCTTTGGGTAGAGTATAAAAAGTTTTCTTCTTCTACAACTAAGCTCATTGCCTTTTCTAGACTGTCAGGTGATCGTAAACGTATGTTACTTTGTATATGTAAAGGTAAACCACGAACAAAAGTTTTTAAAGCTAAATTATCGTAGTTCCTGAGATGTAAGCGTTTTTCACTTGAGTCTAAATGTAAAGTGTTTAATTTAGAAATGGGGCTCCTAGAATCTTGGCATCGCATACCAAAATTATAAGGAGTTTCATTCTTAAATGGTTTTAGTTTAATGAGATCTTGAACTAAACAGTCAATGTATCGTTGATCTCCAAAACTTAAATTTAAAGCTTGTTTGATTTCATCCCATGTTTTTAATTCTGTGCGCGAACCAATTAATATTTGAGATCTACCTGTTAATTTTCCAATAATAGCTCTAAGTAAAAATGTGTTTAACGCATTATCTGAATTACTAGCAAACGCAGAAATAAAACTTTCACAATTACCTATGAATATATTAAGCGTATGAGGATGGATTTCCATCAAAATTTGGTATTGAATCTAAATATAATTTAAGTAGTTGGTAGTTCGTACCTGATGTAGTCATTTTTAAATCTACATTTTCTAAACTATTTTCACTAGAACTATTTTCAAAATTTTTATCCTCGCTTGGTCGAAAACTTAAAATGGTTTCAAATAATATACTTATGTTTTCTACTTCAAATTCGCTCATCAAAATATACTAACGATTATAAATTTATATAACTACTAAATTATTGGATGTGGAAAAAGGAAATAATAATGAGCACTTACATTACAACTAAAGCTATCATATTCTAGGGGTCCTAAAGACTGAAACGATGTTAGTTCTTCGCCCAGGAAAATCGTGGTCCTCGTTTTCTAGCTCTTCTGAAGTTCTTTACTGGTGTCGTCCACTGGAACCGTCGGAATTGCTCGATGTCCACTCGAACTATCTGCAGTTCTTCGATATGCACTCGAATTCACAGTTTCTGAACACAAATTCGAATATTTCGGTTAATCGTTGAAACGGAAAATTTCCTGTGCGATACGTTAAATTTCCGAAATATCCTACTGACTGCGCCAATTACGTTACTGAACTTCGAGAAGGCGTTTTTAAAAACGAATTGCACGTCGAGAAACGTTTATTCAATACATTGACAAAACAGAATCTGAATTTATTACAGGTTTACAATATTTATATGTTTTACAAAGTGTCTCGTCGGCGTTATACAATAAAGCTTAATAAACAATGTTCATTAACATAACTTGCAACAAGTTGCTAAATGTTTGAATTCATTAAACATTGATATAAAACAAACTGTCCTTACTAGTGTATCAATGTTAATGAATGTTTGCACTTGTCGAATCTCAAATTCAGTTGAGTACAACATTCTGTCCACACTGCTGTAGTTTTGTGACATGATGGAGGAAGACTTATTAACTGCTACCGCGTGCTTTCTAATTTTATGTGGTGATTCACGAAAACGAAAGCGTAAATGTTGGGTCCGTCCAAGTTTGAAGAAAAGGGAAGAATATGGTGGACAGGAATTATTATCGGATTATAAGAAAGATGACGTTTTATTAGAACTTCGAACCGATGGGTGCTTCCAACATTTTTCAACACAATTTTCAACAAGGTTCTATCATGTCTATTCTCATATTCCTTAATTCTTTTTGTAAATCATTAATACGTGAGCTCAATATTTCTTGATTGCGGGATAGTATTCTGGAATTATTTTCGAATGATTTAATAGATGATTCTAGCAATGTAATTTGATGTGTAAGTAATGTTTTGATATTATTCTGATTATTAGATAAGGTTTTAAGAGCTTCGTCATATCAAATTTCATCTTCTTGATCTAAATTACCTGTTATAAATTTTATTGCTGAGCCAATTCCGTCAAAAAGAGATCGTTCCGCATGTTTTCCCCATAATGGGTTTAATTGTTCTGTTTGTAAAGTGATTTTATTTTCTATTATTCGAATTATGTGGTAGGAGTTATCAAAGTACTCTGTGAAGTTGAACATGCTAGGATAATTTGAAAAATAGTCGTATAGATTATTATATTGGTCCTTTAAATTTAGAAAGTGGTCAGTTATATTTGTAATGTCATAAACATGTATGAAAGTCCAAAAGTCGGTTTGTATATGAGCAGTGCCTAGTCGTAGGCAAAAGTGAAATGAGAGGTTTTTTAAGTTCATTTATGTGAACAATTTCTTTATGTGCTTTAAGTTTTTTATGTTTAAATAATTTTCCAGAAATTTCAACAGGATTTCTGTCAAGTATTTGAGTAATTTCGAAAGGACCTAGGAAACGTTTGTCTTTTTTATTTCATTTTTTGGGATTATGCTTGTATAAAATTTGACCTATTTTGAATTCACTATTCGAATCACCGTTAGTATTTCGTTTTTGTAAAATTTTTTCCTTATTTGTTTTTAATTTTTCTTATACATCTTTATAAACATATTGTAACTTTGTTCGATGATTGTCTACATAGTCATTATAAAAAGTTTGGGGTATAAAAATTTCGTTTGGGTTTCTAGAATCTGTATGACCAAAGTTGAGTTCAAAAGGGATGAAACTTGTAGAACTGTGTATAGAATTATTGTACCCTATTATTGCGTAATTCATTAAATCATCTTCGTCGGGGTAAAGTTCTCGTAGTATTCGAAGATGTTCAATCAAGGTTGAATGAACTCTTTCAGCTATGTGGTGAAATGTATTTTAATTTTGTGTAATGCAAAAAGCTCTTTAATAGTATCGTTATGGAATTCTGTACCTTTATCTAAAACAATTAATTGTGGTACTCCGAATGATGTAAAATATTTTATTATAGCTTTACTTATAATAACAGCTGTTTTAGAAGGAATGTGCATTGCTTGTGCGAATTTTGTGAATGCATCTGTTAAGGTTAGATAAGATTTTCCGTTGTAAACAAAAACGTCGACGTGTATAATTTGGAATGGTTTTGATGCAGTTTCGGTTAACATTAGCGGAACATAAGGTTTTTCTCTAGCATATTTATTTTTCTGACAAATTGCGCAAGAATTAATGTAATTAGTAATCGATTTTTTCATATTTTTCCAATAGTAATTTATTTTTATTTTTTCGAAGGTTTCTTGAATTCCTCTGTGTGTGGTTTTGCTTTCATGGTAATTTCTGAGTAAAAGGATCCGCGTTTGTAAAATATTTTATAGGCGTATTCTTCTAATTTCAAACGCCACCTCTTTAATTTTGAGTTGGGTTCTTTTAACTTGAAAAGCCAGGTTAGGGGTTTGTGGTCAGTATATATGTGAAATTGTCGTTCGTACAAATAGGGTCGAAAGTGTTTGCAAGCCCATATGATTGCAAGTAATTCCTTTTCAATCGTAGAGTAATTGATTTCTAAATGGTTCAGGGTTCGTGAGGCGTAAGCTATAGGCTTGTCATTTGTAACGGTACCTTGTGATGATACTGCTCCAAGGGAATAGTTATTACTATGAGTTGTTAGAATCATTGGTTTGGAAAACTCTGGATATTGTAATATAGGATCGTTTGTTAAAATTTCTTTGCAATTTTGAAAAGAGAATTCCTTGTCATGAATTATTAGCATTCCTTTTTTCAAGCATTTAGTCATGGGTTTGGTCAGTTTGGCAAAATTTGGTATGAAACGGCGGTAATATCCAAGAAGTCCAAGGAAACTTTTGATTTCGGTTTGGGTTTTGGGAATCGGGAAGTTTTTGATTACAGAAATTTTCTCAGGATTAGGTTTTACACTTTCGGGGGTAATTATATGAACTAAGTATACTATTGACTTTTGAAGGAATTCGGATTTGTCACATTGTATCTTTAAGTTAAATTTTCTCAGTCTGTCAAATACTTGTTTAACTCTTTGTATGTGTTCTTGAAGAGAAGTACTGTAAATTAGGATGTCGTCAAGGTAAACAATACAGGTTTCGTCAGTAAGTCCTCGTAATACATTGTCCATTACGCTTTGAAATGTGGATGGGGCATTCTTGAGTCCAAAAGGCATTCTCTTGAATTGAAAGTGACCTTGTGGGGTACTAAAGGCAGTTTTGGGTACGTCTTCGGGGTCAACTTCGATTTGGTGAAAGCCACAAGCTAAATGCAAGGATGTAAAATAGTTATCTCTTCCTAGTTTGTCCATAATCTCACTTATTCTTGGGATTGAATAACGGTTTTGAATTGTTTTTTCAATTAGTTTGCGGTAATCTATTACCAATCTCCATTTTTTCTTGCCGGAAGCATCTGATCGTTCTGGTACGATCCAAATGGGTGCAGAAAACGGTGAAGTAGATTCTTCTATAATACCTTCGTGCAGCATTTTTCTTATTTGTTTTTTCACTTCCTCTCGATGAATTTCCGGGAACCGATAAGATTTAGTGTATATTGGACTATTGTCGGTTAACTTAATTTTATGTTTGATATCGTTAGTAAAACTTAGAGGAATACCTTCGCAATAAAAAATATCTCTATATTCATAACAAAGTTTTTTTAACGCTTCCTTTTCTTCTCTATTGCAATGATCTAATCTTATAATTTTTAAATTTTCTTTAAATTTATTATCATTAGAATTACCTAAGTTTATTTCTGATTCTACTTCCAATTTGTCTAAAAAATTTACTTCGACTAAATTCAAGGGTTCAATGTTAAAAGGCTCATGAATATCCAGCTTAACAGGGTTCTCATTTGAATTTAATATTGTGGTTATTGCAAAATTATTGACTATATTTACTAATGCTTTTGGTGCTTCAAGGCCATTACCAACTTTTCGTAATTTAATACTCCATGCCATTTTTATTATTAACTGGTAATTTTACAATTTCTTGAGTACGATCTAGTATTATTAGAGAATAACTTTTTATATTATTATCAGCGTCTGTACCAAATATTAGAGGAATAATTGTATTAGGAGTAATATTTTGCTTTTTACTGAGGTTAACACTAGCATTTAATTGTTTAAGTAAATCTATGCCTATGATTCCATAAAATTTTTCACTAAACTTAAAAAGATAAAATTTGTAAGACCCTTGTGAACAATGGAATATACGCTACCTCGTCGTGATAACTAATATTATGAGCAGTTTGAATATTAAAATTTTCATTAAATATGTAATTCGTATAAAATTTATACGCTAGTTTCGGATTTATAAGTGACTTTGAGCTTCCTGTGTCAACTAAAAATTTTGCATTTATTTCTGGAATTTCTATAAATGGCAGATTTGTTTTTAATGCCTTCACATATATTAAGTTACCTTCCTTGGGCTCGTGAGAGTATGAAAATCCTGAGTCTGCATATTTGATATTTCTGTAATGTGAGCATTTGTGTAAAAATCTTTGGAATTCGTCGGATTATCTACATAAGAATGTTCTGTTTCCTGTGTATAATAATTGTTTGTATTAGCGTGGTCGATATTTTCATAATAATTTAGATTTTCCGAATAAAATTGATCATGAGAGTCAGAATTATCTACAGATTGATTAAAAAGTTCTGCAGATGTGAATTTGGGTCTCGAATGGGATTAAAGTACAGTATTTCCTGAAGAGATATCCATTGGTTCTGGATTGAAAGGTTGTGAATTATTTGGACGATTATATTGCGGATTATTAGGACGAATATTTTGAGGTTGATTGAAATTCTGTGGTGGTTGTGAGGGTCTTTGTATCGGGTTGTAGTTTTGGTTTGTGAAAAATGGATGACGTTGAGTTGGATAATTGTTATTTGGACGCCAATTACTGTAAGACGGATTTGTAGGAGAATGTTGTGTATACCTTGATGGGTATGATGCTGGAGGATGAGTTATTAAATTAGGTGGAATTATTGGACGGGGTGGTTGAAATGGTTGTACATTGTTATGATTTGTGGGATAATGGTTGATATTTTGTGTTCTAGTAGGTGTAACTCTCAAACTAGGTTTGAATGACACATTTGAATTCAAATTACTTGATCTTTGGGTAGAGTATAAAAAGTTTTCTTCTTCTACAACTAAGCTCATTGCCTTTTCTAGACTGTCAGGTGATCGTAAACGTATGTTACTTTGTATATGTAAAGGTAAACCACGAACAAAAGTTTTTAAAGCTAAATTATCGTAGTTCCTGAGATGTAAGCGTTTTTCACTTGAGTCTAAATGTAAAGTGTTTAATTTAGAAATGGGGCTCCTAGAATCTTGGCATCGCATACCAAAATTATAAGGAGTTTCATTCTTAAATGGTTTTAGTTTAATGAGATCTTGAACTAAACAGTCAATGTATCGTTGATCTCCAAAACTTAAATTTAAAGCTTGTTTGATTTCATCCCATGTTTTTAATTCTGTGCGCGAACCAATTAATATTTGAGATCTACCTGTTAATTTTCCAATAATAGCTCTAAGTAAAAATGTGTTTAACGCATTATCTGAATTACTAGCAAACGCAGAAATAAAACTTTCACAATTACCTATGAATATATTAAGCGTATGAGGATGGATTTCCATCAAAATTTGGTATTGAATCTAAATATAATTTAAGTAGTTGGTAGTTCGTACCTGATGTAGTCATTTTTAAATCTACATTTTCTAAACTATTTTCACTAGAACTATTTTCAAAATTTTTATCCTCGCTTGGTCGAAAACTTAAAATGGTTTCAAATAATATACTTATGTTTTCTACTTCAAATTCGCTCATCAAAATATACTAACGATTATAAATTTATATAACTACTAAATTATTGGATGTGGAAAAAGGAAATAATAATGAGCACTTACATTACAACTAAAGCTATCATATTCTAGGGGTCCTAAAGACTGAAACGATGTTAGTTCTTCGCCCAGGAAAATCGTGGTCCTCGTTTTCTAGCTCTTCTGAAGTTCTTTACTGGTGTCGTCCACTGGAACCGTCGGAATTGCTCGATGTCCACTCGAACTATCTGCAGTTCTTCGATATGCACTCGAATTCACAGTTTCTGAACACAAATTCGAATATTTCGGTTAATCGTTGAAACGGAAAATTTCCTGTGCGATACGTTAAATTTCCGAAATATCCTACTGACTGCGCCAATTACGTTACTGAACTTCGAGAAGGCGTTTTTAAAAACGAATTGCACGTCGAGAAACGTTTATTCAATACATTGACAAAACAGAATCTGAATTTATTACAGGTTTACAATATTTATATGTTTTACAAAGTGTCTCGTCGGCGTTATACAATAAAGCTTAATAAACAATGTTCATTAACATAACTTGCAACAAGTTGCTAAATGTTTGAATTCATTAAACATTGATATAAAACAAACTGTCCTTACTAGTGCATCAATGTTAATGAATGTTTGCACTTGTCGAATCTCAAATTCAGTTGAGTACAACATTCTGTCCACACTGCTGTAGTTTTGTGACATGATGGAGGAAGACTTATTAACTGCTACCGCGTGCTTTCTAATTTTATGTGGTGATTCACGAAAACGAAAGCGTAAATGTTGGGTCCGTCCAAGTTTGAAGAAAAGGGAAGAATATGGTGGACAGGATTATAAGAAAGATGACGTTTTATTAGAACTTCGAACCGATGGGTGCTTCAAACATTTTTTACGCATGAGTAGTTCAGATATGGAATTTTTGCTGCAAAAAATTTCACCAGTGATTAGAAAAGCAGATACAAACTGTAGAAAGGCTATACCTCCACAAGAACGATTAGCTGTAGCATTGCGTTTTCTGGCAACTGGAGATTCCTAGAGCAGCTTGATTTATTTATTTATGATTTCGAAACAAGATAGTACCAGAAGTATGTGCTGCGCTAGTAAACGCAATAAAAGACCAAATTAAGGTAAGTAGACTTTGTTGTACTTTTATTATTGATAAATTTAGAACTTTTACATGTTACTCAATTGAAATGCCTCTGCGATAATGTTTGAGAACCAAAAGCAGTAGAGGAGTCTGAAGAATTTTGTATGTATGTCTCCGCTGGTGATGTAGCTGGTGTACTGCAATACGATGAATGTGATTGTGGTTTCGTGAAAGGTTGCATTGATAAAATTGGCTGATATGTGTTAGTTGATTGTGGCATTCCATAATAATATTTACTCCTACTTGCATCGAACAAAATATGACTTATAAGATGTTCTACAATATTTTGTGTGCAGGTGGTATTCAAATCCCTAATATTACACATTCATCACAGTCTGTTACTTGTGAATAATCTAAGTCAGTTTCGGAGGAAGAGTCATCCTAAAAAGAAAAATACATTGTATAAAATGTAATTACAGTGATCTACATTTTTAGCGTAAGTAATGGATATCTTTGTATTTCAGATACCTAAAACTGCTCAAGAATGAGAAACAATTACTAATGGTTTCAGTGTTCTTTGGAATTTTCCAAAATGTGTAGGCGTCATGGATGGCAAGCATATTGCATTACAATGACCAAAAAACAGTGGAAGTGATTTCTTCAATTACAAATTTAGTATCGTTCTGTTCGGCGTAATGGATGCTAACTACCGATTTTTGTATTTTCAATGTAGGCTCCCAAGGGAGAATAGCTGATGGAGGAGTTTTCGAAAATACATTATTCAAAAAATCATTAACTCGCTTCAAACTTAACTTTCCAGAATATAGCGCTTTACCAGGACGTGAGAAATTAGTCCCTCACTTATTTTTAGGGGATGATGCCTTCCCATTATCACCAAATTTTCTGAAACCCTACCCTGGGGCTCAGGACAAAGGGTCTCCCAAAAGGGTATTTAATTACCGTCTCAGTAGAGCGAGAGGAATATCAGAAAATGTTTTTGGAATGTTATCTTCGATTTTTAGAACCAAAAACTACAGAAGTTGTTGTTATGGACTTCATTTACTTGTATAATTTTTTACGGAATAGTTCAGGATCTAAACATTCCTACAATCCGCCAGGTACATATAACAGTGAAGATAAAGATACAGGACGTGTTTTAGAAGGATCGTGAAGAAAAGAAACTCAGAGTAACAGGTTTACTCCATACAAAAAAGTTGCACGAAATTCAGCAACTGAAGCAAAAGATATTAAGCAAGAGGTTGCTGATTTTTTCGTTACATCTTCATGTATAACTTGAAATTGCCTATTTATTTGTTTGAATAATTAATAATAGAAAAGTTGATATCTAAAAACATTGTGTGTTTACTTACCACGTTCTCGGCTTCACTTTCCTTGCACGGACGGACGTTGTTTTTATCTCGAGAAATACTAATGCATCGTATGCAAACCACTTGGAATGTAAGTGAGAGTCTACTCCAGATTTTTTCGATATTTTTTTCGCTCTCTATAAAACTGAGCCACTAAGTTACGAATTTTTCTTTTTGCCTCTTCCTGAGATAAGCACCCTACAGCTGAACAAACGGCATTCCATGCATCATTTTTTGATTCTCTGCATTTATATTTACCATTTTGAGGATTCCAAATACATGGATGTTGTCTATAATTGTCAATTAAATTTGAACAATTCTCCGAAGTCCACTTCAACGCCATCACGCGAATTATAATTTTCGGAATTCGAAAATTATTTTTAAAAAATTTATTCAACACAAAATTACAATAATTGAATAAATACAATTAATCTGACAAGCGAACTAACTAATATTCATTAAAAAGTTGTTTACAATTATTCATATTTATAATAAAATAAATGCTGATAAAGTGTTTATGATATTTAATCCTATTGAGTTTTATTTAAGTAATCTTCTGGAATTTTCTCTATGTAAATCCTCCATCCCTAAGAGTAAAAAATGACGAAGGTATTTTTCATATTTTGTTCTCTTCCTTCTTCTAATTCGATGTCTTCTTTCTTCTTTTCTTCAATTTCTTCAAATTTCTGCTTTCTTACAAATTTTCTTTTATATTTTCGAATTAACCATAATGTTATTAAAATTACAAAAATTATTATTATTATTGTAAATAGTCCTATTGATACATGGCTTTGTGGATTATAAATTTCATGAATTGATTTTATATTTCAAGCAATTTTGTATATTCCATATAATTTTTCAAAGTCTATTTTAGTTAAATTTGGAGATTTATAAATTTGATTATTTAAAAATTTTAAGTTTAATTTCGGTAATATTATTGATTTTCTTTTTTTGATTTGTATGTTAGTTGGGAAGATTTCACTTTCTATTTGGATGCTACAGTTCTTTGGAATTTTTATAATCGATGGATAACTTATTTTCAAATAACGGTCCGAAACACATTTAGAAATCACTTCAGTTTCTGAATTTGGAATTACTAAAAGTTCGTTTTAATGTAGTTTCTTGGAGATTTATTTCACAACAACACAATTTTCAGCAGAGCGTCCGTTTAACAATTCAATAATACAATTGTCTTTTAACTTAAATGTTTATTTGCAATAATATTTTTTTTTCTAACACTGGACATACTTCTTTGATAAAAAATAACTTCTTGATGTCTGGCCAAGTAAGGTTGAGGAGGGATAAATATCGTATGATTTTGGGTTATAGGGTATAAATGGAAAAATGCAAAGGTTCTAAGTTTCAAGATGGGAACATGGGTAGCAAAAATTATTTTGGATTTGGAAAAGGTTACTTGTGAGCCCAGAAAGAGATAATACGTTAAAATATTATTAAATTTTGAGATTTGTTCATTTCTAAAATTTCTTGACTCGATATAACAAAACTATGAATTGCATTTGGAAAATGTTATCGCGTTTTCAATATTATCAATCAATGTAATTAAACTTTGACAGTCCAGATTAATCTGTGAAATTGTACTGTGAAATTATTCAAAGTTATTATTTTATTTTCTATCGAAATGTGAAATTTCTCTAAATTATCATAAAGTTTATTTTGATTATTCCATAGAGTCGTAATCGATTTATTATAATGATCAATCAATTTTTTGTGTAATGATATTTGCAAATTAACTTCGTGAATTATTTGTTTTTGATTTTGTTGTAAAACATTTATAGCGTTATCATATCTTTCTTCATCATGTGAATTTAAAGTTCCAAAAAGCCATTTATCTACTTTTCCTGATGCATTTATTAATTTTAATTAATTTTAATTTTAAATGTGGATAAATATTTTCTGATTTTTTATCTAAAGTATCAATCACAATTTCTGTTCTATTCATTGATTGTTCAACTAAATTATGATACGAAATAGGATTTGTGGCATTCGCTTGTGATATACTATTTTTTAAACTATAATAATATTGTTTTAAATTGTTAATCTGTTTATGAAAATGTTCTAAGTCTATATAATATATAATAATATTAATAGGTAATAATAGATTATTTACTTTTGTAATTTCTATGTCTTCCGTTTTATTCTTCTCGTAAGAAAGTAGTATTAAGAGTATCGTTGTCAGCTTCATCTTTCTGTAACAATTTAAGTTTTAGGTTTTCTAATTATGTTTCTATGATAAGTTACTCTATCTGTTTCTAACAATACACCAGAGTCTTTTACAATTTCTGCCTTTTTGAATTTCGGTAATTTTAAATCTCTGAATTTTGTCTTGATATAAGCTATATCCTGGTTTGCGTAGAAAGGAGGATCATTTCTATTTTCATTTCTTTTATTGATTATACTTTCTTTAACATCAGAGTTTCTATCTTTAATTTTTTTGTATAATAATTTTGATGTTTCTTTATGATTCTGAATATAATTCGATATTATTAAGTGATCGTCTAAATCAAAAGGATCAGGGTTATTTATGTGACCTTTAATAATTTCTAATGGTGTGAATTGTGTTACGGAGTGAATTATTATATGCCAATATTAAGTGTTTAATTAATTGATCAGGTGTTAAATTTTTATTAGTTACTCTCAAGTATTTGAAATATTCGATTAAACTAGAATGAAATCGTTCCACAGGTGAATTAGAATTGCTATTTTAAGATGTCGTATAATGTAATTCAATTTTATGTATATATATATACTATACTATATTTAGTATATAAAATATACTGTCTATATATTATATAGATAGTATTCTAATTTTTCTTTTTGTTATTCGTCTGTAAAAATATCTTTGACTACGTTTGTACAGTGGATAAATTTATATGCTGCATTTTTAAAATATTTTTGTACTGTTGCTATAAATCGTATTCTCTAAAAAACTGACCTATATTATTTTCTAAATCTCTTTTAGATAAAATTACAAATATACGTGTATTATCAAAACATTTTTCTCTCTTTGTTCTTACATTATTTACTTCGCCACTTGTTATTAGAATTTGATTTTTGTAAGTGTTCAATGATTTATTTGAAATTGGTATTTCTAATATATAGTTTTCTAAAGAAGAGTGTATTGTTTCTAAGTCTGAGTCTCTGTTTAATGGTGGTCGTATTTGAATATCTGATATTATTTGTATTTGTGACATTTTTTATTTCTTCGTTTTGTATGACTTCCTCAACATCGTCCAAATATGATAAATCAGGTAATAAATCATCATCTATTGGTTCAAAATCATTTGGTAAATTTTCTATTTCTCGTTGAATTATTGAATCTAAATCATCAATGTTAACATTCCGTTTCTTAAGCGTTTACATCACAATCTGATCTTATTCTTGATAATGGGTCTGCAACTAGATTAGATTTTCCTCTCAAATATTTAATTTCATAATCATATTCTTTTAATTTAAAAGTAAATTTTCTTCCAAATAAATAAGGTCGATAGTATTTACATGCCCATACAATTGCTAATAATTCTTTTTCTATCGTCGAATAATTTATCTCTGTATAATTTAATGTTCTTGAGGCGTGAGAGATTGGGTGTCCTTCTAGAGATTATACTGCTCCTATTGCATATTTTGATGCATCGGTTGTTAAGTCAAATTGTTTATTAAAATCTGGATAAGCTGATATAGGTTCTGAAGTTAATAGTTGTTTACAAATGTTAAAGCATAAACTTTTGTGTGTGTTTTTTGTCTTTTTTCAAGCATATTGTTATTGGTTTTGTGACTTCTGCAAAATTTTTAATAAATTTTCTATAATATCCTAATAGTCCTAAAAATGATTTAATTTGTTTTTGCGTGTAAGGTATAGGAAAATTTTTCAACAATTGACGGTTTAATATTGATTTATTACTTCCTGTATCTATTAATAATTTTAATTTTTGATTTTTAATTTCAATATATGGTAATGGATTATTTGCTACAATATTTATTTCGACTATTTTTAATTTTTCTTCCGAGGCTCTTCGAAAATTTACGGTTTGATCATTATTCTTATTCTTTGTATTGTTTGGCTTTTCAATAATTGTAGCCTGTTAGCAAGCTTTATTAAGTTTTCGTTTTTAAACGGTCTTGTTCTTGTTAATTTCTGCAGTATGTAGTCTAAATAGCGCCTATCTGCGAAACATTGTATCAATGCTTCTTTGATTTTCTGCCACGTGTTTAATTCAGTCCTATTTCCTATCATCATTTCAGCTTTTCCGACTAATTTTTCTTGGATGTATTCTAACACATGTGTATTAATATCATAATTATTATAAATCGCATAAGTATCAATTAGTTTTTCACATCTAGTTATGAATTTATTTAAAGTATTTATATTTCCAGCGTAAGGTTTTATATTCTCTAATTTTAATTTAAATAATTCCCAGTTTGGAGTTTTTGAATTTGCTGTTGCCATTTTTTCGCAATCTGAATTGTCTTTTAAGTTTAATTTACATTACAATACATTTACAATGTATTTAATAAATTATCTAAATCGTTCATAAAAATTATATATTCAAAATTATTAAATTATCTCTCTCTTACTCAGAGTTTGATAAGGATAGACAAAAAAAAGGAATAAAAATAAGGAAACTTGGCACTTACAGCTATCTGAAGTCCTGAAGTTTCTCGTTGAACATGTAGATCTAATGCTGCTGTACTGAAGTACGTAGTCGGAATTTTTTATCGCACTTTGCGTGAAAAATCGCGACCGCACTACTGCTACATTCGTATTTATAATAAAATAAATGCTGATAAAGTGTTTATGATATTTAATCCTATTGCGGTTTATTTAAATAATCTTCTGGAATTTTCTCTATGTAACACGCGGCTGTCTGTCTACTGTTTAGTCACTCAATTTGCAACAATCCGTCCGCATCGAAGCAATGTTGACAAATGTTTCACTTTGTTTCATATTATCCTTTGATCTTTGCATCTAAAAACGGATTTATACAACATACTACAACTTTAATGTTGAATCGCAACACCAACTTTACGCAACCCAACACAACATATTCCAACAAATATAAACATTTTATGTTGTAAGAAGTTTTTGTTGTATAATGTTGGAAAATTTTGCTCCAGCGCCTTTACTTGAGACATTTCTTTACAATTTTCTCCTATAGGGACTAGATTGGATCTGCTTCCATCTCGCATTTAAAGCATCCTTTGATTCTTTAAATTCTATACCTACAAATGGATTAAATATTCGAACGCACTGTTTGTAATATTTTCTTGTAAACAATATTTCATAACTAATCCAAGTTTTTGATTTGAAGTTATTTCTAAAGTTTGCGTTTCTCTTTGTAACATATTCTAAACTGTTTCAATATTGACTATTAGTAAATTTTGGTAACTTTTTATTGTTTTGTTATTGGAAAAGATATCTCGTTGATTCTTATAATAGTAAATTGATAGATAAAATCTGTATGTATCAATGGAACTTGTGTTAGTTTAGACATTTAGATTTATTCTAGGCGCAGAAATAAGACAATATTTCTAACAATTACTTTTTATTTGGTATTTATAAGCATATAAATTAATTATGTTTTATACTTGGTCCTAACTCAAAACTTCTGGTAATCGGCAAACTGATATTTTTCAAATCAATTGATACCTGCAAAAGATGATATTGCTAGATGTAACAAATAATTATAATGTAAATGAGATTTGAGATAAACTTGACTTTGCTGTTACAAAAGTGAGGTAAAATGGCGGCCAGCATCGAGTGTGTTTGACTACTTCAGCTACCAGCAAGCGTTGGCATGAAATAGTCGGCCATTTGTTTTCCTTGTGTTTCTTCTAATATCGTCATCATTGAAAATAAGTGGTGAGTACTTATATTTATATTTTTTTAAGAATGTGTGTAGTTTGTCAGTTGAATGGTACATCATGATTAGTTTTACGTATTGAAGCTAATGATTTATAGAATTTATAGATTTATAGATTTTGAGGACCTAAATTATTTTTAAATGTATAATTTCAAACATTCGATCGGCATTGCCCTCATGTACAAAAATAAATTTTTATTTTAGTTTTTTTCTTTATTGCATATGCAAATGCCACGTGTTAGAGTAGCCAATGGAGTAAATTGGTCAATGAAAACCTGAATGCCTCCAAACGATTATATGAGCAGAGTATTTGTCACTCCTATTTTGGGTAGAAAAACTGTTTTCATTAGGGACCAGGAAGTGGAAATGTTTTTTCAGTTTACCGAAAAAAATGATTTAAAATTATAATTTTAATGGCGAAATAAAAATTACCGTAAGAAAGGCAGAAGCAACCAGTTAAATAGAGCCATTTCCTTCAAGGACAGCGAGTTATAGAAAAACACAACATCTACAATGTTGACGAAACTGGAAGTTCCACAGTGCAGGAACCAGGGAAAGTTTTGGCGGCAAAAGAACAGAAAAGGGTTGGCTCGACGACAAGCTGGGAAAGGGACCACAGCATCACAGTTGTTTGTGCAATACCTCCATATGAAGTTGCCTTAACTCAGAAGAAATAGCAGTCTTTGATGATGGACGTGACACTGCGATTAAAGAAGATATTTCATCAGAAAGAATTCTAAAATATATCCAGGAACTTTTACGAAGCTCCCAGCAATTTGGGTATATAAAACATTATTTATTGATCAAGTGTTGTTAAAAGTTACCTAACTATACAGAAATGTGTTGTAACTGTTAATCTGAGCAAATTTTTGGATAGAATCTCAAAGTGTGCATTACTTAAAAACAAGTTTCGCCTTTCTCGTAAAATATTTATTTGGAAGTAGACATTGAAGTTTTTTCACTGTCTTAGAATAAGATGAATTATTACAATGATAGAATCCTAGTACGAAAGTATTATTTAACTCGTTGAAAAAAAAGGATCATGTAGATACAAATTTAGTTAGATTTCTATATATCTTATCTGAATTTACATATTTTTTGCTGTTAAGTCGGAATCATTTAAATGTTTTTTTTACTTCTATTTCTTAGAACATCTCTTATCTAAAATAACTACTCGCTTAAAATGTATTGAACAAATTCAACATATCATAGAGCATGCACAGTTGTCGGATGTAAGAGTGTTGCATGGAGTAGCTTTGCAGAGTCACCAGCTCGGATCATACGAAAAAATTTGCTTCAATTCTCCGGATTTCACCTTAATAGTGGTTAGAACGAATATATAAAAAAAGGAAAAAATAAAATGGTGGTAAGTGAACAATTGCAGCCTTCTGATTTGGTTTCGATTTGTAATATTTCGACTTAGGACTGAATGTTTGGTAAAACGAGTTTGTTTTTAAACGACTTAAAACTGAATGATGCTGATGCTAGTGTAAAATGTGATACTGAAGGAGAAAATACAGATGAAGGGAAAAATGATCTATAAATCATTGATTCCGGTCGGCGTTCAGGCTCAAAATTAAAATCAAATAGGGATTTTTTTGCATTAACGTTACAGATATCGAAGACAGTATTCGAATTGTCGATGGAAGAAGTGATTACCCCGTTCGGAAGCGGATAACTGATTTTAAGAAAATTGCTGAGATAACTAGATGGAACGAACTTTTTGCTAAAAAATCGCTTAGAGGATTAGCTAAACTTTTTATTCAGTCCGAAGAAGGAATTAAGTCTTGGACGGTTTTAAAACGAAAACTTGATTTCATACTCGAAGTCAAAGTAAGCAGTGCACTAGTGCACAAATTATTTATGTCCTGATCTAAAGTAAAAGAAGAGTCAATGCAAGAATACGTTTTGGTTATGCGTGAAATCGGAAGTACGGCAAATATAGAACCAGAGGTGATAATTCAATGTATTATCCAGCAAATAAAATGATTTTATATCGAGCTAAGAACTTCGTTGAATTTAAAGAAAAATTGAAGTTATATAAAGTGGAAAGGAAAGATTACAGAAGATATTATAAGAATTTTAGTGAGACAAAATATGAAACGACTATGTGCTTCAATTGCGAAGAAAAGGGTCACAAATCAAATGAGTGTCCAAGCGGAAGTAAGGGTAGAAGTTACGCATTTATTTAAAAAAGAAATATAATATGTACGTATTTCTTTTTAAAGACGTAAAGACGACGGACCCCTTAAATCCAAAACTTGTGTAGATAAACCATCATCTTATTTTGCTACGTTTATATCTCCTTAGTTCTTTTTTTAAAACTTTGTTAACGTTTATTTTTTCGTGTGTTATGAACTTTTTATCTAGCCTTCCGAACTGTTTTATTCCAAAATACCCTAGTCAACACGATCTAAATTAGAAGCCTACATATACAGGCTTAAATACAGACCATTTAGGTCCATAGCCTTGTAATTTCTCTCCACTTCTTTCGTTCCTTGCTTTTTCTCTCCGGCTCTTGATGTTTTTCTCTCTAACGTCTTCTCCCACTATATCCCTCCACCGTTTACCGTTTTTCATGTCTACCTATTTTCCTCTTGCCCTGTGATATCTGCCATGCAACTCGTTTTAAAAGTCTGTCTTCGTCCATTCGTTCCAACTGACCTAGCCATTGTAACCCTCTTGTAACGCGCTGATTGGTGACTCATTGGAAAGTGTGTAAATTTCATGGTTTGATCTGCTCTTCCATCCTAACTCTGTCTTCTTTCCTCTAAAAATTTTTCTTAGTATTTTTCCCTCCTAGATTTCCAATTTCTGTTTATTTTTATTTCTTCATTATCCAGGTTTCACAGACTTATGTCAGGGTGGGTATCAAAATTGTCTTATAAATTCGAAATTTCATAGATATGGATATTTCTTTCGATGATATTATTCTTCTATATATGAATTTCTCTAATTTCTTATATTTTAGATCTTTTGTAATGTTTACGCTTCTAAATGTTCTTGATTTTGATGTGGGTGATCTATTGATTAATATAAATGCGCAAATTGCCAGTGTCAATATCATTGATAAGGACTTAAATAAAATTCGGAACATCAATTTTTATATTTGTTCCAAAAATTAAAATAAAATACCAATTTTAAAACAGAAGAGACCTAAAATCAAAAATTTATTTATATATATATATATATATATATATATATATATATATATAAACAATCGGTCGAAGAAAAATGTCAGGTTTGTGGAGTTTTGGTAAACCATATATTTCATATATTTTAGGGCATTGTGAATTTTCATTTTTTTGTGTCTGATGACGAAATAAAAAGTTGTTTTTCGCAAGATCGAATTCGATTATTATTTTGTTTTTGATAAGAAATCGTAGTGTCTTGTTTAAGTTTTTTGTAAGTTGTCTTATCGTTCAATAGTTTCATAATTTTATTATTATAATCTTCTGATTTCATGATAACAGTTTTAATAGATTTATCGGCTTTAAAAATTTTTAGATTTCTATTTTTATTTATGAATTCTTTGGTTTCAGTTATATTTTAAGGTTTGATATTGTTTTGTTGTTGTTTGTTTTTCAGTAAATCATATTTTCCGAGTCCAGGAAACAAGTGCAAGTTAAGTAAGGGGGAGCAGTGCTTCCTTTCTTTGCAATAAATTTTCATGCACCTCAGGAGTGAATCTCGCATATTTTAATGTGAATTTCTGGATATATCATAAAAAAATTGAGTTAGTCGGTGGAAATTTAAAATATGATCTTCAAAAAATGTTGACTTATCGTTACTTTTTTCGTTAATTCTTCCATATTCTGTTAGTTGTATGATAGATTAAAGATACAGTAAAGTTTGATACTAAGTTATTTTTTTTTGCTGAAATGTCAAAAAGTATAAAAACCACAGATCTCAGTAATCTATCAATTATGAGAATAACTTAACAGTAGACAGCCGTTTAAAGGGAATAACTAATTTCCAAATTTCAAAAAACAACAGACGAATGAAACATCCTGTCAGCCGATCGCAATTTCTCACTTGTCTATCAAGTAACAAAGGATCGTATCATGTGACTACGACTCGATTTACTCGATCAGCAATGTTTCCAAACATCCAGATCATGATTGGATTAACCCGTAATTTCCTCAAAGTTCTATTGCGGTATATGATTTTCGTATATACAAGGGTTGCTATTCAAGTATTCTGAAGTTTGACGTTTTTAATGGAGATGTTCACCATATAACCGCGAACTGGGCTGTTGTGCCAAAAAACATCGATGCTGTGCATAAACTGAGATTGCAAGATCGTCATGTGACGTACTATGGAATTAATGCATACTTGGGCATTAGTTACACTCGCATAGACTCAATATTGCATGAACATTTGGCCACATAATTTGATAATTTCTAAAATAAAGCTCGTGTTTGAATGAATGATTGCGCAAATGAAGGTGTGTTGTTGGATCTCCAATATCGATTTGTAAGGTTTTCTATGGAAATACTACATAAATTATTCAACATGTCTGCCCTGAGGGTATTAAATTTACATGATCCAGGAACTGGATCGTGATACGTCCAGGATTTTTTTGTATTCATTTTTAGTGAAATATTGATAGTTTTAAACTTATAAAATTTATATAAACAATTCAGCGGTGTTTTAACAGAGACAAAATCAAGGTTAAATAGATCCTCTAATCTTGCAGATGTTTGAAATATTATTTCTTCTGCATTCATTTGAAAATATCATTTTCCGTTTGATTCATTAAATCGAAAGTATAACATATAAATGATACTGGAAGTATCTATTTTCCAGAAGATTTTCCTCATTTTGGAAACGATTTGATAACATTCGCGACGACTTTGGATGTCTATGTAGTTGGCTTTGACAAAAATATGAATTTGTATTTATTATGAAAACGCTCATCGTATCATTATGATATGAAAGTTTTTCCGCGTTTCTCTTTAAATAATTTAGATCGATGGCTGAAATTATTCCATATAAAATTATTGTATGTTCTAATGTTTTGCAATTAATAGTCATAATTAATGTATCAATAAAATTTAGGTGCTTATTGTTACGTCGAATTGTTTATATAAATTTCATACGTTTAAAACTATCAATATTTCACTAAAAATGAATACAAAAAAATCTTGGACGTATCACGATCCAGTTCCTGGATAATGTAAATTTAGTACCCTCAGGGCAGACATGTTGAATAATGTATGTAGTATTTCCATAGAAAACCTCACAAATCGATATTGGAGATCCAACAACACACCTTCATTTGCGCAATCATTCATTCAAACACGAGCTTTATTTTAGAAATTATCAAATTATGTAGCCAAATGTTCATGCAATATTGAGTCTATGCGAGTGTAACTAATGCCCAAGTATGCATTAATTCCATAGTACGTCACGTCTTGCAATCTCAGTTTATGCACAGCATCGATGTTTTTTGGCCCAACAGCCTAGCCTTCACAAAAAAGTGCGACCACGATTGATTTCGGAAAACCAACGAAACACAATAGCACAATAATGTTCGCGGTTTAATGGTGAACATCTCCATTAAAAACGTCAAATTTCAGAATGGTAATGTCATATCTGACATATTCATATCGGTGTTCATATCTCAAAACTTAAATAGCAACCCTTGTATATACTTGAAAGATGCGCTACACTAAGAGAATAGATAGAAAAGTTGTATTGTTTATGTTGCAACTGATTAGAAGATAACCTCTATCACTTAATAACTATCATAGCTACAATTCATCTTCATTTGTACTTCAATAGACCTTTTGCCGATCTTGGAATGTGGCTTACTTACAAGCTATTGACGCGGCAAATGCGCAAAAGTTAGGAAAATATAAAGAGCTCATGAAAAAAGTGGAATGAAATGTATGACCAATGTATTATTCACTAATCTTGAAATGAAATACAGTGAAATACATTATCGGTGACGTAGTTTTTTTTGCGGAAATATTGAAGAAGTACAGGACAATAATTTTATTTTCATTTGGTCGTTGAGAAAAAGGAGAAGGTAAATAATAGTTAATGGCATAATTATAATAATTAACCAAAACTAATACCACTCAGTGCAAGCAATGAGGAAGAAAATACATTGGAATGTAGTGGTAAATAATTAGGGCTTTCGGCCAAACATACATTAATAAAATTTAAGAATGTTTGCGAAACACATTTCTATACACACAAGCACTAATGTATTGAGAAACGATGACGGGAGTGCCATTTTCTGTTATTTATATATGACAAAAATATGTGGTATAGCTCAGGTATCCCATATTTACGAAGACAACAGCATGACAGGAAATCGGCATTGATAGAAAGACGAGGAATAATCAATTCCTTAAAACGGCAGAATTTCCCGAATAATATCGAAATATTTACTATTTAGATGGCACATGGGTAAACAAATAGTTGGAAAATTATGAGTTGACAGAACCATTACCATCGCATGCAAAAGTGGCTTCGTCAAAAGGAGTATATATCAAAAACTTAACCTTACAGAAAGAATTTGGACATACACAAAGAGTTACACGCTTCAACTCACGTTCGAAAAAAACCTTGAGACGGTAGAATTTGCATGGAAATGAAAAGGCCCGGCATTAGATAAAAATTGAAAAAGCAAAAGAAATATGAATTTATAAGTATAAAACACAAGAAGTTTGAATAATAATTTTGTTTTAAAAAACTTGAACCTGCATGTGTGAAAGATGAACACAAAAATATGTCGGGAAGATTCGACCAAATGTTTTTATGTAATGTGTTCAAGTAACGTAACTTCCTAATAATTCGATTTCAGTTGAGAGAGAAGACTGTATGTTTAATTAGTAGAATAGAAAAAGATGTTTTTCTATTATTTAGTTCCTATGAACATTTACATTATACGTATATTCTAATAACAGACAAAAGCCTCATGTTAAGATGCCAAGAGTGTATAGGAATAGAAAACAAGAAATGTGGATTGTGTTGTTTTTGTATAAAATTCTCTAGTTTCGGCAAATCATATTTATTCAATAATTTTTTTATCAAATGATGTTTCATTTTCTACAATTCAATTGACAATTGATGTGGGTTTACAAAGTTTTTGATTACTTGACAAAATGAATTTGAAATCAAAGCGAAATGAGATACATAAAGTATAAGTCAAGATAACAGATAACTCAATAACACAAACAACGCGCCAACCGCTCAGGAAAATAAATTGCAATTTCCACAGACAGCCGCTACAAAAATAGATAGATACAATACATCCAAATAACTGGACCCTGGGATGTAATATAAATATGGTACTTAATGTATCGGCGTTGAGTTATCTGTAGACTGCTTAGAAGTTTTCAATCTAACTTACATCTTCCAAATGTATTCAAACTAACACTACACTGTGATCGGGTTAACAATATATGTAATACCTATATATGGACAGGTGGTATGGGAAAAACGTCCCTGCTCTACGATGTCGACAATATTCATTTTCTCTCTCGTTCGAGACACTTTATCTATACTGCGCATGCTTCATGCGCCCAAAACATGCTCAGAACTAACTGAAGCGCCCGGAGAGAGAGAACGATATACTATTTGTTCCACTTCGAAATGTTCAGAAACTAACCCAGATCACAGTGATTGTTGTTCGGAAACTGATCGAGTTAATCGGGTCGTGGTTATATGTTATGATCCTTTCTATCCTAGACCGATGAGTGAATGCGATCAGCTGACGGGTTGTTTCATTTGTCTATGGCTATGGCCGTATACTATTGATTTTCATGGTTAGCATCATTGATAGGTTTCCGGAGGTTTATGATTGATATACTTTACACAAACTGCTCTGATCGAGTAGCATTACACTTATTAAAAGCAATGCTGTAAAAAAAACTCTCCCTATTCATTATTTTGATGTTTTCAAGTCTTTCCACCTCTGGTTATGAACGTCTCTATAGAAATAAAAAAGAAATTGATATCGTCCAATTAATATTAGCCGTACTTTACTTGTATAAACTTTATAATTAATATTTTGAATAGGTGTATAATGATAAATTTGGAAAAAAAATTTATTGGAACTTACTTGTCCCAAAATCTCGTTTTTAATCATTTTTTCCTCGATTACAGACACTTCTAAATATTTATCATTCAGATCATCTTGAGCAACTAAAAATTCAAAGCGTTTATCGAAAGCAGGTTCTCTACAATTTTTTATCACCTGAAATAGAAAATGAGACAAATTTTTTTTTTAATGAAATATAATATTTTACTTTCGTTTTCCTTTTATTCGCCTTGCATCTTTCTGGTAATAAATAAATCTTCACATATATATCCTTATCTTCGGTAGGATCTTCGAAATATAAATTACTAAAAAAATTCTATATTCATTATATATACAACAAAAGGATTTACATTAAAAAAATCATGATTGATTAATTGAGTCTATTTTTATGTATGAGAGAATATTATTGATCTACAACTTACGGTTATTTTAAAAATTACTACAGAATAATATAAAAATTTTCATACATGTACTTGAGCCAATATAAGTTTTGGACTTTTATCTGTCTTTTATAACCATAAGGTATAAAAAGCAATAAAAAAAAGGTTTGGAGTGATCAAAATCCCCGTGTATTAAAGAGTACGTAACCCTATTATAAGATCTTAGTACCTAGGTTTATCCATAATTAAAGAGGTCCAAGTTGTGTATTCTCAATGGTTTACTTTGATTGCAACTTGCAAGGTTTAGTGCGCAGTCTATTATGAATTGTAGTGTGATTATGAAAAATTTGGAAGGTCCGCGTAAACTTCCAAAACTCGGTTCTTTAACGGTTAATGGAAAAATTTTAATATTCAATTGTGTTGATGACACAGTGGAGATAGTTACGATTTACAGAAATATTAAAGAACAAAAATGTGGTGAGTTTCAAACCGATCGTAAAGCTCTAGGAAAACCAAAATTTCAAATAGAAAATCATTTGAATTAAATACTTCGAAGTATAAGCGTTGTTCTTTAAACAAGAATTTTCGACAGTAGAAAACATTTATGTCACCGTTCTAGATGATAAGGATTACCCTGAACTGAGTTGAACTATGCAAACTTTTAAAGGAAATAGGTTTTCGCTAGAAAAAATATTCGGTTTTAATAGAAAAAGAGATATTGTACTAACGAGAAAAATTACCTAAGTCTATAAAATCGGCAGTTGAAACGATCTTTAAATTAAATGTGATTTATTGACTTCTGAACAGTCATTCCAGTGATGATCTTTTTAATGAATGGTTCGAAAAAATGATAGTTCTTCCTCAGAACTCTATCATATTTTTATGGATAATGCTAATTATTAGTCGAGACATTTAGAAAAATTGTCCACAACCAAGTGGTTAAAAAAAGATTCAGAGAATTGAAATTCAAATATTACCAAGTTTTATTCTGTTCCTATAAGAGCTGTATTCTTTGTGTTCCGTCCAAAGATGGAAATTCAAAAAATATGAAATGAATTACACTGCAGGAAATTGTAGAGTAACGATGGTTAGATCTCCACCATAAAATTGCGATCTAAACCAGATTGAATTGGTATGGGCACAGATAAAGAAGAAGTTACAAGAAAAAATGAATTCTTTTAAAATGAGTGATGTTAAACAGTTGTCATTGGAAGCTGTGAACAATGTAAAACCTGGAAACTTGGAAAAGGTAGTTAATCATATGATTAAAGAAGAGAAAATGTGGAAAGTGGACAATATTACTGATCAAGCCACTTATTGTGGATATTGGTTGCGACAGTTCAACGTCTGATTTGGATTTGGAAGAAGTATATTTACTTATACTGGTAATTAGAAATCAAGATGTAAACACTTATACCTATATAACCATTATGATACGATGTTCTTTATATCTTGAGGAAAAATAAAACATTGCACTTTTTTATCTTTAGCTGTTTAGAAGCATAGAACAGATTAATAAGTTGGTAATATAGGTGTACACCAGATATACAACAATGTTATTTCTTACGAAAAAATGAGGTATAACTTGAAAAAATATTTTAACTGTCCAACAAAAGAAGTGGATTGCGAATACTTCTTCATTCTTCATTTGATTTGATTGATTTGATTACTCTCTCATTCATAAACATAAATTATTGAGAGGGTAGGAACCTGACACCTATTTCAATTTTGAATATCTTATTGGTAAATTTCTTAGGAATGTGAATGTACGGCTCCAGAATTAATAAAAATAGCTAATTCCAGTATCGATATTTTTATTCCAAAAATTCACGCCAATTATATGATTTATTTTTTCAAATATATTGATAAATATTAAGAATATGAACAAAACCTTTTTGCTACATATTTCATGAAATGTGTTTATGCTTGATAATATAGTACTCCTAGTAATATAATGTACTATTTTTATATCTTACCAAACTCTATGCACAACAACAATCAGCCTTTGTCTTTGTAAACTATACCTCATTGTTAAATTTATATCACCATAGCTTTCTTGAGATGTTCTAGAAGAAAATAGTATTCATAAATATCGTTTATTGTAATTAATTTTCAAATGTAATGTTGTTGAGCCTCGATAACGATTTTTGATGAAAATAAAACTTTGGTTGACGGTTGACAAGATTTTTTGCAAATGGACATGGTTTTGATAGTAATTATAGGACCGTAGAAGATAATGAGTTTCCAATGACAATAATTTCTTCAGCATTGTTAGAGAGTTTTAGAGAATTTTCAAACTCTGAATTTACAAGATTAAATAACCTCAAACACTCTTATTTTAGACTTAATTATGAATTCTCTAAAAGACAATGGAATTCAACCATTTTTCTCAAATAAAAAATTTGCCATCCACAATCTCGATTTATTCAGATGTCCGCTACATCAACTACAAAATAGACGTGACTGCGTTAGGTACTTCACGTGCCTACCAATATTATAATGTCTTACGTTTATATTACCTAACTAAAAAAATCAAAATGGAGAAGGTGGTAGATGGCAACAGAGCATCACAACAAGACGATATACCTACCTTTATTTATTGAGTTACTTATCCGATCCCACGCGTCATTCACTTTATTTTTATTTTTGTTATGAGGAATTTTTGGATTCCAAATGAATGGTTCCATTTGGTTTCATTCCATAAAAGTGATGCATAAATTGTTACTTCACTCCCTTATGATAAAAACATAACATCGCTACTTGAAGTAAATAGAAAGGTGAGTAAGTCTAAAAATGTGCTTTATTGTCTCGCCTCTTCACCTTGCCTCCTTTGACTTGCACCCGAAAAACCGACAAGAAATGGAATGACACCGAAGCGAGATAATTTTAGATTTTATTCTCTACTTATCTGATCCCAAGCATCAATCGTTCTATTTTCATCCTCACTTTTGATCGGCGCTCGTAAAATAAAAACAGAGCGGAGCGACAGCTAGGAAAAGTAACAAGCGCACCGTCAAAACTCTCGCACTACTTCGTGTAGCCTTGTGAAGTCTGGATCGGGCTTAAGCTATAAGAATAGTGACGAGCCCAACACTACACAATTTTTGAAACTAGAAATTTTTTTAAATAATACCTTGAGCAAAAAGAATTGTTTGATTTAAGAGAATTTTTTGTATGTCTGCGGCTGTGACTGGAATATTTAGTGCTGTCACTAGATATTGATTCTGAATCCGTGAAATCCTTTTCAATTGTATCTATACCTACAAATAACGATCAATTAAAGTTATTATATAATATCATTTATATAATATGTACTTACTGGACATCGAGTTTCTCGAGGAAGGTCGCTTTTCTAAATATTCTTGAAAATTGTTGTTATGAAAAATCTGCATAAAAATATTATAGTTCATCAACACTTGATTTATAAGATAACTAAATCATTGTTTAAATTTTTTCGAATAAAGAAAAAAAATCTATGCTAATAGTATATACTAAAAAATGAAATAGGAATAATTAGAAACACTTTAGTCTTAGTGAAAGTATACTATGAAGATTATCTCTATAAATAACAGTATCAATATAATCCCAGTCTCTAAATAGCTGTTATGATGTGAAGTTCTCATTATTAAAAAAATATCAATTTTTTCCATAATCTATTGTTCTATACCAATTCAAAATACATCACAACAAAATAATTTTTCGTCTCTATTGGATAATCCCTAGACAAGATTCTAAAATCGTGCTACAATTTCCTCAAAACCTAATCATTTTCCAGCAATAGTAAATTTGGAAAATTAGTAGAACACTGATTTTTTTGTCTCAATGTGATTAGTATGGATTAGGAGAAGAGAGTATCAATGGAATATTTTTGATACATAACAATTCTAATTTTTAAAATACACATGGAAAAAATTGGGAATACTGAAAAAATATTTGAGACAAATTAATTTTTCGAAAAACATTTACTACTTAAGAGTTATAATACTTGACTAATTCCTATTTTATAACGATCTCTTCCTGAAGAAATCGCGTTACCTCCTAGCACAGTTTCGTGACCTTAAGCGAGGTGGTCAAATTCAATATAATATTTTTATAATATACATGGGTTTTAATTACAAAAACAGCCTTTCAATCATTATTAAGAAACACAGAATGTGGTTGACAGGCAATCTACTAATGGCTAGTATACATCGCGCGATTGAAGTAAAATTTTGAAAAAAAATGGTAGACCAAATAACAGTGACAAAGCAGCTCGGATGCTTTTAACAAAAGTGTTTTGATCAGAAGCATAGAGTGCTTTTGCAGGACCCCCATAATAATTTGTTTGGGGCCCTAAGGAAGAGTAAAGATTTCTCAAAAAAAATTGTATTAAATTGAAAGAAATATTTATTCATCTTAATTATCTATATGTTACTTTTTCCAAACAAATCAAATTAAATATACACTCTCCTTGCCCTTTTGTCGGCAAACTGATTTATTAAATAATTTATAGCAGATGACAACATTAGTTTTTTCAAAGTTTCTACCTCTATGGAAAATAGAGACAGGTCTGAGAGGCATTCCTGCCCCATCGAAATTCTTAGGTAATTTCAGCAGTTGCGATTGTTACTGGAAGCTTCAAGAATAAAAAGTATGCTGTCATTACATCGAGAAAACTGGGAAAATGTTATTAGCAATGGTTCGATGAGTTCCTAAATGAATGATTTTTTTTAATTTCAGATTTTAACCAAGTTTTTAGAGTTTTTAATTGGTCATAAAGATTAACTAAGACGACTTGACTGTATTTAGCAGATAGTTTTTCAGAAGCGTTCAATATCTCTTTGTTTGAGGAAGACAGGAGTTTCTTCGGTTGACATATTTCGAACATACTACTCAAGTCGCAAACGCTCTTAAATCTTTGTGTAGTTTGAGAACTTGATATATCTATTGAATGAATTTTGATTTTTTATTCCGAACAGTCTATTCAAAAGATTACTTTATAAAATAATAGTTTTCTGTGAGTCATTATTCTCATGCTGTAGAGCTCTATAAACAGGATTAATGTGTCCAAACAGTGAAGAAAAAAATGTGAGAAGCACTAAAAAATCATAACTCTCTGAAATTTTAATTATATTTTTACATTCTTCACGTCCATTTTTTTCGCAGCTTCGTTTAAAACTAAATTGAATGCATACGCAGTACAATGAACACAATCGGCATTCGGAGCATCTTTTATTAGGGTTTGTAATCCTTCATAAACACCCAAAATAACATTTGTTCAATCCTAACCCTGTCCTCTATATTTAGTCAAATGAATTCTATATTGTCTAATCGTATTGAAAATTTCAGTTTTAAATTCTTCAGCTTTGCAATCGGGTACTGCTGTAAACCGTAAAAAGAACTCACATATTTTTAATTTTTTAGGCCTGTTATCATCATTTTCTGTAATCGATATGTATAAAAAAACTACAGGAAGTCTTGTGTTGTATCTAGAATTATTGTTAGGAATCAAGCTTTTCTAATTTTATCAATGGTAGGAATTTTCTTTATAAAGTAAAATGAGTGGACTTTCCCGCGGATTTTATATTTGTAATTTTCATCGATGTAAACCTTTGGTCTTCCTGACCAAGACTTTGGACCACATAAACATCCACTTGTTTCCCTTCCATTAAGAAATTTGTACACTATTGATTTTCTTAGACCTGTCATCTTCGAACACATACTTGTTAGATCATCCACACTCACTGAAGGGTACTGATATTTTAATGCACCATATACATTTCAAGCCATGGTTTTCTCGTTAACAGAGATTGCATGCGTTTTCACTTTATGTATTGGGGTATAGTTTTCAAAGGTCGACATATTGAATATTCACTAAAGTTTTGTAAACGTTTCTGTAACAAACACTGCGCTAGAAATGCAAATGTGTATTGGGAATTTTCTTTTATAAGATTTTTTCTTAAACTGAAACTTGTCTATAACCATTTAAGTATACCTCATAGTTTAATCTTTTATTAACCTCTTGCAAAATGTACTCAATTATCATTTTTACCAGAAAACATTTTACAAATCGTTTTCAAATTAACCTGTCTGGTATAGGTAAAAAGGGCATGAAATATTTACCTGTCAACATTATTCCTTTCTTAAAATACCCCAAAGGAATTGTTTTGGCCGATATGTAAACATAGTTGGAAATTTGAACTTGATGCAATAAATTTTTTACAAAATAAATGTTGGATTCATTTGCTAAGGTTTAATAAAATAAAATAAATTCTTCTTAAATGTGACTACAGCTATGGTGGACAAGAGAGGGATTGATTTATTACTCTACACTCTTCTCGAATGGAATATAATATGTAAAACCTGTATGGGCTTTGTTTAAATTTTTACAAAAATATGTTCAAAAGCAAAGTGAAAACATTTATATACAGAAATTCGCTGCATGAATAATTTTTGATCGGTATTATTTACCCTTTATAAAATAGTACGAAGGATCTTATCGAGGTGTTTCTTTTGTTCATTATATGTTCGTGAGTCTTGACCCAGATCAAACACGACCATCGATTTGGTTAAAATTATTGGGGGTGAGAAAGTAACCTTTTTAGTCATGTACTGGTAACAACATTATATGATACCATTTTATTCGTAATAAAAAGTTCGTTCAATGCTGTCAATATGAGGTTATAAATGATAACGATTCATGTTCAATCAATGATAAATATACACTCCAGTGTCATAAAAAAGCTGATACAAAAATTGTGTACCATATTGAATTAACAGCTAATATTACAATAAAACCTTAGTCGGCTTTAAACCGGTTGCTGACTATGGGTTACAATATAAGTTACTTCAGAGCTATATATCACATCCTGCCGTCGCTGTTCACCTCGTGAGATACCACTACTGTGTCATCACGTCTCCATTGAAACGGTTAAATTTTTCATGATTTAGAAAATATCACAATAAACAAGTATTTTTCCTAATCAAAAGATCATCAAGTTAATCAAGACTTATACGAAGAGCTAGGAGATGTCTTTTGTGAACATATAGCACGATTTCATGCATTAACTGGATGCGACTACATACGTTAGAACGCCTTATAACCGCGTGAGTGAAGTACCAAAACTTTAAAAATGTAATAAGTACACTTCTCACACAAGTTTATAACTAAAAATCCGATAAACATTGTGTTGTTTAGTGTATGAATGGCCATACCCTACAATTATAAGTTTTATTTAAAAAATTAATGTAATTTCAGTTCTTACTTTTTCAATATCCCTTTTCCATGTGTGTGTATTGACATAATTGCAAAATGATTCTTCTCTGATTTTTTTAAACCAAAAACGAAATAAGAAAGACATACAGATCAAAATTAAATTGAGTTTTTTAATAAAGAGATTTTGGCTGACCTGACGAAATTGTAAGCAGTCTTCCCTGATAGTGCTTCATTACCAAAGCTTGCACGAATCGATTCCATGCATTGTTGTGTAGTAAGGCCTTTTTATAATCACAAAAAAATCATTCAACGTCACGGGTGATTCCCATTTTGGCACAAAGGTGCTTCTTTTAAATGTTCATTTTAAACAACTTACTCAGTCAATTTCTAAACTGCCACGGCTTTGCAATAACAAACGTCAATGTTCACAAATACAGTGGTGTCATAATTCATTAACGAAATCTATTGTTCGATTGTGAAAACTTAAAAGGCAACCCCCGTAGATACAATCGATTTGATTATGTTATTACCTTCAAATGCAGAGACCAAATTAATTTACAGTCAGTGCGGCCAAACTCCAACCGGAGTGATTCTTTTTCAATTTCTAAATTTTCTTTATCACAAAGACTGCTAACATTGTAACTAACTTCAGTAAGTTCTACTTCAGTTTTAGCGTCAAATATTTTTAAATTCAGATAATCTGAATCAGGATTTGCAACCATGAATATAAATCCTTCCTCCCAAACGGGGTTCACTGTTCTCATCACACAATTTGACGTTTTAATTTGTCTACCTAATTGCAGTTGAACATATGGATCTGGTTTAGTGGACGTTCTAACTTGCTGCAATAAAGAAATAATTCATTTTTATAACAACGAAACTAATAAAATAACTGAATGTAGATAACACCTTGGAATTTAGAAACTGGCAATTTAGCGCATAAAATTCCTTTCTTGTTAGGTAAAGCAGAAAAAAATCACCTTGATGAACCGGGATGGTAACAGGACCATCATTATTTCAGTCACGTTGGGAGACTATACATAAAAAAGACATTTTCTACTACTACTTTCACTATAATTTTCGATACTCGTTTATTAAAATCGAATTATATAATAGAAATGATTAAAAGTATAGGTGGTACCGTCCCAACTTTCGACTACACGAATAAATAATGTATTTTTTCCATTTATTTATTACTTTCCTTTCACTTTTAATTTGCGAGAAAGGAATTCTGTAGAAAGGCTTCTTTTTTGCTATTTCTGCTGTGAAAATTTAAAACTTTTGAAGCGAGAAATTGGTGGTATAGTCTTCAACAATTCAAAATAATTTTGATTTACAAAGGCAAACATACACAATGGGACTCTAGACTAATAACTCCAAGCTACCAAAAGCTATGAAAAAAAGAGTAGATTTCGGAGTCTAAAGGGTATTCGAGAAGAATCTGTAGATGCACAATCTAGTTCTGATGACAGTTCCGTCTTTCAGGTTCTTTGGAAAGCTTTCTGGATTTCCAAGTTTCTCTAAAAACTGAAGAAAGCATTGATAATATGGTTGAACATCTCATAAAACAATTCAGAGAGCAACTTACAGCTCAATCTCAATTAAGGATAAAATTACCATTCCCAAAACTCTTTCGAGGATGATTAAACAAAAAATTATGGACAAACGGAAAATAAGGAAAATTTAGCGGACACACTTCCGCTAAAAAGACTTATTTATATCAAGCAACTTTAGAACTGAAAACCCTACCCTACAATAATAAAAATGATGAAATACAGAACTATCTTAGGAACTTAACCGCAATAGAAGCAACTGATTATGATTTATAGTGGAAAGCGGAGAAAAAACAAATTTTCCTATCCGCACTCCTGAAGATCTATAGGCAAAAAGCAGCCAATATAAAGTCAATATGTTTGAAAACAATTAGAACAAATCTTCAAGGTCAACCTCATAGAGAACAACTTCAACGTTGAGCGAAGTCAAAGATTTTCTGGAATCTCTATATCAATTAGAATCTTCCATAGAAAAATTTACCGTAAACCAGGTCATAAAACCAATATAGCAGTTGAATCTAAATCTGAAGCAAAAAATATCCCAGATATGACCTAATTAGTGTCAAAATCCTGAAAGAACTATCAAATAAGGGGTTGAAGTTTCTAGCACAAGTCTACAATGCAGTATTAAGAACAGGTTATTTCCCAATTTTGTGGAAGGTAGCCAAAATTATAATAATCCCTAAGCCAAAAAAACATCTTGACACATCTTACAGACCAATTAGCCTATTACGCGTTAAATCAAAACTTCTAGAGAAATTACTGTTTGAGAAAATAGAACCGATTTTAAAAGCCGACAGGCTAATATCTATCATCGACCAAATTTGATTTATTCATCTGGACCGACGACTAACCTGGGCCACACACATACTAACCAAAAGATAGCAATTCGGTCGAAAACTCAGCATACTGTACTGGTTAATAGATCGAAGATCTCAATTGACAATCAACAAGTAGCTGCTAATATACAAAGTTAAAGTAAAACCCATCTGGAGTCATGGTATTTGGCTATGAAGCACTGCATCTCTAAAATATAGCGATTCTAGAAATATTTCAGTCAGATTGTAAATGGTCCATGGTATGTACCCAATAGCGTTATTGCTTGTGACCTTCAAATTATGTCAGTTAAAGAAAAAATATCTCTCTTCTCTCAAAAATTAGTAGTTTTCTCTCAAACATTTTTTTTAGTGAAAAGAAATTGCCACTGGGTACTTTTCCCACAAGAATTATATATTGATATAAACAATTGTAAATTTCACAGATTGCAAATAAAAAAGTGGTTGTTAAAAAATTTGATGGATAGGTTGGAAAGAACTTTAGAAAACAAGTATTTATTGTCAAGAGGTTTCAATATGTGTTTGATTTGGTAACAAATATCCCCTTAATACGGAATGAAGTTATGGTAACAGTCTTCTAACTCGTCAAAATCAGTAGCAATGTGAAAAAAAACCCAAAAGATCAAGAAAAGAGGTTTTTCTAATGTTTTTGATAAACAGTGTCGTAACTGGAGTCATAGAAGCCTGCATAATTTTCAAAAACGCAAACCAACACTCAGTGATACAAAGATATGAAAACAAACCAACTCGTACTCTCCACATACAAGAATAACTATTCTTGTATGTGAAGATTTGTAAATCTGTCAAACCCAAAATGCGAAGATCGGTATTGCATTAGAGGAAATATAGGTTCTACTAGCTAAAAGTGGATTATTATTAAAAAGCATTTAACGTAGTTGTCATTATTCATTTATTTCCCTATTCACCTGTTAATACACAATTCGTGATGTCTAGTGACTAATAAAGTTTCTGAATGTGTATGTCAAAAATTGAACTTGATTTGGCTTATTGTGATTATAAATATAAATATTTTGGCCCAACCACAAACGAACTATCAAAAAAGTCCTAAACTTGTATATCATAAAGTGGAACGTGCTTTTCTCGGTACCGTCTTCAAGTGTTAAGCCACTCATATGATTGATGATGGTCATTGAATTTATTTTCTTGTCTTTCTATTGTTTCATTTTTTAGTTTAGGCCTCCTTCCATCGGATTTCCATTTTTCGCAATGTTTAACTTCCAGACCCTTTTTTTAAGACGGGGTGTCACTACGCGAACTGTTTCGCGAGAATGTCTTCGGGGGACTGGACGAAACATTTCGGATTCTAGGCGAAGATAGCGTAAGCCGTCAGTTTGTGCGGACTAGTGCAGCCTGATCCATTTTTAGCGCGACACACATGGTGGATATATACGCTGGCGTCAACACGAAAGGCGAAGCTGTTTGATGCGCGATCGAAAACCGACTGTTGTTGACTCACTTTGAAACATACTCGCGAAACTAGTTTCGGGGTGAATACGAAGGAGAGACTCATTTCGCGCAATGACAACCCGCATTTACAGTTATTACAAATTCAAATGTTTCCGTGCTCTTGTTACTAGTGTAAAAATCTAGGGTTTGAGTAGATAGAATTGAAGTTTACTTTTGTTTCTCTATAGTAGAAACGGTGGAGGTTTTCCATCACGTGACTCAACCTATTTATGAAACACATATTTTCCACATAATATCTTATTCTATCAATAGAAATGAAAGTTGTTGACAGTATTTTCGTAAAAAGAGGCAATGATTTAATTGACGTAACGTGAATAACTGACCGTACTAAAAGTTTTTTTTTCATTCATATTTAACGTGATCGGCTACTAAGGCCACTTACACAGGTGCAATTACAATTATATTAATACATACACACATTAACACATTATCAATATATAATTGTTCTATATTTTATGGTAAAAATTCATATCCCTTAGAAATTGAAAGAGATTAACTCCTTGTCATTCAGGATGTCTTTGAAATTGGTCTTGAACTGGATCTGCGGTCTTGGGTATGGGGGGCATATTTGTGGCATTCAGTCAATATGTGTTTTATCGTCAAATTGGAACTACAGCTGGTGCAAATGGGTCTGGCGGTAGAAGAAATTAGATAACCATGGTTGAGTCTTGAGTGCCCGATCTTGTCCTTCTTACAATGACTAAGTCTCGTCTGGTGACACCTGTGAAGTTACTTGCTTGAGTGTGATGTATAGAGTATAGAGTGTAAGGTAGTGTTCAGGTTTTGCTACCACGTAATTCTAGTTTGATATTAAATCCTTATGGATAGTTATATTGTCGGTGATGGTATGAGTTAAGACACTTTTTGCTTGTTGATCTGCTAATTCGTTACCTACGATTCCAATGTAGGAAGGTAACCAGATGGTAGTAACTGTTTTTGTGATGTGAGAGTTTGGTGGGAGTCATGTATAGATTAGACAATAGGGTGTTCGGTAAATATATTTTTAATAGAGGAAATTGTTTGTGAGAGGTCTGTACTATCGAGAAGCTCGGATAAGATAAATGGGACGGGCTTTATTGGTGGAATGATTGATTGTTTGTATAAATTTTTAGTGGTGGTTATGAATATTCGATCCACAGGTCTTACGAGGTTACATAATACAGAGGCAGCATAAGGGAGAAGTAGTTGCTGACGTCGGATCCAAAGTGGAGGCACATTAGCTTCATAATTAATGCTTTCTATAGGGCTAGATCGAAAAGCACCTAGACTAATACGTAAAGCTGTATTATGCACCGAGTTTAAAAGGTCAAGGTCAGATTTGGAGGCAGAGATACCATAATCTAATTTTGAGCGAATTAGGGTTCTATATATTTTGAGAAGAAAACTTTCGTCAGCTCCCCAATGGTAATGTGAGAGGATTTTGATAATGTTTAATAGTTTGTAGCATTTGCCTTGGATTTCCATGATATGCTGTTTATAAGTAAGTCGGGAGTCGAATATTAGGCCTAAAATTTTACAGTCATCCCCAACGGAAAAGAGGATGCTGTCAATAAAGACACAGGGGGTATTGCCGATGGTCAATAATGAATTTATATGGGCACCAGGTGGTAACAGCTATAGCTTCACGATCAGTGGTGATAAGGAATGTGGAGGATATTAATTCGTCTGAAAGAAAAATTGATATACCTCCGCTGGCTCTCGCACAGTTGGAACGGAGATGATATGGTATCCCTCATATTTTTTTAGAGTAGGAAGTTTATCCATTTTAGAGTTTGTTTCTTGACAGACAATGTCAGGACTTACTTTTGTAATTATTTGCTAAATCGTTCTTAGTTTCGGAGTAGAGAAGTAATAAATTATTTAAGAGTCCTTGGATGTGAGGCGTAAGCTCTAGTGCTTCGTTAAGAGGATCTTCAGGTAAGTTGCCAATTTTGTAGTAGGATTTAATTTATTTCTGTTTAGGGACGATAAAAAAGGTTAATTATTAGTATTTTTAAAGATTTTATAAGTGAGATTATAGTTTTTGACGGCAATTTTTGGTGGCCAACAACTGTAACAATATTTCATGCATATAAACAGTGATTAGCCTACCTGGCCAATCACTATAACAATGTTAAAATACATTAATTTGTCCAAAATAAAGATTTTTAAGCTTCTGACCATTAAAAAATGTATTTTTTGTGCTTGTTTGCTTATTTAACGGTTATTTTTCAGTTGCTGGCCGTCTGCCAATCACTAGTACATCGCATGGCCAATAACTGTAACACCCACTAAAATTATGTTTTTGCAATTTCAGATTAAAATGCCGAAACCTGAGAAAAATATATCACAAAAACTACACAGAACAACATATTCAGCTTGCTATTCAAGCTATTGAAAATGGGATGAGCCAGAGAAAGGCTGCGGAGCAATTTAAAGTTCCAAGAGATACCCTGCAATTTATAAAAAGCCACAAATTTCAAGAAAAGACTACCCACGGATCAAATCCGATCCTTTCTCTGGACGAAGAAAGACGTCTTAAAGAATGGATTTTTACGTGCCAAAAAAAAGGTTTTCCAGCGAGGGCCGATGATGTCCAAGATTCAGTCAAAGGCTTTTTAGATGAAAATCCTCGAGCCAATTCATTTGTGCAAAACAGACCTGGGAGGGGCTGGTATAGGTTATTTTTAAAACGACACCCAGAATTAAGTGAAAGAACGGCAGAAGCTATAACTGCAGCAAGTTTTGTAGCATCTGGAGATATAACACCACCAATGATAATCTACCCCTACAAGAGGCTTCCTTCTAATGTTATGAACTCAGTTCCAAAATGTTGGGGTATTGGATGCAGTGATACGGGTTGGATGAAAAATGAGAACTTTTTCGAGTACATAGGAAACATCTTCTACAAATACCTTGTTAGCCAAAACACCAAATTTCCTGTCATTTTATTTGTCGATGGACATAAAACTCACTTAACTATTCAAACCAGTGAGTTATGTTCAAGACTTAAAATAATTCTCGTTGCCCTATACCCAAACACAACTAGAATTATGCAGCCAGCTGATGTTGCGGCATTTAAACCATTGAAAATCAACTGAATTCAGGCGGTCTTAAATTTTAGAAGAGAAAACCCAAATTCGGTAGTTACCAAAGAAAAGTTTGCTGTGGATATGGCAATTAGTAAACTTAAAAAAAGAGTCCATCGTCAACGGGTTTAAGGTCTGCGGATTATATCCATGGGATCCGGAAGGCATAGACTATTCAAAATGTCTAGGAAAGTCTACTAGATCAGTTGAGGATTCGAGTGAAACCGATATCGAAAAAACGTTATCATATGATGATTTTTTGAAAATAGTGGGAGCCGCAAAGATATCGGAACTAAAAAACATAGATAGCAGCGAAAATGTTACGGGAGATTCCAAATTGCTCTACAACGTTTTCAAGGAATTTAATAACAAACCTTCTACAGACAATTTAATATCCCAGTCTACAAAGAGCGATGAGATAACGTACGAAATTCAAGATATTCCTGTTGTAACAGAAGACAACATCCTATGTGATGTTCCATCGACTTCGAATTGTGAGCCGCTTATTCAGTTTGCCAACAATTCATCTCCGAAGATGTTATTAGAAGATTGTAACAAATGCATTGTGTCTAACGAAAAAAAAAACACGTCAATTGAAAAATTCTTTTTCTGGCCCGAAACACCAAAGAGAAAAGGTAAAAAGCAAACTGAAAAGTTATCATTTGTGCTTACTTCTTCCGATCGTCAAAATGCTGAAAAAAAGAAAATTGAGGAAAAAATACAACAAGACAAATTAAAGGAAGAAAAAAGGCAACAACGGCTTGAAAGGAGATCGAAGAATATAGCTGCTAAAGAGAACAAGCAAATGAAGAGCCAAATAGGTAAGAAGAAAATAGCTAAAACAAAAAGTAAGGAACATGAAACAAGAACGGAAAAAATTGACTTTAAGAAAAAAGACAGTAAAGAAGAAATTCACTACGATTTAAGTAATGGTGCCCATTATGAAAAACCAGACAAATCGGATTCCTCGTCGGTTAAGGAGAACAAACTAGTAATTGATGAAATTAAGAGCACAACTTTAAAGAGTGGACTTAGGGTACATATACCAGAAGCTATAGCCTACACACAGACACAAGAAATCCTTCCCTCAAGCCAAAGTCAGCGAATATTACATTCTGAAAAAACTGTTTACGAAGACATTTCTATCGAATATCTCCACTCTTGTAAACTAAGACCGAACAAGAAAATCTGTACCGGAAACTACCAAAAGAAAATTATTCTGTGACGAAGGCAAAGACCCGTGCCCAGAAAATAAGAAAGTATTTGTTATCTCAAATATTCTTTCAATGATTTCAAATGCATCCAACAATTTATTATTGATATATTTTTTATCAATTTTACATAATTAATATTTATTTTATTATTATGACTGACAGCGTCATCGACAATATTTTAAATGACCTATGTGCTTTTCAAATCGGAAATTAACGGATCTCTTAATCTGTCCGATATACTTCCTGCCACATGATACAATGAAAGAAATCAGCCGGGATGTACCTTTTGTGGACTGTGGATATGAATTCAACTACGGTTGTCTTTTTCGTATTGAATATATCGAAAATATCCACATACCTGTACCATACCTTGAGAAAGTACTCACTGATTTGCGTTCAGCCATAAACGGTAATAGGCAATTGCCCATTGCAGTTCGTTCGTCTTTGCAAATTTCGTTGTTGATCTGGAAATAGTTTTTTTCCATACATATTTTCAACAATTGTAAACATTCTTCTATTACATCAGCTCCTAAATTAGGAGAAAAGAGTTCAAAATTTCCCCATCCACAATTTCTGTATTTTTCACTTTATTGATAAATTCTTCACTTTGTTGATAAATTCTGAGAAATTCTTCACTGAAAAACTCTCCGATTTGATGGGTAGATTTTCAGACTCCTTTAATAACCATCTGGACACATTATAACTAGGTGCCCAAAAATAAATGAAGCAAGGTTGTTATAATGGACAAAAATGACTATTTCGATAGAGTGGACAGCTTAATTGAATCAGGACCATACATCAAAATATCCAAGAATCCGCTGAAGTAAATGATCACAAATATGAGAGAAGGTATAAGTTATCCAAAAGTGAGCAAACTTTGTCAAAGCTCTATTGCCAAAATTCACAATCCTAGGAGAGCAATAAGGCCCCTTGTTTCAATTAAGCAGTCCACTCTATCGAAATAGTCCTTTTTGTTCATTATAACAACGTTGCTCCATCTATCAGCTTTCAAGTGAAAACAATCTTCCCTCCTCAAACTCCCGACAGTATTACAATATTTTTTGCTTACTGATAGATTTCTATCCTTAATACACACGTTTTTCGAGATCCGACTTATGCACACCTCCAGGATGACATTCTTAGCGTCACGAGGAAGATATTAAATGAAACTTTCAATATATCCAATAAATTCGCAAAGATCACCAACGCCAATAACCCAAATCCTTGATTCATTTTCCACTTAACATCGAAAAATACAATAAGAAGAACTTTCATTGAAGATGAACTAAACAGTTACGATAAGAGAATTGTAAATAGATTAATTTACTGTCCTAGGTTTAAGAAATTTCTATGTGAAACCACTTTTTTCCAAGAACAGTTTAAATAAGGGCAAAGGACCTATTTCTTACAACCCATTCTGTAGTTTAGTATTTAAGCAATGAACGTGAGGTTTGCCCGCTGGAATTATTGTTTACGGGAGATGGTTTATTGCTGAGAAACTTGAATATGAAATGTATTAAGTTAACAGGTTTTAGTTTACCTCCAGTCTCTGAAGATGATAAATTGGTTTGTAACCTAAAAGGTCACATTTTGGGCTCCGACTAAGCTCATCATGTTATTGTATGTTGTCAGGGTTCGTTACAAGATTTTACTGTGTTTAATATGTACAGAAATTTTGTATGCTTTCAAGTTCCAAATGGGGCGCTACTCAGTTTTTTAACCTAAACTGAGAAATATATAGAAATAAGTTGTAGTATCTTTAGGAATAGAGCTACTTGTTGAAAATAAAATACAATGATTTATATTTGGAATTATAAAAAAAAAGTTTAAAAAAAGTTACCCGCAAAACTCATGAGTTTTGGTTTACAGGAAATGATGAAATAAATTTTACGAAAAAACTAATAAGAGTTGATCTGACCTTTAACAACACATGAGACTCCCTACTTGTCAGAATACAAACAGGACCACATCCGTGGAATGCGGTTAGGAATCAAAGAAATTCGTTCAGTCAATCGTCCCGGACTAGGTAGTTCCACGAGTCAAAGTTTGAATTTAAATCCCAATTAAAGTCATCTAAGTTTTAAACCCCAATAAAGGTCCTATGTCCAAAACTAGGACCCTTTCATTTTAACAAAGGGAACTTATATCTACTTCTTCTTGGATGTCAATTAACAATTTAATATTCCAGAATTTTTAAAATCGGCAGAAGGCTCCTTTAGGCCGGCTAAATACCGCTTTCCAAAAATCTCTGGAGAAATTGATCTTAACGCTACCACGGTCGCTGACCAAAAGGAACAAGGTAACTACCTCTCCAATCGTCAAATTCTTAGTCGGAAATATCACGACTTTAGCAAATATCAAACTTGGAGCCAAATTTTAAAGTTCATAATCAAATCCATAATGAAAAATTCCACATCGGTTGACAGTCAAAAGGAAAATATGAATGAAGTTAGCAACAGACTTTTTCAGCAAAATCGGGTCACACGTCATGATGACAATCCAGCCAGGTGCACCAATAGCTCAATTTCAAATACACCAGCTAACAAAACAACCTTTCAACGGACTGAACAACCAAAAATCAATACCCGCAAAATTTACAAAATACTGCACAAATAACCTAATTCGTGAACAGTTAACTAGATGTGGCTTTAACCTTCTAAGGCGAAGCAGCTTGGCCTTTACAAGCGACATAATTCTGCAACCAGTTATACCACGTCTGGCAAATTTCGAATAATGATTGCCTCCTTTAGACCAAGACTTAACCTCAAAAGAAAATAAATCAAACATTTAATTTGTTTATATAAAAATAGTTCAATAAAAGCACAAATTAAACTGTGCTAAACTACTTAAATTCCAGGAACCCGGTATGTCACCAGTAAGTACATACAAAACTACAAAAGAGCTATGAAATATAATATGTAAATATTTCTACTCAAAGATAATATGACAAAATATCTTATAAAGAAAATTATTTACAAAAAGAAGTTGGTAGGTTTATATCGTATAATGTTTATAACAACAGAAGTAACGCAAGCTGTGAGCAGTGAAAACGTTACAGGTTATCAAAACGCGCGTCAGATAGTGTAATTGTGAGTGTGGGTGTAGTGGTAGTGTAAACAGTGTGTTCAGTAAATATGTTATTGTCAAAAACATTTGTATAGGAAATTAGGAAACAAATTAGGTTATTTATAGTACAATAATATTAAAAGGGTACTTAAGCCAGGACGTTTTTTTATTGTTCACGCTGGTTCATCGAAAAGATTTTCTGCTGCAATTGCACAGTAATAGTCAAATATTCTGCTTTCAACGTTGCACGAGCGTGAATCTATAAAAGCTCCTAATATAAATCAGTTTGTGAAGTGTAATTTTAATGAGTTAAGAGGACACCCAGTTGATAGACTAAATATTACGACACTTTTGGGAACTACATAAATATGTACTTACTTACTTAGAATCCTGCAAAAATCAGCTCTCCAGTAATAAGCCAACGTGGCTAATAATAAGGATTTTGTAACATATTCATCCAATATATCGATATTTATATCAAGAAAGTTGAATTTCATTTTTAATTACCCAGTCGACCTTTGGAATATTAGTAATAACGATTGTTTCTACAATGTTAGCAGAAATTTTGATTTGAATCAAATGCATATTGTTGCTGACCTATTAGTCTCGTAATGGAAGACCTCCACTGTTTCTACTATATCTAACTTATAAAATGTATTCTTTCAATTTTTTTTCTCTTTTCTTTTCATTTCTTTTTTACAGTTCTCAAAATAACTTTAGAAGTGTTTTTTCATTATACTAATCGAAAGAAGCCATCCCTACCAGTAACTGACGTGATAGCATCATTTATTCAATTGTTTTGAGAAATGGAACAATTGTACCAAAAATTAATAAACAAAAAATTTAAAGTAGTTTCAAAGTTGATTGATTGAATTGATAACAAAAACTTTTAGACATATAAACTCAATTATTGAGTAAATTTGTATAAGAAATCTTATCAGCACTTCACAAATTCTTGTATCCCTCATTATTCTCTGTACTCTCTGTTTTACCAAATGTTTCGTGAACGAGGCAAATGAAGTCTTGAATTAGAGACAATATATATGTCAAGAATAATAAGCACTCTATTTGTTGGAATATGAATAATGGAAATGTTCTTACCTTCAAATTTGTAGCGGAATCTATATAAACAATTAATAATGACGAGCTCATATGAGATAACTGTAATTGTTGACTTTCATATAACGCCTAGAATACATAAAAATTTTAGTGGTATTTATCATTTTAGTAATCATACTGGCATAATTACTGCTTTTAAATTGCTATATTCTGTAGTTAATGTTAACCAAGTTGTTCGAATATGAATATCTCCATGTTTCACGTCTTCCAAAACCAGCCACTATAACCAAGTAATAATTAAATTAAGTCTACTTTCCAATAATATTAATTTACTGTACCATATCACTTAATCCTTCTTTAATTAAACTGGCTATGTCGATTGACGCTCTAAAACAAAGTTCCAAATTAAGTATAAATTTTAGCTCATTCAAGTTACCTCCTCAAGATAGTTATTTCCAACTAGAATATATATTTGAATAGTATGCACCAATATGCTTTACCCTTCAAGAGAGACTCCAGTTCCAGCTGTTTATTTATAACAGGGAGAGGGGTAAAAAAAGCTAGTCACAAGCTCACCTATTTGGAATGATTAGTGGCCCCCTTCAGTTTGTGCTTTTTACTTCTATCAGTTTCCTTTAATATTTATTTGGTTTTCCAAACCAAATAACAGCATCAGTACAAGAGCATCAGTTCAAACAAAAACATTTTTGAGCAGTTAAAATATTGACTAAACGAGTCATCCGCTATACAGTCCTTAGTTTTGGCTGTTTCCAAATGTTCTAGTTTTTGCTGCAGCTTTTTTTAATCCCTAGCATACATCATGTCGAGCAGACCAATGAGATTGAGAAAGACTCTGCTAAAGGATTAATTGTTTCAAATCTTTTCTAAATCTGTACCCGACATATTGCTCGCATTATCATACGTTTGAATACGACAGTTCATTATATCTAAACCATTATTATAATTATTATAATTATAATGAAGCATCCGCAATTTGAGAATTAAAATTTAGTAATTCCTAAACGCTTAATAGATTAAAAAAGTAACATTCACAAATTAAGAGGTAAATTAATTAATTGAATTATAATACAATGAAAAAACTGATTCAATGAAAAAAACCTGGAAACAAGAAAACATTTCAAAAATTTTTTCCGTCCTTCAAATTATGTCGCCCTAGGCCTGGGCCCCACGGGTCCTGGCGTAAATCCATTACTGCCGGACTTATTGAAGACTATGTATTTCAGTATTAATAACAAGAAAATAATTGTATGTAAAATCAAGTTTCTCTTATTGTGAACAGAAATTTTGTTAAAAAATATAAATTAATTCAAATGCCAAATAGTCTAAATACCTTATTATTGATCGAACAGATAGAGTCATCAGTAGAAATTAAATTCTACATAAATTTTATCAACATTTTTAAATTATTATTAAATTCCAATGAAATGTGATTATACAAATCTTATTCTCTTTAAGTTAAACAAAAATATTCAATTTTTTGTTTGCAGAAACCTGCTTTAAGAGCACAGTTTCTTACAAACTGCAGTTACGAAAATCCTTACACGTGTCAGCATGTAACTTTTGTGTTTTTTTTTATCATAATTAGCTGATTTATCAAGGAAAAAACCTTTTAACGACTGGGTTATATCCTGAGATCGAAAAGTAATACTGATAAAGAATTTTGAAAAGCAATTTTAACTACTGATCGATTTGAAATAGGCTACATATTTTTCGTGTGCGATCAGTTTATTGAAATCGGCGATGTCGTTGTTATCATTCAGAAAACTTCTCAAGGTTTTGCGGTTGTTCTAAACATTTGTTACCTGACGGAATTGCGAACTGCGGGAGCGAACGTTAGTCAACTCGCCTGGGCTCGACCCCGCTCGGCGCTCGTTCGTTTGCGAAATATAAAAAGCCTAACAAAAGCCGGACAAGCCAAATACATTTTGGCTGGACACGCAATAGAAAAGCCTAACTATGTCTGGCTTCATCCGGATGCCTGGTAACGCTAAGGACACAGTTTGCCCGCATAAGTGCATAAACAGATTTCTATCAACTTCTTCTTTATTGAAAATCACAAAATATAAATATACGGTTATATATTATATTCTTGCAACCTTATTTTTAAGATATACTCTCTTCAGAATATTCTTCAGAAACTCATCCATCCACCCCGACGCTTCAGCAAAGTCATAGTTGCTCCAGCTTCTACTAAAAGAGTTCCAGACATTCGATGTCGAAAATGACCAGATAACTTTACGGGGTTGTTCAAACCCAAATATTTAGCAATTATACAGGGAACTTTCCCAAATGTGTTGCACCGTACAGCAACCTTGTCTATTGGTTGGAGCATCTATGTGACCGAAAATAAAAATCATAATAAGTTTCAAACTCTTCCTTTAGTCTTCATTAACCATGGCGATTTGTTAGATCTGGCTTATGGCACGTTACAGCAAAGATCGATTTTCTATCTTCTAAATGTATGTCTAACATATTTACCATTGACATCCATCAAATAATAATATAATGCGACCCTTTTCATTTAAAACTATATGGTAATTCATGAATGATTTTAAGATTTTTTCTAGATAACACAGAAAATTTTTTCGTTACTTTCCTTTCGACTATATAATTTGTGAAAATTACAAATATTAACATTCTTATTTGTCATTAAAGTCATTAAACGTAATTGCCAAATTTAAAAATTTGAACAAAGAGCACTATTATTAATTGATAATGCTTTAAGACAACCAACAAATTTATCAGACTTAACAACATGAATTACAGTCGTAGTGGTTCACTTCCAACCAATGGACCAAGGCCAAAACTTATCGCTTGCGGCGAGGATTTGAGCAAATGTTTGAAAAAACAAATGCAGAAAAAAAGCAATAATTATGATGAATGTTGTAGAAAACATAAGACTTTCTTGGAATGAGATAACAAAAAGGTGTTTGGAAGATATACGGAAGAATATTTAGCCATATTTCAGTTAGTGGCAACTATATCGTTATGATAGAATTAGTGAAACAAACCAGTTTAGATGAGTTAAATGTCAAAGACGTCGAAGAAATAGTTCAAGAAACAGCAGCTACCCTCTCTAATAATGAACTCAAGAAATTAACTAATTAAGAAGAGAAGAAAAATAGTGATAGTACTGACTTCGAAGAAGAGCAATAAGAACTCTCGATGGCGTTTATAAAAGGAAGTTTCACCACAATAACTGAAAATATGGACCAATTTGTTGATAATAATTTGAATTTCGATAGGAGTTCAAAAGCAAGACGTGTGTTATAGAACGTGAAAAGAACACACAAAAAGGCAGAAAATTGGATACACATGAATGATTTGTCTAACTTGGAGTTGTATTGTTTTTTTTAAGTATTTTTGTTTATATTGTTTTTCATTATTGTGAGAAATAAATCTTCTATTTTAAAAAAAAATATTCATATTTAATACCTAACCAATTTTATATCCATCTTCCCCTAACCCCATTATTTACTGTATATTTAGTAAACAATACTTATGTAAACTAGATAAACCAGAATACGGTACAGTTTTTCAAATAAAATCAACACTTACAACGCAAATTTATTATTTATAATCTTATTAAGCAGCTAATCAATTAATAATTTACGAGTAAACATTAAAAAAAATGAAAATTCTCACCTGCCCAAAAATTCATCCTCAGTGGGATCTTCGTCCCAAACCGAAATTAATAACTCTTGACCAGTGAATTCTAGAATCACAAACTAAAAATAAAAAAAATGAACGATGTATATTTCAAATATTTTTTAGGAATGTGATCATAAACTATTCTTAAATCTGCAGTTTACTACGGGGTTTTTATGTGCTACCCGTAATTTTCAATTAGTTCATTACCAAATCTAATTAGCAATTACTCTATTTCAGCTAGTCTACTACATACTAAATACGTTATCAATTTGAAGATTATTTTATTTCTCTTAGAGTTTCGAAGGATTCCTTACGATGTTAATAATCCGGGACAACTAAACTACCAACTTCCTAATCTTGATACATTGAATTTTATTATCTATTCTATACATGAACTTATAACTGGTTTTAAAACCTGTAGCTCGAAAACCTTTTTTCTTTATTTTAGGAAATACCAAAATATATTCTTTGACAAGGTTAAAATGTGTTTTAAATTGGAAAACTTCACTTTCAAAATCATATTAAATCAATATTATAAAAGTACATTATCTTAAAAGAGAAGGATTTTTGCATTCAACATTTCCACAATTTTCTTATGAATATCATTATTGTTGTCAAAATGATAAAACTAGATAAAAATAAGACAGCTTTATTAAATACATTAAGTATTGCAATATGGTAAATAAATTAAGAATTAATACAATTCAGAACCACCGAAAATCTTAATTAATTATTGTAAGTTAGAATTTTATTGTTTTTAAACATTTATACATATTTCTTACGATAATTTCAGTCCAAGAAGATGAATACATAAGTATTCGGAATCTCGGAAGTTAGTACACTTTGGTATTTCATTGCCATGTTCACAATAAGAATATATATATATATATATATATATATATATATATATATATATATATATATATATATATATATATATATATATCTGTATATATATGTAGATGTTACCACCGGAAATGTATTAAATTTAGGAATTGTATACAAATTCTAGGAAATTCATATAATTCCGAAGGTATTCAGGAAATATATAAAATATTGTTTCAAAAACTATTTAATACCTAAGAATTGTATATAATTCCAATATCGTATTAGGAAATGTATAAAAATAATGCTTTCTGTAATAAAACACGTTGTTGAAATGAGAATAACAATTTTTATTAAAGCACTAGTTATGGCACTCATTTCCAAGAACCCCAAATAGAAGAAGCTGATGACACTATAAAATTTCGCTTATCATAACATACACATTATGTATAAATAAAAGAGACATGTGAATTAGCAGTCAGTCAGTTGTCATATAAGAAAACGTAAATTTTATTGTCGGGAATATTTTAAGTGTAAAGTAATAAATAAAGTTTTTTTTAAAAATTTATTTTCCACCTTCGGTGATTTATTTGACGCAGTCAGTAGGATTTTTCGGGTCGAACATATCGTATGTGCGATTTCGTTTTAACGATTTACCGAAATAAATCGAACACTTAGCTACATTTGCTGAATTATTGTAGAGGATATTTGTGCAGTGAGTTACCATATCTTTGGTCTCTTCCATCCACTGAGGATCTGTTCAAGCCGCTACCAACTATTCAACGAGATCTGGGACCCATATTGCCCAAAATCTGCGAGAATCCTGTCGTGAGTTCTCATAGTTCATAAGGCATGTTTAAAATCATCCTTTATGTTCTGTAAGTACAATTTATGAATTCTGAAGTAACTATTAACGAACTAACTCGAGCATTGAGTAATTTATTATTAGAAACCACTACTGACTCTAACCCGACAAATTCAAGTAGTACAGTAAATAATCAAATAGATATAGCGGTACAATCTTTCAAATGGGAATATTCAAATCGTATTCCTGATTTTGACGGAAATTCAAATGACTTGAATAGATTTATTTCTGTTAGCGAATTACTCATAAGCAATTTCATTGATAGAACTAATCCTAATAATTTCCAAAATGTTTATTTGTTGAATTCGATAATAGCAAAAATAAAGGGTAAAGCTAAAACAGTAATTAATATCCAAACACGTAATACTTGGAACGAATTGAAAGATGTCTTGATGAGAAATTTCTCGGATCAGCGAGATGAAGTATGTCTCAATAGGGATCTTGTAATGCTAAGACAAAGTTCTAATGAAAGCCCACAATCATTTTACGATAAGTGCTTACACATTTTGAACTTACTTTGCAGTTATGTAAACTTACACGAATCTACAGAAGAAGAAACATTTAAAACGACAATTATACCAAAATTTAACCTTGAAAACTTTTCTTTCTGGACTAAAAGAACCTATCGGGACTACAATAAGTTGTATGAAACCAACCTCGTTTCACAAGAGGAAAACGTGCACTATTTACAAAATCCATCGAGAAATAATCATAGAACACAACCTTTTAAAAATAACTCGAGACCAATATATGATTTCAAACCTAATTATCAATCACCTATCCAAAATCAGAATCGAAATATTTATTCGCTCAGTTCCAGTTCACAAACATTCAACTCTCAAACTCCGAATAATTTGTTCACATGACCGCACAACTTTCCTTCACAACCAATCCCAATAAATCCAAGAACTACATATCAAAATTTTCCTAGATCGTCGCAAGTTTTCAACAGGCCCAATCAATATGTAAACGTCTTCAGGCCAAATCCGAACGCAAACTTTCCCAAGCCAACACCCATGTCCATTAGCACACGAGCTACCGCTTCAAATACTCAAAATCAACAAATATATAAAAGGCCGCTGCCATCTATTTTAGACAATCTAAAAGGCCGAACTATACTTCTGAAGAATTATATAACGTCGTTATTCAAGAAAACTATGAAAATTGGGAATATTGGAATAATAATTATGATGATTCTGATCATACTACTGATCAACTTTACCTAAATAATTCTAATTCTAATAATGACGATAGAGTAGATAGAAACGAAAATTTTCGTTAAGAGCCTCGGAAAATTCGCCTATAAATAACAATCCTATCATAATACCTTTTAATAACGACAAATCAAGTGAATTACCTTATATCATTCTACCTGAATATAATCTAAAATTTCTCGTAGATACCGGATCAAGTCGATCACTTATAAATCCCGACTTGGCTAAATACTATTCTAGCGAAATTAAAAATGACCCTTTCGTAGTAACAACAATATTCCAAAAGTCTGCCCATAAATATCGAGCCGACATTCCGGCCTCAAACATATTTAAACTCCCGAGTCCAACAGAATTAAAATTTTATCCTTTCAAATTTCATAATGTTTTTGATGGACTTATAGGATTAGACAATTTAAAGATATTACAAGCAAAACTAAATTTCCAAGAAGGATTTCTTATCACTCCTTCTAGTAAAATAAAACTACATTATCACGAAGTTAACGTTGACCTTAATCTTGTAACTGTATCCCCTAAACAACAACAAGCTGTTAAAATAAAAACAAGTGTCACTCATAGAGATATTATTGTACCTTATCAAAATTTTTATAACTGTGAAATTCCACAATGTCTTACTACTGCAAGAAATGGATATGCTCTAACAACAATATTAAATAAATCTAACAGTACCGTATCATTAGATTTTTCAGAACCATTTCAAGTAGAAAGCTTTGACGAAAACGAATTACAAAACGTTGACCTAAATAATATTGACTCACACAATACACCATTAGACCTTAACAAAATTAGAACGGATCACATGAACAAAGAAGAGAAAAAAAAATATTAAAACTTTGTTAAGAATATAGCGATATATTTTATAAAGAGGGCGAACCACTATCGTTTACAAATAAAATTAAACATGACATACGAACAGACGAAATACCTATATATTCAAGAACTTATCAGTACCCTTTCAAATATGAGCAAGAAGTTGCTAATCAAATTCAAAAGATGCTAAATTCTAATATTATAAGGCCTTCAAATTCACCCTGGTCTTCCCCTATATGGGTCGTAAGCAAAAAATTAGATGCCAGTAATCAACAAAAATGGAGGGTAGTCATCGACTATAGAAAATTAAACGAGAAGACTATAGAGGATCGATACCCAAATATTACAGAACTACTTAGTAAATTGGGCAATTGTCAATACTTTTCTACAATTGACCTAGCTAGTGGGTTCCATCAAATAGAGATGGAAGAAAAGGACATTGAAAAAACAGCATTCAACACCGAAAATGGTCATTGGGAGTTTCTGCGCATGCCTTTCGGATTGAAAAATGCGCCAGCAACGTTCCAACGTGTTGCCGATAATATATTAAGAGGTATACAAAACGAGATGTGCCTTGTATACCTAGACGACATTATTGTGTATTCAACCTCCTTACAAGAACATTTAGAACGCTTAAAAACGGTTTTCCAAAGACTTAGAGAAGCAAACTTTAAAGTTCAGCTGGATAAATCGGAGTTCCTAAAGAAAGAAGTCGCTTATCTAGGCCACGTGGTTACGCCAGTTGGAGTTAAGCCGAACCCTGAAAAAATGCAAGCAATACTTAACTATCCAATTCCTAAAACACCCAAGCAACTCAAAGGATTCTTAGGATTACTTGGATACTACAGACGTTTTATAAAAGAATTTGCACGACTAACCAAACCTTTCGCGAAATGTTTAAAAAAAAAAGGTGCAAAAATTGAACTCAACAACGAATACTTGACATGTTTTGAGACTTGTAAAACTCTATTGACTCACGAACCAATATTACAATATCCAGACTTCAATAAAACATTTAATCTTACTACCGATGCTTCTAATGTAGCACTAGGTGCTATCTTATCCCAAGGTCCTATCGGACAAGATCTCCCTATAGCATATGCTTCAAGAACACTCCATGACTCAGAGCAAAAGTACTCTACAATTGAAAAGGAGCTACTTGCTATTGTTTCGGCAACAAAATACTTTCGTCCATATTTATATGGCCGTCAGTTCAATATAATAACAGATCATAAACCTCTCGTGTGGTTGAACTCTTTAAAAGAACCAAATTCCAAATTACTTCGTTGGAGAATTAAATTAGAAGAATTTGACTATAAAATTTTCTATAGAAAAGGAAAATCAAATAATGTAGATGGTTTATCGCGAATATAACTCCATACTAAAGATACCAATTCATTTTGGAACGATAAGACATTTTGGAAATATGTCGATGAAATTTTAGGCGAAACTTCAAATTATTACAATAACCCTAGTACGTCAAAACAAACGAATCAAACCTTAAATACCCCTTCACCAACTACAAATAAACTAATAAACGACACCACGATCGACAATACCCTACAAGACAATGACGATTTCTCAATGATAGGCAACATTGAAGAAACAATTGCAGAAGACGACATTCAGGAAAACTCTAGTGTCCAACAAAATAAAGATGTAACTGATAGCGGAGATACAATACATTCGAATTATGATGAAAATCCAATTATAGGCATACCGTCGATTGAATGTGCTGTTAATTATGGCAAAAATCAAATATTCCTCAAATCAGTTTTACATTCACCCGCAAAAATAAAAAGAATCGTTTTATTCGGCAATAAACAACGGTTCCTAGTTCAGCTATTTAAAAATAATCTTGAAAATGATGTAATCAATCTTATTAAAGAATATATTATTCCAAATATTCAATATCATCTATACTTCGAAGATCCTAGCCTTTACGAACCATTATCAGCTTGCTTACAAAAATATTTCAAGTCATCATCTATAAAACTAAAAAAATGTACCATAAAATTACTAGAACAAGGACGATATCAGAGAAATAATAAAAAATTATCATGAAAGTAAATCAAACCACCGCGGAATTAATGAAACCCTTCAAAGAATCAAAGAAAGGTATTATTGGACGGAAATCTATTCAAACATTTATTAACGAGTGTGAAATATGCCAAAAGTGCAAATATGATAGGCATCCTGTAAATTTAAAAATGAATTTGACACCGACTGCGAATAAACCATTCGAAATCATCCACATAGATTCCTTCACTTTTGAAAACTCAAAATTTTTAACGATAGTTGATAGTTTTTCTAAATATGCCCAAGCATACCATTTAAATGCACTTTCTGGCACAGAAATAGCGAACAAATTGATAAAATACTTTTCCCATCACGGTATACCAAATCAAATTATTTGCGATAATGGCACAGAATTCAAAAATACAGTAATTACAGAATTACTAGGATTACATAAAATCAAAATTCATTTTTGTTCCCCTGATCACCCTCAATCGAACGGAATTATAGAACGATTTCATTCAACGATAATAGAGCATTTAAGAGTGTTAAATTCAGAAGGATTTTCCAACACATCTATAGAAACTAAAATGACAAATGCTATACTAGCATATAATAATACATTACATTCGGCTACTAAATTGAAACCAATGGATATAATTAACGGACATATTACTGACAATGATCCATTCGATATCGCGATCGATAAACTTCTAATCAATGACTATGTTAATAAACATAAAGAACGTTCTAAATTATTGTATGCCAAAATCAATGCTGATTTATCTAATCAAAAAGACAATCGATTAGAAATAATAAATAAAAATCGAGAAGGTCCTGAAATATTTGTAGCAAACCAAAAGATTTTTATAAAAAAGAAAAAGAGCCAGAAAAACGCAAACAAATTTCATAAGCCGGTTAGTATCAAATCAGTAAATACCAATCGCAAAGTAGTCTCGACGGCAAAACACGGAAAAATTCACATGAGTAACATAAAACGGCCTTTAAAAAGAATATATTCATTTGACACGTAATTATCATTTCAGATTACCCGGAATCCTCGGATTCAAAGAAATAATTACACTTAGAAACCTCCAAGATAACTCTGGTCTACTACCCGTGAAACTTGGCACCGTAAAAGTAACCGTATACTATCACTCAATATTTTATTATTATGATATAAATCCCATAGTCACACAATTTCAAAATTTAAAAAATAAGCAAATACTAATTTTTGATACTGCAATCAGAAACAAAATTTGTCAAAATGAAATAACTAATCACAAACATTTCTTAAAATTTGCGGAAAGAAAAATAGAAACAAAATTAGCAGAATTACTACCTCACGAAAATAGAACCAAACGAGGGTTAATCAATGGACTCGGTTCAATTTTCAAAACTATTAGTGGAAACTTAGACTCTAATGACGGAGAACGTTACGACACCCTTATTAGACAACTTCAACAAAACCAAAATCAATTAAGTGATAAAATTAAAACTCAAAATTCCGTAGCAATATCTCTAATAGACAATTTTAATAAAAGTATTCAACAAATAAACCAAAATCAATTTATATTACAACGCAAATTGGAATCAATTGATTTATATATAGGGAATCAATCTAGCTTTGAGACAACTGCCTTCATAAGAGACGTAATCTTCCAAATCTTGAATTTGTACGAAATATTAAATTCAATATTACAAGATATAGAAAATTCAGTATCATTTGCAAAAGTTGGGATCATGCACCCAAATATAATAAAACCTAGTGAATTGTCAAACTTTTGGAAAAACTATACAGTAATGTCAATAAAGATCGAGTGTCTATAAAACTAAAGATAAACAATATCACAATTTTTGAAAATTTAATAAAAGTCTCCTATTACATAAGAAACAACAAAATCACATATATTTTACATGTACCTGTAGCCTATGCTTTTGATTTCGAACTTTATCATTTGTATCCCATACCAATTCAGAGTGAGAGTCAGTTGAAGGTTATCATTCCTCAAAATAAATTTCTATTAAAAAATGAATTGTACTACAAACTTTTGGACGAATCATGCGTAAAATTAGCTAGACAAGAATATATGTGTCAAGAGATGAACCTACATCGAGTTGACTCCAACAGTCCATGTGAAGTTCATCTTCTAAATCTCAAGACCACTTCCATCTGCCGTCAGATGCTCCTAACTAACTCTCAAATATTATTGAAAAGACTCGAATAATCAAACCAGTGGATCGTCGTCCTTCCCAAGAACACAAACATCCGATTAAGCTGTCACCAACAAGAAGAAATCCTCAACTACATTGGTACCTACCTAGCCACTATCCCAGCATCCTGTCAAAGTACTATGGATTCCGAAGCTATAATAAATAATGGCCCGATAGAAGCTGAAAGCTAACCCATTTTTATCCCAAGATTGTACATACCCAATCATGAAAATGTCATTAACAAGATTCCTAATTTTAGCCTTCCAAAAATAGACCTAGATGACCTCAACACCTTCCGAGAAAGAATTTTCAGAAATACTCCAAATTTTAAGAATTATACACCTCCCTATATTCCAAGCACTTTGACGATAATAATTTATTGTCTCCTAATCTTTCTATGTTTATACTGGGCCCTTAAAATAATTCGACGCAAAAACCCAATCCAAGAAAATCAATCCGAAGATGTTCACCTTCCTTAGCTGCACCCCATGGAAGCTGAAACTTCAGGAGGGAGGAGTTATGGCACTCATTTCCAAGAACCCCATATAGAAGAAGCTGACGACACTATAAAATTTCGCTTATCATAACATACACATTATGTATAAATAAAAGAGACATGTTAATTAGCAGTCAGTCAATTGTCATATAAGAAAACGTAAATTTTATTGTCGGGAATATTTTAAGTGTAAAGTAATAAATAAAGTTTTTTTTAAAAATTTATTTTCCATCTTCGGTGATTTATTTCACTCGTTGAGACAATAACGTTCAAGTAACAGTCATATCGTAAAATATAATAATCTTTATATTACCTTACTAATTAAAGCTTCGGATATCAAGTTTCTAGGAACTTTTAAAATATATTTATCACAAAATCAACTTATATTATTCTCATAAAGTCAAATTTTCAGACCCGCTAACCCCGCATACCCATTGATAACTCAAATTTTGACATTTCCGATTGCTATTTAAACAATGTATAGATTTCCTAGGAAATGTGTCTAATATAATGTGTGTGTGTATGCCAAAGTGTTAGTTTGGTTGGGGACAAAATATTTCCGTAAGTGATTGTTTGAGGACATTTTGTCAATTTGACGACTGTCCCCAAAGTTTTTATATGCCTAACTGTTGTTTTGAGGACTCGGGCAGTTTGGGGACTATCAAATTTGGTGTTTGAGGACACTATTGAGCAAAATGGGGACCACACTGAGCAATTCGGGGACAGCATAAAGCAATTCGAGGACTGAATCGAATAAGAGAACGATTGTTTATTTAGCATTAAATCCAGCAAATTTAAGGATGATTCGCGTTAGCCACTATTCTAATAGAGACTCAATCATTTGGACGATTACGATTTTTCTATTAAAACTTAGGAAAGTGGCTAAGATAGTCAGACGATTTTTGTTATTTGCCTAATAATAAAACCCGTTCTTTCTCATCAGTTCTTGAACTTTGGCCAAAAATTTGAACCCCAAATTGTACTTTATAGCTACGTATTAAAATTTTCAGTTTTAGCAAATAATTAGATTTATATTCTTTCTTGTGACATTCTCCGTCGTTAGACCAATTTATTTTATTAGGAACATAAGGTACAGGGGTTGTAATTACAGAGATATTGATAATAGAGACGTTAAAATTGGATATTTGTACCTACCTTTGCTCTGTTATGATATCATGTTTTAGGAAAAGAGTAATGCACTGAATTTATACTTGTTTCTTTCTAACACATCGTCGCTTATGGACTGTGTGTAGAATCCTATGTCACCATGAAATATTCCTATATTTCAAGAAATGCTGCTCCAAAAGTAGTGCAAATATGAATGAGAAAACTTATAGTATATTTTGTGACGAAAACCTCTATGAAGGCTGTGAGTTTAATACTCGTCATTCAAATCATTTCATTAAAACTTCTATCGGTTTATTTCGTTATCCGTTTGCTTGAAAAGAGAACTGTTGGGTATTGTCTAAAAAAAGTCCAATATTTTTAGCAGAGAATTTATTCAGTGTTTACTTTAAGCACCAGACGAGACATTTTTGGTTCTCATGGTGTATGAAATCGATTTTTATTAAGAATTTTCAAAATATAACCAATAAACACAACGTACCATCATAAAAATAGATTTAGTGACTTGACAGAATAAGATTAATCATATAGTATAAGCGCCAAGGTGGGTATGTGAGGTATTATTGTCCATATATTTGTCGAAAAAGGTAGGTAACTTATTTATTTTGTTACTTTTAGTTCATATGAAAATGAAATTTTCTAAATAAAATTTGAATTATTTCTTTTTGTGAAAATTAATTTGGCACAGAACTGCATCGGGAGTACTTATAATCTGACAGAACAACGAGTGAGTTTATTTGGATGTGTCCACTCACCGATCCCAAGTTAAGATAAGTAACCATTGACCAAACATACCAACAGATCCCCAACCGTCTACTTCGAAGTCAGATAATCATAACGAAAGTTTTCAAGAAGCTTAAACTTCATCGACCTTAACGGCAAACGCCAACAGTCTAACGAAGGAAAATAATTTTAACTTAATTAATATTAACCCATTCGGTATTACTTGACTAACGTTTAATATGACATCCAATATATATTTAAATTGTACCTGAATAATCTAGTTTATGTTTAGAATTAGGTTATTGTTTGTCGGCTGGATTTTGGACGAGTCACTAGTCACTCCCGTTTCACATAACAGCTGTGCACAAGGAAGGCAACTCAATACAATAATTTTTGTTTGGGTTTCATAATATTGTTGTATACATGGACAAAAATTTTTACAATCAACAAAGTCTTTTTGAACACTTTAAACCTTATTTACCATGCAAATCAAAGAAACATTTTTATTTAGAATTTCATGAAAACCATTCAAATATTTTGATTTGTATGTATTTATGTGATGTTATAGAATATACAGTGTTGAGAATATTTCGTGGTAACACACGGTTCATAAGCGACAATGTGTTAGAAAGAAACAAATGTACATTCGGTGTATAGTCTAGTAACCTTATTTTAACTGTAATAATATACGGTGACTTTAGATTGTTTATCTCACTATGTCTCTAACACATTGGTAATGCTGTGGAACCTTTGCATTTTGCGTTGAGAGTGGGACGATTATTGTTTTACGTTAAAATCAAATGACGAACGATTTTTTTTATCATAAAAAGGTTGTATGGGAACATACACTTTCAACATGTAGATTGAAAATGAAGTGGAAGGATAGATAAAAATAGATTTTCTCCAAAATTATAAAACTTCTGGTGGCATATTTCCTTCGTAGGTTTAATTAAGAGTGCCAAAAATTCCTACTTGGCGATTGTTTTACGTTCTACTAGACAAATATGAAAGAATGCGAATAAAAAAACTCCCCTATGTTTATGTATTGTTTTTGTCGATATCGGAGAGCTTTGTTGTCGCTTAGACCGCGTTTTTATCTGTAACGTTCGAATTCCAGTTATTCATTTTTCAATTTTAAATAGGTAGGTATATCAAGAATAAATATATTAGAAACATATATATTTGGGTAGAGTGGAACTTATCGATTTTACAGCGGTTTAAGTGAGTGAATGTCACCAAATGACCAATTGACAGGCATCTTCGTAATCGGTAGAATTTTAAATATTTCTTATTTTGTCATATTATATAGAACTAATCGCATCGACTCAATTCCGAGTTGCATTAACTTCTAAAATTTGGCAAAAAATACTGTTTTCCAACGTGTTTCACACAATATTTTTTCTAATTTTTAATTGGATGTGATTATTTGAATTCAAATTTAAAGTACTTGAAACGTATAATACGTTTTTATTCTGAGACATAAACCAAATAATATGAAGGGTTCTGGAGAAAAATTCATAACGAATTATAATATGGTAAATTACCCCTGGGGTGGAGGAAGAAGCAAAAGGTACTTATTAGGTATTGTGCAATGGGCATGTATAAATTTACAAAAGAACCTAGGTATGATGAAATGAGTAAAAACAGCAAAGGATAAATAGTTGGATTGAGTTTGTGCAAAACAAGTAAAAGAGAGAATGGTTGGAAAATTGATGTTATATGGGCAATCCAATTTGGTGGTCGATATCTCCGATTTTCACAGACCTAATTTTCATATAACATTGGTAGTAAATGAAGTAATTTTTTTCGCATTTAACGATATTTAGCGATGTAAACGTGACAATATCAGTTCAATTTGGTTCTCAGTTGGTTCTCCAATCCTGCTATTTCTATTGAGTAAAATAAAGTATTTTTTGCATTGATTATATCTTATGAAAATAAATTTTCGAAATATTTGGCTGGTTTGAAACTGGTTCTGAAATTTCATAATTTTGAAAAAGGAATAAACTCTTAATTCTCTCTCTCCTGGGGAACAAATCCAATACGCAGAATATTTGTCATTTATTACTCACTGGCCGTTATAATAAGTTTACAAAACATCATGCGATCGTTGTATCAGTTGGCTCCACCTACATGCGTGTGGGAATCAATGTAATGTTGCGCAATGGAAAAATTGGAACAGAGATCAAAGGTGCCGACCACGAGTGAACAATTGCTGTAAACTGTGACTTAAATAAGTCATACGATTCAAGTTTATCTTTGCCAACACCAAAGTCCGTCAAAATTCAAGTTAACTAGTCCATCTAATTGCATGACATGAAAAATTGCTAAAAACAAAGTTACAATGATTATTTTGTGACTTTTGTGACATTATTCCTTCTGTCACAATAACTCGTTTTGTAGCACGAGTACTACAAAAATAAAAATTTTTTATAATAATAAAATGACATTAGTATCATTACCTATTTTGTGTTCATTATCTTTGTACTGAAATGATATGTGTAAGATGTATAAAGTTTGAATCTCAAATTTCAAGTCTTGGTTTGACTCAGCGTAAAATTAACTATAAAATGTAAAATAAAAATACATACAATGACCAACTGTATGATACTAAACATTTCTAAAAAAAATTTCAAAGAATTTCAATTGTATCACTGTAAATAATGATATACCTAATAAAGTCTCTTACAAACTACAAGAAGTAATTCACATATATACAAAATTTCATCTGTGACATCGGAAACATATTCACAAAATAACCATTTCAGCAACGTTTTTGGTAACTTTTTATAATACAGTTTAACTCATGGCTGACAGACTGAAATTTATAGCTAACATTGGATATTTGGTAGGTATTGGGGTAATCAACCCCCTTCACATAAGATTATGGAATTTAGAAGAGAAAGAAAAATCAGTTTCAACCTAAAATACACATACACCCAATAATAACAGAATGCACAAACTCATTTTAAATTTTTTTAAAATATTAGTAGTGTCAGTAATCAATTGAAGGCGCCTATGGAAATGAAATACTATAACAAATATTACGTTGAATTATGCTAAGCAAATACTATAGCGTTATTTTTGACGAAACGACAGATGTTGCCACGCATCAAAAATGTCTATTGACTCACAAGAAAGTTTGGTAGGATTCATTGACTGTCATGCTAGTAATTAAGGAAGTACGACGCATGAGACCTACTTTGGTGGTGAAGTACTGGATAATACTATAACAACATTATAGGGGCTGATACATGCAACTTATTGTTAGGTGAACAAAAGGGAGCTGTACAGTACTGATGATGCTGTTCTTCATATGTAATTGTGTCTTTAGGGACAATTGAAGGTTTATACTTTATACCGTATATATATATATATATATATATATATATATATATATATATATATATATATATATATATACAGGATATATATATATATATATCTATATATATATATACAGGATATATATATATATATATATATATATATATATATATATACGAGGTCTGGTGGCTATTGAATAACGAAACTGGTTACGAAAAAGGGTTTTATTATAAACATTATTCTACATTCAAATGCTCCCCTTCAATATACTACCCTCTCCTCACCACACACCTTTCCATACGTTTTTTCTATTCATCGAAGCAGTGCTGGAAGTCTTTTTTTGGTGACGGCTTTTAGGAGTCCCTTTCAAAGCAGATCTTTTTCTAACCTTTCAAGGGAATCTGATCAGACCCGTTGATGCAAGAGCTTTTGGTCAGGAGTCAGATTTTTTGGCACCATCTACTTCGCACAGACTTTGGTCATGTGTAATTCCTCGGTTAAAATTTTGCTAACTGTTTCTTTATCGACGTTTATGCCTCGGCAATCATCCGAATGCTCATTCGACGAACTGTACGCACAATTTGGTTGATTTTGGTCACTGTTTCCTCAGTTGAAACAGTCATAGGGCGACTTGGGTGCTGGTCATCTTCAGTGCTTTCTCGGCCCTCACTAAAGCGCTTACACCACTCAAACATACGTGCACGAGATAGAAAATTGTCCCAATAGGTCTCTTACAACAGTTTATAGCACTCAGTTGGAGTTTTTTCGATTTAACGAGAAATTTGAGAATGATATATTGCTCCTGTTTAAGGCACGATAAAAAAACACGTTCGTTTCAAACCGCTACTGCACTAATACTATTATAGTGTCGGAAACTTGTTTTGGGACGTGTATAGACAAGATATCTAGATACCCAACGCACTAGTCGTTTTTACCCCGCCCGTCTACGGCGCCCTCTAGGCGCACAGTCTCGTTATTTAATAGACAGACCTTGTATGTATTCATCGTCTGGGACTGAAATTATGGTCAAATACAATATTCGCTCCGAGTGTGACTGCAGCGCCACAGTGAATATGAACTACGGGAGGCTGTCTGAGCTATTTGCTTAATTAATTGATTTTTTCATTATTTTTAGTTAAACCAAAGAAATAGATATTATTATAAAAACAGGATTTCAGCCATCAAATAAAATTTCAACCAGAAACTATGACCAAGGGTAAAAATCTTGTTCTTGCTGGACATGTGAGAGAAATTGAGGAACATGGACGAAACTTTGACATCTTTTTAATAAAGTCTCTGATAATTTAGATACTAGTAACAAAGAAGATGAAAGTACATCTGAAAAACGAAGCTTTACTGGAAATGATCTTGCAAATATTTTGATATAAAAATTTATTTTCTATGATGTATAGTGGTGTAAAAGTCAATACAGTATTTTTATAATTAGTTACTGAAAAAGCAATATTTATTAAGTGACTAAAAACTAAAAAGTGTCATTGTGTGTTACAATAATGTATATTAAAAGAATTTTATTAACCGTTACTAATTTGTTAGTTATCAACAAGTTGTAGTATCAAAAGTATCAAGTATCAACATAATATAACTGTTTATTACAATAAGTTTCATTATTAATTTTATTAAAAGCGTACAATAAATTTAAAATTTCTTACAAATTATCGTTTGTATTATCACAAGTACTTAATGAACAATTTTCATGAGTAATAAAATAGTTTTCATTCCTCACTTTCAGAATATTTTTTATAAGAAATAATTGGAGGCTGTAAATTTACCAAAACAAAACAAATATGCAAAATATCGTCAATGCAGTGGAACAAATGTTGTGGAATTTTATGCAATATATGATAAGTCCTTAACCGCATAATTCTTTTAACGTGAATCCTAACCCTTGCAATAATGTATGTCTGTTGAGTTGAAAATTCATTTTTCTTCTCTAGATGGCATAACCATTTGCACTTTCTTGCCACTTGCGTCAATCACTGTTCTAATTTCTGGAAAACTTTTGTCAGCCCAAACAATGTCACCAGCTTCCAATAAATCCAATAACCCTGCTTCTATTGTAAGCGGAGAATCTGATTTCCATCCTCCAGCTACGTCAGATCTTAAGGATATAAAACCTCTAGGAGGTATGCCAATTAGAACTTTGGCCGTGAATTTTTTTTTGTATTGTGTGTTGATTCTCAGATACTTATTGAAGCAACTCTATTCATCATTGTCTATGTTCTCTGTCCTGTGCGCGAGAAAAACAAACTAACAATACGTGACAGCTAGGAGGGTGAACGAGATGAACGAAGCAAATGATAGACAAATGATAGTGTCTTTGAACATTTTCTTATATAGAAGTTAATAAATATAAAAACTATCCACGTTATTCATTATTTTAACATTGTGAGTACGTAAAAACACCATTACCAACACTTGTAGGAATAACTATTCGAAATTCGGTGCAATCAATTATGACCCTGGTGTTATTATAATCAGGTAGGAAACAATCAGGCATAGTTTCTTGCACTGCGTCAATTTCTGGCCAAAATACTAAATTTCTTATCGCACTAGCATGATGATGTAAGATCTCTTAAAAAAATTGTTGAAATTGTTGTTATGTGAACACTAAATAATACACCGAGTGCCGAAAATGTTAATTCAGTTTTAATTTTCATTAAAAAAATTAATAATCGGTCTTTTTATTGTATATACAATGTACTTTCGTGACGTTGGTGTACATATTCTAGTCAATAAAAAATCAAAATTAGGGAATCATACGCCTGCAAGATCAATGATTTCTTGATCTTTTGTGATTGATGCGAATCCATTGAAGAATTTATTATACCCTTGACTTTTCTTATCAGCAAAAGTTTTTTATCAGTACCACATTCTTTATTAACAAATTTTTTATTACCAATATGTATTTTTATCGCCCTAGCCTAGCGCAGAAAACATGTGGAACATACCGAGTGCAAATAAACATTTGAGAATTGACATCAGAATTTGAACAAAAATCAACTTGACACTCTTGGTCAACTTTTAAAGACACAATCGGAGGATTATTATATTCATTTATCATTTCTTCTAACACAGTGAGCTCGAAACTTGATTTTGAAGGTGATGTTATTTTCATCCGCTTATTCAATAAACGCTTGTATTTGTATCTGAAATTATTATTATGTTATAAATATTGATCTAGTTTTACCATATCATTTTTACCTGTTCACGGCAGAAGATTCATTTATTTTTCGAGACTTGTAAATTGGAGGACATATTATTGGGATGTAGCTAGGACTCAACTCCTCATCTGATTTTTTACCTCCAATAAAATGATCACTACAAATATAATCATATGCCTTGGGAATCCACACCGATCCATCAACGTTAAAAATTATATTTTTTATTAATTTTATCAAAGTATTAATTCAACTGTTTGCAAAATAAAAAGTTTTCACTGTAATTCATTTTTCTTTTAATCATTACATTTTTATAATATTAAAATTTATTCATTTATAAATTTTAGTTTTACTTTTTTATAACAGAATTCCAGAAAAATGATTGACTTCTACTATACTTAACAATTTTACAAAGATTTACAATACTTCGAATTATTATTTTTGTTAATAATAAGGTTATGTACTACTTACTTAAACCTTTTAATTGCAGCTATCCACCGATTTACACTTACTTTTTATGCTAGTATTTTTACAATTCACTACACAACAACTCTGGTGACCCATTTTTATTCAATTCATTATAATTAAACAAAAAATTTTAACGTGGATTTGTTTATAATTTCGGTTATAATAGCCTCCCGTAATGCTCAAAGTGACCACTGCGAACGCTTCAGTCCATTTAATTTCCCCTACCATGCCTTCCCTCACAGCGAATAGGAAATATGTATAAATGTATAAAAATAATAAAATTTTTACTTACAATAATCAATTAAGATTTTCGCTGGTATTGAATTGTATTAATTCTTGTTAAAAATTTTAAACTCATAGGTTTCAAAATTCAATATTCAAATTGACGTTGATAGAAATATTGATTAATTGAAATATTGATTCTGGTTACTAAAGGAGTTTTTATCAATTTTTAATTGGTTAGATTATGAATGACGTTGAATTTTTATAGGTGCGATAAGGATAAGTTGTAGTGAATGATATACAATATTGATTGGTAAATTTATGAATAACATTAAATTTCAATAGACTAGGTCGTAGCTGAATATTTATTAGTTAGAATAAAAATGACAATAAATTTTATAGGTTAGGTCGTTATAAGTGAAGTTGAAATTTATAGGTTCGGTGAGGTTAGTTGGTTGTTAATCGTGTTGAATCTTTATATAATTTGTTTTTTAAAAATGTAAAAGATATGCATAAAGGTTATTTAAATAAGTTTTCTCCTTTTGGGCTTTTCAGCGGTTTTTTATTGGGAACGTGGCAACGAAACACCACAGTGGACTAACTTGGACTAATATATTGTCCAAGCTAGTATTAATGCTTGCATAAATTTTCAAACTCATAGGTTTCAAAATTTATACAAGCATTAATACTATCCAAAACTACTGAAAAACTTAATTAATTATTTAAAGTTTGGTGTTTCGTTGCCACGTTCCCAATAAAAAACTGCTCACAATATAGTTGGCAAAGGCTTCTTTAGAATTCCATTTCATTTTTTCAATTTTTTTATGATGCATTTTTTCATGCTTTTTATCAGTCAAGGTATTTTAGACACGGATATGCTTGGAGGAAATACCGTTAGGTATTGTAATAGGGTCGCCCGGACTTTTCTATGCTTGTTTTAAGCTACTGAGAGAGATATCGCATTAAATGAAAATAAATAGTGACCGATATTAAGCATCTCAGTTATTCGACCAGTATTGGTACAGTACACACGTATTTGTATAAGTTACAAATAATTCCTGGAGTATTCTTCTCTACTTTTTACTGATCAAAATTATTAAAAAAAATATGTTATTGTGCTTTTTGTGTGGTCGTGGTAGTGGAGTTGAGAAAGAATTTGAGAAGACTATACGTTTGACCATATTTTGTAAGGCATTTAAGCACAAGCATCACGATCAGGATTCTTCCAAATAATTAGTGATGCTGGATATCATTCTTACTGTTATGGAAATTTGTTACACTAAAAGCGATGTATAAACAAGATTTTTAAAGAATATTACGTTCAGAAGGTGTTAGTATAATTACAGAGATATTTATAACTTAATTTACAATTCTTTAGAATAATATAGCCACTCTTTTCATATTTCTACTCTTAGAAGCTTCGCATGCTCGATTTATAACCGCTACAATTGACATTACGACCATGTCATATGCATGCGCGTTAGCCTGTACATTCCTTTATATAGTTCTCGATCCGGTGTGGTTCGAAGGTGACCCAACACCTTTTTAAAATATAATGAAAATGATGATATTAATGACAATACATATGAAAAATATCATGATAATTACAATGATACATTTAATAGTGATGATCATCATAACGAGGACAGTAATTAGCACGAATGATAAATATGTGAGTTCGAATAGATGTTAAATTTAATTTTAATGAAATATTAGATACCTACATGTAATAGTATTTTGTCTGCATTAACTAGAATGTTCATATACATATACTTATTATAAATAAGTTGCTACTGCTCATTTAACAATTATTTATCCTTAAACTTAATCTACAACATTTTTTTGTCTGTATAAATAATTAAACTTTAATTTAATATTAATTTTATGCTGTTGAGTGATCGGTAAAAAATGCACCATAAAAAATCCGAAAAAAGGAATGTGCTGAGATATCCGGACAGGATTTAATCAAGCACTTAAAACTAAATTTTAAGCGTAGTTTCAAGGTGTTTCTCTAACGGGAAATTTATGTTTCGAAAATGTATCATTCGGTAGTGAGAGTTGCTTTGTATTGTTTTTTTTTAAATTTATGATGTTAAGAGGACTTCATAGATACTATTTAGATAAATTTCAGTAGTACTAATACAACCGTGCACTGCCCTACTTCGGCGTATACGGAGCGTCCTCAAGGTGGCAGATAGAGGAACAGTCGGTGGATCTGCTAAGGCAGTCCTCCCGGCTAGGTCCGATAGACCCTCTGACCACATAGGGCTAACCGCTATCTTGAAAAAGGCATTGTAACGAAACACCAACAAAATGCCTCGTATATGGATGGATTAAATGGAATAAAACCCAAACTTAGACCATTAGGTCTAATCGGTACATGGAATGTGAGAACACTAGCACACATGAAACAAAGTTGCCTTTATGTGGAAAAGTCAACACAAAGAGTTACCAGATATTGTATAGTGGCTGTGATAACAGTAGACACTACGCAGGCGTAGATTTTTCTGTCAGAAAATCTGTGATAACGTATGAAACAGTTAGTGAAAGAATATGCTCTATTAGAGTAAAGGTAAAATATAACAATATATCAATAATAAGTTTCTATGCCCTCACAAGGATAATGAAGATGAGGAAAAAGATATATTCTATGCCAAACTGGAAGAAGTTGTTACATAGTTACCAAACTACCATACCAAACTAATGGTCGGAGATACTAATGCTAAAATAGGCAAAGAAATAGTGTGGAAAAGTATAGAAGGAATAAATAGTCTGCACAATACGTCTACTGACAATGGAATCAGATTATTAAACTTTGTTACATCGATGAATCTTTTCGTGTAACAAGGACCAGTTTCCTGCATAAAAGTTCGAGTATATATAAAGAATCATGGTTTTCACCAAACGGAGTTACCAGAAACCAGATAGAACATATATTAACTGATAAGAGGCATGATATATCTCGTAGTCGTAAAAAGCAAACGGGGAGCTGAGAGTGGAACAGACCATTATTTAGTTTTGTTCAAGCCCATGCAAAGAATAGAGGTTGAAAAGAGGAACAGGAATAAAGTACAAGAGAACATTTCTTTGAGAAGGGAAAATTTGTAGAATTTCAAGTAAAAATTGCAAACAGTCCTGGAAACCGAAGACATAAATGAAGTCGACGAGGGAAATGAAGTTGAAACACTTTGGCAAACCTTTAACAGGGTTTAATGATAAATGCAGATAATTGTCAAAAGAAAAGAAGGCAAAGATAGATTACTGAAATGCAAAAGCGTTGAAGAAAAGGAAAGAGAAAATTCATAAATGATAAACTGACGAAAGCGGAACATGATGCAGCATTAAATAACTCTAAAGACTTCCACAAGACAGTGAGATTTTTCCAAAAAGGATACAGTCCCAAAGTGCTTGGTGTCACGGATAAGGAAGACAATATTGTGGGAGATGTTGAAACAGTATTGAACACATGGAAAGAATTTTATAAAGAGTTACTGAACTCTAAGAATATGAACAATGAAAAGGATCAAGAAGACAATGAAATCGCGGAAGACCAGGAATTAGTAGAACCGACGCCAACTATGGAAGATAAATAATAGTTGAGGTCTGGAACCTGGAAATTATGACCAAAGAATGGAAGGAAGCAGTGATAGTTCCAATTCATAAAAAGGGGATGAACTAGAATGCTCAAACTACAGGGGAATATCTCCACTGAACTGTAAATATGAAATTTTGTCTAAAGTAATATTAAATAGATTGAGGAAAAATGGAGATGAAATAATCGGTGAACACCGCAGGATTTATGAGTGGGGAATCAACTACTGACCAACTATTTGTTATGAAAGAGTTCAAAATACTGGGAATATGATAGAGTTTTATATATACTATTTATTGACTTTAGGAAGGCTTATAATGGCCTAATAAGATCAAAAGGAAGGGATGTGCTCAGAGAGAATAACATACCAGAAAAGATAATAAGACTTGTAAAAACGTGTGTTGAAGGCTCAAAAAGTCAGAATAGAAAAAGAATACACACATACCTTCGATATCACCACAGGAGTAAGACAAGGAGACGGGTTGTTCCCCCTTCTGATCAACCTTGCCATAGAAAAAGAAATATTTTAGCTTATGCTGATGTGTAGCTTCAACAGCGGACAGTAAGAGTGACCTGAAAATACTGGCACAAGTATTCTTAGAATAAGCACGGAAAGTAGAATTGGAGATAAATGAAGATAAAACTGAATATATGAGAGTGTGAAGAGTTGCAGAGCCCAATCATTCAACGCTGGACGTTATGGGATACAGCTTTAAAATTACTGAAGAATTTAAGTACCTAGGATTTACTATGAACAGCAACAATAAAATAGAAGAAATACAGATGAGGTTAAATGCAGCCAGTAGATGTTTTGAAGCCTATCGAAATAACTTAAAAGTAAACTGCCGTACGAAAATAGAAATATACACAGTCATAATACAGCCAGTATTATTATATGGAGCAGAGGTGTGGTTACTAACAAAACACACCCATAAGAAGTTAATAACATTTGAAAGTAAAATATTAAGGAGGATATATGGGCCAGTTTTCGAAGGAGGAGTATGGAGAAGACTGAAAAACACGGAACTCAAGGACCGGTACAGACGACCAGAAATTATGGCTGTGAAGGAAAGAATTAGAGGACAGGGTCATGTAAGAAGAAGGGATTGAGAGACAATAATAAGAAGAGTGTGGAGAGATCAACCAGAAGGGAGGCATCGTCTGATAAAACTAAGAGCAAGATGGAATGACCAGGTGGGTGAAGATGTCAGGAGACTTTGTGGAGAAGTAGACATGGCCGAGGATATAAGATTATGGAGGCAACTTGTTGATGAAGTCAAAAACCAACTTGGATTTGAGTGGCCACAGTATTAGTAATAGTAGTACTATTACAGCTGGAACTGATTATTTTTCAGAAGGTTTTTGGACATTAGTTTCTAACTTGCGTTCAACTTAAGGTATTAAGTTTATCAAAGATTAATGGACATTTTTAGGTAGGTATAAAGGTAAGGTATAAAGAAAAACTAATAGCTTTAGGTGAAGTGGACAAACGATTGTCATAAAATATGGGTATATTTGCAATATTCCATTCCTACTTCATTGACTGTGACGACGATGCTTTTTTAGCAAGTATAAATGTATGTTCTATATAGCTTCATGTATACCCCCTTCAACTCAATGTGCTTTTAAATAATAATATTTATATAAATTAATAATATTTTCAGAAAAATTTGGGAAGTGTGGTACACACTTTTTTCATGATTGAAATGTGGTTCTTTATTCGCTCAATTTCCCATCAAATTAGAGCAGGGGTGCTCAAACTTGAACTGCTGGCGATCTACCTCAATATTTTTAGACTACTTACGATCGACTCTGAGAGGCTGCAAGTATGTGTGATGCAGGGTTGTCGTACATACACCTACCTAGGTAGGGTGTACCGTAGCATATACAGATATTAGCTTTCTGCACAATATAGGTACATTATTTAAGTCAAGATTTGGGTTAGGTTTAGTTAGGTTCTTCTCTACAATATCAATGAAAAAACTCATAGTTATTCAAAATTGCGAGTTTATTGGTTGTTACAAAACAAAAGAATTACATATGGTGTTAAACCTAACTAAGGAGTGGCTTTGGATGTTGAAGCGTGGCATTGCATGTCCTCAGCATACTTTTCATAAGATGGTACGTAACCACTGAGAGCTAATCGCAATCATAATGACATATGATCGTCAGTTACTCGATTGCGATATTTTGACTTAATTATCTTCATTTCAGAAAATGCAGACTCGCACAAGTAAGTTGACCCAAAGAATGCCGTCAGTTGAAGGGCTATTTGCCTTAGATTCGGATATTTATCTTCAGATATAAAACACCAGAAATTTGTATCAGATGCTGTAGCTTTGAGATGTATATCTGATATAATCTGCTCCAACTCATTTTCAACAGAACATGAGTTCATATTAAACTGATTTGCTATTTCATTAGCTAATTCCTCAATGTTTTTACAAGAAAAAGGATAACTCATAAATGATGCTATATTTTCCAATTTACTGCAATTATAAAAACGCATTTCGAATTGTCCCAAAATATTTGATAATTCAGCCTCATACGTATCATAATTAAACTGAGGAATCCTTGCTTTCAAAGACGGAAAATGTTTCAGATCCTTTCTTTTCAGTTGATCTATCATAAGTTGCAATTTACTTTTGAATGCGTTTACTGCGCTAATCAACTCAATAATAGTTTTTCCTTTAACTTGAAGCTCCAAGTTAACGATGTTTAAGTGCATTGTGATGTCAGTCAAAAATGCCAAATCAGTCAGCCATTTTTCGTTTTTCAAAATCTGAGTGTCATCACCTCTTTCGTCTAGAAAAGCTGTTATTTCGGGCAATAATTCTTGAAACCTTTGTAGGAACTTTTCGCGACTCAATCACCTGACGTCTGTGTGAAGAACTAAATCAGTGTGTTCAGCTGACTCCCTATCTTCCAACTGCAACTGAAAGAGCCGCCGTTGCAAGCTAGGTGCACGGATGGAATTCACAATTTTTGTTGCAATGCCCATAATTTCCTCCGTGTTTAAAACTTTGGAACACAAAACTTGTTGATGTATAATGCAATGGAATGAAAAAAATGAAGGGAATTCTTTATTAGCTCGACACAATGCCACAAAACCATTTTTGTTTCCAGTCATTGCTGGTGCTCCATCGGTTGTAATGCACACTAATTTATATATTGGTAGCTCGTAGTTTTTTACAAAATTAAAGAAAACTTCATATATATCTTCGCCACTGGTCTTCCCCTTCAGAGGAATGATTGTCAAAAATTCTTCCTTAGCCGACATGTCATTGAATACCATCCGAATAAAAATACCCAGCTGGGCAGTGTCTGTCATATCGGTGGATTCGTCGAACTGTAAAGAAAAGTATGTACATTCCATGATATCATGTTTTAGTTTATCTACGATGTCCTGACTCATGACTTCAATACGCCTTGTGACAGTCGGACGAGATAACTGAAGTTCTTTAATAGCAGACATGATTTCTGTTTTATTTTTAAAATCTCCAAATAAATGCTTCCTTCACCACCGATCCATCTTCGAATGGTTTCTTGTGTTTCGCCAATATATGAGATATTTTAAATGGCGCGATCGTAGCAGCTTTTGATTGTTTGGCTGGTCTTGTGAACATGGTTTGTTCTTTTTTCAAACAAGATATAAAATCACTTACTTTTCGTTTTCTTAATTCACTCGGTGGCGGAAAATCCTTTTGATAGTTTTTATGAACCGTTTTATAATGCCTCTCTAAGTTACCACGCTTAGGTATTGCAACTGACGCACGACAAATAACACAAATGCACTTATCCTTCACCATACAAAAGAAAAATTCTTCCTTCCAATCCTTATTAAAATGATACGTTTTAGATTTCTTCACTGCACTCATTTTCCACTATTTAATAATAAACTTTGTATCGACGTAGTATCGCTATCAAGTTACAATTCAGAATGACTCCAATTCATGCAGGCCCAACATTTATATCGGCGTGAAAGAAAGTCTGGAATGTTCCCGTCAAACGCGCCGCCCGAAACTAGACAGTACAGTCTAGTCTAGAAACAACGCGGCTTTTCTTTGACAAGTGCCGCGCGTTCCTTTGATAAAGCCGCCTTTTGCCGCAAGCAGTGTTATTTTATTACGTAATACATTTTTGTAGTTTAGTTACCTACCTACTTATTAAAAATTTTTTTCTTCTCGAGATCTACTCAAAAAGCACTCGCGATCGACCGTTTGAGCACCCCTGAATTAGAGGTACAAAACAGAAAGAATCAGAATAATCTGGAACAATTGGGGTAGAGACTGATTATGCAGTAGAAATTTGAACAATATCATCTAATAGAATTTTGTCTTGACTTCCTTGAGAACAAAGTAATGTTTTGGGTCTCAATGGGAGTAGTACTACAGTTTACTACACAGCAAAAAAGGCATCTTTTGACGTCTGAGAATGTTTTTCACTGAAATATCTAAAAAATTGTTTTTTACTATACTAAGGAGACAAAGAAGTTAAGTAGTAATCGTCTTCTTAACAGCATAAAAAAATTTATTCCGTGAAAAAATCATGTTTAAAGTTATGTGCGATTGAAACTTATGTAGGGCTGGATTTGAATAGCAAAGAAGCCCACCCATATAAAGTAATTTTTTGCATTTGCATTTGCTTACCCCACGCCGGTCATTTTTAAATTATCATCAGCTTAATTTGATAATTCGTTAGATTCCCTAATGCTCAGACATTTCCAGACTCAAAGCTGTTCACTGGTTCATCCAAAACTACCTAGTTGTTAGAACTTAGAAATAGATAAATTGATAAATTTTCATTATAAATTTGACCACGTCAGATTCTACGATCGATTGTTACTTTCAATAAATAACAATAGTTTCTTGGAACGTTAAACTAGTTATCGTTTTTTCATGTTCGAGTATTATCTTAGCCTGGGAAAAGATTAATAACAAGAATACAGTGATCTATTTGATAATTGACGCTATTTATACTCAAATATCTACAATGAGTAAACCTTTCCGACAACTATTTTATTAGATAACTTTTTATTTCTAATGGCGTGCCAAATTTCCTATTGAAGGAAAATTACTCAGGTAATTATTTTATTAATCAATAATTGTCAAGGGACAATTTTGCTACCAATAATAAGTCTTGCTACTCAATATTGAAATCAATACAACATGAACCATTTGAATAATGTCATACAAAAACTTTTAAATGCATAGGCCAAATTGAAATTACTGACCTTCCTTTAGAGTTGTAGGAATTCATAATTTATGAATGTTTTGATTATGCTAGGTGAATTATATTCTTTCATTATATGAACATACTATATTCAAATAAAATACAATGAATATAACATGAAGAATAACGGTTAATAATGAAACTTCACATAATATAACTTGTTGAGAAAATATGTATTTACCTCACACCAATAATCCCATTTGGGGTTGACATTTGATGGAATTGTTTCAGTTTTGAAACTTTGCTCTCCAACGACTAACACGGCATATGGATCAGATTTACTTTTACCAGTAAATGACAGATCTTTCTTAAGTAAATCTTTTGCTTCTATTACATGAACTCGTAGAACACCCTTAAATTAATTTATATAGTAAATGTGAATTTCTTAATTATACGAGTGTAATAAGTATAATAAATAGATAAAAATATAGGATACACTGTCAAATTACAATCAGTTCAGAATATCCAGGAACTTAACGCCAAAATTTAAGAAGCTTGTGGTGGAAAATTTGTATGTATAGAAGTCATTTCATCATATTCTGCGAAAATAGACCTTACCGAAAGGTGAAGTCTTTGTTGCCAACTACAAAATAACCAAATTAAAGTGGAATCGTTCTCGAAAAATCCATCGAGAGGTAAAGGGCAGCTGGCTACGAAGGCCTAACGCGGTTGGTTTCTGAATCCAATTCAGGAATCTAGCTAGTCTAATCTTGCGAAAAAGTCGTTTAAAAGATTCCAGTCCAGAAAGAAACAACTGTGAAAAAGGTTAAATTTCTGGTCCGATGACATGAAGTGAACAAGTAGATAGCTTTTGAAAGAATCAGCTGGGAGAGGGGTGTCAAGAACGTTAACAACGCTGCATGTTTAAACAAAAGATCTATGGAACTCTTGGAGCAAGTAGCCAAAGACTGCAAAAATCTTTGGCTGGGGGTAAAATTAGAGGTTTTAGCTAAGATCAAGCTGTCATTGAGAAGGATGGCAGTAAATATACCTCTTTAAGTAATAGAGGATGGCACCATAATGAATATAATCAAAAATATGAATCATCATCGTTGATTAGTTTAGAGAGAATTTGTAACTAAGAAGTTCAATATCATTCTACTTTCATAGTACATTACTACTGATCTGACGGTGATAGACCAACAGAAACAAAGAATACACCAAATATTGCACGATATTCATAGCGATTTTGTGGGTAATAAAGGGTAACACAATGGGGCTCGGGCCTCCGAGTGGAGTACGACCAATCTAGATTAGAAATTGCACGCTCCAGAGATTTTGATATCAAGCTCTTGGTATACGTAGAATAATTTTTCATGTTCCTTAATAAGATTATTATTTTAGAAACATACTTACAGCTGGATTTGGCGTATTAAGTTGCTCGCTGCTCACTTCTCGGCAAAATTTCAATGGAAATTTATTAGGTAATACAAATAAAGAACCTACAGTAGCACATATACATTTTCTCAAACATTCACTAAAAAATAGACAATTAATTAGACTAAGACTAATACGTCTGCAATTAATTTTGATAAATGTAAAGTAATGTACTGAATTTATGTTATATGAAATTACATACAAATCTGAGCACTGTAAAGAACAGGAACCAAGTTGGCTTAACTGTCATAAAAGAGTTAAAATTCTCACTTTTCTTGATAATTTGCTACAGCAACAATATTTTAGTTCAATCACAATGAAGTCGGGATTCTTCAAAGGAATTTTTGTAACTTCTCGTATACTGATTTTATAATTTCTATTCCCAAGAAGCGTTTTATAACAAGTTGGTATTTTTACAACTGTTGGTGATATTCAGTAAGAATTTTTTTAAGGGAGATTAGGAACAGGAAAATATCTTTGCTGGTAGGTATTGAAGAAATGGTTTCTAGGTGGAAGTTGATATGGGTTCAGGAGTTTGACCAGTAGGTTTGGAAACATTTGTTTGGGGTCCAAAAATAATTTTCGAAATATCTGGGAGGAGGTGCATATTGCCTTGGATAAGTTGAGAGGAACAATTTCTATATTGATTATTTTGATTATGAAAATTATGAAAACCATGTTGTTTTTGAATATAAAGTATTCTTCCTCTACCACGTATAACATAGTTAATTCAAGTGTATTAGGATCCCTCAATCTAACTAAATCTTCTATATGGCCTGTTAATCCGCGGATAAAAGTTTTTAGTAATAATTCGTCATTATTTTTTATTCTTAATGTTTTATCCGTTTTTGAATGGTTTCATAATTATTATAACATCTTGAACAACACAATCTAAATTTCTCCGAAGCTAAGTCTAAGTAGTTCCTTCAAATCGTTTCAATCCCAAATTTCAGGTCTAAAACGTATTAATGTTACCAGATAGTTTATGTTCCAATAATATTTCCAAAGTGCCACTATCACCACTAAAATTTGGTATTGTATCAATGTTTAATTTCATTAATTGGTAATTCACGGGGATATCGTCGTTCGGCATTGTGTTATTATTTAAAGATTATTATATTTATTAATTCGTCAATGTTGTAAGTCTTTTTTTCTTTTATTTTATAATTTTTGAGTTTCAATTTCTCTTGAAAATATTATATTTATTGATGTTTTCAAGATAAAAATTGTGAATTCATATTCACAAACACAATTCATTCACAAACGATTCAAAAATTTGCCACGAAATATATATGAACAATGAAGGAAAAATTAAAAGAATGGCTCACCAATTTGCTGAAGTATTTCTCGTAAGTGCTGGGACGTATGCTCCGTCTGGAGACTAGCAGAAAAGTGTTCAAGTCTTTCACCAAAGTTTCTCTTCACATAATTGTGAAGTTTATATATAAGAAGAAAAAAAAACTTTATTAATTACAAACCAATGAATTTTAAACACAAAATTAAGAATCTTACAAAATTGTAGATGCAATGCTTATATACTAAATGTATAAAAGTGCTGACACTGCAGAACGGCTGATACAATACCATTGCAATGGTGGTCCGTTACTATAAATCGCTATAATACGTTCTATTTTGCATAGATCAGAGTATTTTTTTAGAATAGAAGAGGACGAGAGTGAAGTTTCTACGTGAGTATGATCTTTTTCCGGAGTTCTGGAAGCTCCGACATAGCACAGGATAAAATTGGCCAGCGAAATCCCTCATGTTTGAGTCATTCAGGACCGTTCCAATAAATGTTCAGGGAAGCTAATTCGTTAGGCATGGTACCACGAGGCGTTATCAGGTGTTGATACGTGTCGCCAACTATATGTTTGACCCAATTCTTGAATCCGTGCAACTCGATTGCCTACGAGGCAAGGTTTGTAGCAGCTTAGGATCACCTTTAAGCCATTCTAATACCACCATAGAATCTGGCCAATAAACTATACGACTTATGTCAATGTCCATGGATACCTTTTCGATTAATTGTACAAGCAGATGCGCCGACATAAGCTCCAGATGGGGTACCGTTGGTACCTTTAGTATCTACCCTAAAGCTTAATACTCGTTCATGGATTTACAATATTCACCTTTAAAGTTAGGCTGGCGTTCAAATTTTTGCTCTAAGGATAAAACTCGCTATCGTGCATTTTCAAGTGAATCACTTAAAACCTTGAGATTTTATTTTAGACGAATTGTTACTATAAATTGTTCGTTCTTGAAACTTCCTCAACATCCCAATCTCAAGTAAGTAATTTATCCATTTCCAAACGAGTTGATAAATTGCATTGTATGACATGAGATAGATTCGATGAAACGCGGCAGGAAAGGATCCCTCCAAATTTGATCTTTTGCACAATTGCGTGATGATTAGCTATTTTCACTTGTCCAATGCCAAAAATGATCAGCGTCTATAAGAATATCAACTTTATCTGGAAAGTAGAAATTCGGATCAGCTAGTTTCAGATGTGTTGTTATTTTTAAAGAATTGCAATTGATAGGAAAGTTAAGCAATACTTCTGTGATTTCGGGCATAACAAGACAGAACAGTTTAATACTAAAATTGTTTTGACGGGATTGCTCGTCTACAACAGTTTTACTTTTAACAGATTCAGCCTTATTTAAGTCACAAACTTTGGTATCAATATTTGATAATTCAGGGTTTAGTTTGTTTGCTAAGCCAAGAGTGATGAAGCTACTTTGACTTCCTGCATCCAGGAGTGCTCGGGATAAGTAAGATTGGTTGTTGTTGAACTTGACCCATTTCCAGTTTCTCGTAACAGGCTTCATAGGATTAGAAATATGTAATAAACTATTGTGACACCCTTTGCAAATTTTACAAGAGCTTGAACGATATCAAGTAACCTGGACGCAAACAGTTTATACACAATCTGTTATTCTTTGCTTCGTTCGTTTTGACAAAGGGGGCAACCTTTTTGTGAATAGTCTATTTGGAAAGAGCGTAGAGAAATAAATGCTCATCATAAAGGCAAAGCCCTGAAATTTTCAGTACGGTACTTTACGTCCAAAATTTGGAATATTCAAATATGCCAATGATAAATAAGTAACTGAACAGAGATATATTTCCCCATAATTGACCGTACTAAAATGTAAGCGTTAACCAAATAATCTGAATGGCCATCCTTTTCTTTCCAAAATTGAACGATATCTTTATTTCTCTCTCTATTTTAATACTGTCACACCAACCTCTGAATCACCTCAAAAGTAGGAAGACCCTTGCTACCATAGCCGTTGCAATGGGTTTTTTGTAATTAATAAAATATTATTATTGCTTTTCAATATATACAGTTATGTTTATTAAATTATTTTCAAATACGAGTGTATACATGTAAGTATGCAAAATAAAAATACAAAACCATCTAAACTATGCATTACTATAATATATAGGTAAGCATAGTTGGAAATTTGAGCTTGATGCTATAAATATCTTAGAAAATAAATGTTGGATTCATTTGCTAACGTTTGATAAAATAAAATAATAAATTGTTCTTAAATTTGACTATGGCTATGGTGGCCAGGAGAGGGATTGATTTATTAGTTTACACTCTTTCCGAATGGAGTATAGTTAAGAATGATTTTGGTCGAACACCTAATTTGCTTTTGGAGAATTTTCTGACTTTTCTACTATTCTTTACCGATTCTAGAAAGTCGGCGCGATCTTTTAAAAAATCTAGTAAATTTTGAAGAGTTGGTTAGTTATAAGATGCCTTTTTCGGTTCACATTCACGTGAAGTTCAATTTTAATGAAATTAAATAGATTATTAACGTGTCCCAATTTTCAGCGGGTTCTGTGAGAATTTTTAATGTTCTTCAATGTTTTGTTACATTGTCCGTAATTTGTGATTGAAATGACTCTTCGTTAATTTTTTATTAAATTGACAAAGCTTTTACACGGTTTTGTGTTAAAATGCGATTTATATCTTTTGCAAATTAAATCACAAGCGGTTACGTTGTTCACGTCAGAAAACTCTAGGCTAGCAATAATTTCCAGAGGGCCGCGAGATAAGCTTGCCTGCAGAAAATGAAACTTTGTTATATCACTAATATATTGATTTTGATGAATATGAGTTCCTAAACTCGAGCTAATTATCATAGTAACCGTCAGATTTAGGCAATTCTATTACTGGTAATTTTATGTTACTGTTGAATACATTCAAACTTGAGCCAGTGTCCGATTTCACGGAATTATTACTACCATTACTATCGTTTTTATTTTCAATCGATTCTTTACAAAATGTTTTCGCTTTTGAAATAACATAATAAAATTTACAGTCAAAAGTTACATGTTCCTGAATCTGTTTGTCGGTATCCGTGGCGATTTTTTCAAATATTCGCTTGATTTTTTCGAACTCATCTAACACGACTCGTTCACTCTTCAACCTCGCTAAATGATCTTGGATCTGATTTCAAAATTAGGAAATTCACTTTCTATTGTATCGTGAAATTTAGAAAAAATTAAAATTTTCGCTTTTATTGCTCTTTTACGTGTTAATCTTTCCAAGTCTGGCACAATCGTTTTTATTTTAAAGTTATATTATTAAATGAATGATCAAAATAATAAAAGATAAAATAAGAACCTTTGTAGTTTTTGTAAACACTATTATAAAATCTTATTTAATAGCAAAATAAATCGAGACCAGCTTGTGTTTTTTGTATAATATGAGATGAGTGTGTACAAACTCCGCTTTGAAATCCGCTTCGAAATTCCAAAGATGTTGTTTTTGTGTGATTAGTTCAATAGTGGACTGTATTTAACTGGGATTTCTCTTTTCTTGCGTTTCGTTGACTATTGATGTTTTGTTTCCATATAAATTATTTACAATATTCCATAAATAAAATACAATATAATAATTCCCCATCTAAAATACAACAGCTAGAATTGGATGTATTTAGGGAATACACTGCTACGTGCAAGTATTTCCTCTTCTCATTGTATCTAACATAAGATGGCAAGTCTCCATTTCCTAGTAAATTATTTAATTCACTTCCCACTAAACATCGAGAGATACAATTAGGAAAAGTCCTTCATTGAGGATGTAGCTGTACTCAACGGTTATGATAAGAGAATGTAAATAGGTTAATTAACCATCATAGGTTTAAGAAATGTCTAACTCACCGTTTTCTAAAATAAATATAAAAAAATTGCTCTAATAATACAAAGGGATTGTAAATAACCGTTAACGAAGTGGATTTTAAATCGGTTTATGAATTCAACTATACATTAAAACAATTGTTATGTAATCGTTGATATGAAATATATGAAATTAGTAGCGGTGGTAATTGTAGCGGGAAGTATATCGGGCAGACTAAGAGATTTGTTAATGTTCAGTTTAAAAATATGTAGATCATTTGAAAGATGATCGGACCGAATATTTCCGCTGCCAGTTATAGTCATTAAGTAAATATAAATTTTCAATAAATGTATTCAATAATAAATTGTTGAATGCCTTTGAAACCATTAAAATTGTTAAATATAAGAACAGTTTAAATAAGGTGAAGGGCCTGTTTCCCATAGTGCACTCTATAGTTTAGAAGTTGAGGAATAAATATGAAGATTCCCACTGGAGGTTTTCCCGTTGGAATCATTATTTATTGGTGGAAAAATTTACATTTCAAGAGGTAAGTCAAGTTAATAGGTTTCTGTTTCTGGAGACGATAACTTGGTTATCGAAATGCGCGTCAGACAGTGTAATTGTGAGTGTTGGTGTGGTAGTAGTGTAAATAGTGTGTTCAGTGTGAATATCACCAACAGTTGCAGAAATTCCAACTTATACTTAATATTATTCAAAGAACGACCAGTAAGAAATTTTTTACAAGTAATAGGTTTTTATAAGTCTTAATGATAAGAAAGTTTTTTATATAAATTCTATCATGAACAGACAGGTAGGCTTGGTAAAATGGCAATTTCTAAATAAACTTCGAACTTTGATGTGATCTGCGATGTTCAACAAAAGTCCATTATTTTCGAAGATTTATTTGAAGAAAAATCATTTCAATGAAAAACTAACAGACAGTAATTTAAATTCAAAGGTCAAAGTGTTCACATAGACGGTTTAGTTGGCGTTAAATACTTACTTGATTCCAGGTATATCAAGAATACCAGCAATTCCATCTAAATCAAAATCTATATCAGGGTTGTTTAAGAAAAACAATTGAACGCCCCCTATTAATGGAAGATGGCGAATTAACGGCTTGAGTACCACACGAAGTGTCCCGTACATCTAAAAATATAAGTAGAAGAAGAAGTATAAGTTTTATCTGAAAAGTTGAGTAATCATACCTGTAAATTTTTTATCCCACCTAGAAGGCCCCTGAGTCGGAATTTAACATCACAGTCGCCAGCGTATCTATAATAAAATTGTCTTTGATAAAAATTTCATGTCTCTGCTTCCTCTATTATAATCGTAAGACCTCAGAGACATGCTTTTAACGCTTTGGGGCTAGTAGCTTACATCTTGGCTTGACAAACATTTATTTTTATAATATACCATTTCGAAGTCTTATCCATCACATTGAATCACAAAAAAAGTCAAAGTCAAGTTATTGCAACTTAAATATTCTGTATAAACAATTATGACCTATCTTGTTTTAACACCATTCTTTTTTTTTACTTTTGCAGGTAGATTGTTCAATTTAGTGCCATATGAGTTTTCATAATCATTTTTTATAGATAAATAATACTTATTCCATTAAAATAATGAGACAACGCATTAATTTCAAATAATCTCACGATCCACTGATATCAAAACGATCTAATTATTAAAGTTATCTATAAATGATTGATTATTTGCAATATTTTTTTTCTAATAGTTATCTATAAAGAAAAAATGTGTGATTCGAGTATATTAAGTAAATTTGAAAAAATTATTACTTACGTAATATCAATATCCATAACAATTTCTTCTCTAGATACATTGTCATATACGATAATACCTCCAGTTCTACATGGCTGAAAATAAAATGGTCTATATGAAACGAAAATGATAACTGAATAATTTGAAGTATGTGGCTATAATAAAATTTTCGCGTCATTTTTAATCTATATAATCCAAATTCATCTTTTTATAACTATATAGAAAGAAAGAAGGAAAGAAACAGAAAAATATCTTGGTATTTGGAACCTTATGCAGCTGATTCCAAACATTCGAATGAATTAACAAGCTCCATAGTACTGTATGGAGCGTGCACAAGGGAAAGGGTGCTGAGAAAACAACACATAAGCTCCTTTAGCTCCTATCCACAACGAAAGCCCTTTTGGCCACAGCTAAAATACCGCCAATAGACCTTCTAGTAGAAGAAAAAATCCTCACACAATAGGGAGCAATCAGAAACGATTAATATTGGATAGATGCCAAGAAAGATGAGTAATGGAAGAAGGAAGAGGTGTTTGGATAAAAAATAATACCAGATCTGACAAGAACTTGGAATCAGCAAAAGAAAGAAGAAGAATACACTATTTCCAACGCAATTACTAGATACGGACACTAGTAAATACCTACATCGCTTCAAAATAAGTGCTACACAATTGAATACATATACTGCAGGCGGTAAGATATCACACAGTTTAATCAGTAGGTATTGGGGCACTTAAGATCAGCCCCTCCACTCGACTTTTGATGAGCCACGTGACCACGTCCTCTCGCATATGATTGGCTGCTGATGTGGTAGTGGCCACGCCCTCTGGCATATGATTGGTCGCTGATATGGTAGGCCTCGCCCTACGTGACCTCGTTCCTTATATGGTATCTGTGACCACACACCTTCTCGCCAGGTATCTGTAAAATGAGGTTTTGGTAAAATATGGTAAGATGGCCCTACCGGTGGAGATATGGCCCGGTGAAGTAGGTATCTGTAAAATGAGTTTTGGTGATGGCGCTACCGGTGGAAGATGGCGTTATTGGCTCCTTATATGGTATCTGTAAAATGAGTTTTGGTAGTGGCGCTACCGGTGGAGATATGGTAAGATGGCGGTCGTCACCCCCGTTAGGTACCTTAACAACAAATATTATAAAAAAAATGAGGCCTTTTCGTATGTTTTACTTATAGCACCCCGTTTATCGCAACGTGGATTCCTTTATGGTATTGTTCATCTGTATAATACAAATCGACTGTAGATATGTTTCAATTTACAGAGGCAAAGGTTAAGAACTTAATGGCATTATACAGAGTGTGTAAAAATCAGAACGAAATGTGATGGTAAATTATTCTATATGAGATGTAAAATCGAACGAAATTGTTAAAGACGAATTGTAATGGCAAAAATAATATATTCCATTGTTATAATCTAAAGTAATATTAAAATAATACACCTTTTTAAATTTAAATATTTTTTTTTATATATAATAGCTCTTAAAAGGTCCAGATGAGCAGCCGTGAAAATAACACTCTTGAAATTCAAAGACTAGATTCCAACGAAATCATAAATTTAACCCCCCTATCGTCTGCACTCTGTGGACCTTTTAAGAGCGTGGAATATTCATTGTGTGTGTGTAATTAAGGTAGAGAGAGAGAAGTTTCAAATTGGCATCCTGAAGAATATTCTAAATTCACTTCTAACCAACTATCAATATCAATTATCCGAAGGTGACATCTATGTGTTGTTTCGATCCACTCAAATCCTCCGGAAGGTAGAAATTCACACCGTATAAGCTATTTACATCCAATTACATTAAATATGTATCTGGTTTGAATTATTTTCGGTACTTGTTGTTTACTTATATTTATGATTCCTAAAAAAATATATATCTTAAAACTTTAGTATCATATGAATAGCCAAAAACGTTTCTATTATTTCTACACACAAAAAATATACAAAAAGTGTGAACATACCATCGTAAACATCAAAACGCCAAATTTTGCGTTAATATGTCAAATATATAGTGCAAAAACATCAAAGCATCATACAAATTATTATTATTGAAATATTTTCCTATAGCATAATCATAATTACTTTCAGTTAATAGTATAATTGGAGATGTAGGAGTCACGTGATCAGTCATTTTTTTTATTAATTCATAATATACTAACCAAAAAGTTCCAGTAGCAGCAGCTTACGATTGGGGTGTCAAATTGGTTTCGTGGTAGGTGTACTATGGAATTGCGTCTTCTTCTTCTTCTTATGGTATAGGGTGTGAATAAAAAAAAATAATATACTAACCAAAAAGTTCCAGTAGCAGCAGCAGCAGCTTTAAGATTGGGGTGTCAAATTGGTTTTGTGGTAGGTGTACTATGGAATTGCGTCTTCTTCTTCTTATGGCATAGGGTGTGAATCAATAAAAAATAAACATTCCAGTCCTTCAAAACATTTACTTTACCTAAAACTGAAATGGTATATGTAAGAATAAATCTCAGTATGGGTCTTCATTTCAGTTACGTTATTACACATATGGTTACCGCAATATTAAGGGAGGTACGAATGTTTTCTACGCATAATAACGTAAAATAATATATTTATTTGTTATTGAATATTTATTATAAAATAGAAGCAAGTGGAACACAATGCTCTGAAAAAAATCACTATGATAATTATTATTTAGTTTTCCATCATAATCTAAATCTACTTCTAAATTCAAAAGACACAAGAGGAGTTGTCTGTTTTCATATTCATTGCATTGGTCAAGCTAATATATATATATTTATACTCTTCTTTCGGCGAGCTGTATTTTTTACTTAGCAACGCCTCTCGTGGATTCCTTTATGGTATTGTTCATCTGTATAATACAAATCGACTGTAGATATGTCTTAATTTACAGAGGCAAAGGTTAAGAACGTAATGGCATTATACAGAGTGTGTAAAAATCAGAACGAAATGTAGTGGTAAATTATTATTATATATGAGGTGTAAAATCGAACGAAATTATTAAAGACGAATTGTAATGGTAAAAATAATATATTCCATTGTTATAATGTAGAGATATGGGGAGGAGGGCGAATTCACTTCTAACATATTATAATTATTTGAAAGGAAATATCTTTTTTGTGTCGAATATACTGTTCTTATCTCTTATTTGATTACTTATAATTATTGGTTTGAATTGTGGTAGATGTAAAGTTCTTGCGACTTTGTTAATTATTCATTTTTTTTTTGAGATAGAATACTGTTTTGGATAAAAGATTCATTTCATCATTATCTGTGACGAAAGTAAGTAGTAGTTCTCGAAAACAATATAACATCCTATTAAAAATTTATATTTTTAGTTTCAGTACAAGTATTAAACCGTTTGAGGAGGGTGTTAACCCCTCAGCAATGAGTAAGTAGTTGTATCTACCACTTTTTTATTTAATAATTATTTTTTTTGTTTTTTCAAAATTAGATATGCTTTTAAAAGTAACTTAATTTATGTATTATAAGGGTTTTCAATAAAACACATGTTTCATATTGTTTTAAAAATTAACTATCCTGCTTTATACTTTTATTAATTTATTTGTTTATTTTTCTAAGTGTATAGTGGGGTGGGGAACATGGTTTCAAAGTTTGACTTAGATTCGGGTTGATTCTGGGTTGATTTGAAAATTAAAATTTGAATGATTGAAGGTCGCAAAAGGGATTTTCGTAGTTCCTCACAACTAAGTAAAAAAAGTATTAACACAGCGGTGCATGGGCTAGCTACGCTGCTGAATGTATAGGAAACGTAAGTGTATAGTGTGGTAGTGGGGAAAGAGAGTTTATTATTAAACGCTTTTGTTTCATATTTTAAAAAATTAAGCATTCTCCTTTATACTTTTTATTAATGTATTTGTTTATTTTTGTAGAGCAAACCATCTATCTAGAGGGGCCGATGAACGGGGGGGGGCGCCTCCCGAGTTTAATTCTTTGGGGGACGTTCTCGGTTTCAAAATTTTTGTTAAAAATGACGGGCCCTTTCTGGTGGTGTGGGCGTTGAATGAATTTTCAGATGAAATATGTTGGTAAAAATACTTCGGAAATGATATAAAATTTGGTATTTGCGAACAAATAAGACGCGTGAAGATTGTTTTAAAATTCTCCGTTTAAACCGTTAATAAAGAAATCAATGACCCATGTTAAAAGATCTTGAAGAATTCCAAGAACTCTTCCCCAATGTGTTTACCACATTGGCATTTACAATTGGAAATAAATATTTAAAATATCGGTTATGACCGAGATCTACAATTAATTAATATGAAGATTATCGACAGCTCGAATTTTATAAACGGACTTTTGGGGCTGGATTCGTAAGCTATCGTAGGCGACTTAAAAAATAGCACATGTTGGTGTAACAAAGATGTCGAAATGTACACTCATAAAATCATACATATTTTAAGTAGATTATGCTGACTATTTCCTTCGAAAAATTTATGCCAACCAAAAAGCTGTAATATTTTATGTTTACCTAGCAACGATCAAATTTCAGCGATAATACTGCACTAGTGCAAATTATCGATAATTTGCCAAATTTTCGTCTAGGATTAATAAACATCATTTGGTTTTAATTTCATATTTTAAGAAAAGGAACAAATTATTGTTTATTTTAAATTAAATTTTTCTCAGGAAATAGTCTGCCAAAATGCCCTCTCGTGCATGTCAAATTGTCTCATAATTTCCTCTCGTGCGCATTCGCGCACTCGAGAAAATTAAATTATCGACAATTTGACATGCACTCGGGACATTGATATTGAAAATAATCCATACCTTTATTTAATAAAAAAGATATCGGCGTGGCTGCCATAGACGATCGCAAATGAGGAAAAATTTTACTCATTTTTTTATAGGACAACGATCGAAAATGTATACGTACAAAATTCAGGGTGGGAAAGTTATAAAAATTCAAAGGGGGTTAAATATATAACATCGTTAAAAATAAAATTACTTTTAAGGATTATGAAAAATGTTTAAAGAGTGTAAAGTAAAATTATAGTATTGAACAATCTAAAATTGGGGTAAGTCCTTATGACGATAAACGTTATTTAATTCAAAATTCATTTGATACGCTTCCTTTGTGACATTATTCAATTTAGTTGTAGACAAGTTTGCGCTATCAAAAATATATTTTATTTTCCACCTGTTCCATGCATTTCAAAAACAGAATGTTAGAAGAGAAATATATGTCTAAAAATGAACCACAACAACATTCTACAGTCAACTCCAGTTAACATCGTGAAATAATAAAATTTATTTATTATCATAGCTTTTTTCTAAATTCCAATTTATTGTTTCTGATGGACCTTCAATCAATAAACAGAAATGATATGTTTAGCATGAAACCATTAAAAACTATACGAATTTTCCGTTGATGTCCCAACCAAAATTTGGTACTTATTAAACAATCTTACAATACAACTGTAAAAAACATTTGATAAATTCACCAATAAGGATAACTAAAACGTTTAAATAAAACATTAAATTATGTAATACGGCGCAGTGGCCGACAAAAGATAGAGAGAGAGAATCCTTAAAACGGAACTCGTAAAATACGAAAATTGTAATCGGTATATGATTAAATCCGGTGAGAGAAATTAGTGTTTTTAATTCTTACTTTTGTTATCTTATAAATGTTTTGTAATAGAATACCACATACCTTTTTTCGTTATCCCTCGGTTTTCTTCTTCTTTAAATATGGAGCCTCAAAAAGGAAGTGACAATTAGATTAATGGGTAAAAAAAGTTTCTTATTATCATACAGAATACCTACGATTTTAGGTGATTGTGTGTGTGTAATAACAATGATCGCATATTCATAATTTAAATCTAAATGAAATATGATATATTATGGGTTTTGAAATCACTCTTCCTAATTTAAAAATAAAAAAGTATATATGAATTTTTATTAGCATTGGTCTTTCCTTATCAATATTGGAATTTCTTATCAACAAAAATTTTCAGACAAAACAGTTGAAAACCACTAATTTATTTATTAACGTGAAAAATGATAATCTTTTATAATTGATATAAATTCATTAATAACGGGATTTCCGAAATGCTGAAATGAAAGGAAGGTGAGTAGATAAAACTCCCAGCCGAGTTTTCCCGAATAAAAATTTTAGAAACTTTAATTATTTAATTATGTACAACTGGAATATGTAAAATAAATAATTTGTACACAATTTATTCATAACTATATTCGATTTTTAAATTTCTTTTAAATAAATTTGTATTATTTCCAAAGCTACCATTTTTCAAATCAATTGATTGGATGTCATGTGACCTCGGTAGAAAAATGAATAAATATGAGATCGAGATCAGTCAAAGATCATTCTTATTTGTTTGCTCTTATTTACCAGGCGCGACTGATCTGGTTTTGAAAATTTTGAGTGAGTTTATTCTGTTTTTGAAAAGTGGTAAGCTTTTTACATATTTTTTGAAATTAATTGTGAGTTTTTCATCTTTTGATTTTGAAAATTTTTTTTTGAGTTTGGTTTTTATCTTTTCTTTAATTTTTGGAATTTTTAAAAATGGAAAAATTTTTTATTAATAAAGATTCATTGAAAAAAATTCGTAAATTCGGTGTTCAGGGACGAGCTCTCGAATTTAAGATTAAAAATATACCCGAAGAGGCCATCGAGGGTATTGTTTTAAGGGGGACAGAGAGGTTAAATCCTACTGATAAAGTAGGCTTTACGTTGTGTTCCAAGAATTTTACCAGGGGTGATGGATGGATGGATGCCTTTTAAACGTGCATCGGAAGTGATTGTTGACGATGTTTGGGACGTTATCTCATCCATCTATCAATCCAATTCGACCGGTCTCAATACGGAACCTTTCTGTTTGGGGGTTACGTCTGTACGTATGCCTGTAAGTAAGGCCGTCATCAAAGATACAACAACTTTGATGAATCATCTTCGAATATTCGTGGTATTGTTGTTATAAAAAATAAAGATAACATGTGCTTACCTCGTGCTCTTATCGTCGCTATGGCTAAAGTAGATGAAGATCCTCTCTACACTAAAGTTAGGAGAGATATTGGAAAATTTCAGACCGCCAGAGCTTTGGAACTGATGGAAGCTTCAGGGGTTTTCATTCCTTCCGAGGGATAAGGAATACCAGAACTTCAAAAAATTCAACAATTTCTAAAAAATTATAAAATTATTGTCTACGACTATGGGTCAAAAGGTCGTGACGTCATTTTCGAAGGAACCGACAAAGGTTCTTCGTTGAATTTACTCTACCATGAGGGCCATTACAATGTAATTACTTCGTTAACTGCGGCGTTTTCGTGTAGTTATTATTGTAAGGAATGCCATGTTCCTTACAATAATAATCGGGATCATCGATGTGGAGGAACCTGCCCTGGTTGTCAGCAATCACCTGTTTGTACCGCCGACGAGATCCAGGTAAATTGTGAATCTTGCCGTGGACAAATATGCTTCGAGAATCATATAAAATATGGCATTTGCGATCAGATACGTCGCTGCGAGGAGTGTTTTAAAATCGTATCACACACACGCAAACATGTCTGTGGAGAAATCTTTTGTAAGATTTGTAATAAACACCAGCCCTCAAGCCATCTTTGCTACATCCAATCTGATAATCGTATTCCATCATTGAAAGATTTTCTTTTCGATTTCTATGATTTGGAAACACAACAGGAAAGGGTACTTGATGACGGTTCACGTATACATGAACCGAATCTTTGTGTATTTCGTCAATGTTGTGATAAATGCCTAGATTCCGATACAGAGATTTGTTCTAAATGTGGTCTAAGATCACAAGTTGTTAAATGTAGTGATCCAATTTCGCCGTTCATGCATCATATGTTAAGTCTTCGCAAAAATTTAAAAATATTGTCATAGTCGCACATAACGGAGGCGCATTTGATCATCAATTTATTTTAAATTATATCCTGACCAAAACAGATTTAAAGCCCGATCTGATTATGACAGGAACAAAATTAATTTCGATGGTTGTAGGGAACGTTAAATTTCTGAATTCTTATAATTTTCTTCCGATAGCTTTGTCTAAACTTCCATCCGCCTTCAATTTCTCAGAGGAAAAGGGGTATTTTCCTCATCTCTCCAATCGCAGTGAAATTCAAAGTTACGTTGGACCAATTCCTGATATTAAATTTTATGACCCTGATAATTTATCTTTTAACGCTAGAAATTCTTTACTAAAATGGTATTCAGAAAAAGTTCAGGAAAATTATGTTTTTGATTTCCAACACGAAATTGTGAAATATTGTATTTTAGACGTTGACATTTTAACCAAGGCATGTCTTAAATTCAGAGAATTGATGTTACACGAAACAAATGTTTGCCCTTTCAAGGAAACTACTACAATTGCTTTTACATGCAATAAAGTCTTCCGTAGAAATTTTGTTAACTCTAATACTATTGGCATCATTCCGAAAGGTGGATATACATGGCATGATAGTCAGTCTCTAATTGCTATCCGATGGTTGGTTTGGAATGAATGCCAAAGAGGTATTGAAATACGTCACGCCGGTAAAGGCAAAGAGGTTCGAATTGCTGGTGTTAAAGTGGATGGGTATTGTGAGACCACTAATCAAATTTTCGAATTTCAGGGTTGTTTCTTTCATGGTTGCCTCGCATGCTTTACACATCAGAGAGATGATCTTCTCAAAGATAACCCCTCTGAGACTTTCAATCTTCGATTCGAAGCCACCCAAGCTAAGATTGAAAGATTGAAATCTCTGGGGTATGAAGTAATAGAAAAATGGGAATGCGAATTTCGAAAAGAATTAACGGATGAAATTAATAAATTTTGAGACTTGTGATTTTCAGTGGTGACTTGTGATTGTACAAAAATATATCGGCCTAACACGACAAACAGAAAGTTTCTTCCCTATCACAGTTTTGTTCCTTACGGATTCAAAAAACTGAAATTTTAATTTTTATTGTAATATTTGAATGAATGAATGAATAATGATCTGATAGTGGTGATAACACAATAAAAGATCCGTTTCAATTAATTTTGAAAAAATAGGTATTGCCTCTTTTTAAAAACTGAAAAATTAATTTTTTGTTGTTTTATTTCAAAATAATTTTATGAATGAATAAAAGATTCAAAGCACAGATAATGATCTACAAAATTGGTGGAGGAGGCCTCTTTTTTTGTTAAACTAAAAAAATATTGGAGTCTTGAACCAAAAATTCCTTATAAAATTTGATTTGAGATAGCTAGTATAGAAATATTAGAACCTTGAACTAAAATTCCTAACCAAATTAAAAGGTAGCCAATTGCAATAACAGTTGGAGCCTTGAAAATATATGAGAACCTTGAAAATAATTATTTTTGAGGTAGCCAATTACATATAATTGGAGCCCTAATATAATAATTATTCCAAAACATTTTTAAGGTAACCGAAGTAAAAATTGGAGTCCAGAAAAATTTTTTTAAAAAACAAAAAAAAAACTCAAAAAATCATTAATTCACAAACTGTATATCCCTAACTAACATAACCTTTCCTGGCGAACAAGGTCTGTACCTGCTCCTCACCCTTAATAGTAAAAGAAAGTTTAACTTACTCAGTTTTTGAGGAAAATCCACATTTGTTCTCTTTTGTTTTTTATCTTATTCGAAAATGGTTTGGTTTGAGGAAATCCATTTTTCACCTTTAGTTCTTCTCTCTTATTTTCTTATTCGAATAACTAAAATGTTAAAAAATGAGTTATTAACATTCAAGTGAATTTTTTTATATGAAATATAAGAAAAAAATCTGAAGAATAATGTGTTAAGAGTTCAAGTTTCGAGTATTATTATTATTTTTAAAGAAATAAACCTAAATTGTTTCGAATTCTCAACGTAAAAAATGTAAATTATTATTTCTACAATAACTGCTCCTATTTTATTATAAAATTCAATTAAATCACAAAAAGTAATATAATGATTTCAGAGAGAGAGAGAGTGAGAGAGCGTTTCTATATTCTATTTGATCAAGAATTTTTACATAGATCAAACTCTAAAAAACTTACCTTTTCCCTGCTTTTACTCACAAATAAATAATATAAATAAATAAATAAATTTTGATTCACTTTTTGTCAACGAACGAATATTAACACACACACAAATCTGAAAAGTTTACTGAATGTTCTTTATCACATATGTGTATATCACATACACATGATGAGGCTTCTCGATAACACTGACATGATTTCATATGTTATGATAAAATATTTTTTTTTTCAGTTTTACGCTTCAATGATTTCGTCAAAGTTACACAACTCATATATAATAATAACGAAGAATTGTTAATAGTTGAAAAACATGGTGTCGAATATTACCTATACGGATATGATGTAGCTGATATACTTGAAATTAATCAAAAAGGAACATGGCATTCCTCACAATAATAACCGAATGAAAACGCTGCGGTTAACAAGGTAATTACATTTTGAAATTAGAAGTAGATTTAGATTATGATGAAAAACTAAATAATAATTATCATAGTGATTTTTTTCGGAGCATTGTGTTCCACTACTTGCTTCTATTTTATAATAAATGTTCAATAACAAATAAATTTATTATTTTACGTTATTATGCGTAGAAAACCTTCGTATCTCCCTTAAGATTGCAGTAACCAACACCTTTGGCAAGGGAGGTAATAGCACAAGCGCTAGAGAGGGTTTTTTATGTGTAATAACGTAACTGAAATGAAGACCCATACTGAGATTTATTCTCACATATACCATTTCAGTTTTAAGTAAAGAATGTTTTGAAGGGCTGGAATGTTTATTTTTTGATTCACACCCTATGCCATAAGAAGAAGACGCAATTCCATAGTACACCTACCACGAAACCAATTTGACACCCCAATCATAAAGCTGCTGCTGCTACTGGAACTTTTTGGTTAGTATATTATGAAGTAATAAAAAAATGACTCCTACATCTCCAATTATACTATTAACTGAAAGTAATTATGATTATGCTATAAGAAAACATTTCAATAATAATAATTTGTATGACGCTTTGATGTTTTTGCACTATATTTGACATTTTAACGCAAAATTTGGCGTTTTGATGTTTACGATGGTATTTATCGTTGTTGTTGGTTCAATAACAAAATTCTATTTTCATATTGATGATACAACATCAACAATGGATATACGTAATCATTGAAGAAGAAGGTATTTTTATATAATAATAGTTTCTTTGAACCAATAGTCTTTTTTACACTTTATGTATATTTTTTGTGTAGAAATACCTTTAATAGAAACGTTTTTGGTTATTCATATGATACTAAAGTTTTAAGTAATATTTTAAGATATATATTTTTTAGGATTCATAGATATAAGCAAACAAAAACAAGTACCGAATATAATTCAAACTAGATACATATTTAATGTAATTGGATGTAAATAGCTTATACGGTTGGGCAATGTGTGAATTTCTACCTTACGGAGGATTTGAGTGAATCTCGAAACAAACATAGAGGTTGTCACCTCAGTATCGGATGATTGACAGGGGATGTATGTTAAAAGTGAATTTAGAATATTCTTCATATACAGGATGTCAATTTGAAACTTCTCTCTACCTTAATATATATATTTTGGGCCCCTATCTTTTCAATTATATTTACTTGGATTATACCTGATACAATTTTATCAATTCAAAATTACTGATTACACACAATGAATTTAGAATATTCCACGCTTTTAAAAGGTCCAGAGTTCAGGGGGGTAGACGATAGGGGGTTAAAATTGATGGTTTCGTTGGAATCTAGTCTATGAATTTCAAGGTGTTATGTTCACAGTTACCCACCTACACTCTGGACCTTTTAAGAGCTATTATATATGAATAAAATATTTAAATTTAAAAAGGTGTATTATTTTAATATTACTTTAGATTATAACGCCTTAACGTTTCTTCTGTAAATTAAGACATCCCTACAGAAAAAATCATTTTTCTAAGTAAAATTTATATTTATTCGATTTGTACCTGTTATTATTATTATATAGATGAACAATGCAAAAACTCTAAGGAATCCACGAAGGGTGAAGGCTTTTTGGTTGCGCAGAACGGGGTGAACCTATAAAAAAAACATGCAGCTTTGCTACCTCTGCGCTCGAAAAATTATAAGGCCGTGATTCATTTTTATAATATTTGTTGTTGTAAGGTTAATATTAACTAACGTTAAAAGCGAAATATATTTGATCATGCCCTCGAAATTACAAGAGCCTCGCCATCTAACCATCACGTTACGCTGCGGGGTGACGCGAGGCTGATGGGTGCGGGTTGACGCACCGCGGGGATGACGCCAAAATATTCCGTGTGCACATAACCTTACGATACCGCCATCTTTCCCAGATATCCTACCATTATTAACGCTGTAATTCGCGCTCCTTCTTTCCATATCTCTACTTACTTCACCGGTAGCGCCATCTTACCATATCTCTACTTACTTCACCGGTAGCGCCACCTTACCATATCTCTACTTACTTCACCGGTAGCGCCATCTTAGCATATCTTACCAAAACTTACATTTTACAGATACTATATAAGGAAACAAGCGAGAAGGCGTGGTCACGTAACTGATGAAAAGAGGAGTGGAGGGGCTGGTCTCAAGTGCCCCTTTACCTACTTTAATCTGTTTCGATAGAGTAATAGAAGGAAAAACATGGAGAAGTCATACTAGCACTAAGAATATAATAAACAAGAACCAAAACAAATTCTTACTTGCAGCCGAAAAGACATGAAAAACTGAGGCACCAAGTAAAAAAGGAATATCAATAGTTGCCCTACTTGAAGTAATGCCGGCCGGTCATTTCGAACAGAGGGGTTTTAGTCGGGGTAGCATCCGACACTGTTCGATGCGATAGACAACATCGTGTTAAGTATTGTTAGTCAAATGGTTTCTTCCCTGTAGAACAAAAGTAATTAATCAGTATTGCAGTAGCAGACCAATATTGTCGATGGACACATTGTTAGATGATTTGAACCACTTCAAGAATATGATGTCAATAACGAACATCAAGCAGGCGCAGATTATTCTCACTGTAACGAGGCGGAATCTAAATGTCAAGAATTATTGTATTCTCCCTACCAGGAATCGAGGATGACAGATTTATTTTCATATAAAGATGATCTGACAATGGTTGCCTCCATTTTGGAAAAACATCTGTTGAAAATATCTTTAGAAATGAAACAAGTAGTTAATCGAGGAGTGAAGGTAACTCAGCAAGAGCGGTAATACTGCCACTATAAAAGTGTATTCAAACCTTCAAATCTTCCACTAAGTTTTATATTAATTTATAATTAATAACATTATTCTATGATACAAATTATGATTTGTACATATGCAATCCTTTTAGAATATATCATTTTTAATAAATAATTCCTTATATATAAAATAACTATAATTAATTAACTTACAAATATCAATTCAATTTCTTTTATTTTTTTTATCGATTTTCTGCCTTTAGTTTAATTATTATCTTTAGTAAAACTAATCTCAATAAATTATAAATTTTCATTATGTACCTACTTGCTTTTAGATTTCTGATCATTTCAATATATATATATATATATATATATATATATATATATATATATATATATATATATATATATATATATATATATATATATATATTTAAGTGAAAGATCTATAACATGTATTTGAATTTACTTCACCGATTAGGATAAAATGTTAGTTAATAAGTACCATCACATATAATAAGGTAAGGTTAATTTATTGGATTCACGTCAGTACCAAATTAAAAAAATCGAATTTCACTGAAAAATTTATCTAGAAAAAATGGTCTGCATTATCCAGTTCGTTCGCTCAAACAATCAATTTCTATGTTATTTTGAGAAAATCATATTTGTTTATTTAATGCAAGTGTTTGAAAATCATTTTGTATCAGTATTATTAAGAAAGGACGTTGCACGGCTATCCACTTAGGAACGCGGAGACGATCTTCACCTACCTACCACGTTGAGAATTAGTTAAAGGCTTAATATTTTACAATGCCAAAAAATGCACAATCACTTGCCAATTGAAATCAAATCGATCTTTTCTCGCATTCCGCAATATTTTGTGGAAAGTGCCTTTAACTCTGTAAACGACTTCAATTTTAATAATAATATCTAATTCCGGGCATGCTTCATACTGGTTTAACTTTTACTATGGACTTATATACTAATTATTACCTATTACTATTGCCTATAATTTTGTTAGTTATTGTGGTTTTCTTCTAAATAATAAAATTTTATTTTATTTGTTTTATCTTTATTTAAGTTATTTTTATGTTTGTTTTTTAGTTTTTACAAGCTTTTTTTTACAAATTGTAACAAATTTTGACAATATGGCTTCTCTATCAAAAGAGCAGTAAGGCTGAATTTTGGAGCGAATTTAATTTTGCTGGAGGAACGCATGATATGGCTTCTAAGTCATTGCTGTATGCTATGACCCGTTGGGTCTCGAATAATGGTCGTTGAAGTTACTCAAATGAACGGAAATCGATGTTTTGACAAATTACTTGATAGTTATCCAATTTAAGTATTTTAACACGTTTCTATTAGTTCCACTTATATATTTTGTAGCAGACTTTTTGCTCTCAATTTTTCTCTCCTTTGAGCAATCAGATTGACGATAATATAATAATTCGATAGAAATATCTGATTATCCCGATTATATTCGCTGGATTCATAAATTTATTTTTGTATCCTTTGCGTGATAGTAAGGAAGATGGAGTAGTAGGCGAATTACGTAAGCACGCAGTCGCATACTAACAAAATCGAGATGCATACAGTAATACATATGAACATATTAAAGATGAGTTCAAAATAGCAAATTGAACTAAAAAGCAAAAAACAAAATATCGTTTAAAAAGACTGGGAAACACGTTAAGGTTAGTTATACTAAAAAGTCAAAGACTACATAATAACTTGAAAAAACTAAAAAACACGATTTTAGCAATAATCAACGTAAAAAGTAGAAAATGATTCTTGACATAAGAATCAAATAACCGAAACTACTGAAATTAGTAGTAAGTTATAACGAGTGATATCGACTTCTAAATTTTGAGCGAGTTAAATGAATGAGGAAATGGAGAACAAAGGAAAGCTAAGACCCACTTAGTGAGTAATTTTCGGAAACAAAAACATAATTGATTAGTGCCTTCTTTTCTAATTCAGGCAATTCTGGAATCCCGGGTTAACTCCAAGAGTCTTTTCGTTTCAACATCATACCTAAATTAGGTAATATAATGAAATTAGCTTATTTTATCAACATACTTATTTAGATTTTGAAAATCAAATCATAAAAATATTAATGCATCCAAAGTTTTATATATATATATATATATATATATATATATATATATATATATATATATATATATATATATATATATATATATTATATATATATGATCTTCTGGCAAATAGCTTATAAAGCAGAAGAAGAAAGAATGAACAACCAGTATGAAGCATGCCCGGAATTAGATATTATTATTAAAATTGAAGTCGTTTACAGAGTTAAAGGCACTTTCCACAAAATATTGCGGAATGCGAGAAAAGATCGATTTGATTTCAATTGGCAAGTGATTGTGCATTTTTTGGCATTGTAAAATATTAAGCCTTTAACTAATTCTCAACGTGGTAGGTAGGTGAAGATCGTCTCCGCGTTCCTAAGTGGATAGCCGTGCAACGTCCTTTCTTAATAATACTGATACAAAATGATTTTCAAACACTTGCATTAAATAAACAAATATGATTTTCTCAAAATAACATAGAAATTGATTGTTTGAGCGAACGAACTGGATAATGCAGACCATTTTTTCTAGATAAATTTTTCAGTGAAATTCGATTTTTTTAATTTGGTACTGACGTGAATCCAATAAATTAACCTTACCTTATTATATGTGATGGTACTTATTAACTAACATTTTATCCTAATCGGTGAAGTAAATTCAAATACATGTTATAGATCTTTTAGATCTTTAATAAAGATAAAACAAATAAAATAAAATTTTATTATTTAGAAGAAAACCACAATAACTAACAAAATTATAGGCAATATATATATATATATATATATATATATAGAGTCCTACACAGTGAATTATTTTCAGCAATTGAAAAAACACTTTGGATAGTCCCCGTACTTGGAATCAGATTTTCGCTTTTTTAATAGTAACATCAATTTTTTTATCAATAATTCCATTCCATGCTCAGAATTATTGTTATTTTTTAGTTTAATTATTATTTAGAGGGTTTTTTTGTTCTTAATAATTGAAGAGCATATTTCAAAGAGTTTGATATAAAAATAACTTGCAATTTATCCTGCATTTTAAAAACTGTTTGATTGTAACCTCAATAATATAGAAAAAATGATGTAATTGCTGTTAATCTGGATCCACAATTAAATTGTAAGCTGCATAAATTTCCAACTAAAACATTTCAGTTTATTGGTGAAATCTCAAATGATATTAAACAAAATTTATTACTTACCACACTACCTAATACAATTCGTTCAAAATGAAACCCTTTCAGGCCATATTTTTCTAAATTTTTCTTTAACTTGATTTCTAAATAATTTTTTACTAAATCGCGAGCATAGTAATTTACAAAAGGCCAGCATTGTTTTACAATCTTGTTCAACCACTCTGCACGTTCTACATCTGGAAAAACAACCTGAAATCAAACATAACCCATAACAATAATTACTTAAATGAGCAATTAAATGAATTGAACTATAATTTACACATTATTGGGATTCAAGTATTTGATTCACAAAGTTGGGAAGAAGAAAAAGGGTACCGTTGGCGATATTTGTACCGAATACACTGATAACTTGGTTATCGAAACGGGCGTCAGACGGTGTACAGAGTTCTTCACGACGAGCTGAATCTATATGCATGTGGGAAAGTAGGGGGACTAGTGTTCTGAAAACTTGCTTGCATGGGTTTTCCGAAATGCTTGTTTCATCGAAAATAATTTCAGTTTTCCCACGCGAAATTTTAATATAACTTTATATAAGGCATCGTATGCCTAAAGTCCACCATTTTTTAATTATTTCACATTTTCGAAATTTTTTGACACATGCAGCCCTCCACTTTAAAAATAATTTTTCTGAGTTTAAGTGAGTCAGATTTAATATTTTTGGGATTTGGACAAATAATACTTACAGTTTTCAAAATCTGTGAAAACCTTGACAAAAATTTATATAGGGTATGCAGAAAATGGTGCCTAATTTCACTAAGAACTTCGAAAATTTAATTTTTTCAAATGGCAACGCCCATTTTTCTTTTCACCATTGGATTCTACGCTTCAAATTAAGGGGACTTTGTCAGTAAATTCATATATCTCAAATTAACGGTTTTTGTAGAAACTTGAAAAAACTGAAATTTTCATGGTGGTAGTGGTTATTTGTTCAGAACCCAAAAATACTAGACCTGACTCATATAAACTTAGAAATATAATTTTTTTTGTGGAGGGCAGCATGTGTCAAAAAATTTCAATAATGTGAAATAATTAGAAAACGGTGGGTATGAGGCATACGATGCCTTATACAATGTTTTATTGACATTTCGTGTAGTTTCCAAGTTTTGGGTCCACTTCCGGTATAACCGAAGTTTCAGAAAACTGAAATTATTTTAGCTAAAACGAGCATTTCGGAAAACCCATGCAAGCAAATTTTCAGAACACTAGTCGCAGTACTTTCACATATACATATCGATTCAGCTCGTCGTGAAGGACCCTGTATTTGTGAATTTTGGTGTAGTGGTGGCGTAAACAGTGTATTGAGATAGAATAAAAGGTATAACAAATACTAGACAAATTCCACATAAGACCGGAAAACGCACTGACTAGCAAAATAGTTAAGATGCCATAAAAAACATGATGAAAGGAAAAGCAAGCGAAAAAGACGGAAGAGTACCAGAAATTTCTCATATCGTTGCATAAAAGAGAAATCGATGTTATGTGGGAAATTGTCAAATAACTTAGGCACGGTTACAAAAACAGTATGGACCATAAGCTATAAGCACAAAGATAGCAAACATACAAATTGCGGGGCACACATGAAAGTTTATTGTATACAGAGAAATAAAGCAGGATATGGACTAACAATCAACCTGTTGAGGCGTAGTTACAGTAGAACCACAAATCACATCTCAAAATAGGTCAAAATGGAACGTGTCAAGCGTCGCGGGGTGGTTAAATATGTTTAAAACAATTGACTCCTAAGCAAATTTACAAAAATTTGGTGGATACATTACACCAGTAATGTATAACTAACCTAACCTAACCATATCATCATTGTCATATAGCTCTCAGTAAAGCGTAGAGCTCCTGTCGGTGTTTCAGCTACGATGGTAAAACATTGAGGCAGTCATGAGCCTTTTTTTACTATATCTGTAGGCTCTTTTCATGTTAAGTTCTTGTTTATTACATATATTACATATACATATAAAAAGAAAGCCTCAGAATTCGGATTATAGCCCATCGTATTCTATGTTTTCAACGCAATGTTCAGCAAGCTCCTTGACACCTTGGTAAAATCATTCTTTGGGTTTAGATGGAAAAAATTATCGCACTGTATTTTTAACACCTCCTTTGGATTATAATTTTGTTCTACGCAGAATTTTGTCTTGGATCTGAATGAATAGTAATCCGACAATGCAAGGTTTGGATTTTTTTTATTAAAAAAAAAACTTTTTGTCCTCTAGCAGTTTCAACGTATCTTTCATATATAAACTATTTTAAATAAATGAAAAATTTTCATAAAATTAAAACATTGTAACCATAATATTTTCCAGAATCACGCTCTCTAAACTATCCAAACTTCCTGATCCTATAATTTGTATTCAATTAAAGTGATTTGCAAATTTGTAACATTTTATTTAAATTAGGGTTGCAATATCAAGTGTAGAAATAACATTTTTTCCATAAACTGTAGGCATTCTTATTTTCGTCATAAATTCCTTATTTATGTATTACAAAGTCTTATAAAGTCTCATTTGAATGGTTTTTAAAAATCTTTTTTTTTTTCCTAAAATTGACCGTTTTTTTTAGAAGCTATATTTAACTTCTTCACAGTTTTTTCTATAAAATCTAAAGTTTTTAAGCTATTTGTGAAAAATCGATTAAAAATATGCTTATTTGTAAAAAAATTCAAAATTTCAATTACGAAGCCAAAAAGTATTGATTTTTCGAGAATACTCGCAATTTGTGCTTACAATAATTTTTCCTATCGATTTCTACAGTTAGTTTCAACAAAAAATTACCACCCCCTAATTAGGGTGGTATTCACTCCCAGAGTAAAAGACTTTGCTTTTCATGGTATTTACCATCTACTCTAAAGATTTCAAGCAAATCAATGCGTTTTAATGGAAATCTGAGGTAAAAACCGTTGTTTACTGGACTAACAGATAGGTTAAATATAGTCTGTGATTGTTTCTAACATAATGGTCTGAATTTTTTATCGCAACTGCAGGTTTGTTGGAACTGGATCTAGTTACTTAAAAAAGGTAAAAGGGTACGAATAATTGTAAATCGTCATCATCAGTAGTAATAACGAGTGATAACAAGTTCTAAATTTTGAGCCAATTAGGTGAATGAGGAAATAGAGGAGAAAGGAAAGCTGAGACCCACTTAGTGAGTAATTTTTCTAATTCACGCAATTCCGGAATCCGACATTAACTCCGGAATTACGAAAATGTACTAAAAATCATTGTTTTATATAAAATGTTTGTAAATAAATCAAAATCCAAAATCGTACACACACAGAATGTTGAAGTTGAAGTTTTCACAGAGTAACTAAATATATCTAATCAAATTAATCAGACGGATAGAGATCATTAATAACTACCTGTTAAAAAATACACAAAAATCATTGGAAAAATCAACAACTACTTAAATATAAAGTCTTTTCGTTTCAACATCATACCAACTAGATATTCTATTAACACAATCAAATTAGCTTATCCTACTTACATACTTATTTAGATTTCTAAAATCAAATCTTAAAAATACTAATGCATCCAAAGTTTTGGCTTATAGCACAAATATGCAGACGCTGCAAAAGCGCGCTCTTGCTTATTAGAAATCGGGGGAAACGTTTTAAGTTTGCTTCAAATTATAATCTCTTGTGAAAATCTCTTCCAACAGAGTCATTTCCTGTTTGACAAATTTAGAAAATTTGCACAACTGCAGTTTTGCAACTGGATCTAATTACTTAAAAAAGGTAAGAGTATGAATAATTGTAATCGTCGTCATCATCCGATTGACTTGGCAAATTTAGCTTCTAAACTTCTAATTGTATGAAATCGTCTTGAAATTTTTCATCAGGAAATAGTTTTTCGATTTACGGTATTTTTTTATTTCTAAAATGTTCTAGGCTTCAAAATTTCATAGCGACAGATTCTGTTGGTGATGGTATATGTTCAATAGTTTCCGTAAAGTCAAAGCTCACTAAAACAAATCCTTCACTTGGTGTAGGTACGTTTGTTACATATAACTAAATCAAATCCCAAGTAGTTTCAAATGCAACTATGCATTTAAAAGCCTCCAATCGCAAGGGAAAACTCAAATATTTTGAAAGCTCAATTCTCTCTGGCGTCAAGTCACTCGCCTCGAATCTCCTATTTTGCCGAATGTAATTGGAATGTATGACACAGAACATACCAAAAAGAAGATTGACTTGTATGTAAATATTGGCAACACAAATTTAATTCTGCCACATGCCAATCGTGACGCTAGTGTAATAAAAAGGTGTCATTACTGTCAATGTCAATGTGTCATCAATTTCTGAATTCACGCCACATTTCCTTCAGATTTCGGTTCACAGGTAGGTATTATCAGAAATGTGATTTTTAATTATGATTTCTTGTTGAAATCGGGTTGAATAGAAAATATATGTTGCTTAGCATACAGTCAGGTTGTAATTTTATATTGATGAAAATTTGTTTTAGAGCCAAGTAGAGGACATAGCCCTAGAAAACAAAATATATTATGAGAAATAACTGAAAAATTAACAGCTCAGTATTCTTTTCTGTAATTTTCCATCGAATATTTCAGGATGGACTTGAGGTAGGTGACACTATATAGTAAAATATAGATGATAGGCTGCAATAATAAATATATGGAAGGAAAGATAAATAAACATATTTTTTGTTTTCCCAAATGTTTTCCTGATGTTTGCTCTAGAAGGAAAAAAATTTGTAAAATTCAATACTCGACACCAAATTATCGCTTGTGTGAAAATCATTTCCTGGAAAGTGATTTGACAAAACATTTGAAGTATAAAGTTTATATAAGTAAGTATATAAGAAAATTCTTAGCCTACAATAGAACCAAACAAAATTTCAATGTCAAAATATTTTATTACTCAACGTATTCTCCTCTTAATTGGATACATTTATTACAAAGAACCTGCAACGTCTCTAGACCTTTAAAAAAATGTTTCTTCTTGCTCTGCAAACCACCAGACCTTCACAGCTTTTATTACCTCCTCGTTGGAACAAAAATTTACGACCTTTTCAACTTTTTTTCAGTTGAGGAAAGAGATGATAGTCGGACGTAGCCAATCTGGAGAATAAGGGGGGTGTTCTAGTAATTCAAACCCTAAATCACGAATTTTTTACATGGCAACATGAGATTTGTGTGCAGTGGCGTTGTCCTGCAAAAACAAAACACCTTTGGATAGCTTTCGCGTCTTTTCTCTTTAATTTTTTCCCGTAGAGTGGTCAGTAATGTCGAATAGTAATCTCCAGTTATTGTTCTACTCTTATCCAAAAAATCAATCATTGCAATCCCAAAAAACTGAAGCAAGAACTTTTCCAGCAGATTTTTGGACACGAAACTTCTTAGGTGTTGGAGAACCAGAGTGTCGCCATTCCATCTATTGTTGCTTTGTTTCTGGATCGTAGAAATGTACCCAAGTCTCATACATAGTAACAATTCGGTTCAAGAAGTCTACACCGTTCTCATATCGAGCACAGATCGAATGCGATGCTTCTACCCTTGTACGCTTTTGGTCAACTTTCAAACATTTGGGGATCCATTTTTCAGTAATTTTTCTCATGTCCAAATTCACGTGAACTATATGATGACCGCATTCATATGAAATTCAGTGCTTCAGATATCCATCGATATTTTCGGGGACTGACACAGAAACTGGCCTTCCCGATCGGTCATTATATTCAATGGAAAATTCACCTCTTTTGAAGTTTGCAGTCCAATTTTTCACAGTCGCATATGAAGGACATTGATCACCAAGGGTATTAAGCATATTTTAGTAAATCTGCTTACCTCTTAACCCTTTTAAATACTTGTTGAAGGCTCGATACCCCAATTTTTCGATTTTCACAATTTCGGTGGACATATTTTTTCTTTCAATTTATTGCATAACTCTGGTTTACTTTTTTGACGTCAAACTTTACACTGACACTTCTAATAAGTTATTGTTCGTTGCTATGGTAAAGCAATATTTTGTTTATGCATGGAACTGGTCTAGGCTAACTAGATACCAATACATCCTCGTATGTTTATTTTCGTTCAAAAGACTGTATCTTTTGTAATTCATTTATTTTCTTGTTCTCAATTGTTTTTATTTTGCAACACGTTCATGAATTGTTAATGAATTTTCGAGACTTTTGTATATATATATATATATATATATATATATATATATAATTTTTTTTTGTTAAATCCCCAAAAAATAGTACTATATCATTGTAATGATATTATTTTACTGTTTTATTTCTGATTAGTATTTATTTACATATTACAATTTCCCAATTTGTTTGTTAGAAAAATATGTTTTGTTAATTTTCATTTTAAAACTGATATTGTAATCATGTCACCTAATATTCCTTAGTTTGGATAGACATCTATATAAATATTATTTTATAAATAAACGTGTCCCAGTTATAAGGTATTTTTTATCGTGAATTCAAGAAACTGTGATTTCAGGACTGGATGGAAATGAATAATACAGCAGTTATTTTTTTTTGTAAATTTGAATGAACCGCGAAAATAGATTAGTTCTACCACCTACCATCGATGGCACTAGCATCGAAAACCCGCCATGTTGTTTCCATTCAATAATAATTAAGTTTGCATTTCTTCCTAGGGTATATTTTGTGATATACGCTTTAGTCGCATCTCGTGGTCTGATAGCATCCACGTTTGCCCTCATCCGCCTGCTGTCGCTGTGACTAAAGACACAATGTAACGAAATTTTGGACATTTGACACCTCATTAACTACAAGTTCAGATAATGAAGATGATAGTCCCGAAGCGTTTATTTCCTTAGTTGCGATATTACGTTCCAAACATATGTCATCAATGACATCAAGGACACAACCACGAATAACAACAATTTATAATAATTCTTATATATTTGATATAGATCACTGTTTCGAATCAACATAACTATTAAGGATCATTAATCAAAATTTTATTATTAATTTTTTTACATTATTATAAAGACTCACGGAAACACAGAGCGTTCTTATCAAACGTTTTCAAGTATCGCTACTTTGTTAATAAATAGTAAGTAAACATTTGGAGTACAGGAAAAAACGAAAATTTGGGAAATACAAATTTTAATACTTCCCTAAGTCTGTTTTTATTTTACTTTGTACGATAATTCGTCACGATTGACGCTCAACGTACTTTTCATTCTTCTTTTCAATTGATAGACCAGGTGTAGAAAGATTACAATATATTTCCAATAAAAAGAAAGAAATTAGAGCCAAGTGAACACTGCCAAAATATGGGCGCCACACAAACCAAATATATATTAACATGAATTTAATCAACGTATTATTTTATACATGTTTCACTGTGATTTAAGGTTGAATCAATTTTCTCTAAGTCCAGAGCCCAAGATAGATCAGCCAGGGTAAGTGGATATCAAGCTGACAAATTTGCTACAAAACTGGATAATCTATGTTGGTATACCAAATTAGGTCGAAACGTCAAATACGAGTATCTACATGCTATTTTAAAATTATTATATAGAAAAAGACCTAAAACCAAGACAAATCATCACGAAAAACATGACAAGTGGTAGAAGTAAAAAGAAGAAAACAATACTAAATTAACTGCAACGGATTTATTATGAAAGTCAAGTAATAAAAATGATTAAAAGTGTGACTAATCATTCAATATGTAACATTTGAATTCGCTATCTTTGTATGCAATATTTTATTTAAAGATGTAATATATTTGCGGCAAGTTTTGATCTCACCTAATTAATAAATAATGAGACGTTTTGTTCAGGATATTATATTAATTAAAGGATAATTCAACTATTAAAAGCCGATTTATCTACATTTCTATAGAATAAGAAAGTAAGTGATCTCATAATAACTTTAATATTTTTGTACTAATAAGATTACAAGTAATAAATTTCCAATTTTTTATCAAAATTTCTTTTTTTTCATACTGTATCTTGATAATATTCCATTTTGAGAAATATTATGAAGAAAAACGTTAAAATAATTCAAAATATGCACCATTAAAAAATATTTCAATTTGCCAGCATTTTATGAAGGTTGTCATTTTAGTAGTCCAAATCGGACTACATCCTTTGGGTCGCAGTGTATAACAGTCGTGATCCACTCAAGTATAGGTGATCTGTTTGCGTGTATCGAGAAAAGGATGTGAAATAATTTTTTGTATTCTTTAGATTCTAGTACTATTTCTGGCGTATATGAGAAGTACAATTGGGTGTTAAAGATCAGTGCAACTTTCTGTAGTTCACTCTTATTAATTGGACATAAATTTAAAAACGAAAGAGTTGAATCAACTAAGAGTCTATTCTATAAGATTAACATCGCTTTTTATTATAAATTTATATATATTTCATATATTTATAATTCAATGTTACATAATGGTCTTCGAAAGCAATTAAAATCAACTATTTTCATAATGCAATGGGTGATTGTCATAACGATACACGTAGTCGTCGCCCCTGACAAAATCCAAACATGAATTGCAATTGACCAATGAAATCATGCTTCTGGATTCAATACTCAAACTTACTTTCAGTTATGGTGCTACCTCAAATATAAAAGAAGATAAATGAACATTGTCACATTTTATGACAGGGCCACTTTATTAGAAAACGAAATCTTGAAAAATATTTTGTAATATAATTTAATTTGAACATAATAGTTGTAATGAACTTCATCGAACCATAAGATAAACTCTTTACATAATGTACTGATGCTCCCAAATTCAAAGAAAATCACTTACCCATGAAGGTAGTTCTCCGAGATTCTCCAATATAACATCTTTTTCATTTCCATTTGCTGTTTTCTTCGCAAATGTTCTTTTCCTGTTTTTGAAATTTAGATAATCTTCGGACAATGTCGTTGCAAAAACTAATATTAAAATCCACGTTATGGAGCAGTTAAAATATCCAATTAGATATATGAAAATGTAAAGAATAATCTGCAACATATATTAGAATCTTCAATATTTTCCCAACCTTTTTGAATCGAGAAAAATCAATATTGAATCGTTAAAAAATTAGTCCACGTAGCATACTGGCAAACGTCCTAACAACTTCAAGAATCTCAGTCTGTTTGTCAATATTAGAATCAAATTTATGCTCATCGAATAAGAATATTTTCCTTATTATTTTTTTGTTAATGTCTCCTTTCTATTATTTATCCACAATTTGAATAATTGTGTATGCATTTGTCAATTTCGGAATCAAAATTATTGGAATTAATAACATAATAGTATTAAATCAAGGATAAACGTAGTTATCGAAATTATTCCATTTTTGAAGTGAATTAAATTATTTGAGAAACTTTCGTTGGCGGGGGCCGAAAATTGAACCATAAACAATCGTAAAGGTTAGTCCCATAATTATCATTATTATCATCGTTGTAATATCGATTAATTAAAGTTTTTTCCCACCGAATAGTTTGCGTGATGTACGAAATATAAAAACAGTTCAATAGATTTTTATATTTGTATTCTAAAGAAAATATATAGATAAGCATATAGTAATAATAAAACCACAATGTGTAATTATTACATATTTAATTTTTTTATTCATCGATGTAACCACCTGTTTCTTTAATTATTTCGGTGTAAAAATCATTACTTCTCTTCACACTCTTTACACAGCTTCGATGATTGCTTGGGATCGTTGTCTTGATGGAAGATAAATTTTTAACATACATTTTCGTTCAATATTCTTTATACCCTTCTTTCTTCCAAATCCCTTCAATTTTTACCATATCTCTATGTGTTCTATAGTCCGGATTACACATATATATATATAACATCCGCTTTTCCTTTGACCTGCACACAAATACTCCTCTTAGACATAAAAACCTAAAACTTTGGCTCCTCATTCCATACTCCATTCCATTCTCCCACTCTTCATACGTCCAATTTTTATGTTCTTTTAGCCCAGTACAACTTCTTGATTTTATTTTGACATCTTAAAAAGATATACCTCCACTGCAAACCTTCCAAGAAGGCCAGTTTCTCTTAATCTCATTTTCACTGTAGAAGTACTAAAAGTAACTACACTTTGAAGACTTGCGGTTAATGAACGAGTTTCAATCGATAGTTCCTTGGTTTGATCCATTTTAAAACTTACAAGTCTGAATCTCCTCGTATAGGAACTTCACTAATAGATGTCTTAATCCAAAAAGTATAAATCACATCACGTTCTTTCTTTTCAGAAAGATACTTTATTAAGACAGCAAAACGACACTATTAATAATTAAAATTACAGTGGACAATAGTTATTTTTGATCGATCTTATATACAATGCAACTATAAATGAAAAATATGTGATTCAATAAGTTCATTGGTTTAATAAAATATCTGTTGAATTGCGGATCAGCAACTTGGGTTTGTTATGACGGCTCGAAGTTCAATACCATATATGAAACGTGGTCCAGCGAACTGTAACTTGCGTCTTACAGATCTAACTGGAACTAAACTACAATCGTAGACACCGTTTCTCTTGACAATATGAAGGAGAAATTTGTTAAAGTGTAACATTTTGAAATTTGTTAAATGGATTATGAGGTGTGCAAAAACTTTTGACAGAAGTGTATATTCAGTGGCTAGTGTGAGACAGTAATAAAATATAAAAATAACATGTTTATTGATAAGAATAGGCAGTAACATTTAAACTGAGTCAATTAATTTGTACTTTCTGGAACTATTGGTGTCAACACACTGTGTACACTATCACTACACCAACACTTATAATTACACTGTTTGAGGCGCGCTTAGATAATCAAGTTATCTTCTGCAGAGATTGAAGGTAAACTCAAACCTATTAAATTGACTTATCTGTTTTATACTAAATTATCCCAACAATAAACCTTCTCTCGCGAAAATTAATTCCAGCAGGCAAACCTCCATGCCGAAAATCTCTCAAAATTTATTTCTTGACTTCTGAACTATACAGTGAGCTGTAAGGAATTGATCCTTTGTCTCTATTTAAGCTTTTCTTATATTTACATTATTAACATTTAGGTCAAGATTATGATTGGCAGCGTGATGAGCAATAATCGATTTTTCGTACCGTCCACATTTTAAATAAGCTATGTGCTCTTTAAACCGGACATTAACTGATCTCTTAGTCTGCCCAATATACTTCCCGTCACAATCACCACAGCTAATTTCATATTTAGCACTCTTTTCCAAATTCATTATTTTATACCCATCGATTAATTCACTTTCCACTTAAATCGAGAGATTCAATAAGGAAAAGATCTTTATTGATTATGTAGCTGTACTCAATGGTTATGACAAAAGAATTGTAAATAGGTTAATTAACCGTCAAAGATTGAAGAAATCTCTAGGTAAAACCAATTTTTTCCAAATTTAAAATAAAAATCAACGAAAATTTGCTCTGGCACCTTTCAATCTTGTTTATACAAAGTGATTGGAAGGAATACTTAACAGAGTGGGGTTTGAATTGGTTTATAAATCCAAAAATACATTCCCAACAACAATTGTTGGGAAATCCTAATGATAAAATACCAAATTTGAAAAAATTGAGGTATATATAAAATTAACTGTGGTGATTGTGGCGGGAAGTATATTGGGCAGACTAAGAGATCCATTAATGCCTGGTCTAAAGAGCACATAGCTTATTTAAAATATGGACGGTATGAAAAATCGATTATTGCCGATCACGCTGCCAAACATAATAATAATATTACTAGTGTAAAATTGTTAAAAAATGTATCCAATAATAAATTGTGGGATGCATTTGAAAGCATTGAAATTGCTGAATGTAAGAAAAGCTTAATTAGGGACTAAAAACCAGTTCCCACTGCCCACTGTATAGTTTAGTAGTCAAGGAATAAATGTGAAGATTTACGCTAGAATTAATTTTCGCTGAAGACGGATTATTGTTAGTATAAAACAGTAAGTAAGCTGATAGATTTTAGTTTACCTTCAGTCTCTGAATACAATAACTTGGTTATCGAAATGCGCGTCAGAATGTGTAATTGTGTGTGTAAGTAGTAATCCCGGATCTAGTGATATATAGTTATTCTAATATCAATTGTAGATTATAAAAACCCATGCGGACAATTTTATTCAATCTACTATAGGCGTAGACACCTCATTTTATGAATTTATGATTTTTATATCTACTTTTAATAATATGTATATCTTATGCGAGAAAGTATTCGTTAAGGGCAATAAAATCATTATAAATTGTACGGCATTATACACTATTATTTAGATAGATCCACTTAATTGTAGTCCTACTTGGAACTTCGGAAAACGTTATTATACCTTATTAACTTGCTACAACTGAATATCAAATTATAAATCGTAAATAGACGAGTAAAATATACCTGCCTGTGAGGGAGTTTGGTTTAAACAGGGTACCAGACATGAACTGATCCCTTTTTGTTTTTATGTTCTGGAAAACGAAATTTCAAATCAAAAATCATAAAGGAAAATAAATTCTTTGCAAATAAAACAAAAGAAAAAAACATTTCAATTGAAAAGTATCTTTATAAACAATAATGGTAGTCAGAATCTTCTGAATCAGAGTCAACATTTGAATGAATTATGAAGGGTTGTAAAGAAGGTGGTACCACATACTCATATTTTCTTTGATAACATCTTCAGCATAGTTTTTCCAAAGCTCTTGGCTGTCTGCAGTTCTGAGGCTCGTAATTCTGATTTTATGTTTGCCCATATTAACTCTATAGGGTTCAATATGCAATGGTAAAGAGGTAGTCTGAGAAGAATATGACCCTGTTCTTTGCACAGCTTGTCAATATAATAAATTTTCTCTAACTTTAGAACTTTAATAACAGTAAGCAATTCTTTGATTCATGGGCCGATTTCACGATTGCTGACAGGATTAGGAATATTTTTTTAGACACAAATGCTAAAATTTGAGTTTTGTTTATTTGGTATCTTAAGAAGTTTCCACGAGTGGTAGGATGCGTTATCCCTAACGATTACTGACTGTGAAGGAATTTTAGGTAAAAGGTATTCATTAAACCACTTTTCAAGTAATTCTGCTGTCATGTCTTCATGATAATCAGCTGTACAGATTTCAATGTTTTTAGCAGATATTAATGATTATATTGCGTTTCCCTTTAGAACAGCAATTTTTACTATTGTCAACCCAATCGCAATTTACTACATCGTAACTGTCAAACCATATTTCATCTAGATAAATTATGTGTTTATTAGAATTTCGGTAGCCTTTCATCTGATGCAAATAATCTTGTTGCCATCGAACGATTCTTGACGATTCGGTTATTGCCATCCGTTTATTCAGTTTTTGTGTTTAAAACCACATACTGACAAATCTTGACGCAATATTTCTAAACTGGTATAATTGTATTCTGGATAATCTGCCTTTTGGTCTATATTACTTCTAATGTCGCAACCCTTATATAAACAACAAATTGTTCTTCGTAGAAAATCTTGAGTAGCTTTATCATCTGATTTGGATGTTTTTCGATTCTGTGAATGCTCCACAGCAACCCCTTTCGTGACTACTCGATAAATGGAAAATTTATTTACTCTTGTTAATTCAGTAATTCTTATTATGATTGCATTATCAGATTGTTAAATATTTTCCATTTTAAATATATATTTAAAATAACTTGCTGTGTTTGTGTATCTAAATCTTTTTTATTAAAATCATACCTATCTTTATTTTCACTACACTGTGTAATTTCATTGCCTTCATCGCCCTTGGTATAAGGAACGCCATATTTCTATTTATTTAAAGAAATTTATGAATTAAATGAATCTCACCAAGCGATGCCACTGCTTATCGCAGGCTGTCTGGCAGGAATATTTGAAGAAATTGTGTACATATGCCGACTGCTTCGTCCAATAGAAATTCATTTATGTTTACAATTCGATGTTTTCTTTGGTAAACAATAGATATAATGAGTACACGTGGACTGACGGTTTGTTAGAGTTTATACGGAGAGTAAACACAATTTTTCATTTCTTAATTTGGTATGAGTGCCGTACGTATTTATGAAGTATTGGTTGTTACTCGCATAACTTTCTTTTTCAATTGATATTAGAAAAACTATATGTAGTGGTTACATCATTGTGGTGAGTTGCGGGAACATGAGATAATTGTAAAGAAATAATTTAGATTGAGTAACAGGTAATAATAATTGTCTATTTTCTTGTGCAACTTTTAATAAATAAAACTAACTTAAAAAATTGCATTAGAAAATGCACAATGGCACAATAAATATTACTTAGTTATGTAAACATGTGCAAGCTGTCAATTTAAGTTTATTTTTAAGACCACCAGAACTCGGAATAAACACAAATTACCATCTTTTCTCGACAATGATTCACTCAATAAGCATTTAACAAATACGAATAATATATTAATCAAACAAACTGTTTTCAATTTTAGATCTTCAAAGAACTCTCTATACATGGAGATCAGAAGAAAATGGAATTAATGAAACACATGTGAAATATAACAATGGATTGAGGAGTAAGGATTTAGACTAGGGAAATCAATTAAGGCGGAAAATTTCATTAGAGATACTACGAAAACGCATGCACCAAGATTTTGTGTGGAGAATAAAAACCCAGAAAAATATTTTGTATACGCATATTATTAGGAATTTGAACCAATGTTAACAAATTTATGGAACTGAATGAATTTTTCAACTTTAACATATTTATCAAAGAACTATTTTAATATATATGAATTATAGTATTTACCCAGCTCTTTTAGAAATGATCTTGATAATATGCATTTTTAGTAGTTATTATTTTCAGTTTGAAGAAAGAATTAAAATGTGGGCCCATTACTACATAATTGAATATAATATTTTGGAAAAGTATGAGAATTTATTGTACATATGTAGGGATTTCTTGATTGTTTAGGGTTTTCTCATTCTTAAAACGTGTCCATGGATGAATGGCAACAGAGTGATTGCTGTCTTGAACGATTCTCCTGGGGCACCGGGTCGTACCCCACTGTATCCAACCTTACTCCGGCATGTGAGAAAAGAAGAAAACAGCGGGAACACCGCAAAAATAGAGAAACCCTCCACCTCTCAAGTGAGAATACCTCTCGAGAAAGGGAAATAGGGAGAAGAGGCAGTAGTGAAACAAAGACACTACCGTCAGATTCAAAGAGGGAAAAGGTTGAAACTACCCCAAACCAAAATTCTGGAAATAGAAAAGAGAAGAAGCGGGCAAAGACACCGCCTCAAACTCTAAGAGGGGCACTTACGCGACTAACGCCAAACTCGTGAGAGTTGCCATTCTGCCGAGGGCGTTCCCTAAAACTGTTCACAGTGCAGAAGAACAAACTTCGGTGGAGGAGGCACTAGTGGATGAGATCTGGATGGGATCATAAGATCCAATTTAGGGGCATCCACTTTCGGCCGGGACTGATTCTGGGTGACTGTGAAACACCACAATCGGCCGATTGGTTACCGCTAAAGGTTCCGCAACTCGCAGGCTCGAGTTGCGGAACTACGTGTGCGGAAAAGATATCCCAAAAGCACACACCGCCACTTTGTTACTCCCTTGGAGTGATAAAGTGGAAGAAAATAGGCTTATACAGCTAATAGAAGCGCGGAATGAGGGACTTCACACCTCACAATGAAGTCCTAATTCGGGCGAAGGACGAAATTAATGTCAGTTTATTAGGGAAAGTATAGAAAAACAATCCAACCTGACCATCAAGGCTAATGGTTACACCATTCACTACAGGTTTAGGAAAATAACAATTCACGGCCTAAAAATAAAAAGATGAAAACAAAGACACTCCCATCACCTCCAAAGAGCATACTGAGCCAAGGAAGATGTGAAGAGCACAGATTACCTCCACATCGAAAACCTGAGGGCTCTAATGGAAATAGAATGCGCAATCAACGGGACTGCCGCGGAAGATCACTAAGGGAACCACACCCTTAGTGAATCGAAAGGTTTGATGTCGGACATAAAAATAGTCCAAGTGAACGCTCACCCGCAAAAGGGGTATCTGCAGTCATCCCCCTGGTGTTCACTAAAGAAAACCTTAGCGTAGTCCTAATCCAATAATCCTAGATCTTATGGGAACATATCAAGGGACTCACCTGTAAAAACATTAAGATATGACACAAGTATTGGTAATATACCGAGATCATGTTTCTTGGTAAGAAACGACAAAAATCATCTTTGTCTTTTAGAATTTTTCAACAAAGACCTCGTACTGATTCGAGCTCGAATACGAAAAAAAAACTTGAAGAAATTATTATAGTTCCCTGCTACTTCGATGGAAACGGGCCTGTACCGCTACCAGAACTTAAAAGACTAGTAGAATACTACCAGAGAAAGAAGCTGCCAAAATACTCCTAGGATGCGATGCAAATGCACACAACAGTGTTTGGGGGAGCAAAGACACCAACAGCAGAGGTGAGCAACTCTTAGAATATATTTTAACTGATAACCTTTACATCCACAATGTATGAAACTCACCAACATTTGTAACATGAGTAAAGGAAGAAGTTTTAGACATAACATTGAGTACATCGAACCTAAAAAAACGGATAAATAACTGGAGGTTATCGAATGAGCCATCAATCTCTGATCATAGAATAAACATGTTCAGACTAGTGACAGATTCCATTGAGCCAGAAATCAGTAGGAATCCAAGAAAAACCAATTGGGAAGCACATAAAACCAATCTAAACCATAACCAGACCAGTAAGGTTAGTCTGGAGCAAGACTTCTGAAAAATTAATGACGCCACACTCGATGCATACGAATTAAGTATTATGGCCTCATACAAAAAAGCAAAAAAGGTAGCGATGCTGCCTGGTAGAATGATAACCTGTCCAAACTAAGCACCGAAACACGAAACCTGTTAAACAGAGCAAAGTGTTCTGGGGACTGGAAGAGTTACACCAGAAAATTCATTGCCTACAACAAAGAAATAAGAAAAGCAAAGCGACAAAGCTTCAGAGACTTCACAAAGTCTTGACGAAGGGCAGAGTCAATACAACCATGGCACTGAGGAAACCGGATGGCAACTTCACGGAAAGTGAGGATGACAGAGCACAGCTCTTGATAAAGACTCACTTCCCAGAAAGCGGCAATCCAGCCTTAGTACACAAAAGGACAGAATATAGTAAATTTACGAGAGAAACTACAGCAATTGCAAAACAGGTATGCAGCAGTGAATGAATAATATGGGCTTTTAACAGTTCAAGACGCCAGGAGTAGACGGAATCAGCATTCCTCCAAATGGGACAGGAGGATATCTTGCCACACTTGATCCGCCTCAGTGGAAGAAGACTGGATTACATTCCAGAGCCATGGAGAAGGGACAAAGTACCCTTCATACCAAAAGTAGGGAAGAATGACACCAAATATCCCAAATTCTTCACACCAATCAGTATCACCATTTCTACTCAAAACGATGGAAAAAGCTGTCGACAATTATATTAGAACAAAGATTCTGGGCTGGAAACCTTTTGATCCGTGTCAATTTGCATATCCAACAAGCAAATTTACGGAGACTACACTGGTACAATTGACAACTGGAATTCAAAACTCTCTGACGAACAAATAAAACGTAGTATCTGCTTTTTTAGACATAGAAGGCGCCTTTGACAATACTCCGCACGATGCTGTCAGAAGAGCATAAGATGCGAGGGGGGTAGATAGGGTAACTTCCAGATGTATGGCAGAAACAGCACAAAGTAGGGCAAAGCTTCATTTTAATCAATGCAAAGGGAATGCCCACAAAGGGAAATTGCGTTCCCACTTATGTAGTAAATGAACTATTATGCGGGTTGACGGAACTCGGTATACTTTGTCAATGATATGCAGACGACATAGTCACCTACGCAAAAGGATGTTTCGAAATTATACTCTGTGATATATTTCAAAAAAGACTCAACTATACAAAAAGGTGGTGTCGATCAGTAGGGCTAAATGTCAATCTGGGACTCATACTAGACAATAAACTTTTCTGAAACAAACATGAAAAAGACAAAGCCACAAAAGCCCTGATGTAGAAAATGTGCAGGGATGAATTGGTGTTGTGACCCAAAGATCCTATGATGGATGTACAGGGCAATTGTGAGACCAATCATCAGATATGAGGCAGTGGTTTGAAGCACTAGAACTAGCCTAAACACCACGAGGAACAACCTCTGAAAGGTACAAAGACTGGCTTGTTTATGTGCCACCTGGGCCATAAATCTTGCCCAACAGCTGCACTAGAAGTGGAATAGGAATACAGTAAAAAGAATTTTGGTTATGGGAGAAGAAGTAAATTTTCAAGAAAAAATTTAAGTCTTGCGATTTTATATCCATCTGCCTTGACGGAGCTACCGACTTAACAGGCTCTGCTCGCTTAGCAATTTTTGTACGTTATTTTGTAATGCAGTTATAGATGTATTGGAAAAAAGAGAAATAAATGTCCTTCTAAAATTGTGTCAGTTAGCACTGACGGAGTTTGTAGCTTAACTGGACGGGACAATGGATTTAACAATTTATTTACTAATAGTATTGGATACACACTTTTTGCATTATTCACCGATAAGTGCCAAAATAGGTTAAAAATGAGGATTTCAACGATTTTTAGAATGTTGTAGTTGTAAATTGTTGATTCATGCTCTCCCTTAAATAAATTAAATATGAAAGTATAAGGTGTTATAAGGTTTGACGTCAAATTACAGATTTTTTATTGTGATATTCTCACAAATTCATATTTTTTAATACAAAAAATTTTTTTTCTGAAAGTGATTGTCAAAGGCGACATTAACAGAAGAATTTCCAATACTGATTCAATCCCTATTTCAGGCATTTTCTGCAAGATTTATGCAGCTTAAAGAATTTTAATATATTTTAAAAAAAATTATATTCTAATACAATACCATTTGAAAAATTAATTATAAGTCTTTCAGTAATTAGATTTTATTGAATTAGAAATTAAATTAGCATCATATGGAACCAAAAATTGTTAATTCAAGAAGTGATTTAGAAATCATTGAATGTAATCGATTATTGGATAAAATAAATAAAATTGCAGAAGATGAAATTCTAACTACATGGAATTCTATTCCTGACACGTTTAAAAATATTAGCAACGGCAAGTTTATCAATATTTATATCAATCTCTGTTTTTGGAATTAAATTTTATAATAAATAAATAAAGTATTAGAATGACAGATGGGCCCACTGTTGAAATTAATTAAATATGAAAAAGATATTAATTCTTTATCATCTTGTGTACAGCAACAAAAATCATATTAAAAACTTAATAATTAATTAAATATTAAAAAATTAATAAAAAATTAATTTAAGAAAAATTGTTTTTATTTGTTTATTCAATTACATTTACGTATAGTTTCACCACATTTCAAATGAAATATTATTGTGGCACGTTACATATTTAAAAAATAATTTTTATGAATTTTTATCTATTTTAACTGGATTATAGGTAGCTACACAAAAAATGTAAAGTTGTACAAAGCGTCGGAACATGTTTTTTACGTAATTTGGCGAGTGCAAATTTTGAGAGGCAATCTTAAAGAATCAGAAGTAACAAAATTAATCGGTTATTTATTTTCAAATATGTATGAATAGGACAGTAATAGCATTCGCTTATCAATCGTATATTAAGTATTTCCACTTACCCGTTTTACTATTCTAAAAGATGATTTTTCTATTGTATTGTCATTTGTTACTGCCATGTTTGCTAATAATCATAGTCATCTGAAAGGAATGTATATTAGTTTTTATTTAATGGAGACGAAAAAGAACGATTTTTAAATTGATTCGCAACCTGATGAATCGATTCATAAAAAAATCGAGGACTAAAAGATCGATTTCTAAGAAATCGATTTTTTTAAAATTTGTATTTACAATGGATTCATTTTATGAAAAACAAGAAAAATGTCATGATAAAATCAATCTCTGCGATGTCTTATCAATAAAATCTAAGGTTTTAAAGTTCAGAGAATTCGATAATAACAAGTCTACTTGGATCCTAGCGGTTCTGTTTATCACTTGCGATGTTGCTGGCAATGGAAAAAGAGGCTAACAAGAAATAGATGATCCCACGATACTCATATATATCACGGCTATTGAGTGAAATGATAATGCATAGAGTTTGTTGTTGTCAGTAAAGTATAATATCAAAATTTAAGTGCACATCTGCCTGCGACAATGTTTTCGCTTATGCCCTTTCCAAGTGTATTATATGTAAAAATTTACTTTTTCATGGACACTGGCAACACACACACAATTCCTATTACTTTCCAATAAGCCTATACTACTAATTTCATGTTGTTGTCGATTTACTTGACGACTTATAAACAAAAACGGTTTCAGTCTGGTTGGTAATATTTAGATTACGATACTCCATATATTTGTGTAATTTATTTTAGTGCGTATTTATTCCATTCATACCTAAGAGGGTAGTTCTATATAAAGGAAAGTGTCTAAGTTTTAAACAATGTTTATTTACCTACATATACCCATAATATAACAGAAACAGTATTATCAAATTCAATAATTTCACAATTTTACTAGTCATATTTTTAATAGTCTCTAATTTCACGGAACAGGCAGGAGCTTGTAACCGCATACTGCCTTAAAAACGTGAAATTTGACTAGTAAATTCAATAACAATATAAATAATACATATATAGACATGTCTTTGCATAAAATATTACTTTTGGAATTAAAATAATACGTTCGTGGTTCGTGCGTGTTTGCGCATAGGCATATTGAGCTTGATATGTATTTCGAATTTCATTATTCGGAATTTGTTTAAAGCCTTGCCTCATTCATAACACAATACAATTAATTTAAAATAAAAAAAGACAAATCTTTAAGGGTTGGTTTGTTTTATCATTAAATAATAACCACTCCGTATATCCAGGTGCTGTCTTTGACAGTCTAAATGAATGTACATTACATACAGAAATTGAGGGAAGGTAATTTTACCACAGTCAATATCTAAATTTGAAAAATAAATTTCCTCATGAATTAACTAATGAAAATGAACTGTACTCTTGTTTTGTAGTTAATTTGAATTTTTATACTTATATCATTTTGTGAAATCATACTTTTTGGAAAAAAACTGTTTAAATAGTTCTGAATAAATATATACTCACATTTAATGAGAAAAGTATATTTTTATTTAAAAATGGATTAAAAAGTACTTTTTGAAACTCGGGTGCTATACATGTTGACCTTGTTAAAAACACGTTAAAATCACCAGTCCTACACTTCGTTGTGTAAAATATTAGAGAGAACTGTCAAATACTAGAAGAGCTTATCTACCCTTGCGTTTTGCAAGGGTATTCACTCAAATATTGCTACCCAAAACATTTACGTCACATTAGACGTTCGTAAATGTAAATGATGGTACTCAATGTTCATATATCATTTCGTTCTTTCTAGCTCCTATCAAGCAGGAAGACCACAGCACTAGGCAACGATATGCTAAATGCAAATATAATTATGTCAATCGAGTTTGAGTCAAATGCCTATATGATAATTCAAAATGCAAAAGGCAGTCAATTCAATTGAATTGAATTGCCACAAAGCAGTACATGCGGATTGGTAATTTTGGAGTGCTTAAACCTGTTTTATAGGTAGCTTGGAGATTTTCCCTTTCGGCTGTTCCTTTTGTCTTCGTAGCTTGTCGTCAGTTTGACAGACAAACCCTACGCAACTCAAATATCTCGTCTGTTCACCAGGACGTCTTTAACTTCTCTATAGGGTTTTTGGCATTGTGTTATCGCACAGCCGCTATATTAGTCTCATCTGCTAATTTTTCTGCCCTCCGTCAGGTCAGCGGGGATATGCGAAATTTGAACCATCAGTTCATCAGGTGTTTCTCCAGTTACCATAATTATATTTCAATCCAATGTAATATGTGCAATTACTGGCGACAATTGTATCTCAACTGGTTATAATGACATTCTTTCTGTCTGACCGAAATAATGATCATTAAGGTAAAAATATAGGCAAACAGAGTATTTTTCAGTTACCTTTTTCAAAAATTCTAAATCCAGGTCTGCTTTTTAGATCACCAGATCAAAGTCCTCTAGTTTTTTTGCGTATATTTTTAGAAGAAAATATTTACTTTGAACTTATTAAAAGATCAAATTTGGCTTCGTGATTCAATATTAGATCGTACGTTCATAGAATATATTCTGGTTTTAAAACAATTATTACCTACAATGAAAAATCATTATTCCAATGGCAAAAAAAACATTCAGTTAACTTACCCAATTTTACTGTTTGAAAACCTCTCTTTAGCATGAATTACGTTTGCTTTTGAGTTGCTTATATAATATGTTGGGGGTTAATTAGATTAATCTTTATTCTGTTATTGATTCTATACACTTAACTACAGAAATTCCATTTAGTTGTAAGTGGAAGATTAATGTAGTGATATAACAAAAATTTTATAAAACTGAGGTCAACATGCAAACACGTTCTGATCAATACATAATAACCCATTACCCACTTCTCATCATCGTAATTATAGCCTACAGAAAAAATACTTTTGATGACAAAGTAGTAGGTATGCAGATTTTAGAAGACATGAAAATTAGTAACTGTTAGAAAGTGGCGTCAATCCTATTTTTGGACATAAAAAATCGAATTATTTTAACCGTCTGAAGTTGTCCACGGATCTACCACGAATATTTTTTTACGAAATAAACCGAACTTTTTCAAAAAATGATACTGAAGGAGACATATAATGAAATTACAATAGGCTACATAATTTTACTGCCGAAAATTGAGGATTAAGTGGATAAAAAATTTTTGCATGTTTTTGAACATATTCAATATATTTTCAAACGAAGACCCAACTATTGCAAAGAACACTCAACAAGGAACTTATCAATAAAAAATTTTAAAGTAAGTATATTTTAAAATGTCAAAAAAAATTCAGCCCCAAATTTTTTTCAAATTTTATGTAACTATTGCAAAGAACACTCAAGAAAGAACCTATTAAAAGAAAATCGTGGTGTAAGTATTTTTTATAATTATAATATAAAGAAATTCATAAAGTTCACTTTATATAAATATGGAAGAGAATATAGTTAATATTTTTGACTCTTTGGTCAATTCCAGTAAAAAGGCTTATTACTTTAAAAAGATAATAGCACATGTTCAACATACGACAAATATCTCAGATTCAAAAGCAATACATTTTAATTATACCATTCAACAAAGATGCCTGGAATTGTCGAGTGTATATAGTAATTACTATTAAATTACTATTAAAAACAAAGAAATAAAATGTGCCAATATCAAATATGTGACGTATACACATATATGTGAATTATGTAATGATAGGTTTCTTATTGAGTGTCCTTTGTAATAGTTAAAGAAAATTTGGAACTATTTTGGGGTTTCGATATCTAAACGACCGATGAGTGTCAGCGCGGAAATGTAATCTACACATTTTTTTTTACATTATAAAAAATACTTATATCACATTTTTTTGTTAATAGATTCATTATTGAGTATCTTTTGCCATCGTTGATGAAAATTTGGGAAAATTGTCGGGCTTCGATATCAAAGCGAATGATGTGCGTAGCATACATTTTATAAATTTTTTTTGAAATTATTAAATATACTTACATTAAATTTTTTTGTTAATAGATTGCTTATTAAGTAATCTGCGCAATAGTTGAAGGAAATTTGGAAAAATTTTGGGGCTTCGATTTCCATGAAACAAAGAAAAGGAAGAACCTAACCTAAAAATTTTCAAGAAATTGGTCAAATTATGATATTCAATTGTTTTTTTTTTCAAATTGTTACGTAGGTCTCCTTTCTATCTTCAATGTGCCGGAAAAATTAACAAAGTTGAAATATCAATAATTTTTATAACTAAAAATAGAGTGGATCTCACTTCCAAATAATAACCTAATATTTTTCCAATCTGATAACTTCAAAACTTAGGGATGCTCTTTTTGCTTATTTTAAAAATACATGAGATATATTATCTATATGGAGAGGTGGGGCAGATGTATTCGCAAAAATTATAAATAAAACAAATACGTGAATAACCGTAATATTATTAGCAAAATATGCAAATATGCTTGCAGATATCGGAAAATTTTCCAAATAGGGAAGATACTGTGAGATAATTTTGATTGTTAAATTTTAAGATAATTTACATAAATACAGTTATCAACCGTTGACACTAAAAACATATCCTGTATAAAATGGTGCTTATTATGAGGATGTAAGAATAGAATACCAATTTCTATATATGACGTAGGCACAATGCAAAATCAGGCATTTGATAAAAATCCTAGTCATTTCACAAAGAACCGGCCAAACTTTATCCTGAGAAATTTCTTGCGTTATTACTACATCATTTTATGCAACTTGTGAAATGCTGGCAAAACACAAGTTGCAATCTATGTATCTCAATAAGGCCAAATAGTTTTAGGCATTTTACAATTTGCGGATATGAGTTAATCAAAACAGTTCATCGCGATAATTTTATATTTGCACGTCAACAATAACATACCTAACCACAAAAAAGTACGATTGTTTTAAAGTTCGTTAGGTGTTTAAGGTGAAAAATGGGTGACAATCGCAATGATGTTATGCAAGTAACAAACGATACGGTTCACTTAGAAGCCGTAAATTAGCGGTAAATTAGCTAAATCAAAAGGCATTAAAAGAGGCAATATCATTTCAAGAAAAAATATGATGTATTGTCTGTTAGTAACATTGAACCTCTAGTACAGTTGATCAACCTATAATTTAAATAATACCCATGAAACAATAATTTGACGTATTAATAGTAGAGTGTCACAAATCTATAGAATATAGTGAGCGAGATAAAATATTATTAGCGCTGAAAAATAAATATTACATTACTAGAGCTACGTTCGAAGCTTTTATTCCATTTTACAGAGAGTGCAATCTTGAAAAGACGCAACCCAGTAAGGTATTACTCATATGCCCTATTGTTTCTAATTTTAATGTTTGAGGGATTAATTTATCGACAATGAAAGGCAGAACTGTTTTGCTGGTTAGAAAAGGGCGGCTGAAAAAATGACACAGACATCAAGAAGACTAAAACTATTGAATATGTTTCACTAGCAGTTCCCAATCGGGGTCCTCCCGATTCTCAAAATAATAGTAAAAAATGAATTTGGTAGATATGAAGAACGGGCACTACAAAATAGGTACCTCAAGAGGAATATAAAATCTTGGTTTTCAAGAAATGAAATTCAAGATTCCTCGGTTGGTTTCCAAGTTGAAGTCTCTGATCGAGTAATCACATTAAGACAGGCAGTTGCATAGAAGCTCCACAACGAGTAATAAAGAAATAGATATTTTGCCCTTGCAATATTTACTTTATGTTGAGAATTTAATTATAGGTATTGAGTTTATTTGTTTGATATATATTATACATTATAGTAAAAGTTTGTTTAGAGACTCATGCACTCAAGTATTTATTTAATTTTGGAAATGTTTCATGTATTACTTTTGAAATAAATCTATTTCTTATTTCTAATTGTGACTAGGATATAACAGGAAAATTGTAAAATGTCTAAAAATAACCATGCAAAATGAGATACGTGGTCTCCCACACTTGTTATGCCGGAATTTTGTCAAATTGCCTACAATAAATCATAACGCAAGAAAACTCAAAGAATTAAGTTTTGCCGGTTTTTTGTAAAATGCCTAGGCTATTTATCAAATGCCTGAATTTGCATTGTGCCCAAAAACATATACATTCAAAGCATAAATTTTTAATACAACATTAATGAATTTGTTTAATTTCAATAAAATATTATTTTTCGACCTTTCATGTTTATAACTTTTCTATAATTTTTTCTTTACCATAATGAAAACCTTAATTTTCGCAGGCTCTTGATACAAGATGAAAAAGCTAATATATTATGGCAATATTATCAAGTTTAAATGAAAACAAAAACAGTTTAGTATAAATTTCAACGCACGTGTTAAGTTTTTTCATTTTTCCTGAATCCATCCCTGTTATTCCACTACAAAAATATGTAAACAATATAATCGGTTTCACCCTTTCTCTGTAATCTTGTTCGAAATAATTATCAATTGAACAATTCTATAAATTTTTACTTACCTACATAGGAAATTGAAACTAATTGTAAGAAAAATGGCTTACTGTTAGATTATTTTAGAAGGTTGAAATTATTTGATTCATTAGTATACCAATCAAACCCATTCCTTAAGATATACCATTCTTTTATACACCAAATAAAAATAAAAATATGTAACACACAAGAGAAATTTCTTTCCTTACCTTAAGGAATTTCAAACAAAACTGCTGTAATATAACCTCGATTTTATATACACAATACAAACATTCAATAAACAGTCAACTAATAGAAACAAACACTATTACTGATGATAAAAATAACTGAACTGTACACTTTAACTAACAATTCTCATTATTTGTATTATTTTAATTGAAACAACCAACTGTTCTCTGTAATAAAATGTTCACATCTACGTACTTCACCATACTAAAAATTTAACCGAACGATCGCTTGCCACGAGAGCTAAGTCATCTTTTGTGTCCATTTTTTCTCTCTCTCCAGCGCACTACAATTAATCAAATCAAAGTGTGGTCTTGATATCCATTCATTAACATATTTAACTATCGTATTATTTGTATGAATATAAAGTAGGTTTATAATATTATATACGTTATACATATATATTCTAAATGTTCTTGATTTTAGGTCTCTGTAATAATTGATCAAAAATCAATCTTTCAAGAATTATTAGAAATAACAATAAGAAAATTAGAAAGATTAAAAAACATAACAGTTGAAATAAATGAAGTAGTTTCGATTAATTCTTTTCAAAAATTTGAGGAAAAATGTCGAGAAAGAACTGAATCACTTTTTAATAAATGCAAAGAAAAAAATATTAAGAAAATTGATAATCTAATATTAAAACAACAACGTATTGCTGAAAATACAAATGAAATAAAATCAAAATGGGTCGAGAATTTAACGGATACTCTCATACAGATGTAAAAAGAAGTTTTATCTTTAGGTCCCAATTTTGCACAAAATATTTCCAATGAATTACCTGTGACAAATATCTTATGTAATATTGAATGCAACACCAATCATATAAATAACGAAACTCAAAATAAAATAAGATCTGATAATATTATCTCTAATTTCTAAAACAAATTGGAAAGCAATATCAAACCTCAAAATATAACTTAAACCAAAGAATTCATCAACAAAAATAGAAATCTCAAAATTTTTAAAGCAGATTAATAAAACTGTTAACATGAAATCAGAAGATTATAATAATAAAATGATGAGATTATTAAACGATATTCCGATAATTCTTCTCTTGCAGAAATGTTTGTTATCATTTTATTGACGCTTGTTTTTATGATGATATAGTCGGAGTTCTCAAAGAATAGATCCTTTATTATTGTTACATCATATTTTACCCATTTTCTACAGGATCATTGTATACTCATAATATTTTATCCTCAATCAGAGTGCGTTTTTTTTTATGAACAATTATTCATTATTATTATTTGAAGGCTTATGGTCGCTTCTACTGGTGCTTTTACAGTATTTCTCCAGTCTTCGATTGTTACCAGTGCTGGTATCCCCTTCCATGAGAGTAATTTTGTTCACTTCTTTTTATTTTTCCACCAAACTACTGAGACATACACATATTATAATAGACCCTAAGATTGATGTATAAAACCTTCGTTTGTACTCCGCATTTTTCACCTTACACTAAAATTTGTAGAAAACGATTGTTTCCTTTATATATTGAATATTGATTCTGAACAAACTATTGGAACAATTTCTATAAATTATCTTTCTCTTTTATTTAAATATTTAAAACAACTTGTAGGGAAAATTGTATTTCTTCTGTATACCTATTCGTATTTTGTTTACAATATCTGTCTACAATTAGAATTAGTACTTTTCCTAATTGTTACAGATCGGTTCAACAAGTCAACAAATTTCTAATCAGTGTTACTGCAAATAAGTTCTGGTATATGTAGTGCCTTTCATGGAACTTTTGACGAAGATTCTCAGTATATTTTGAATGGGGTTATTATGCGGGACCAAACACAAAAATTGATGTTGATTCGAAGTATACATTGCTGAAATTCTGGATGCCAAAAATGACATTCAACTTTCTAGTGAGTGACGATAAAAAACAGCTAAAATCTCAAATGCTGGTTGGTTGGTTAGCTTACACAAGTATAGAACAACAATATACTTTTATGCTGTGTATTTTTTACGAGAGATTGCGCGGGTAAATTCTTTAATCAGATGTTAAAATCATTAATTACTCAGCCACTCAGTTAATGGAAATATAAAGGCATGATTTCTATATTATTGACTAATCATTTCATATGACTGTATAATAAATCTCAACAAAGCATATCGAGGCTAATTGACAGCGGACACTTAGCTCAAATAGCTGAAAACTGAAAAGAGCGAATTCCGATGATTGAAATTAATGTATGTGGACGTCAGGAATGGGCTTTGAGAGGTACTTGTCATCCTGAGCCAGACACTAATGATGAAAACTTTTTTGCTATAAAATAAAATTCAATAAACCACGTGAATATGATGTTACGTGCTACCTACCTAAAATCAACCAAATAAAATAACTTTAATGCAGTATGTAGTAAAAGTCAATAAATAAATCGTGTAATATCTGAAATTTCTGGCTAAGGTCTTGAAGAAATATTCGTACAGACTAGCACAAAATGGCGAAGTAAAAGTAAAGTCAAGATTATAAAACGACTCTAATTGTATTTAAACAACGCAATAACTTACATTTTAAAAGCAATATGTCGGTTAGGTAATGGGATAAACTGGTGATTGTTAATAACAACCTAATTGTTCCAATTATATAGTGACCTTACCAATTTAAGAGTTATTTTTATCTGTATATTAAAAACTTCCTTCTAAATTTGAAGTATTAACTGAATGCAAGCTTTTAAGACTAGTTGATTATCTTTTTGGAACATTATTTGTTCAAGCCGTAGCAAAATTCTCATAGAAACTGTCGAATCAATATTGTTTTTATGCTTTATTAGGGTTAGAGCAGGGGTATCAAACTCAATTTTGCAGAGTACCATATATTAAATTTATAATGTGTAGGCGGGCCATAATCAAATAAATTAATGTACTGAGTCATTATAACATTTTAGATATTTGATTAGTATATATTATAGGGTTATGAAAAATCATATCAAAATTATCAAAGAAATAAATTATTTTGAACTCGAGAATCCAGATACCTGACTTGTTTTTCAGAAGCGCATTGATATCAGTTAACATTCGTTGTAATTATTTTAAGAATTCATAGGAGATGTTTATTCGTAAGTCTTGTACGATGTTTGTTCTTATTTATTTTCATGGCGAAAAATATCTGCTCACATAAATAGGTGTTATAAAGCGTGCTGCGGCGACTTACATGGAGAAAATTCCAGAAGATTATTTATTGGCTCTGCTTTTTCAAATTTCGGCTAGTAATCCAATCTCTTGAAATATTATGTATAAAATGTAAGTGTTAACTCCTTCAAATTTTTCTTCCAAAATACGTTTCGATTCGAAATATTGTTTCGAAAACTATTTCCGATTTCATTAGTGAGAAATTAAATTATCGATATCTCCGTAAACCTCACACATAGTACTTGCTTGTTGTAAATACTTGACTGTTTTTTCTTCAAACTTATGAATTATATCTTTATCTAATTTGTATCGTCGCAATTTACTTCTATCTATACTATAATTGATTCTCCATATATGGAATTTTCTAATTCTATTTTTATTTTTTTTATTTGCGGGTATTCAAAGGACATCGTTTAGTTAAGTACTGTGAATCAGACCGTAGAGACACACTAAAAACTACTACATTTATCTGGTAATATAAAATAATATTAAGATACAATAAGTACCTCAATAAACACGACAGCAATTGCAAAAACATTTAACTATATTAAAAAAAATCAATCCGCAACAACAAAAACACGGTTAATATTCTCATTGCCAGATAAAACAGCCATGATGCAAAATGGTGACATATTTTTAATTGTAAGTAACCAATGATATTTTGTTCTCGCTAGTTAAGGACCTGGAAACTGTTGAATTTTTTATAACTTATTATTTTTCGTACAGATTTTGGTAGAGATTTTGAGTTAAACTTTTAATAACTTTTGTTCAGTTAATATTGTTTTTTAATAAAGTTGTTATCTGTTTTTTAAAAAAAAATGTTTCATCGTGAAAACACGTAATTGGCGCAGTCAGTAGGAATCGTGCGGGTTGTAGAAAGACTTGTAGACGTCGTGTCGATAAAAACTTTCTGTGATCTCTGTGTTTCAACGCTCAAGCGCGGATCCTGAAGTGGAAGACTAAGTTAAGAAGAAATAAAAATCTGTAGAGAGACCAAAATCCGGAAGAAGCTGAGACAATACCAAGTTTTCTTGCCTTTCCTTACCTTTTTAGGAGAAATAAATTTTTGAAGATATTTTATTTTTGAATAATTTATAATTTCAAATAATTACGTTACTCCTATTCATTTATTTGCTATATGAATGAATTAGAAAATTCATTAACATCTTTTAATAATTTACCTATTGAGAGTTCAAAGTCAAACAAAAAAGTAAAATCAAATATGGCCACAGCAAGCTCAAAACCACCAGTAGCTTTAGCTGGGAATTATTTAAATTAAAATTAGAAAATATTAAAGCATATATATTAAAGGAAGCTTTAAGACAATGTTTCTCTGACCGACGAGAGAAACCTTTTACAAGAACTGACTAGGACTAGTCTATATACTATAGAAATGAAAATTTGATAGATTTCGGTACTACAATTAAGTTTCACAACAGATGGAGAAATTCTGGTTAAGGAAATGCATTTAGGAGAATTACATATCCCTAAAACTTTAACAATAGCAAAAAATGGTTACGCAATAGTAGAAATTACTAACATAACAGAAAACAAATTCAGTAACTCTAAATCAATGAATTCCTGCAAAATGATTGGAATCCTCTCAATATGAAAACAAAGAATAGATATAAATAATTTACTAAGAACCGTTCATATAAATTACGAAGATAAAGCAACATTACTAAACCTGACGATCCACTAACCTTTACCTCAAAAATTAAACATACCATAAAAACTACTAACGGAATTCTCATCCACACAAAATCCTATATTTATCCCTATAGACATAAAGAAGAAATTCAGCGCCAAATCAATGATATGCTAGATAAATAAATTATAAGAACCTCCTATTCACCATGGATAGTAAGCAAGAAAATGGACACATCTGGACGTCAAAAATGGAGACTTGTAATCGGTTATCGTAAACTCAATGAAAAACAATTTCAGACAGATACCCCGTTTCGAACATTAATGACATTTTATATACACTAGGTGGAGCACAATATATTAATACTCTAGATTTAGCCAGTGGAGTTCACCAAATACAGATGTCACTAGAATCAATTAAAGAAACAGCTTTCAGTGTCGACAATGGCCACTACGAATTTCTTCGCATGCCTTTTGGTTTAAAAAATTCACCGTCCACTTTTCCGAAAGCAACGTATGAAATTTTTAAAAAACTTCAGATCAAAATTTGTATGATGTACATGGATAATTTTTAGCACGAGTCTACAGGTATATGTATATTCAAAATTTGCAACAAGTATTTTTCAAATTAAGAGAAGCCCGTTTAAAGACACAATTAGACAAATGTGAATTTCTCCTATGGCGAACTGTCTACAAAAGGAAAACAAAGTTGAACACACTCAAGAATTCGTAAATTGTTTTAATATTTGTAAAGATCGACTAACCTTAAAACCAGTCAAATTATGCTATCGGAGCAATACTGCCCCAAGGTGAATATCCAATAGCGTACGCATCGAGAACCCTTAACAACACGGAAATTAATTATTTCACGATAGAAAAGGAATTATTAGTAGCTGTTTGGGACTAAAAATATTTCAGACCCTATTTATTCGGCCGCGAATTCCTTATTTTAACAGATCATAAACCATTACAATGGTTATTCTCAGTTAAAGAACCTAATTCACGATTAGTTAGATGGAGACTGAAGTTAGAAGAGTTTGATTATAAAATTCAATATTTAAAAGGTAAGTTTAAATCAGCCGCAGATTGCTTATCAGGAAAAAATAGTAATTATGACCTTAATGCTCTCGAAACTGAATTATTCCATGTTAATATTGACGATCTCGTTGATATAATCCGGAGAGAAATTGAAAATCTACTACAAGGAGACATCACTCAGGAATCAAATCGAATCTTCAATTTAAGCCCCCCTAAGAAAATCTAGCGTCACAAGAAACTGATTTGGAAACAATTCCCACTTCCCTAGAAAATCCCTATCAGTAATAAAGCTTTAAGCTTATATAAAAATCTAATATTATTAACATACATTGAAGTAAACGAAATCATAATAAAAAAGGAGAACATTTTGAATATACGCGTTTATTTGTTGTTTTACGCGAAGAAATTTAGAACAGAGTATATACGAATTTGTTAAAGAATTTCTAAATCCCAAACAATTATATGCCTTATTCATTGAAATTTATACATTGTAAGGACAAATACAAAAAATGGAATACAATCACGTATTTAGAAAGGAACATAGAGGGATAAACGAATTAAAAGCATCACTCGGTTCCAAATATTATTGGCCAAAAATGGTAGAAGATTTAGAGAACTTTGTGAACAATTGCGAAACACCTCAAACAATTAAATGTGATAGGAGTCCCCTATTAGTCAAATATAATCTCACTCCCACAGCTTCCAAACCATTTGAACACATATATATTGACGTATTCAAAATTTCTAATCAATCCTATTTGACCCCTGATCAACTTATCAAACATTCTATTCTTTCCTATAGTAATTCTATTCACTCTGTTACGAAGTTCACTCCGTTTGGAATAATTAAAGGGCATATTGACAGTCCAGACCCTTTTGATCCAAATGATCACTATGTACAAAATCATAAAGAAGCCACCAAACACCTTTATAAAGAAATTCAAGAGATAAATGCTAAAACTAAAGAAGAAATTATCAATAAACCCACCTGATTTCTCAAACTAACAAATTGCTTATGTACAAAATAAATTTAGAGACAAAAAACTACCAAAATTTAAAAAGGCGGAAATTATTAAGGACTACGACCTAATTTTAGAAACTGTTAAAGGCAACTATCACAAAAACATTATTAGAAAACCAAAAGGTAATTGTTACAGAATAATGAAAATCAAGCTGACAGCGAGAACAACGATATTCCTAGTTCTTCAAATGAAATGCCACGCAGAAGATATTCAAATTGAATGATTTCCTACCACCCAGTACCATAAAAAGTAACATAATAGTAAGTAACGCTACTAACCCTATTTCATACCATAGTTTAGTTAAGCAAATGTGAGAAAAAGCTAAAATTCTATCGAATACATTAGACAAAAAGCAGAAAAGATTTATTCACGTGTTAGACCAAAAAGAGGAGGCCTTATAAATGGCATAGGAAAAATGAACAAATGGCTTTTCGGATGATGAAGAGAGAGATATGACAAAACAATCTCAATTCTACAGCAGAATCAGAAACAAATTACTCACGAAACCAATTTACAAATATCTTTACAGAAAAAACTTACCACTATAATAAATCACTATCAATATTATGGCAAAATCAGCAGAAACTCTAGGAGCTTCACAAGTAACATTGATTAAAGAAGAATGTTCAACATTCAAGTATGACAAGTATGACTGTCGACAAGAAATCAGATCAAGAGATAATTGCACACTAGAAATATTAAATGGTCACTCTCGTACACATTGTTATACCACTGAAAAGAATCTCCAAGAGCCAATTATAGAACAGATAACAAACAACGAAATTCTTGTTTTGTCTAAATGCACGTCAAACCAATATTTAGAATCAATTCAATAATTAGAATTCCTAAAGATTGCATACTCCAAATAAGAGAAGAAACATTTTCAAATAACATTCAAATTTGCAAGGGAAAATCAATAATATTACCAAAATCAGAATCAAAATTTTTAGAAGCTCAAACATACCGAATTTAAACCAAATTGACTTCGAAGGAACCTGAAGCTAATTAAATAATTAGAGATTTTAAAAACAACAATATTTAGTTCACTTTCGGCCATCATAATCATCATACTCATTTTACTAATAATACTGTATTTCCTGAGAAGACTTGGAAGGAAGTTGAAACCGAACAAAATGGAAGAAATTGAAATGGACCCGACAAACAATTCCATTATTTATCAATTTTAAGGAGGAGGAGTTACGGACCTGGAAACTGTTGAACTTTTATAAAATAATCAATTGTAAAATTTGTTTCATTATATTATATACTTCTATTTTAGATTTAGATTTTGGGCACAGATTTTGGTGTAGATTTTGAGTTGAACTTTTAATAACTTTTGTTCAGTTAATATTGTATTTTTGTCTTAATAAAGTGGTTATTTGTTTTTAAAAATAGGTGTTTCATCGTGAAAACACGTAATTCGCTAAATTTAAAAACAATTTTGAAACATGAATCAACTCTCACACCTGGGCTAATCTCTTCTTCTACAGTATGGTATTCAGCAACTCCTCAGCCACTTCATTAGTATATTTTCAAACTGGTAAATCCGCCGAAAAGCATATAATTGTAGACCTTCAAAGCTTTGAGGCACTATTGCACAAAAAACCATTTCCACAAGAAAGAGTGGAGTAATCAAGTGTATAGAATACTCAAAAATTTATAATAAAATTTTGGAAGTGCGTGAGAGGTCAAAATAATGGTTAAAATAAATTGTGGATTTGTTTCCTATGTATTCTTTTATAAATTTCATGTATTCAGTTTGTTAAACGTTTAGAATCCGATATAAATAATTATCTATTATGTTTAATCGTTTTTAAGACAGTATTTCCGTTAAATGTATACAGAGTGCACTTGATGCACAAATTCCGAGATTATGTAAATGAAAATACGCTGTAACATAAAAGAAAATTTCTCATTCGACCTCTCATTTTTGAGTTATAGTCCTTTAAAGATGCGAAATCAGAATAAATAATTCTACTCTACTCTCTGAAGGACAGGGGTGGTTATGCCTAATGATTAACAATCCGTAATTTTTACAGGAATCGTATTTTTCAAGAAATTAATCGTATACTTGATTTTACAAGTCTTACTCCTTTCTACCAATATGAGAGTTATAATTTCAAAATAACCTAATTGAGTGACGCATACGCTAGAGGGCGCTATTTATTAATTTTTTGAAATCTAGCTAGCCTCGGAAAATGTTAAATGGGAACATGCAGTTTTAATTATGGAATATAAAAGTAGACCAAATTAGCAACAGAATAGCGAAAACCGCATGTCGATATATTTTTCGTATTACGAAATATCTTAAGAAATGTGTAAATTTTGGTAGGGTATGGCTTACACCCTAGCCGCAACAGTTGCATTTCTCATACATTCAAAGTAAATGCCTATCATATCAAATGCTTCTTTGTTTGTAAGAATCATCTTAGATATAACTAAGTAAATTTTATATCTAATTCAATACACACAAATCGCAATGACACGTAAATGAATAAATTACTAGGTTTATTAATTTGACATAAGACATATCTTTTTGTTTTGATTTTTTTCTGGCCCACTACTTGTTTTTATATATTTCCATTTTAACTTCCATAACGCAGTTTTCCGGTGACAGCATAAGTAATATTGACATAATAATTGGAACTATTATTAATAGGACAAGGAAAGACAATTTTGAGGAGTCAAAAAATGTTGAAATTCGTTCAGTCAAACCGGTGTAATTTATGTTTAAAGGAAAATGCTTAAAATTTATACGTTTCTTAAGATATCTCGTAATACGAAAAAGATATCGACATGCGGTTTTCGTTATTCTGTTGCTAATTTGGTCTACTTTTATATTCCTTAATTAAAACTGCATGTTTCCATTCAACATTTTTCAAGGGTAGCTAAATTTAAAAAAATAAATAAATAGCGCCATCTAGCGTATACGTTACTCATTAGGTTGTTTCGAAATTATAACTCTTACATGGTAGAAAGGAGCTCTCTTCAAAAAGATTAAGTTTGCATAGATAGGTTAAGTAGATCTGGACCTCTCTTCGTCTTCTTCTTCTTACGTTAGGACTAGGTCCTGTATTTTCATCAAGGGTTTGCCAGGAGTAGTTGGGATGCTGAGGACCAGCTTTCATACCACCTTATAGGTGGTCGTCCAGGAGGTCGAGTTGTGTCTGGTTTCTTTTCCTTTGCAATTTTTGCTAACCGTTCATTTGGCATTCTGTCAACATGGTCTCTCCATTCTCTGCAGCTCCTTGCCCATCTTACTACATCCTGAATATCGCACATGTCCCTTATTTCTTCATTTTTCTTCCGATCGAGTAACGTATGTCCTGTTATTGATCTCAAAGTCCGCATTTCTTTTGTTCTTAGGAGCCGTTTAGTGGTTGTGTTCTCCGCACTAGTTTCTATTGCATATGTTATGACCGGCCTTACGCAAGTTTTATATACTCTAATTTTACATTTTGTGCTCATGTATTTATTTCGCCAAATTAAATCTCTAAGGTATCCTGATATTAATGCTGCCTTCGTTGTTTGTGCTTTTACTTCTTTCTTTAGATTTGGTCTTACAGGCATTTTTTCATAATAAACTTCCCGCTTCTCTTCACCTCTTATTTGAAGAGATAGACTAAAACTTGTAAAATCGAATATACGCTGAATTTCTTGAAGAATACGATAATCATAGTTTAAATGCATCTTAATTAGGCAAAATTTGTGAATTATTCATTTTATCAATTTTGGTATTTAATTACGCCCTCTGGCGGTGGACCTACAACTTTGTAAATAATTTCCAGATTTTTCTCGAGGTCACTTTTGTTATAATTTTTATTCCCCGAAGCTGTACTATAAACGGTTCCCGAGATATGGCCGAGAGCCATTCTTATTGGGACACCCTGTACAATCTAAGTTTCGTTATACATGCCAAGGAAACCGTTCGCCATAAAGAGATATTGAAAATTGAAATTTAGAAAAATTTAGTTGGTTATCCTACAGCTTATGAAATAAAAACAGAAAAAAAAACGATAATAAATGATCGAAGTGAGCACCTTGCACTTCTACACACCGGAGTCTACGGAGAATATTTATTTGAAGTTGGAAGAGCATTCCAAGATTCTGCCTTATAGCGTCACAATGGAAGTTTCATTTTCCACATCATTTAGGAAGTGGGGAGGAGCATGGAGCATGAAACAGGTATCAGCGCATGTTTAGAGAAATATCACATAACATGGGTGGGAAACTATTTTGGACAAATTTTTTTCTAATGTATTTTCATGATAAAACTTACCAATTTGATGAAAATTCTGAAAAACTGAATATAGAATTACACTACCTCATAGGTGGTGTGGAAACGTGTGCATATTATAACCATTACAATTTTTTAATCATTATATCTCAGAAAAAGTGGCTCGTAGGTAAAAAGTATTGATACATTTTTTGTAGATAATTTTATGATATAAAATTTTTGTCTGATGTATTTCTATGATAAAAATCACCATTTTGCTAAAAATCGCGGATAACTTATTTTTTTGACCTTAAATAAATTTTTTTCCATACATAGGAATTATGGGAAACTTACAAATATTCAGATTGATGGGATTTGATATAACTTCGAATATCTATATTGACCAGACTATGATCTATAAAATGGCCCCCATAAAATACGTGTTCAGCAAGTGAACATCTGCAAAGGTATAATTTGGTGTCAGTTTGGTGAGATTTAAGTGACCTTGTAGTATGACCAATATATTTTTTCACAATTTAAATAAGAAATTTCATTAAATATGTCAAGTCAATTTAATTGCTGGTGTTTTGTCTATGATTTTACTAGAAATCAATAGGTTGTAAAGTGTTGTTTGCTTGCATTTTTTTAATCATGGTAAAGAAAGCTTTTATTCACGTTACTTATCGGCTCCGCACCTTGCAATAAGAAGTGTTTTTATATATTTTTTACTTTCTTCGACCAAGTTTATAATCAATACTTGTCAAATTTTGATTTTTAATTTTTTTATCCATCTATCGCAATACTTAAAAACTTTCCAGGTTTCCATTATTTTCGTTATTTCCCGTAGGTATACTGTAAACTACAACCATTCTTATCGGGACAATTTAGATCATTGAGATGGAGATAGAAATATAATGTTTGAAACAAATAGACCTCATCAATATTTTCCACAACTATTAAAGCATCTCATACAAATAATACTTCCACAAAAACATAGTTAATCTATATAAAACTAACGTCCTTCAACTATAAATTGTGATAACGCTTCCAATTTGTCGTTCCAAAAATAATAATTAGCCTTTTATTTTTAGGTTTTAAAAGTAACATATGTTTATATCATGAAACAATGATCGTTTTGTAACTGGTTTATTTCAAACCGCTTGTAAACATCGGCAAACAACTCAAGTGATTTATAGATACAATTACTATTTATTCGATTCAACTGATTTATTGAGTGTGAATTAATATGTACAAAATATTTTTTAAAAAAGTCGTAAATCCATACTTCTGATTGGAATCAAAACTCAGTGGTAGTTTAAAGAATTTAACTGATCTACCTTACTTTGTAACGTTTGTTGAGTGGAATACCTCTAGAAGTTCATATCGTTGTCTCTTCAACCTCTTCCAGGCCCCTATATTCTACTCAATCTCTCCATATCCCTCTCGATACCTCTAGAATCCTCTCCATCCCTCTCACCTCCATCCAGCTCTCATCAATTTTTTTCCACCTTTATCCCTATAAATCCGTACCAACTCTTAATATCTCTTCAATTTTCCTCTGGCCATCTCTCGGTCTCACTCCATAAATTCCTACCTTTCTATGTCCATCTCCATCCATCGCATATAGATTCCAATCTCTCTCCAATATCTTTTTAGTATTATGTATTCTTCTCTATAACTTCTAATTTCTGTACCTCTCCAACAAACCTCCGTTATCACTACACTGTATAACGGCTCTTGAAGCCGGTTTCCGCCGGCTCCGAATTTTCTACAAACACCTGAATGGAATAACTCTTTCCTGATAAGTTTAACCTCGCAGATATTATTATAACAAAATGGATGGCAGACGCTGCGAAATTGATTAACTACTATTCTCGGTACGTCGCCTCATCACAAAAACCACCAAATCTTCCGTTTTAATGCACCATTACTTTGTACCCACAAAACCATTGACAAACATAGGCATAAAGCAGTGTCCAATTTTTTATCTTTGACTTCAGTGCTCACCACTCCTGATTATGCGCGTTTCCAAATTTGTAGAAGAAACTTCGCATTCTATTTCCACATTTAAAACTTGATAATAAAAATGTTTTTTCTTTCGGAAGCGCAACATAACAATCACTTAGGACTGAACTAATGTTATGTTTCAATGTTTTCTGGAAACATAAATTCTAACGAACGTCGATTCTAGGTTGCGTAAGCAATTTTTTTCATGGTAAAACAATAAAGTTTTGATGTTCTGAACACTTAAGCTCTTCTGTTCAGAATTAAAAATAGCCTACCGATAACTTGTGATCGTCTGAAAACCTGCCAAGAGGAGTTTGTTTTTAAAAGAATATATCCTCGTTTGCCAATAATAACATAAGTAAACAAGGGATATGTAAGATTCTATTTTTTTAATGACCATCGCCCTAAACATGACATAATGAATAAGAAGTATTTTTTAGTCGAGTGGTTAGGTAATCTAAGAAAACAGCTGTTATACTTCAAACATAGTATCACTTTTTATGAAATTACCCGAGAAAAAAATTAGTACTTTTTTCTCGATATTGTATAAACACATAAGCAAATGTGGATACTTAATTTTAGAATATTTCATTATACAAAAAAGTTATATTTCCTTTTAAAGTGCAATTATTAAATGTGCATTGCACGAATTACACGTTCCTTCAACTATTGGGAGGAACAGTAAAATTTTCTTGTGTTGAAATTATATTTCTTCTTGTCATCACAACTCCCGTTGATGTACTCTGTCGCAAATCCGGTGAAATTTCAGCACAACCTCACGTTCTAAGCATTTTATTAGTTATTTATATTCAATGTGCTACCGATGCATCAACATATCCTTCAACCACCGCACCGTTAATGACTTCCAACGGCCATGTTTCTTCAGTGTCGTCATCAAGTCTCCCTCCAGATTCAGTTAAAAGTGTAGCAGACGATCTTCGAAATGAGTATATATATTTAGTTAGTTAGCATTTTCAACAACCTCGACCATTAAATAAACTTCATCGATAGCTTTATTTAATAAGTCACTAATTTGTATCGCAGCTTTCTTGATATTCTAACCCTTCCCAGTTTGAGTTATAAATATTTTCAAATGTCTACAAGATTATTGGATCGAAGCATACATTGAATAATTCGACCAACACTGTTGATGGCTTTTGTTGTTATGCCAATTAATTATAATTATACGTGACATTTTTTTTATATATAAAATGTATTTCATGAATTGTTTTTATAAGAAGTATGCCATTACAGATTTGTTTGTAGGTAAACGAAAAAAAAAATGCGACTATGCATTGTTTTTTAATACCTCAAAGGATACAGGTACGTTTTCGTTAACAGGCTGTAATCTCAGGCACCTACTTATATTCAAAATAGTTCACAATAACTTTGCTCTGAATTCGAATTAGTTTAGGACGGATCGTATGCGCACTTTCAAAATTATTATCCTTCGCGTTTAGATGCCTTCTATCCCTCCCCCACGCGAACGACAGTTTTGAAAGTGCATACACGATCGGTCCCTAAACAAATATTTAGTGACAGCTTGATACTAGAGTTTTTACATTGTTAGAAAAATTTTCACAACTCATTTATACGATTGTCAAATAGAAACTAATTGTCTAAAATTCCATTGAGAATCTCTCGATGTATGCGCCTATATATTTCCTAACTGATAGTTACTGATATCTTTAATATACTCGCATATTTACTAGTAGTTATGGAATAGAATTTACCTATAATCCGCAATATCATTGTTTTATTGATGTTAATTATAATAAATTTCACTTTATTTGTACGAAGTCGTTAGTCTGCTGTATCAGCAATACGATATTTCTTTATTGTTAATTATAATAAAATCAAAGAAAATGACTTTAAACTTCATTGTAGTAACATTAAAATCTGTGTAAATTAAATTATAAAAAAATATATATAAAATATATTTTGTGCCTTCAAATATATAGAATAGTGCCAGCCCTCCCCATAGCTCGGACGCAAAATTGTTCTCAACTAGTGAATGTTACTTATACTACCACAAATTGTATAGTGTTATTAATAAGGCAAGGCCTTAAACAAATTCGAAATGGGTATCAAGCACGATACACATACACCGATATGCCTATGAACAGGTACGCACGATCTCTCTCGATCAATGTGACGTCACGATGGAATCAAAATGTGAAGTATAATGTTGTTGTATGGGAAAAAACAACGTTGTTACTCGTTTAAGAGTTTTTAGAAGATTAATTTATTTACAAAATGACATAACAAAAAATTAAACAAACTTATTGTCATACAGGAGACAATACAGTTTACAATACTCTCAACTAAACTATTTCGGCATACTACACGTAGATGGTGCAACCCTTTTAATTATTGATACAACAATAATAACAACCCCAGTTACCAATAATTAAAACAACTCAAACAAACGTAAAGATTTTACAAAATCGTCATGCTTAACATAATTCAAATTTTTGTAAAAATATCATATTCTGTGTTGGCACATAACTTACAGATAATAAGCCTTTGGCAATAATGTTCCTCAAAAAATGATATCGAACATCGATGTGTAAGAATCAGTGTAAGATTTCCTATCTGTGGCATCCCTCGCCCAGTCCGCGTCAACATAATCCTCTATAGATTTATCATTCTTACTAAAAGTCAAGCAATAATCTTTTGTTTTTTATAAATATTTTAACACCATTTCAGCATTAATCCAATTATTAACATTGTAACGAGTATTAAATTGGCTCAGGAAACTTACTGTATAACACAAAACAGGCCTAGTTAAAACCACTAAATACATTAAACATCCAATTAATTCTTGATATGAAGAAAGAAGACAGCAGCATATGATCGAGGGGTGATGAGAAAATACTAAAAAAAATTAAGGAACTAGAAGGAATGATCAGAAATGAGTTAAAAAATGAAGAAGGGAAAAAATGTAGGGAGTGTATAGAGGAGGAAGAAAAACATAAAAGAAAAAACAAAGAAAATTAAAAAGGAGCTAGGCAAAGGGGGGGAATACGAGGATGGAATGGAAAAAAGTGGGAAAAGAAAAATGGGAAGAGGAAGTATTTATGAAAACAAAATGGGAGAGGGAAAAAATTGAGGTAATATTGAGGAATATCAGGGAGGAAATGGGGGGGGGGGGTTTGGAGGAGTTGTGACCAGGCCAATGCGACCTAATCGAAAATAAATTAAAAACCAAGACCAGAGAAAGGGCCAGAGAAAAACAAAAATAAGGGATAATTTTTATTTTTTCGGCCAATAAATAATTTCTAGCTGAGGTAAAATTCAAAAATAATTGTTGAGCATAAAAACAAAGAATAATTACATTAAAAAGGAGCTGTTTGAACCATCTATATAAGGAGAAGGCAAAATTGGGGCCAACAAATAATTCTGCGTATAAACGAAATATTATTTGATATACGAGCTACTCTAACTAATTATGGATAATAAATCAGGTATAAATCGGTATAAAATAAAATCACTCATAAATGCTTTTGTTGTTAGAATGTCGAGTTATAAAGAGGAAATGGAAAATCTTTTGTCGGCAAGCAATATCGTGATCCAAACTACTGATACACAGATACCTCCATCAATACAAGTCCCTTCAACTTCCAAACAAGCGTCTATAAAAAGCTTTACGATGACAAAAAAGTTACAAACCAAAACCGACATGGCTTTGGCTTTTTTCGTAGGTACAGAAATGATGCCTTATAATATAGTAGAAAAAGACGGTTTCAAAAAACTTGTACAAGTTTTAAATGGAAGCTATAAATTACCCAGCAGAAACACATTGTCACAAAAGTTAATTCCTAATTTGTACAATGAAACGCGCCGAGTTATTGAAGCCATTTTTAAACAAGCCAAATTGGATGAAGTTCATACTGCTGAAAACTTACGTAATAATATAAATCTTATTTTAAACGAGTGGAGTATTGAAGAAAAAGCAAATACATCGTTTACCAGATTACGGAAGTAATGTATTAAAAGTTATTAAGGATATGGGAATAGCCCATATATGTTGTTTTGGACATGCAATTAATATTGCAGTAAATAAACGTTTTGAAAATGCAAAAGTAAGCGAAACTATAGGAAAAATTTAAAAAATTCAGAATATTTTTGCACATAGTTGGAAAGCTGTTAGAAATTTAAAAATAATTCAGAAAAAATACAACACTAAGGAAATAAAAATTCCTTCCTTTTCTAAAACGCGATGGTGGTCTCTTTTAAATTTAATCAAGATAATTGTTCAACAAGAAGTAAGTCTATTAAAATTTTTACAAACTTATAATAATGGACATTACAAAAAGCAGATACTAAACGCTGACGATTTGAAACTCCTGAATGTTATCCTGGAATTACTAACTCCAATTCAAAACATTCCAGAAACTCTGTCTGTAGAAAATTATGTAACGGGATCTACCATTCTACATATTTCATTGGAATTAGGTAAAACATTGCTAGATGAATACGATGAAACTGAAATTGATGAAGACTTTGTAGAACAAAAAAGAGAAATAGCTTCATTAATTTTAAACACACTTAAAAATAGATATGAAAGCAACGAGAAAACTCATAAACTCTGCACACTGCCACCTTCATGGACCCACGTTTTAAAGGATACTTTTTTAGTTCTGCAGAAAACCAGATAATTGAAGATATAATATTAGTTACAACAAAAAGAAAAGCGGACATCCATCAATTTTTAAATCTATGAAAACTGTTGAAGTTGTGATGAAATGAAATGAAATCGAACAATATATGAATATACCAGTCATTGATACGGTGAAAATATAACGCACTTTTATTTCCTTTTCTCTTCCAATGTGCAAAAAAAGTTTCTCTGTATTCAAGCTTCCAGTGTTCCCTCTGAGCGAGTATTTAGCAAACGAGGCCAAATAGTAACTGACCTAAGAGCGTCACTAACTGGAGATCATATTGACCAGCTTGTTTTTTTAACTATGAATAAGACGTTTGTTAACATTCCTAAAAATTTATAATAAACATCTTTCAAGATAAAATTTTTTTTGTTTGTTTGTTGTTTTTGATTTTGCTTTTAAATGCATGACGAGTAATATTGTTATTTTAACGTGTATGTGCTGTCCTAATTTATTTGTTAGTCGAATTTTTCAAGGAAAAATCATTATATATATTATATTATATATATATATATATATATATATATATATATATATATATATATATATATATATATATATATATATATATATATATGTTTAAGCTACAATTCTTATTTTCGTCTCTCGAGCAACTGCTATGTATGGGTCCGGTTTGATTGAAAACAAATGAATATTTCGAGGGGTCGCAATGCAAAAAAAGTGGTTTTTGACCTTTGCTCACCTCTGCAGGTCAAACGAAAAGCGAATGAAAAATGAAATTTCACATATAGGTTCAATTAGTTGCGAGATGATTTCCTGTCTAAGGTCGAAACTTTCCATCTCCACCCCTCTCCATTTTATGGTCATTTTTGTTATATTTTCTTATTTTTTGGCCAGAAAAAGTTTAACTAGAGGGTTCGAACTTCGCATGCAAGTAGGGGTGATGTTGAAGAATTGTCTTTCTCAAGTTCAAAGTTTTCTTCTTCAGTTCTTCTAGCACAAAACGCCCGAAATCATTTTGATCGTTGTAATTATTGAACTGGACCGCCTCCTATTTAATAAATAATACGAGTATGATCGTTGTTAGGGTGATTTTTTTTACTTCCCATTTTCGAAATTTCTTGTCATTATGACAATTTCTTCTTTGTTGTCAATTGGAATTGAACAACAGGGTTCGAGAGTTCGAGACCACTAGGACTATTTAAATTATGAATTTTCATTCGAGAGAGAGAGAGAGTTAACTTGTGAAATGAAAAGTTATTGAGAAATAGCAAATTTTCCATATAAAGAAATAAGATTGAGAATTGATATCATTTCCAAGAAATTCATTTTATGGAAAGATTTGTTTGTGTATTACTTAAATTCTTAATTCGACGAAAAATTCGACTTTCGTGATGGAGCTCTGCTGCCCACGGCTTTTTTTATATATACAAGTTTTTAAATTTTTATCCCATTTTTATTTATACACCCATTGCAAACATTTTATTTATACAGTTTTCCTTATTTATACAATAGATTTAGGATCTTTTATTCATACAGTAGATTTAGATTTTTATTTACACAAAACAATTTTTAAGCTAGGATAAGTTTTATTTCATTTGCAATTTTAAAGTAGGATAAGCTCTTAATTTTTATTTATACAATAGATGTAGGTTTTATTTATACAAACTTTTTAAGCTAGGATAAGTTGGGCTGAGTTTTTATTTTATTTACAAATTTTAAAGTAGGATAAGATTAGGATAGGCTCTTTTAAATTTTATTTATACACTAGATTTAGGTTTTATTTGTACAAATTTTTTAAGTTAGGATAAATCAGGATAAGTTTTATTTCATTTACAATTTTTCAAAGTAGGATAAGTTTAGGATAGGGTCTTTTAATTTTTATTTATAAAATAGATTTAAGTTATTTTATTTATACAAACTTTTCAAGCTAGTATAAGTTAGGCTAAGTTTTAGCTTTTATCTATGTTCTTTTCTGTCTGTTTATGTATTTATTTATTTATTTATTTTACCACCTATTTATTTACTTACTTATTATTTATATATTTATAGTTCTAAACTGGAGAAAAGAAAACGAAGCAAAGCCGGCGAATGTGACGTCATGTTCGCTAAGAACGGTTCCACATGCATCAGGGGAGAAGAGGGTTGATTTTTAGCTGGTAGGCGCCAGTGGATGAATCCAGCACACCTGGGCACCTTCCCAGAAGTCTTTGGAAGATTTTCCCATCCACAAAAAAAAGGTTAAGTTAGGTTAGGTCACGCTGATGAAATGACAACTTGTTGTCCTCCCGGCGTACGCAATCCCAAGGATTTAGGAAGGAGGAGGGTGGTTTAGTGGGTGAGAGTCCCACACAAATTCACAGCATTGCACTTGCCCGCTGTGATTAGGTTAGGTTTCAACGATAAAAATTTTATTGTCTTTATTCCTTAAAAATTTGGTGCCAAGAAATTGTAAGGATTGTTCTATATCGTATATTAAAATTAAAGATCGGAACTATTGTGATAAAATACTAAATATCTTTTTCATCATTTTGAAGAGTTAAATTATGCAATTTATATACTTTTTTATGAAGAATAGCTTGAATGGTAAATAGCATCGCCCAAAATATAATCCATTGGTGTTCCAAAGATTTGTTGGTAATTTTTGTAATTACAAGAATAATATGTATTATTAAAAATGAACGTTATTTATGTGAAATCACTTAAAAGTGATAATGAATCTTAACCTAAAAGAATAGGATCCATATTATTAAAAGTTTCATTAATTGTAAATGAGTGTTTGATATTGAGGATGATATAATTTCATTGTTGTTGTTATTAAGTTTTGTCAAAATTTCAGGAAACCGAACAACAAGAGATTCAATTGTAGTGTTTATTGATATTAAAATACATCTGTCTAATAATGAAGGTTCATCAATTTTTTGTAAATAATAAAATTTTGTGGAAATATCGTTATAGTTTAATAGTGTTAAAATTAATCTTTAAAATAATTTTTATTATGTTAAAATAAGTCGAAAACGTGGCAACGCCGCCCAACATAAAGTTTTTTCTATTTTTGTATTAATTAGAAATGTGTTGTTGTTATATCGCCAATGAAAACCCAACTAACACATGTTTTAATATTATTAATAAATAATACAGTCCACACATCAACAATTAGTTTATTTGAACCAGCAAAGAATTTTAAACATTTTGGTCCTTCGAGCCGGATAAATATAAGATAGAAAAATATCTAAACAGTGTAAAAACTATCTGGAATTTAACAACAATCGAGTGTGTCCAGTGGCCCAGAGAAGTGGCGAAGAAAAATATCGAGCGAAGTAACAAGCGATAGTGACTAACTGACTGAACGACTGCAATTCAGGTACTTTTTCCATACAATTCCTATTTTATTCTATTTTTTCCTTTATCTTAGAATCATTTGTTCTATTTAATCAGAAAATGGTCGAAACTCTTCAATAAACTATTGAAAATTGATTCAATTATTTCAATAAAAATTACAATTTTAGCGGTATTTTACATCGCAACAAGATATACGACGTATTTTTCTTACAATTTTCAATTGAACAGTTTATAATAATACAATTTATTTTCTATTCAGTCTAGGCAATTTATAATACAATTTCATTAGTTTGATTTATAAAAATCACATGCAATTATTTTAAAAGATACAAATTACTACTTTACTTACAATTTTAAGCCTAGTAAGAAGGTACAATCAATGTTAAGCAATTGAAGTAGCTATTTCATCACAATTAAGGTGCAATTTTCTGTCGTAGGTTATTTTTTGATAATAAATTACAATTTAAACTGTAATAATGCCCCCAATAGAGAATATTGACCTCACAATTTTATACCGTAAAAGAGGTACAATTAAACAAAAACTTACATTATTAGAAAAATTCATAGATAAAATTAACGAATCAGTTCCAGAATTTAATGAAATACAAATGCGATACGACAATCACTTATTTATTAGATGAATGTGACAAAATCCAATCGATTATAGAGTCTGAATGTAAAGAGGATGACTTAGATGAACAATTCAATGAACGCGATACTTTTCAAGATAGATATTATGCTGCTTTTGATTTTTTGAAACAATTTATACAAACTTTACAACCACGTCTAGATACAAGCGTTGAACAAAATTCAAATTCAGTTAACAACATTTCGTCGAATAATTTTGATCCTCTTCAGAATGTTTTATTACCAAAGTTAAAATTACCTAGCTTTGATGGAGAGTTTCATCATTGGCTTCAATTTAAAACCAATTTTACAACTATCATATATGACAATACAAATTTGAATGAGAATCAGAAATTTCAGTTTTTAAAGGCGTCTCTAGAAGGGTATGCTTCTCGATTTATTGAAGGTTTAGACAGTACAGTCAAACCATTTGAAAGAGCTTGGAACCTTTTAGGTGAAAGATTTGATAAAAAACATTTCTTAATCGATAGCCATTTCAAGTCTATTCTAAGTGTGCAAAATATTGTTAGAGAAAATTATATACAATTCCGTAAGTTATTAATTCCAGTAAATTGGACAAAAATACGATTCGTGACTGGAAAGAAATGAAATATCATTCTGAATTACCAACTTTGGACGAATTTATGAATTTCTTGAAAGACAAATCTGACATTTTACAATGTTTGGACGAGTCTCAACAATCAACTAAATCCATAGGCAGTTTAAGTAAGAATAAGAACAATCCAGTACATATGCTTTTATCAACAAATAAATCATTGTCCTGTAATTATTGTAAACAAGCGCATACAATTTATAAGTGTCCTCAGTTTTTAGCTTTCAATGTTGATACAAGAATTCATAAAATTAAAAATTTGCACTTATGCGAAAATTTTTTACTTGCAGGTCATGATAAACAAAATTGTAAACACGGCAAATGTACAATATGCAAAAGGAAGCACAATACACTGCTTCACAAATAATATAATGTAGTACCCCCGGCAAATAATCCTTCTAATGAACCAACAACTTCGATGAATGTAGTTGTAAACCACAATAATTCAAACACGATTTTAAAAGCGGAAGCTTTCGCCAATTCACTGTTATCTACCGTCTCATGTCAAATTAAAGACAACCAAGGCAATTTTCATCAAATAAGAGCACTGCTGGATTGTGGAGCTCAATCCAATATAATAACTGAAAGGCTGTGTAGTTTACTAAATATACCATTGTTACCTACCAATGTCTCAATTTCTGGAATAGGTAAATCTGTATCTTATATAAATAAAAAATGTTCTATTTCTCTTTATTCTTGCGTTAATGATCATGAATATACAATTTCATGTTTAGTCGTCCCTGTAATAACTGGTAATATTACATTTGCTTATTTTAATCCTAGTACATTAAAGATACCGTAACATGTTCAATTATCTGATCCCAGTTTTGGATGTCCATAAGAAGTCGATTTATTGTTGGGCGCCAATATATTTTGGGATTTGTTATTAAACGAAAAAATAAAATTGGGAAATAATATGTTAGTTAACACTGTATTTGGATGGATAGTAACAGGTGGGCTTCCAATTAATAATAATAAAACAATCATGTGTAACCTTTCAAGTCATATTCCTGAAGATGACCAATTAAAGAAATTCTGTGAAATTGAAGAAATAAAAGATAGTAATCAATTTTTATCTCAAGACGATATTGTGTGTGAGTCTTTATTTAACGAAAACATAGAAAACAGTCAGTTTGTAGTAAAATTTCCGTTAAAATAATCCCCAGAGCTATTGGGCAGGTCTAAACCCGAAGCAATTAGAAGATTTAAGACATTAGAAAAACGGTTCGTGGATGTTCAATTTAAACAATTATACACCGATTTTATTCAAGAATATGAAACTTTAGGTCATATGACTAAATTAACTATTGAACCCGATGGAATTAAATACTTTTTACCACATCATGGTATTTTAAAAGAAATGAGTACGACAACTCGTTTACGCGTAGTTTTTGATGGAAGCTGTAAGACGTCTACAGGGTGGTCGCTTAACGATCTACAATATATCGGCCCTAAAGTTCAAAATGACATTATAAACATTCTTTTACGATTCAGAACATATAAATTCGTGGTTTCCGCTGACATATCAAAAATTTATCGTCAAATTATCATAGATCGAGAGCATAGACCTTTACAACAGATACTATGGCGTGATAACCCCAAAAGTAACTTTTGCACTTATCACTTGAATACAGTTACATATGGAACTCGATCAGCTCCATATCTTGCTATCAAGTGTATTAAGACGCTAGCGGAACACAATATGAATCAATACCCCAAAGCCTGTGAAACAATACTAAAGGACATGTACGTGGACGATTTGTTGACCGGTTCTAACGATTTAATAGAATTACAAAAATTATGCAAAGACATATATGATGTCTTATCATCCGCTAATTTCATTTTAAGAAAGTGGATTTCTAATAATTTTCAAGTAGTTTGTGGCTTCAAAGATGACAATATCTCAAATGCAATTTTAGATATAGGTGATAAAGAAAGTTGTAAAACTTTGGGAATCCAATGGGACAATAAAAATGACATTCTAAAATATACAATTAAACAATTTACCCATCGAAACACAATTACTAAACATCACATTCTTTCAATTATTGCTCAAATTTACGATCCTTTAGGGTTATTGAGCCCTTCAATAGTTATTGCAAAATTAATAATACAGAAATTATGGTCCCTACACATTAGATGGGATGAGCCTATTCCACAAGATATAGAACAAACTTGGTATCGATTTCAGAATGAACTTGGCAGTTTAAATCAATTATCTATTCCTAGAAATGCTATTTATTTAAACTATGTACTTACAGATGTCCATTGCTTCTGCGATGCATCGAGAGATGCATATTCATGTTGCATATACTTACGTAGTGTTGACGATAGCGGAAATTATAACGTTCAATTACTATGTGCCAAAACCAAAGTGTCGCCACTGAAGACAATAACAATTCCAAAACTTGAATTGTGTGCTTGTCTTCTAGGAGCACAACTAGTAAATACTGTGGTCAATGCCCTCAATTTAAAAAATATTCATTATTGTTTGTGGTCCGATTCTCAAGTCGCCCTATGTTGGATTAACACGGAACCCAATTTATTACAGACCTTTGTTGCTAATCGCGTATCTAAAATACAATCTCTCACGAACATTGAAAATTGGAGGTATGTTAGTAATAAGGAAAACCCTGCAGATTTAGCATCTCGAGGTATAATGCCTAAAATGCTGATGTCAAGTGCAATTTGGTGGAAAGGACCTCAATTTTTATTGTTACAATCATCAGATTGGCCAATTACTAATTTTTCAATTTCTAAACACGATCTCTCAGAACTAAGAAAATCTAAAACTATTTTGATCATATCACAACATACAAAAATTTGTGATTTATTTACAAAATTCTCTTGTTTACAACGATTAAAAAGAGTCAAAGCATATTGTATGCGTTTTATCAATAATGCACGAAAATCTGATACCAAAGTTATTGGCCCATTATCAGTTGAAGAATTGGAAAACACCAATACTATTTTAATTAAATTATCTCAAATGGAATCATTTTCCGAGGAGCTAGAATTACTTCGTAAAAACAAGCAATTAGATGCTAAACATAAATTTACCTCATTAGCGCTCTTTATTGATGAGAAAGGAATCATCAGATTTGGGGGACGATTAAAAAATACTTACTTACCATTTAACATCAAACATCCAATCTTACTCTCAAGTAAACACAATTTTACCAAGCTAATTTTTAATCATAAACATAGTCAATTGTTACACCCAGGACCACAACTACTATTAAGTTCGGTTCGACAATTCTACTGGCCTGTTGGTGGTTCTATATTAGCCAAACAAACAGTGAGAAATTGCGTGAATTGTTTCAAGTTCAATCCTATTCCATTTTCCTGTCCAATGTCAAACCTACCGAATGAAAGAATTAGACCTACGCTTCCATTTGAAGTGACCGGAGTTGATTATGCCGGCCCATTCTATATTTTGAACAAACCAGGTAAAGGAGCTAAACTTAAATGTTATTTGGCTATTTTCGTTTGTTTTTGCACTAAGGTAATACATTGCGAAATAGTAACTGATTTAACTTCCAACAATTTCTTAGCATGCTTAAAACGCTTTGTATCTAGACAAGGTATTCCCAAAATAATATATTCCGATAACGGAACTACATTTCACGGCACTTATTGAAAGATCTTAGTAAATTTTTATTTAACAATCAGGCCTCTATTGTCAATTCTACCAGTCAATATAATATACAATGGAAGTTTATTCCTCCGTACACCCCAAACATGACGGATTGTGGGAAGCAGCCGTTAAAAGTTGCAAATTTCATTTGAAGCGAGCTCTTATTAATAATAATGTGACTTACGAAGAAATGTGCACCTTAGTGATACAAATCGAAGGTATATTAAACTCTCGACCATTGTTTGCGCAATCAAATGACCCTAATGACTTATCACCCATTACACCATCCCATTTCTTAATAGGTCGAGTTCTGACCTCCATTCCCAACATTGACTATACTAATACCAACAAGTATCGTTTGACTCGATTAGAACACATCCAGAAACTCTACCAACAATTTTGGCGAAGATTTTCAAGACAATATATTTCTCAGCTACATCAGCAGTACAAGTGGAAAGACGCCCCATCAACTATTTCTGTGGGCACTTTAGTCTTAATAAAAAACACCCTATATCCACCATGCCAATGGCCAATGGGAATAATTAGGAAATTATTTCCCGGAAGAGACGGCATTACAACAGTTGCTGACGTCCAAACCCATAAGGGACTAATTATTCGTTCCATCAGACATTTGTGTCCATTACCAAGACAAGAAGACATAGACAATTAAATCGATTTATTGCAATCTTAATACAGTGATAGACTTTGTAAACATAGGTATATATTATCAAGTAAATTTCTACAATAAGCTGTTTTGAAGGCATCCCTTCAAAGAGGGGGCTATTATGTTAAAATTAATCTTTAAAATAATTTTTATTATGTTAAAATAAGTCGAAAACGTGGCAACGCCGCCCAACATAAAGTTTTTTCTATTTTTGTATTAATTAGAAATGTGTTGTTGTTATATCGCCATTAAAACCCAACTAACACATGTTTTAATATTATTAATAAATAATACAGTCCACACATCAACAATTAGTTTATTTGAACCAGCAAAGAATTTTAAACAAATAGTTTACTAATTTTTCTCTAGTTTTATTCTCTATTTTTTGTTGAAAACTTGCATTAATTTATTGCAATTAACAAATATTCTAAAAGTTAGATCATTAGTAAGTTCTTTATATGATGTACAATTATCAATTCTCTATGTATAAATCATAATATTGTTGTTTCTTCATTATAAATATGACAACTTGAAACAATAATTACGCCTATATTCAGAAACAACATATATTCCAATAACACAGTACGTAATATGTATGTATATACATATAGTATTCCCAATATGCAAAGTATATACCATAAGTCCCATATATGTGACACTTATTTATATTTATCTGTGTAGATACTCGTTATATTCATAAAATATTCAATTACCGATATGAATTTTCATATGCTGGACATATCAGTAGAAAGGATATAATATATATAATAATATATAAATATTTTCAACCTAAAATATACATAACCTTTTGATACCTTTATGTATATCTATAATATATACTTGAATGTACAGATAATGAACGTAGTTCTATAATCTATAATTTTATTATTTTTTCATTATGATGATAACAGGACGTGGCAACACCGAGATTGAGTGGTATAATTTTAATTCTTAGTCGTGGAATAAGCTTTACAAAAAAATTTGTTATTGTCTCGGAATTATCGGTATTATTCAACACATAGCTGCTGTTTATAACCTAAAATTTTGTCTTTTGTGGTTGTAGTTAATTTTCATTCTTTTTCACTTGCTAATTATTAGGGATAACCCGCACTGATATAAAATATCTGTTTTGCGATCAGAATTCAAGTAAAAATAGAAGTATTATACTGTATTTTTCAAGACGTGAGTGAACTAAAAAATAAAAGATTAAAAGCTTATGTATCTCTTATTACTGACAATCTCCCATTTGTAAATTTCACAACAAACTGTGTACCGCAGTTGTTTGTTACACGAATATATGGATATCCGAACAATAACTTATGGGGGGCCATAATTCTTACCATTGCAGTCAGCCGTTGGATTCACTGAAAATTCTAATAATGAAAATAAAAACTTATCGTTTACTCATAATTCTAATCAAAATCACAGTTATTTTTATATTATATTTGTTAATGCACAAATAAAATATATACAAGTAAAAATAATTATCCCAACATTTGAATACAAAACAAAAAATTTATTAATATTCTATTATAAGTTAAAGTTTTTCACCACTCAAACTCTGCGATTAAAATGGTTGTACGAGCGCTCAGTAGTACAACAGTTCAGTTGCAATTATCTTGTTTAATAAATCTTTTTTTTTTTGGTCCTTTGAACTGGATCTGGAATTTGGAACTTTGTTGAAAATAATCTTTAAAACATTAAAACTTGAGTAAATAACAATATTTATTTCTGGTTCTGTGCCCGAATCTCGGCAACACTGCATCGTATCACATCGTCACGGCACCTTTTTTTGCTCTCTTCAAGAGTTGGAGTTTGTTTTATTTTTTTTTTGTTTCTTTTACGACGGCATTTACAAAGTCGCCGTTCACTTGAAAAATTATTTCCAATTCTTCTGCATACCAAATTTTAATTGACTTTTATTTCAGAGGTTATAAAATGAAATATTTTATCCACGACTGTTGTAAAATGTACCCATAAAACGTCTGTTCGCTCGACCTCAATGCTACTATAATAAAATGATAATAAAATTGAGAAAGTGAATATTCTGTCGTATTTTCTAAACGGTTCAAGTAAATAACGGTTATGGACTTTATTAGAAAAACATACTTTTTCCAATGAAAATAAATGAAAACAAAAATGGTCTTTAGAATCACGTTAGTGCTCGTTGTCAATATCTAGCACCTGTCTTCGAATCCACACTACTGATTTATTTTGTTGGGTATGAGAAATCATACCCCAACCAACCGGGTAGATAACAAAAAATGCTGCCACGAACTACATCAAAATATGCTTCAATTCCTAAACCAGATTCGAATCAGGAACTTGCATGAAACGAGCATCTGCATTGATATATCAGCGACTTGAAAAATATGCATGCATGTTTCTTAATTCACAATGCTTTTCGATACAATGTATAAATCGAAGTATTGAAACAAAATAAATGTGTTCAAACCTGTTAACAATATTGTCTGTGTACGTAGATTTCTCAGTGGTTTGATATTTTGCGTTAAATTGAATTTAAAAACCCATCTAAAATGGTAGTAGAAAATCAACATGACTATTTTTAACACACCAGATATTAGACAAATTGCTGAAGTTGCCCCAATAAGTTTATTGTCAAGAAAAGTATAAAATATCGCGTATAAACCTTAATCGAACTGACTTAAGAAATTATTAATAACCCTATATAGATACCATAATCTTGTAAGATTAGATCTGTAATATTTGTTAAGCTAAGCAACATAGATTTTGTGTTAATTATTATGAGATATATGATTATTACAATTTTAGATAACTATATACTGTGTATAAATGAACAATAATATATTGTATGGACTATTTTTTAAAATATAATAATAATTTTTTTAATAATGTAAAAAATTTTCCAAAAAAAAACTTCAACAAAAATATTTAGTTGTCGTGGATAAGGTATACAATTTCTGTATAATGTATTTTTTGTATAATGTTCAATAAAAAAAAGAGTACTTTATACCATGTACATAATACCTTATTTTTATTCTGTTAAAATAAAATTCTTTGCTTTTTACGAGTATCCTACCGGCACGCCTTTGGCACACTATTTTCAGTGTTTGTGAAGGGATAACAATAGGATAAACCCATATATTGACCCCAACCCGGGTGGTACTACCTGTACTTGATAAAAAAAAAATTTACAATGAAATAAATACCAAACTATGAAAGTGGCTTAAATATTCGTTGGGTCACTCTGTGGTCCCCCTGCATACCGAATGAGGTTTTATTACTCTATGCCTTTCTGAAATAAACTCCAACCATATAGACCAGAGAATAGTGGCGCATTCGATTGCAAAATTGTAATTTTTTTTAAATGTCCGGGAGGTGTTCCTGATTATAAAAGTGTACGATGACACTTGTTATCTTTTGATGTTATTGTTTAAACTACTAAAAACTGAATAAGGCAGAAAAGATGTGTTTTTGCAATTAATTAATTTTTTTATATTCTTTACAATATTTCGAATGAAAAATGTCCTTACACCTATTATCATATCTCCAACCTATTAATTAAAATGTTATAATTTTTAATTTTTTATCAAATATTTTATCCTAAACAGATAAATCTAAATATATTTGAAGAATTTTGTTTTTTTATATGTTTTATTTATGTTATAACAATATGCTCCCTACACGCAGACACTTTCGAGAGAGAAGTATTTCTATCTCACTCCCATCTCAATGTTTAAGAAGAGTGAGAGAAAGGCCGAGGCCGCGCTTTAAAAATTGTTTGCTATTTTTCAGCAGTAATACGTTAAAAAATATTCTTACTGCTTTTAATATTAATCTATTAAATTTTCCAATTTATTGTTATGTGTAATGAAATTTATATTTGTTATTAAAATACATAATATAACTTTTTTTGGTGATTGAAGTTAACAGAAACATTTATTTTCAACTTTACTTTTTATATATGAAAAAATCATTATCAGATACCGTCTAAGAAGTAACCTTTTTTGAACCCAATTTTCCAGTAAGATAAAAAATGACAAATACAATGTGTCCACGTAACTTGGCAGCATATGGGAAACTTTTTTATTATTCATTTTACGAAAAAAATTATTCTTTATAAAAAGTTCTGCATGGTCCAAAACCTAAAATGTGATTTTTGCTCTAGAGTAAAGTACCTTTCTTTTTGACAATATCGAAAATTGTTATGAAGAATTAAAAATAGCTTTCAAATATTCAACATTATTTATTTACATCAAAAAAATATGTTTTTCTATATTTTCTCTGCGATGACGTAGTAAATTTGAATTTACACATTAATACATAATTAATCTAGGATGCACTGGCACTTTTTAAAACCGACAATTAAAGTAGGCTTTGCGAACTGTCTAAATATCGAACATACAAAAAAACATCAACAATCGTATTTCAAAAAGTGCCACGGTATAAACAATTTTTTTAGGCAGTCTAACAGTGTTTTTCATAGTTTTTAGAGATCCGTATTGTACAGTTTTATGTTTCGACAGACGCATTTTTTTATGAAAAATTAGACATGCCACCAACATTAAGTCTGGAAGAGAAAATTGAGATTGTGCTAATAGTGGGTGATAAGTATAAAACATTTCGAGAAGCAGCAGACATTTTAAATTTCCGACATCCAGATAAAAATATTCACAATGAAACTTTAGAAAAATATTTATTAAATTCAAGACTTATGGAGATGTACATAATAAATTTAGCAAAAAACACCAAAGCATGGCAGAAAATAATGACGTTGCGTTGCATGTAATGCTCTCTGCAACTGAGCATCGTAAATATCCTTTGCGAGAAAGGGCATCTTCATTGCCAATGAATATAAAAAAAATTAAAATTTCAAAGATTCTAAATAAATACAAATATCACCCTTACAAACCTCAAAATATTCATACTTTAAGACCAGGAGATAATGATAGACGATTTGAATTCTGCTGTGACATACTGGGAATCTTAGTAGATAACCCATTTATGTCAAGGTGTATTATTTTTACGTATGAAGCAACATTTTCATCAAATGGGACAGTTTCTAGCCAAAACTGTCGTTGGTGGAGTGATACAAATCCACATTTTACGTTGAAAACTCAGGACCAATATTCGTTCAAAACAAACGTGTGGTGCGGAATGTATAAAAATCAAATAATTGGACCTTTTTTATCCGAGAAACCTTGAATGCTGATTATTTGTGCTTTTTAAACAATGAAATAAATGATTTTCTTGACAACCTTCCCTTACTTGACCGTCAGCAGGATGGTGCCCCATGTCACAGCAGATTAGATGTACGTCGATACATTGAAAATATTTTGAATGAAAGGGTTTTTCATAATTTTTCGGAAATTCCTTGCCCTTCACGGTCTCCAGATTAACCCCACTGAGGTTGCGTAAAGCAAAAAGTTTACCTTCAAAAGCCATTTCAAGATGTTGACCATTTAGAGAGAATAGTTGCAGAATCGGTTCGTAATATAACTTCCCATATGGTTAGCAATGTCTTAAAAGAATTTTGTAAAATAAAAAAAATAAACAGAAATAGAGGATATGTGGAGGCATTAGTAAATTGAAGATAGTGATTATTCATTAGTATTTATTGTAACAAATTAAATTATGTATACAAACTTCATTTAAATGCATCGTTAGAATGTTACAACCTAGTGATTAAGCAACTTAAAGGTTATCAATGTTCGATGAAAAATGGAGATTTTAATTAAATTGTTTTTAAAAGATTATTTACAATTGTTTAATCAACTCTATTATTAATAAATGCAATGCATTAATGTGCACACTTAAATTTCCAACGTAATCGCAGAGAAAATGTAGAAAAAAATAATTTTTTTATTGTAAATAAACAATGTTGAATATTTGAAACGTATTTTTAATAAAAATAACATCTTTTCTTTATAACAATTTTCAATATTGTCAAAAAGAAATGTACTTTACTCTAGAGCAAAAATCACATTTTTTGACAAACCTCGTATACTGCTTTAAAAAATTAATATCTGATGATTGAAATTAAGTTTTTGGACCATGCAGAGCTTTTTATAAGGAATCACTTTTTTTCGTAAAATTAATAATAAAAAACTTTCCCATATGCCGCGAACTTATGTGGACGTATACTTGTGACCTATGAAAAATTTCTACCTGTTTCAATGAACATTGTTGGTTTACTGGGGTCATAAAATTATATGATTCCCAAAATACCTATCTACTTTCATTATTTTACAGAAAAAAATATTTTTTTTCGAGGCAAAATGTTTCTGATAACTTCAATCGCCAAAAAAAGTTATATAAAATATTTTAATAATAAATAAAAATTTCATTGCAAAAAATGCATCTTTTCTGACTTATTCAGTTTTTCGTTGTTTAAACCAGGGATATCCAAACTTTCCAGCCTTAGGGTCATACTGATTACTCCAGTAAGTTCCGAGGACCAAAACCATATTATCATTGTTGCCGGTGGTAAAAAGTTAAATACTCCACCGATGAAAAGAAAGTCTGAAAAAGTACGCAACGTTTAAAAAAGGCTGCAAATCGGACTAAAGTCCGCAAAACGGCAACACTGCATATTATTAATTTTCCTGTCATTATCTGTAATCTCTAGATTAGTCGCAGAGTACGAGCCATGAGGAATAACGTGACACCACATATGGTGGACACAAGCGGAAATAGGTAGTACTTTCTATCGCTAACAGATGGCGCTAATAGCACGTACAGAATAATCTCGTTGGTTCGAGAAAGTTCTGGTGTCTTCCACTCACTTCTAGATGGCAGTTTTTGGAATATATAAGAAGGCTAGTGGCGCAACCACAAGTCAGTTCCTATGACACTGTTTTGAAATAAAATAGTGCGTACCTCCTTAAAACGTGTTTGTGCGTGTGCGTGTTTAAGACATCTTTGTAACAGTATTTTGATTTGAAATGTTGCTTTTGTGTGTGATTTAGTAGTATGGAAAAGAAGCGAAAAATTGATAGTGAATGCAGAAAATTCAAAGATCAGTGGAACATTCAGTATTTGGTAATTGAGTCCAGTAACAAGGCGCTATGTTTGATTTGCAATGAATATGTTCTCAACGAATATAACATTAAACGTCATTATGAAACAAAACATTTTCAAAATTACTCAAAATATACAGAAAGTTTGCGGATAGAAAAATTCGAAGCTATGAAGCGCGGATTGAAATCGCAGCAATCTTCATTTACAAAACTCAAAACTGAACAAGAGGCTGCAACTCGTGCCAGCTTTCATGTGGCTCTTGAAATTGCAAAACGTGGAAAACCATTCACCGATAGAGAAATGATCAAAGAAAGCATAATTGCAGTAGCCGAAGAAATGTGCCCTGAAAAGGTAAATTTATTAAAAACTGTCAGTATGTCAGCAAACACTGTGGCTCGAAGGGTAGAACATCGCTGAAAATATATCCTCTCAATTGTTAGACAAAAATGGACATGTTGAGTGGTTTTCTTTGGCCTTGGATGAGTCAGATACTGCTCAGGTGTTGATTTATATTCGAGGAGTAGATAAAAGCTATGAAGTGCATGAAGAACTTTTTGCTATGTATAGTATTCATGGCAAAACTACTGGTACAGATATTTTTAAAGGAGTTGGAATGGCCATTAATCAAAAGAACCTTCGATGGAAAAACTTGAAATGTATTACAACTGATGGAGGCAAAAACATGAGTGGGAAAGATAAAGGAGTGGTCGCACTTATATCAAAGGTTGTAGAAAATGACGGTGGCTCAAAACCATTAGTCTTACATTGTATCATTCATCAACAGTCTTTGTGCGGAAAATTTTCAGATATGTCTGAAGTTCTGAAACCAGTCATATCAACTGTTAATCTTTTGGTCTGAATCACCGACAATTCCGTCAATTTATTGAAGAGATTGGAGAAAATGACTTACCTTATCATACTGCCCTACGTTGGCTTAGTTGTGGGAAAGTCCTTCAGCGCTTTTTTGAACTTCGGGCAGAGATTGAAATTTTTTTGAATGAAAAGCGTCGCCCTCTTACTGAATTACGCATGGCTGTGGAAGTTAGCATTCTATGTTGATTTGACAAAACATTTGAACGAACTGAAATTGAGATTGCAAGGAGAAAACCAGCATCTTCCTGATTTATACACTAATGTCAAATCATTCCGAAAGAAATTGATACTGTTTCTATCACAACTACGAAGTAAATGTTTTTCACATTTTAAAACATGTGAAATATTCAGCCACACCACTGAGACTGAGTTTTCTATCGATTTTGCAATCGAAACTTTGAGTGTTTTCTCGGACTTTGATGCCATTGCAAATCAAATTAAGATTTTTCAGAATCCTTTTGATACTGACATTGAAACCCTAGCCCCGGAACTTCAAATGGAAATGATTGATCTACAGTGCAGTGATATAATTAAGAACAAATATCAAAAGTCATCTTTGCTGGAATTTTATAAGAGTCTTCCACTGAAACAATTTGATAATTTGCATAAATTTGCTCGTGGGCTGTTTTCTGTTTTTGGTACTACTTATTTGTGTGAGAAGACCTTCTCCAAAATGAAGTACACAAAAAATGTTTACAGATCTAAATTAACTGATAAGCATCTTAAATCTCTTTTAATAATTGGTACAAGTAAAATTAGTCCACAACCACAAACTATTGTCAGTGGAAAATTCTCAATTACATGAATCCCATTAGTATTTCATATGTCATTATGCTTGTTATAAGTTATGTTTTTATTTAAAATGTATAAAATGTTAGTTGGATTCATTTCAATAATTTGTTAGGTATTATATACTGAAGTTAAATTTTCTGCATATTATACATGTCTTTACTCATTACAATTCTGTGTTTCTTTATCCAACTTATCATAAAAACAATAACAGTAAGACTACAACAATGTTATGAGTAATTAGCCCATGACCATATCAATATAGATGTCATATTAATAATTATTCAACATAAAATTAGAATACTTCAGTAAACTAAATTTAATTTACTATAAAAAATATGTTCCCTAAAAGGAGTTTTCAAGTATGCTAGCTCTCCGCGGGCCGGACAAAATCTGTTCGCGGGCCGGATGTGGCCCTCGGGCCGTAGTTTGGAGAACCCTGGTTTAAACAATAACATCAAAAGATATCAAGTGTCATCTTACACTTTTATAATCAGGAATACCTCCCGCACATTTAAAAAAAAATACGACTTAAAAAAATTTGCCAACGAATGCGCCACTATGCCCTTTAATAATATGTATACACATTTCGATTGTATAGTTCTTCCAATATCAGTTGTAGATTATAAAAACAAAAATATGTATATCTTATGCAAGAAAGTATTCGTTAATAGGCAATCGAGTTTCGTTTAAACAGGGTACCAGACATGAACTGAGCCCTTTTTGTAGCTCATTCGTTTTTTTTTTCTGGAAAACGAAATTTCAAAGCAAAAACCATAAAGGAAAATGAATTCTTTGCAAATGAAACAAAAGAAAAAAACATTTCAATTCCAAAGTATCTTTATAAATAGTAATGGTCAGTCAGGAATCGTCTGAACTAGAGTCATCATTTGATTCAATTATGATGGGTTGTAAAGAGAGTGACACCACACACTCAACTTCTTTGATAACATGTTCAACACAGTTTTTCCAAAGCTCTTGGCTGTCTGTCGCTAGAACTTCATTTGCGAGTTATAAAATCTCTTTACTCAGTTTTGGAGACTGATTACATTTTCGTAATTCTGATTTTATATTTACCCATATTAGCTATATAGGGTTAAATATGCAATAGTAAGGAGGTAGTCTGAGAAGAGTATGACCCTGTTCTTTGCAGAGCTTGTCAATATAATAAATTTTCTTCAACTTTTGACCTTTAATAACAGTAAGCAATTCTTTGTTTGTTGGGCTTTTTTACGATCGCTGACAGGAATAGGATTTTCAGACAAAAATTCTAAAATTTGAGCTTTGTTACTACTACAATTTGGTAACTGAAGGAGTTGTCGTGAGTGGTAAGATGCGTTGTCCATAACGATTACTCACTGTGGTGGAATGTTAGGTAAACTCTGTTCATCAAATCAGTTTCAATAATTCTGCTGTCATATCTTCATGATAATAGGCTGCACAGTTTCCAATTTTAGCAAATATTTATTAGGTATTAGGCACGAAACCATCTTTGCTTCCAGCGTGTACTATTATAATGCGTTTCCCTTTAGAACATGGCCCATTCAAACAGCAATTTTTACTATTTTCAACACAACCGCAATTCACTACATCGTGTTTCATTTAGATAAATTGTCTATTAGAGCTTCGATAGTCTTTTATCTGACGCAAATAATCTTGTCGCCATCGAACGATCATTGACGATTCGGTTATTGCCATCCGTTTATTCAGTTTTTTTTGTTTCAAACCACATGCTGACAAAACTAACGCAATGTTTCTATTAATTGGTATAATTGTATTCTGGATAATCTGCCACCTTTTGTCGTATTACTTCTAATGTCGCAGACCTGTTCTCCTTACATAAACTATCCCTACGTATAAAATCTTGAGTAACTTTGTCAACTGAATTCAGTTTTTCTTAACATGTTTTTCGGTTCTGTGACTACTCGATAAATAGAAAATTTATTTACTCTTGTTAATTCAGCAATTCTTATTGTGATTGCATTATCAGATTTTTCTTTTTTAAACATTCGTATATACTCGTATTTAAAATAAATTGCTGTATTTGTATATCTTATTAAATTCATACCTGTCTTTATTCCCACTGCACTGTGCAATTTCATTGTCTTCATTCGCCTATAGTCTAAAAAACTCCATATTTATAATTATTTTAAGAAATTTATGAATTAAATAAATTTTACCAAGCGACGATAATGTCCAGCAAGAATATTTCGAAGAAATTGTGAACATACAGCTTCGGCAAATAGAAATTGATTTATGGTTAAGATTCCATGTTTTCATTGGTAAACCGTGTAGATGATAAGACCACGTAGATTGACGGTTTGTTAGATATTTATACGGGGAGTAAACATTGTTCTTTCATTTCTTAATTTAGTATGAATGTCGTGCGTATTTATGAATTATTGATTCATTCTCGCATAACTGTCTTGCAATTGATATTTGAAAAGCTATACTTCGCTCGGTGACCAAAGAGGACATTACGCAAAAAGATTTTACCTCTTGAAATAAAAGCTGGTATAAAAACTCACATTAAATCTTTTCCGCTTGTATCTGCTCGTTACTACCGCTCAGATTCAGAAAGGAAGTACTTGCAGCTAGATTTAAATATCAGTATATATATATATATATATATATATATATATATATATATATATATATATATATATATATATATTGTTATGGTATGAATATATCCAAAACAAATTATTAAATAATAATAAGATATAAATAAAGCAGTTTATCACAATAAAATAAATAACATTCTTTATATTAAGTTTTGGCCAACACTATATTCTAAATTCTTATTTAATTTTGACAAATCCTGTATAATCAAAGAATTTAATCCATAAATTGACAGATAAAAACAGGAGCACCAACTTCAAAAATTTGTGTGACATACCAACATAAATTTTAAGGTTATAAATGATAAAATTTAAAAATTTTGACAACTGCAATGATAAAATTAATAACATAGGAATGAAATAAATACAACAAAGAAATTATAGAATAATATTATTTGAATAAAGTCACAGTAATTTAAAAATTTAGAAATGACAATTTAGTAACTAACTTTTAAAATGAATATCATGGGTTAAATAAAAAAAAATGAATAAAAAAAAAGAGAAGGAAGAAGAGAATCAACAACGGGGAAAAAATTTGTTTTGGCAAGAAAAGAAAAGAGTAAAATAATTTTAATTGAAATTTAAAAAATTAAAATCTTGATAAAAAAGGCATAAAATATTGAAAGGATTGATAATTAATAATTGTATAAGTGTAGTAATAAGAAATTAGTGAAAACAATTAAATAAAGTGAAATAAGTGAGAATACTCACAAAGGGACAATTTCCAAGATAAAGAAGTTGTGAAAAGGAAAAGAACAGGAGTGGAACTACAGCGGAGTATCTGTTTATTCTGCAAGGCCGTAACAATTTCCAATAAAAAAAAAATTAAAAATACAACATAACAAACACTTAAGGTACTGTTCTATTAAGTTTAAGTATTTCTTTTAGTATATAATATTTGAGTTCACATTTCCATATAATTTAGTTTTATGAGTGTAATTATGAGTATGAATGAATGAATGAATGTTTGTAAAATAAAATAATTGTAAAGGCTAGTTAAGAAATTGTATATTTTGAATATTTTATTCATTATAAAGAACAGACCCGGTCTTAAAACTATTATAATCTGACCTTATAACCATAATAATTTATCGCAATAAAATTTTTTAATTTGACCTCACAATATAATACCCTGAGAATAAAAAAAAATAATAATAACATAATAAAATAAAGAAATTCAAATAATTATTAATGGCGCCCAAATTAAAATCTGATTTTATTTAAAATAAAATTTATAAAAATAAACATTACACACTATTAATACCATAACAATATATATATATATATATATATATATATATATATATATATATATATATATATATATATATATAAGCTTTGACGATGAGTTTCGAGTTGTTCCTAACCACTAGACGGTCATCTAATAAACAGTTACAACTTCTATACTCGACTCACAAAACCATCAGCAAACTAAAGTACTTTTATGCCAGCATCCAAGGAGACTAAAACTATAATCTTAATTTCTTTTCCATAATTTTGTTAACTTTTTGTATTTGAAAATTTTTAAAAATTACATAATTTTTTTTGTTTTTATTCCTATAGTACAAGACATGTATATAAAAAATGTAATAACAACCAATATATACATATGGAAACAATGAATTGTCAGTTACCTAGTTATCTACATAGCTATCATGTGCCCCACCGCAGCCAAATGTATACACAACAACACAGCTAGAACAACTAAACAACTGAAATATGTATCCAAACAATGTTAAATCCCAACAAACAATATCTCAATAACCCTTCTCTGGAATGATCTTCCTCCCTCCACAACACCGCATATGCTATCCATAAAAACCACAAACACAAACTCTGTACCAATACAAACTCCCCAACCAATCGAGGTATACCAAAGCGAGCTGTAGTTACTAAAACAGTCGATTTCTTCATTAGATTATATGTTTTCCCCAATATTAAATTATATTTTGAGTTCTTATCCTCATATATCGTTTTGATTGTAACATATTTCCACCATTAGGTCTGCCAACTCTTTACATCGTCTATCAAAATCGTCATCTGACAACTCTGGAGCTAACGTTACTTTGTATAGATGGAATTTATTATCACGTAAAATTTTCATTACGGATGTTCTCTGGATATTTGTCTAGTACTCAAGTGTGGATCGTTTTCTAACAGGAAAAAAACATATAAAGATTTTTTTTCTGTTGATGCAGATTTGGATAAATCTTTTACTGAACCACTTTTTTACTAATTTACTGCCAGTGGATCTTGTTATAGGATTTCGGTTAGGATATAAATTATTAAAGATATTAGACGTTTCTTGTCGACTTCTACGCCTATCACCATATCCTAATATGATTAAAATATCAATTCGTTCTATTTCAGATAAACGATTCATTATTCATTGTGACTTTCAATAAACTTAAATAATACTAATTTATTGAAACTTCGATTATGGATTATTTTAACTTCGGTGGAGATAACGCAAATGTAGCTATAACTCCGAAATCATGGCATTTAGGTATAGGGAATATTAGATGAAAAATAAGTATTGTATTTCTTAAGGATTTCGGAAAATATACAGTGTGATCCATTTGAAATAACAAAGTTCATTATTTTTCCAGAAAAAGGAAAATTTATAAAAATCGGAAATACCGTTTCCAAAATAATTGAGGGGTTCCATACATAAAACTCACAAAATTTTTCTCTGCATAATTCAAACAAAAGTCTTGCAGCCCCCTTGAAAATAGCATATGCAAAGTAGGAGAATCTTATTCAACTCTTGTCTTTTATTCCACCGATACATCAAAACCTTGCCCATTAAAAAACTAAAAATAAGAGACAAATTTTGGACCAAAGGGGTCCAAGTGATTTTTGTTTTGAAAAAATACAAAAATGTACTTTCCGTCAGGTGAAAATATACGAAATGTTGCACAGATATAACAATATTCAACTAACTTTGACTTCCAATATCTCCAAAGAAAATGACACTTAGACTCTTTTGGTTCTTACCCCTTCCATTCTGAGTTTATTCAATTCTGACATTTAATGATTCATGCGCTCTCATATGTTTAGCAATCGTATCACTCAATTTTCTTAAGTTTTTATCCAACTTCCCTGGAATAAGCAGAGACCTCCCATATAATTATGAATTAACAATTTTTTTATTTTGAATGCGGTTTTTTACTAAATCCCAAGCATTTTCATAATTGTCTGCGACAAACTCTAACGATTTTACTACCTGTGATGCAGAACACCTCAAAGTAGACCCCAAATAATTAATATCTTGTAACTTTGGATTGTTACGAATCAAGGAAACATATAAATCATGAATTATCCAGTCCTTAAAATAGAATTAAGGTTACAAAAATTGCGATAGAGCTAAAAATTGGTATGAATGTTCAGAATTCTATTATAAATGAATTGTGAAAAGTCCCCATCAATCCCCCTTGTGCAAAAATAGGTTTTTCGTATGTATTGTATCTACAGTACTATACTATAAGTAGTTTATTCGTAATATGCACGCGTTTCCACACCACCTATGAGGTTGAATACTTGGCACTTTTTTTTAACGTGGTTTCCCCGGTAGGCCTACTATTCCATGACCTATTTTGATCCTATTGAATTCAAATTGAGTATTGAAAATGATGAAAGCTGTGTAAATTATGTAATATATAAATGAAAAATTAATTTGGAAAAATTATTCTATTTCTTTTTCGTACCAAGCTTGATATAAAATATCATGGAGACTATCAATAAAACATACAAATTGTTGATGATCCTGATTTTTCTGTAATAATAATTTCATCACCATACTCCAACTTCAATCGCATTTCAATGGTTCTGTTATGTATTGTTGATTTTTTACAATATTTTTCAATTCGTCTGATGTACTCTAATATACTTAAATATTTCTCTCATCGCAATATTTGTAGCTTCATCTTGAGGACAACCGACTTTACCCCCAGTGATAGGTTTCAAAAAAGAATTGTAGCAATCGTTATGATACTTAGCCTCGGCAGTGACTAAATCATATTCAAATTCAATTCCAGCAGCAACAGCTTTGGCTACATAATCACAACGAGTTTTAGCTATAGTTAGAGTTAGTTAGTCTTTTAACGAAAGTGTAGTCACTTTAAAAATATTACGTCGGTATTGCAGTGCTTTTTTCTTCTCAAACTCTTCATTTAATTCATTGCCGCAAAATAAACAACACTGATTGAAGCAAAATGTCGTTTTACTTACTCGTACTCTAGTTCGAGGAGGACTTATTTTTGATGAACCAGCTTCTTCATCTTGGAGCAGTCTTTTCACGGCATCAATAATTTTTTCGACATTGCACATGAATTTTTACAGATGTCTGATCTTTCAGGTACTCCGAAAACTCATCGCCTCTTTCAATACTTGCATCAATTAATGCTTCCATCCAGTGATCAACAGTAACAACTCCACTTTCAGTCAAAGGTTGACTACAAATAAAGCAGAATTGAGACATTTTTTTTAAACAATAAAATGCACAAACTTCCTTACAAAATATAAGCGATAGCCACGAGTTGTGACTACTAAGGAATGCTTACGACTAACAGTATTTTGTTGAGTATGAGACCTTTGAAAAGGAGCAAGTATAAGAGCATCGCCACGCTAACAATTGAATGGAAGACATGAGATGTTACTTAAGGCCATGCGACTAAATGACAATGGGGGCGGAGTTTTTGACGTTCATTTGTGTTCTAAGAATTTTATAATTTGTATGTATGAGACACAGGGACTTTTTACTCGTATAACGGTTCAAAAATGTATATAAAAGTACATTAACGTGCATATTACGAATAAAATATTTTTTCCAATTCTTTCAACCGCTATATCACGGAAATGGCAATACTTATGAAAAAAAGTGTGGATACATTTTTTAATTTATAATTAATTTAATTATTGTTGTTATTTGTTACACGGCAGTGTTGATTAAAATCAATCTAGGTCTTTATATACATTTTATTTACATCTTCATATATATATACATCATCTATCACTTATATCTTATAAAACCAACCATGTGCTAAAAAACCCGGTAAAACCATATATTAACTTAACCTTACTTTTCTCAATAATAATCAACTACAAATCAAGCGCCATCTCTATAAGAAAGCATTAACTTGAAATAACTCCTAAAGATTTCTATTATAACACCCTCTCTTAATGCGCATCTTATAGAGTCTATAAATTAATATACAATCATATTCAAAATATCACCTATATTACATGAAATTAACAAATAAAATAAAATTAACCCTCTCTCGTTTCAAAATCTAAACCTAATTGTTTACAATTTGAGTAAAATTGTGGTTTTTGCAATCCTTTTGTTAATAAGTCTGCTAACTGACATTTTGTATTTATATATTCAAGGACAATACAATCATTTTTTACATTCTCATGAATAAAGTTATATTTTATGTCTATGTGTTTGACACGTTTATTATTCTCAGGATTTTTAACAAGTGCAATACAACCCTGATTATCTTCAAATACTTTAAAAAAATTCACATCAAGATTCATATCTTTCAATTCAATCTTTTTAACCACAAAGAATCCTGGACAGCAGCACATAAAGCTATCAACTCCGCTTCAGTACTGGACAATGCAACACAGTTTTGCTTTCTGGTTACCCACAATACTGTATTACCAAAAATTTTAATAATGTACCCCGACACTGATCTTCTGTCATTCACGTCTCCTGTCCGAATCTACATAACAGCTCAATGGTAATTCATTCATTCTCTTTAATCTTGCCTTTAATGTTCCTTTTAAATACCTTAACAGCCTTTTTAGTCCAATCCAAATTTCTTCTGAAGGCTTCTTAGCAAATACCCACTTTGTACTTAGTATTTCTGCATTCTTGGGCATTGGTGCTTCTATCCAAGTTTTATTTTTCTCTATTGAACTTATTTCTCTTTTCATCGCTTCCATCCATAAGTCCTTGTCTCTTCTATCAGTCAAGTCTTCCACTGTTTCGGGTACATTCTCAACATATGACATTGCATCAAAGGCCATATACATTTCAAACTCATTATATCTGTTAGGTTTTCGCCTGGTTCGTTTTTCTTGTATTTCTTGTCCTCTGTCTTGTAAATCATCTTCTTGTAATACCTGTATCTCTTCTTGTATTTGTTTTACTTCTTCTTGTTCATCGTCACTTTCTTCTATTATTGCATTTTTGCTATCAAGTTTTCCATTTTCCTTCAACTCCATTCCTTCATTTTTAAAATAAAATTCGCTCTCATTAAACATTACATCTCTTGCAATGACTACTTTCTGTTCCATGATATCCCATAATCTGTATCCTGTCATTGTGTATCCAATCATCATACACTTCTTCGCTTTAGAATCAAATTTTTTTCTAAATTGTTTTGGAATGTGGCAATATGCTGTAGATCCAAAAACTCTTAAATTACTAATGTCCGGTTTCTTCCCATTCCATATTTCAGCCGGAGTAACTTGTAAAGCACTACTTGGGCTTCTATTTAGAACGTATGCTTCAACTCGAACTGCTTCGCTCCAAAATTCTTTAGGAATATTAGCGTCTTGCATCATGGTCCTTGCTTTGTCCACCAAGCTTCTATTAAAGCATTCTGCCTTACCATTTTGTTCAGGACTGTAAGGTGTTGTATAGTCAATAAATGTCCCATTCTCCCTGCAAAATTGCTTTATTTCATTTGTAATGTATTCCCTTCCATTGTCACATCTCAATGTAGCTAATTTTAAATTAAACTTAGCCTGAACCATTCTCACATATTCTCGGAAACATTCATACACTCCACTCTTAGCTCTTATTACATAAACGTAAACAAAATTAGAATAGTCATCTATGAAAGTTACAAAGTACTTGCCTTGTTCGTGACTAATTGGAGTTATTGGTCCTGCAACATCTTTGTGCACTATCTCAAGTAATCGTTTAGCTCTTGTGCGCGTTCCAAAATTCAACCTGGTCATTTTACCCTTTACGCAAGATTCACAAAAATCAACTTTACCTTTTTTGAGATTTTTTATACCAGTTACCAAATTATTTTTAATTAATTTCTCTAAATTTGCATTACATACATGACCTAATCTTTGATGCCACAATTTTATTTCATCATTTTCATTTTCAATATTTAAAGACTCTACATTGTTTACTTTAAAGGATATTTCATATAAATTGTTTCTATAACCAATTCCGATTAATTTTTTTTCACTATACATTAGTACCTTCCCTTTTTCAAAAACAACTTTTACATTTACACTTTCTAACCTTTTTACAGACAATAGATTTCGCCTTAAATTTGGGACATACAGAACATTTTTAATTTTACATTTGATTTCTTTTCCATTGACCTCACTAAAAACTTCAATATTTCCTACTCCAATGGCTTCCATGTAATTGTTGTTTTTTGCAACCGCTATTTTAATTGGTTTTTTCAACTTCATAAAATCATGAAAATACATTTTATCATTTACTAAATGATAAGTACACCCTGATTCGATATAAAATACTAAATTTTGGTTACTTACAGTTTGGTAACAATCTTCTAAATTAGAGTTTAAATTTGACAAAAAACAAATACCTTGTCCATCTTGTACCTCATCAAGTTCAGTTCCTTCTTCATTTTCCATATAGTTTGCTCCCTTATTGTTATTGTCCTGATACTCATGGTCATAATTTCTTCTATAGCTTGTTTCTTTATATCCTCTTCCTCTGTAGCCAAATCCTCCTCTATAACAATTTCCTCTAAAATTCCCATAACCCCGAAAACTACTTTGACCTCCAATAAAACTGCCTCTGCTTGAACCTCTGTTTCCTCCTCTCTGATTTCGACAATTTTTCCTATAATGACCTCTTTGTCCACAAGTATAACATACACCTGGACTATAAGTTGAAAAAGCTGATGAGTTTACACTATCTTGCTGATAATTTCTGCTTTCGCTATTGGCTTCATACAATGCACTTTTTCTTTCAACTTCAGCTCTAATTTAGTTTTTGCTAAACTTATTGTTAGATCTTCTGGTGGTATGTTCTCTAATATGGTTATTACGGTTTCAAACTCTTTCGGCATAGCACGTAATAAACTATAAACAATATCTTGCTCTTTCATGTCTGCGCCTGTAGCATTTAATTTTCTTATGGTTTCATCAAAATCAGACAAAAACTTTTCTAATTTGCTACTATCTTGAAGTTTCATAGACATTAGTTTTCTTCTTAGAATTAACTGGCCCGGAATGCCTTTCTTTTCGTATCTTTCCTCTAAAACTGTCCATATACTAAAAGCTGTATCTTTTCCTCTAATTAAATCTACTTGCGAGTCGTCCAAACACTGCACTATAAGACTTACATTTATTGTCCTTCTTCTTTGCTTCAGCCCGAAGTTTGTCACTTTTATAATCAGAATCATTAAATTCCTTTTCGATACATTCCAACACATCTTTTTCTTCAAACAAAATACTCATACGATACTTCCATGTGTGATAATTTAATCCATTTAATAATTCTACATTAAAATGGTTTTTAATGCCAATAATACTGTTCACCTCCATTTTTTTTTCTTTTTTTATAATAACGACCTTTTTCAATATTGAGTTGTGACCTGGGCCCATAACCTGTTATTTGTTACACAGCAGTGTTGATTAAAATCAATCTAGGTCTTTATATACATTTTATTTACATCTTCATATATATACATACATCATCTATCACTTATATCTTATAAAACCAACCATGTGCTAAAAAACCCGGTAAAACCATATATTAGCTTAACCTTACTTTTCTCAATAATAATCAACTACAAATCAAGCGCCATCTCTATAAGAAAGCATTAACTTAAAATAACTCCTAAATATTTCTATTATAACAATTATAATTTAAGGGAACACCTGGGATGCTATAATATTCTAGTTTGTTAATCAGAATTGCATGATCAATGCAATCGAAGGCCTTAGCGATATCACAAAAAACTGGAGCCGTTTAAAATTTATTGTTAAGTGAATTATATATTTCGTTGAGAACAGAAAAAGTAGCGGCATTAGTAGGTAGGAAACCAAATTGTCGAGCTATCCAGATTTTATGTTTGAAAAGAAAAGGTAATAGACCGTTTTTCATTAGTCGTTCAATTATCTTCAATAGTATTGGTTATAATGCAATATGACGATAGTTACTAATGATATTTCTCTCACCATCATTTTCAAAGAATTCTTTGATTAGAGAACATAAAACGTTAATAATCACTTCTGGAAAATTCAAAAATAACTTTGCTGATAACCCATCGTTGCTGCAGGAAGTCTTGTTTTGAATGTTGAGTGTGATTTGCTTTAGCTCAAATCTATCTACAGGTCTGAGGAAGAGACTGTCACTGATTTTTTAGAAGCGTTTGATGAACTGGTTTTGTTTCTCAAATCATTGATACGAGGCCAAGTTTCTTTCGAAGAATTTTTAGCTCTCGAGATCTATAGTTATAGATATATGTAATTATGATGTAAGCATTGTCTGTGAACTTTTTAATACACAAGAGTGATCTCATATTCTTGGTTGAAGTGTGTGTTCCTTTCCTGTTCCATGATTTGTGATGACTAGTTTTACGAGGGCGAAGAGGAAATGCTGTATTGTTGCACCTGATAATTTTATCGAGAAAGTCTGAAAATTTAGAGTCCATATCGTCATAAAAATCAATTCAATCATTAGCTAAACACAAGTTATAAAATTTGATGAGTTTTGTTTAGAGAAAATCCTCACCAACCGAGTGTGTTTCTTAAGAGATTTACAAGGTATTACAAATTCGGCATAAACAGCATCATGGTCAGACAGACCTGAATTGATTACTAAGTAATTCATATCATGGGATAGGAAGTCTGACACTATGAAATCTAGAATTGAGGAAGTTGTTTTAGTAATTCGAATGGCACATTCATTAGTAAAGTCAATGTTAAAATCACGCATAGAACTCTTCTACTTTTAGTAGGCAGAGCGTCGAATAAATTTAAAAAGTTCTCGAAAAAAGAATGAATATTAGATTTAGATAGATAAATACAAATAATGCATAAATCGATAATTTTATTGTATGGAAAATTCAAAAGCATTTTCTACAAATGAAAAATCAGAATTTGATACAGCCGAGATTTACCCCTGTCATATCTGCTAATAACTATATTTTTCGATAAAAACTGGTTCATTTTCATGTAGCAACTAACTGCGGTAACCCCAACTTCTCTTAAAACAAATACAACTCGTCCGTTTTGTTGCATATCACTGAATATTAATTAGAACTAATCTCTATTTACGGTCCTTAAAACTTAGGATTCTAGTACCCCTGGACGTGTCCTATTATCTAAAAATTTTTCCTAGAAGAATTGGCAGTAAAGTAACGGTTATTGCTATCTCTAATTTGTTGATGGTGAATTCTCCGTTCCGAGGTGATTAAGTTCTGTAGGTAGATAAATCATCATCTACTTCGGCTGAGCTTATGCCATAATAATCATGTAACTGGTAGTAAATTGAATGAAGCTATGGGATCAACGAGCAGACCCTCGGATGCTAAAAACAACCTAATACTTTTGGGAGTATTATCTTCAAAACATAAAGACGTTGGATGGTCATGTAGATAGGCGAGGAATAGCTTGAGAGACGATAAAATAGCAGGTTCCCTTAGTCTAGACATAATGTAACTATTGCCTTCACTAACGGACTTCTGTGTTATCTGACCGTGGTAGAAGTCAACAGGTCTACCAAAAAGTTAGTGTTATTCTGAGAATCTTTTGTTATTTGAAATGATTTATCACACGAAAAGCTGTTTGATTTGCATAAGGCTTGTTTGTCAGATGAGATGGATATTATTTCTGGATGCGAAAAGTCAGTACCTGAAGATTCAACAGACCATTTAAATGAAACTCGGTAGCCACATATCACCTTTAAGCAATTTTCTAGCAGAAACTTTTGTTCGAAAACCTTTTAAATGATATTGTTTTTGGTTCATTGCTTCCATAGAATAAGGGAAAGAACGAATAAACTCCGTAAAATCTGACTTTTCTTTCATATATGTACTATATGATTTGTGGTGCAGCCTGCATGGAGATTGCTGACTATTACATAATGCCACTTTCGATTACTGCTAGGGGACACAGCCTACGAAACCTCTGAAAAACTGGATATACATTGTGTCTACTAAGTTGGAAAACTTTTTTATTAGTGGTTTTATGAAAAAAGTTATTCTTGATAAAAACTTTGGTATGGACCAAAAGTTGAAACGCAACCATCAGATATCAATTTTTTAAAGCAGTATACAAGGTTTGTCAAAAAATTTGAATTTTGTGCAAAAGTATCTTTGTTTTTCACAATTCAGAAAAATGTTATAAAAAAGAACCATATTTAAATATGCAATTACAGCAATTTATTATGAAAATTCAGGTTTTGTGATTATTTACTAATCATTCCGTATTAATTATTCTGGATGGATACAATTTACCTCTCTCACCTGTTAAAAATGTGACAACCTTTCTATTTCATTACTGTTTTTGAACAAACTTGCAATTTACATATACAAAGAATATTTATAGAACAGAAACAAACATTAAATTTTAATTCAATGTCCTACAGCTTCGACATACCCACCTTCTCTTTGTAAACATTCAATTGTTCTTTTGTCAAACTCTTGTATTACTTTTCGTATCACATTTGAAATAATTTTTTGGCATCCTTCAAAAAATAATCCTTTCCAACTGGTCTACATCATCAACTCACTATGACATTCACTATCACTTACTTCATGTTAGAGCATCCTAGATTGTGTTAAATTTGTTCCTGCCAGAATAATTAATACTGAATAATTAGTAAATAATCACAAAACCTGAATTTTCATAATGGCTGTAATTGCATATGCAACTTTCAATTCAAAACAACTTTATAACATTTTTCTGAATTGTCTGAATTTTCTGAAATTCAAATTTTTTGACAAACCTCGTATACTGCTTTAAAAAATTGATACCTGATGGTTGCGTTTTAACTTTTGTACCTTTGTCGTTCTGTAATAAATTTCTAAATATAATACAATCCCCGTTTCTCGTTTCACAAACAATACACACTGAGACCAAACTACACAAATTGCATAAGATGCAGCGCCAAAACAAAAGGAAAAAAAAGAGAGCGCGTCCTCCTTTTAAAAACCCAATTCATAAGCTCCTATATATTTTTTCCTTGTAACTTTCACATATGTCAAGTCCAGTGGATTTTTTTGCTCTTTTTGCAAATAATTAAAAGGAAACAAAGTGGACAACCAATTCGGAAAACTGAAAATTGAATTAGAAAATAACAAAAAGATAGACTAAAGATCTTGTATTATATTATTATTAACATATTGACATCTAATTCAATAATATACTGGATGCGCAATGTTCGGTCCTTTATTATTACACGGTATACTGGGTATACTTCTTCGTATACCTCGGATATCTGTCTCAATTTCACACGTATTGTAATTTAAATCTTTAAAATTTGCAAACCTCTATTTGGACCGAATTTTTTACAGACAAACCCATATTAATGTGTTCCTAATAAAACAACACTTATGCTGGTATAAAATTTTTTCTATTATCCCATCAAGTGAAAGTAACTAGCATCAACATACTAGTTATACCTGGCAACCCAGTAGTTCATCCAGGTAAATAATAAACAACCCTATGTCTGCACATTCTTTATGTTTTATAAATTAAACCCAGAACAAAATTTTCTTATTGTCTTGACGTTGCAACATTAATTGAAAATTTTTTTTTTAAATAATTCAAAATATTCTGTCCACGATTTTTGTAGACAACCCATTTTAATTATATCCCTAATATACTAAATTTATTATAAAATAAGTTTCATTCTATTATCAATGTCGAGTTAGGTTCAGATCTTAAGACTGGTAGAGGACGCCAGCTCCTTAAAGTTCACGCGCTCTGTTGAAATAAAGGAAACACATGATTTGAGTATAAAAGAAACTAAACAACGTCAAAGAAATTTTTATGTTAATAATTATTGTATATTGTGTATGCCCAAGAATAGTTCACCAATAGGATTGATCAATCCCATAAGACGTACATACGCCAATTCTTGAGCCAAGGTCAAGTGATGCTTACGTCACCTGCAGACCTCGACGGCTTGTTTACCATTTACGCTGTGCGGTATTGCTTGTGTTTTTGTTAATTCGAAAAGGTCGTACAAGTGATTGAAGAGTTGGAAATTCGTTTTCTACTTAGTTCTACGTTTTAAAAACTATTATTTGTGTGTATTATATATGTGGAGAATAGTGAACAAAGACAATATTATTGTTTAAGGCAAAATAATCTTGTGAGACTTTCAAGGGTAGGTAAAAATGTTTTGTTATATTAAAGCTGGATTTAAATAGCAAAATAAAAATTAAAATCCAAGTCAGTTACTGGCTGAAAGAAAACCAGCTGAGCAGAAATGACAATTTAATTGGCTTATTTAAATTTCTATTCTTTATACACCACAATAAAAAATTAAAAAAATGGGCGAATCATAACAGCGTTTTTGGTCGGTTGGTTTGCATTTGTCCAGCAACTAATCTAGATTTTTATTTTACTTTTTTTTGCTAAATGAAACTTTGTTTGTTTGATTTTAGTGCATGTAGTATATGTCCAAAAATCAAAATGCCTGGTACACGTTGTGCTGTGTATGGTTGTGGTAATACCTATAAAACAAGGCAGCAAGAACATGAATATTTTATATTTCATCGGTTTCCCAAAGCTAAAGATCTTGTTTCCCAAACTATGAGAAAAGAATGGATATTACGATGCAAACGGGAAGATAAATTTAACCCTGATACTAGCTACATCTGCTCAGTTCATTTCACAGAAAAGGATTATGAAAGAGACTTACAGAATGAATTATTAGGTTGGTGAATTATTTAATTGTTTAGTGTAATAGTTTATAGCTTTCAAAGTCTATACTGTCCCAAAATGATTTTGGTAATGAAATTTGTTCATAAATATATATAATATGTATATGTATTTTAGGTTTACCACTACGAAAAATATTGAAAAAAACCGCTGTTCCTACTTTGGGATTGTATTCAAAAAAATCAACAAGTGAAGCTAGTAGTTCAAGCATCAGTTCCAGAGAAGAAAGACTGGCCAAACGAAATGCAAAGGAGGAAGTGAACAAACTTTTAAAAGTAGCCACGTTAACAGCTCCTATTAATACTTTTTCTGATGATACCGAAGACCATAATCCTAAATCTTTTGGAAGTATTCAGTTTGAAGAGCATGTACCAGAGCCTTCCACTTCATCAACCCCCAACTTTGTCCCAGAAAACTATGATTATAAGGCTTTGTACAATGAGTCTGTAGAGAAATATGAAAAGTTAGAAAGACAGTATGCTCTTTTAAAATCCAGAAGCAATATAAAAAGCACAAATATCAAAAAACTTAATGAACAATTGAAATATTTCAAAAATAAATGCTATAAATCTAGTCCCAAGGTAACATCTCTGTTTCAGAGAAATGAAGCTGCATCTGCTATACTTAGAACTGTTCTTACTCAAAACCAAATTGATTTATTGTTAAAAAAAAAGAAAAGAGTCAACTGGACAAGAGAAGAAATTGTAACAGCCTTTACGCTAAGATACTACAGCAAGAAGTCATATTTATTTTTAAGAAATAAGTTGCATTACTCGTTACCTGGTCTTTCATCATTAAGAAGGTGGGCTTCCCAACTAAACCTTAATCAGGGTATTTTGAAAGATGTTTTATTTCTTCTGAAACTAGCCGGAGAGTCATTTTCTGATTTTGAAAGGACAGTAGTTTTACAGTACGATGAAGTGAAGGTCAAGAAAACTGAAGAATATAATATTGCTCAAGATGAAGTGCTAGGACCAATAATTATATGCAAGTAGTCATGGCTAGAGGGCTCTTTTCAAACTGGAAACAACCAATTTATATAGGTTTCGATCAAAAAATGACCAAATCTCTTTTAATGGATATTATAACTGAACTGCAGTTAAACAGTTAAAAATCGATATTAATCAGACATCTTTTAAGCATCCTGTTGGTGGTAAGAATGTGTATATGTTTGCCGATGCACCTCACCTGCTAAAACTATTACGCAACTGGCTACTTGACAAAGGTTTTATGCTTGAAGATAATTTATTCGTGAATAAAAGTCCACTTGAAGCTCTGGTAACGCTTACTGATAATGAAGTAAATCCCTGCTGGAAAATTAACAAAAAACATCTTGATGTGGAAAAAACTCTCAGACAAAATGTAAAACTAGCTGCTGAATTGCTCTCCAATAGTGTTTCCACTGGACTTTTGCGATACAAGCCTGGACAAGACAAAAATATGTCAGAAAATCTAGGGCATTTTATTGCTGACATAAATGCATGGTTTGATATTTTCAATAGCTATGTTCCGAGGGCAAATATACCTACAAAACATGCTTATGGCATAGATTTAGAAAACCAAAAACAACACCTCAACAAAATTTATCAAATTGTAAAATCAATGAGAGTAATTGGAAAAAATTGTTTGATGACATTCCAAAAAGGTATGTTAATATCAATATCTTCATTACAGCTACTTTATGAGGACATGAAAGAAAGTATGGATGTAAAGTACATATGCACCCATAAATTAAATCAGGACAGTTTAGAAAACTTCTTTTTCCAAATGAGAAGTAGAGGAGGGCCAGATGAGCATCCGTCACCTTTATCTGCGATTTACAGGATTCGCATGATTTTATTAGGAAACAATCCTGGTATCTTAGGGTCAGGTGTCAACACTGATGAAAAAGTACTGGAAGAGTACATCGCCCCAAATGTTTTGAAAACTGCGAATGTTGCCAGTGAAGCTGAGCAGTCCTTTGATATTAACAAAACGCAAGGCAGTTCTTCTTTTTCATCAGTTTCATCTGATTTATCCTCATGCTCAGATTATCATCAAAATTCACAGGAAACGACTAATGATGCTCTAGAATATATTGCTGGTTATCTTGCTAAAAAATACAAAAATATTTTTCCAAGTCTGGGTGATTTTACATACGAAACGACACAAGAACACTCGTATGTACTTAGTATTCCTTCTTGGATTCAACAACTGTCGTACGGTGGTCTCACTAAGCCATCAGAAGAATTTTTAAAAAAAGTTAAAACTTGGAACACTTATTTTGAAAGCCATCATGGAGAATCGTTCAGAAAAGGGCCAGGTGTTGTTTTTAATTTAGCAAAGAAAATCTTTAAAAAAGATTCGAACTATCCATTTAAAATAATTAAGGCTTTTTGTAAATTAAGGACTATAATCAGAATAAATTTTAGAAATCTAAAAGCTAAATTTGAAAGCACGAATTTGAAGAGAAAGTCTGTAAAAGGGGATGAAGATGACGGCAGAAAAACTGGAAAAAAAAATGTTCGAAATTACTCATTGACAGATTTCTACCTATCTCTTTATTTTATATATATCTGATATTTTATTATTTTTCTTAAATTTAATAATTTAGATTATTATTAGAAATACTTTTCATAAATCAGTTTAAATCATTTCATTTGTTTTTACTTTTTAATTTTTAGTTTAAAGTTTGTTAATGGCTTCTGTTTTACTAATTATAAAATACAGATCATTTTAAAAAATAATTCATTTTCTTTAATTTCTTTTCTTCATTGTATACCTATTATAAATGGAACTTAAAATTAACTGAATAATTGGAAATTGGATTTTAAATTAATATTAATTCATAATAATGAATAAAACTTAAAAAAATAACTGTATTTTTGTTAAAATTGGCCTTTAAACTCATCAAATAGTCTAGCTCAACAAAGAGTTAAGACCGGTCGAGGTCTGCAGGTGACGTCACGTATGGCGATTTTTCGCACGCACATGGTAGACACATTCAGTTTATTGAGCAATCCTATTGGTGAACTATTCTTGGTGTATGCCTATAGTTTTTTTGTCAGATTTATTTCCGTTATTTTGAAATATACATTTGTATCGTTACAATGTTATATTTTTAACTACACACACTATTTTAAAATTTCAAATCAAACAAGTTTCATATGACTATTCAAATCACCATCCAAAAGGAATGTCTGCATTTTCCAATATAACCATAAAAGCATCTTTTTTAAATATCACAAAAACAAAAAGATACGAAATAAAGTTTCATGCAAAAAATATAGAAATTAAAATTTCATTCAAATTGTTGATATTGGCAATATAAACAGAGGTATTCCCAATGGACGATTTGTAGCTCCACCGTGCGACAGATAAAAAAGTTAAAAAATCGAAAAATGTAATTTTTTGTCAATGATATCTACAAAGCATATACAAATAATTTTAGTATTTCAGTTCGAAAGTACAGGGTGCGGCAGCATAACTTCCTTTTTTAAAAAGTTCGCCATTTAGTCGGTAGATGTCGTAACGGAGTGCTAGTGGTCTCGTTCGAGAGGGGGGACTATAAAGTTTTGTCCCGGCACAGTTCAGTCGCCATCATGCGTTGGAACAGTGAGGAGCGTGCGTTTGCCGTTGAGGTTTACTTTTCGAGCGGATGTTCTGTGATCGCAACCCAGCGCGCCTTTCGGAATCGCTTTAATTTAGCCCCCTTGGCCCCTGTCCCGAACTGGAAATCAATTGTTACGTGGGTCACTACGTTCAGACAAACTGCAAGTGTGACAAGACGAAGAACTGGAGTCCCTCGGCCCATTAGATCACCGGAGAACATTGAGTTAGTTAGAACTTCAGTGTTGCGATCACCACGGCGTTCTGCGCGCAAACATGCGTCTGCCCTTGGACTTTCCGATCGTTCTGTGAGGAGAATACTTCATGATGATCTTCATTTTCATCCATACAAGATGGCAATTGTGCAGGAACTTTCTGAACGTGACTTCAATTCTCGGAGGAACGCGTGTGAGGTTTTTCTGGAAGTCGTTCCTGAGGACGCTATTGTTTTTTTTAGTGATGAAGCCCATTTTCATTTGTGTGGATCCGTAAACAAACAAAACATGCGCTACTGGGCTGATACCAATCCTCGACAATTGCATCAACGGCCTTTGCATTCACCTAAAGTCACAGTGTGGTGTGCAATTTACTCACGTGGAATTATTGGTCCCTGGTTCTTTGAGGAAAATGAAGTCACAGTGACAGTGAATTCGCACCGGTATGTAAACATGTTACAGGAATTTTTTTTCCCACGGCTAGATGAGTTGGACTTAGGGGACACTTGGTTCCAACAAGACGGAGCAACGGCACACACTTCAAGAACATCGATGGCTGTTTTGAGGGAACACTTCCCAGAGCGCCTTATCTCAATTAGGGGCGATTTGGAGTGGGCAGCCCGCTCTCCCGATTTGACCCCTTGTGATTATTTCCTATGGGGTTTTTTGAAATCCCGTGTGTATGTGAACCGTCCAAGGACCCTACAAGATTTGAAGACGAACATCCAGGAAGAAATTGCCAACATAACGCCTGCTATGCTGGCAAGAGTCATGACAAACGCCAGAAATCGGTTTACTCAGTGTATGGAGAATGGGGGACGTCACCTAACTGATTTGATCTTCAAAACTCAGTAAAACAAAACTTTATGTATGTGCCTGTATTATAAAAAACGAATAAAAATTTTCTGATTCATACAATAAGTTTTATTAACTTTTGAAAAAAGGAAGTTATGCTGCCGCACCCTGTACTTAAATGAAGTTTTCCAAGACCAATGAATTTAATAGTGTTATAGGACACAATAGTGTTATTTTTTTAATAAATGTACATTGAAAGTACAATTTAATTAAAAAAAATAATTTAAAAGATTATTTTTAGTAGTTTTAAACCCTGTATACTAATGATCGACTATCTGGAAATAATTTTAATATATAAGGTATATATGTACTGAACATAATAAGATATACTAAAAAACTTGAAAAATCAATATATTTCCAATGAACAATTAATACATTCCATTAGAAATATAATGGAACAAGTCTTACAAAGAACTCAATCAACCTAATCTTCTTTCTTGGCATCAACTTTACCTCCTCTAATTCTACCAGTCCTTCTGGCAGCAATAAGACCAACCTTACGACCAGCAGAAGTACCTCTCTTGACGGTAGATGCTTTACCAATGTGTTGATGGTTACCACCTCCGTGGGGATGTTCAACAGGATTCATAGCAACACCACGAACCTTAGGCCAGCAATTACGTTTCACCTTATATTTGTGATAAGCACGACCTGCTTTAAGGATTGGTTTGTCGATACGACCACCTCCAGCAACAATACCTAAAAATATCAACTCCTCAATATAAAACATACTAACTAAATATAATATATTATAAAATAATAATCTTCAGAAAGAGCCTCTATTTACACATCACAAGTCAGATGTAGGTATGTAGAAAATCATCATACAAGAAACTTTATTATATACACTTATATAATTCAATTCTATTGAAATCATAACTGTCCTGTCCACACAGCCTGCTTAATTCAAATAGTCCTGATATAATATCCCATTGAAAATTTATGGGGGTGGTTGGTAAAAATTACAAAATGAATTACCATTCCAGAAATCAAGAAGAGCTATTAGAATCCATTGAAACAACATAGAAAAACCTTAATTTAAATGGAAATATTTGTTGGAATTTTATTTTGATATACAGGGTGTCCCACGACGAGTTAAAACTATCTGTGTATGACAAAATACTTTAGTAAAATCATGAAAATTTCTACATTTTGTACTTTTGTCTAAAAACTGTTTTTGAAAAATGCAATAGTTATAAAATTTTTTGTAAAAAATTTTAACGTTGCAGACCTTTATAAAATTCCTTTATTTTATTTTGATCCATTGATAAATGCACTCAGAAATAAAGAAGATTATGTAAATTTGCTTTTAATACATGGTAAATATGGCAAACTTGTTATAAGAACATGTACTTTCTTTGCAGTAAGATATCCAGATAGACCACGAAGAATACTCAACAATTTGAAGCTATTCAATTCATTTTAAGCAAAAGTTAATTGAATTAAACATAAAATTAAAAGCCCAAGGAAAATAGTCTGATGTTTCAAAGTAAATGTTCAAAATTGCTCCCTTGAACTTCAATGCATTTTTCAACCTTTCTCAGTACGCCTTCATTCGTCACATGGCTTATCATTATCTTAGAAAGGGAATTGAAGGAATTTCGAATTCTTAGCTCACAATCTTCTCTAATTATTAAGGCTTGTGAGTAAACCTCTTGTGTTATTTGACCCCATATAAAAAAATCTAAAGGCGTCTTTTCGGGAAAAAGTGGAGGCCACCAAAAAGGACCATTATTTCCTAACCACCTATCATCAAATTGCTCTTCTAAAAATGTATTTATGACGATTGAATTGTGAGCAAGAGCACCTTCATGAATAAAAAAAGTTTGTTTAATTTAATTCGTCTGGTGGAAAGCGGTCTAAATACTTTTGTTATAAATTTCTTAAAATATCAAGATATATTTCACCTAAAAATAAAAAAAAATTAAAAAATACAAAAACAGTGTTTTTTACATTATTAATTGAGAATAAATTAATTGATTGTGTTTCCTAACCATTCAAATTCCCATCGTAAAAATAAAGTTTTATTATTTGATTATTTCTAATAACACAAAATACATTGAACTGCCACCGATCTTGAAAAGCAAGTTCTTTGGTTAAATGAAGATTTTCTTGACTCCAATAATGGGAATTGTGTCTATTAAATAATCCATTCTTCATGAATTTCGATTTGTCGCACCAAATTATGTTTTTTAAAAAATCTTCGTCTTCCTAGCATTTTAATACTAAAAATTCTGCAAACTCTACTCGTTTAATAAAATCGGTTGGTTTTAAATTTTGACACAAATTGTAAAAAATGGAGATGCATTTTATGTTTTCGTAAAATACGGTGAATCGACGATTTGCTTACTCCAAGATCTCTTACGGCAACACGTATTGATGCTTCTGGATAAGCAGTTAAATAAGCAACAACATTAATTTCGGTATTATTATAGTCAATAACTGGTTTAATTCGATTAACTTTTGCTTCAAATGAACCGTATAGTTTCAAATTGTTAAGGATTCTTTTAACAATATGCGAGTTTGGTCGCGGTCTATCTGGATAGCAAATAGCCGCAAATAAAGTACATATTCTTGTAACAACTTTATCACATTCATCATGTATTTACATAATCTTTGTTATTAAATTGAGTACGAGCCATTTGAAGAATTTTTGAAAGTATCAACAATTGACTAATGTTAAATAAGTGTTATTAGTCTACTAAAGTATACATAAAAAATTATAACTTGTTAAAAAATACAATAATTTAAAACCTCAAATACTTTTTTATTTCTTAAGTGCTGTATCAACGTGTCAAAATAAAATTTAGACCACACCTGCATCTCTAAAAATTTACAAAAATCATTTAATATCTAGATAACGGTAAGGTTTAGGTATAGGAAAGTATACATGAATTTGCCTTATTTTTAATCCCTGAATGCATTAAAATAGAAAAAAAAACGGGTGGTTGTATTTAAAAGAATAAGAAATTTGATATGTTTGAAGTCAACTATGAACACTTTTTATACACACCCTGTATAAAATGGCCGACTTCCGTTTCTACCGGAAGTTGGCCATCTTTGACAATATTTCAGTTAAAAAGATCGTATCCGAAAACCCAAACGTAGAAATGTTCATGATTTTACTATGAGTATTTTGCTATATACAGATAGTTTTAACTCGTCGTGGGACATCCCATATAACGTTAAAATGAAGTAATGCAGGAAACTCTTAGAACGTACAAAGTTCATTTTGGAAAAAAAAAGTGCAAAAACACGTGAAATAGTCAAATTTTATTCCCTGTCTTGTGATATAAACATGGAGGGTAGAGGGATTGAGTATCTCTTATTATAAGAGCTATAATATAGCTGTATACAATATATAACAATTCAAAAACCTTCCAATATTGAGCTGGAGTAGACAACGGGTATAGTATGAACAGGATCACTAGGTCACCAAACTTGATAGCGGGACAGACTGATACACTACATTATTTAGGATTTTGTCTTAGAATTAATACGTAGAACAAAAAAATTGTTTGTAAAATCAAGCTTTTTTATTATTATCGTGAATTTTGTTAAATTCGAGTAAAATAATAAATAGAATCGAATGCCAAATCAGTGCTATATTATTAATCAGTCAAATTTTTCTTAAATACTAATAAAAGGCACAAATAAGACTTTTAACTAGAAAAAATAATTATTTCTAAGTTAAAAAATAAAAAAAAACTTCTTGTCTTTGAGATACACAATAAAAATAATTATTGATATTTTTGGTTTGCCAAAACTTGTTTCAAGAGCTCATTTTATTTCAAAATATATTTGTAAAAATTTTTACTTGTCAAATGTTCAAACTTAATTTCTACAATCAACATTTTGGCAACAGTGTTAACAATGTTAACATGTAATCTGTTGCATGCTTTCATCCATTGCTGACCTATCAAGGAAACAGCTCTTCCAACATTTGCGTTATGTCCTGGGATAACAAAGTAATACTGACAAATAGTAAGAAATTCTGAAAAGCAATCTTGACTCATCATCAATTTAAAATAGGCTACCCTGTTTCTTGAAATCAACGCTGTCTTTGTTAGTACTTAAAAAACTTTCAAAATTTTACTAATTCCAATCAGGAACATTTTTTAAAGTAATCCATATGAAATGTTTTGTGTCTCTGTATAAGTTTTCAGTCCCAGATCGTAAATATTTTAGTGCAATAATTTACAAGTTTTCAATATCCTCTTTTAACGCAGTCACCTGTACAGATTTCTTGTTGTTCTCTTTGAATTTACACAAAAAATCGAAGTCACTTTCAGTGGACAAAAACATCAGCCTTTTCTGTATCTTTGATATAGTTTTGATAAATGGCCATGAAATAATAAAACAGTCCACAAATAGCCTTCATTCAATAGACTTCATTATGGTCATTTTCAAAAAAATCTCAAAGTTCTGGATGTATTATTCTTTTCCATTTTTAGGAAATATGACTTAAGAGGTTCAAACATTTGTAAAATCCTTTCTTTCGCTGGAAAAAGACTCAGCCAGGCGCGTCTTTGAATGATAAAGTATTTGTTTAAAATGAATGTCTAATTCTGAGCTAATACCTTTGAGTTCTTCTCTACTTATGATAAATAAAATAAATAAAAACCGGACAATCTGGACATCATTTATTTTGGCCAGAAACGCAATCAAAACCAATGTCCGGATTTATCCGGACGCCTGGCAACGCTAAGTATGAATGTAGCAATTGTTGATAAATTGAAGTATGCTTATTGAAAAAATTTAAATATCATTTCTAACTCTAACAACTTGTGTTGTACAAAATAGTGTCATAAATATAACCTAAAAGAAATTGAGCCTGATGGTAATGTGGCGCTACCTTTATATATTGTATTTTTCATATACATAAATTGTTCTCTTTCTTTCTATCCTCTATAGACATAAATAAAAAAAAAATGAAATATCAAGTATGTCAAAGTTACAACGTTATCAATGTTTTTTTGCATAGTATTACTTAAATAGAAGTCACGCAAAAAAAATTATAAAATTCAAGGTAAATTTAATTACAGTAATAACTTTCAAATTAACTAAACAGTCTATTATACCAAAATTATTTCTTGCGAGAATTGTTCAAACTGTGTCCTTTTTACTATTTGTCGTAGACCATGGTAGACCCAATAAACAGAGTTTTTGATCTTTTATATGAGTCATTTCATGTCTAAATCCTACCATTAAAGCTTCTAAATTGCCTATTTATGTCTCAGAAAATCACGAATTCAGGATGAACAATATCCGACGCCTGGGAACATTTACATGCCTATATCATTTTGAACCAAATATGTTTGGTTTAGTTGGCAGAAATCAATAAAATTATAAAAATCTATTATTTTCCTTGCATTTTCATGTAGATTTTTTAGCCCTTAGAAGCTACTTTCACAACAAAAAAATTTTATGAATAAAATCAGTGATCAATTATTATTCTATTAATATGGCAGGAAGCAGAAACTCATTTTTGCAGGAAAATGTCAATGGAAACCAGAAATCTAAGTACTTTTTATACTTTTTTTCAGTACTCTATATACAGTAATCAGAAGAACCCGGATAATCTTTGATCCACTCCCTCCCAGTCTATATAATAATAGACACAACTTAAGTCATAGACCCACAAAGACAGAGATTTTCGGTTTAATACATTCGAATGATTTACTTACCAACCATAGCTCTGTTATTGGATGGAATGACTTTCTTTGCTCCAGAAGGTAATTTGACTCTTGTTTTCTTTGTATCATGATTGTGTGCAATTACAGTGGCATAGTTCCCTGACGCACGTGCTAGACGACCACGATCTCCCGTTTTTTCTTCCAAATTGCATACAATGGTACCTTCAGGCATTGTACCCACAGGTAATACATTTCCTAAAATAGATGAAATATCAATAAACAGAAAGACAATGAAATACTGGTTATTAGTTCTCACATATAAAGTTTCATCAGAAAGAGCCTCTAAATAAACATCAATTTTAGTTTTTTCAGAGTGTAGGTACTAACAGAAATCATCATTATAGAAGTAGATTTTATAAAAAAATTATATTATACTCTCTCTATAAGGTAACACAGACCAACATTGACATGGAGATAATATATTGACAAAACATTAACAACAAAATGTAAAAATTTAGTTGAAGCTGAAACTGCATTTACCATCTACTATAACAAACTATATTGACATAACCTAAAATCGAATTATGCAAGATTGGCGCCTTTTTATGGCTGAAACACTGTTACTAATGTACAAATTGGATAACTTCTCAATTTTTTTTTGTAATTACCTTAGCACAAAAAGGCAAGTTCCGACATTGCATTGTTATAAATCATCAGATTGTCATATAACATGCTGTTGGTTCAAATTGTTTACTTCTCACAAAAGGATTGCTTTTAGATTCAGCATTAATAAGACCTCTCTCCTAAATCACTTAAAAGGCTATAAACGCAAAGCAATGAGAAAACTTAGTGTTTTAACAAAAAAAGAGAAAGAACTTTTAGTCCATTCAATGGTGAAACTGGAAGAGTAGGACTATGGCATTGAGACGGTTTCATAGACCACATCCTCAAAACTCCTTACCTGGAAACTACTGGTGGGATTCTATATTATAACATAACAATGGTAGTTTATTCTATCAATCATTTCGTTCCTTACTTTTTCCTTATGTAATAAAATGAAGTTGGACAGTTGTATGGGAATTTGTTCTGTTACAGCATTTTTTCACATCATTTCTCAAAGTTTTTTGCATGAAGTCCTGGAACACCCTGAGTATATGAAACCCTTCTTCAGTATTTTCAATTTTTTTTCAAAATCAGTTGCTCGATTAATAATATGACATACGGCAACAAAATGAGCAGAATGTGATGTCATTGCAATAATGGCACTCATATTGATTATAGAACAACCATATCTCAAAATGAGAATGAAAAAATTTTTACTGAGAAAATCATTAAGAATAAGTGAATAATGAGCTCACATTAATCATTGATGTTGTCTAAGGATTATTTAGAGTAGAAATCAGAACTTATATTCTTTTACTGTTATTCTGAATGCTGGTTTAAATAAAAATTTTGATTATCAAATTATTTTCTCAATAATAATTTTTTAGTAGTTTAGACCTAGCCCCTTTTAATTTATTTGGAAGGATTATATTAGTTGCATTTGCTTACATTCAATGGGAGGTCGTCTTTTTTGGAATTATCTTACACAGGTTTCACAGCAAAGTTAATTTTGTTGGTAAATTATGGTGAAAGAATAATGTTTAATAAAATTTTTTCTACAGACACCATGATGTACATGTCTATTATATTATTAATCTAACATACACCTTCTAAACCAGCAACTCTCTCAAATGCTATATAAAAAGGGGTGAAATAGAATTCTTTACTGATATAATAATTACTGAATAGTGAAAAACTGTCTAGAATAATAGTCCTACTCAGATAAATAAAGATTTATTTAAATAATGTACGAATGTGTTTCTAACTATTTTGAGCACCATTTAGCTTCTGAAAATTGTTATTTAAGCAGTTGTGGTTGTGCTACTTGATATGTCTTCATTTATTAGGATGCTTTGATCTGATTTTCATATTCATAGCTAGGAATTTAAGTATGCATAAAACTTACGTTATGATTATTTTCCAAGAATGATTTTATTTATTATCAATTTTCAATCATAAAGAATGAATTTTTCATGTAGCCAAATTTCTTTTCATATGAAAACATTGAAGGATGTAAAATTGACAACTGTTTCACTTTACTAGAAGTGTAGAAAAAATGCATGTATAAAATTTTTCAAAAATTGGGTATAGTTAAATAAAAACGTGTCAATGTTTGCCTGTTTTAACTTATAAATTCCAGGAACCGTGAAAACTGATCAATATTTCATAGAATGTCTCAAATCAATTAAACTATGGTATGGTATATAGGAGACAATGAATTATCTAATAACAATTAACATTAAAATTATTGTCACTTACCAATTTGTAGGTTAGCTTTTTTTCCACAGTACAAGAATTGTCCTGTATACATTCCTTCAGGGGCGATAAACAATTCTTTTTTAGTTTGGAACTTGTAAGGGTCCCTAAAATGAACTACGGCTAACGGAGCGCCACGTCCGGGATCATGTATTATATCTTTAACAACACCTTTGATATAACCATGTCTTTCTGAAAAATCTAAATATCGAAGTTTGGGAGCTCCTTTCCTCCTTTTTGTGTGGGATTTGAATACAGATCCAGCTCCCTTACGTTGTGCACGAATTACACGACCCATTGTAGATAATAAAAATTATTCTGTAACAAAAATGTTCAAATAGTTAATATAACCTAATTGTTATGATCATTCACAATATTTACCACTAGAATAAATAAATATGATAAAATATACTCTGAATACTATTACCAATTAATTTTTCACCTACCCTACACAAAAATGAAATTTAGATGACGAATATTTTACTAAGATTTTTCAAAATATTTCAAGATTAACAAAAGCATACTCATTTCACTTACCTACGTTGACGTGAAAGGCACCTTTACAGTTATATTTCAATAAAAAAATTTTGTGTACTCAGAATAGCCAACTGTGAACTGACAAATAACACTAATATATATCCACAGAATGACTCTATACCCTATACAGCATTGGTTGTTGTGAAGATTATTAAGGCCCGGCTCTACATTGAGGTACAAATCACATATTAATTATTCTCCGAATAAGTTATACGCCAATTTATCCTTGGTATATCTGTGGCAGCGCTCTTCAATATGCAGGTAACAGAGGTATAGTCTAAGATTATATACTCGGGTATAGTTATTCCAGGGCCTGTGCACTGGAATAGAAGAAGTTTAGGACGATTTTCAACTCCATCTATGTTATCGGTTTCCAGCTAAAAGCTTACTTTTTGGTGTTTTATTTTTTAATATTTGTCAATCTGGATTCTGAAACTAAGTTGCAATCATACATCGAGAACCAACCAAGATTATTGAATCTTGCAAATGTGTATAAAATCTTTGCAAAGGCGTTTGATATTGTTTATTAGCTATTTGCATTTTTGTGAATTTGAAAGTTATTATTTGTTGCGAATTGTACTGTCGAGTTTACTTAGTCAATATGAGTAAACAAGTAAAGGCCTGCCTACCAGGATGTAGGAATAAGCTAGCGAAAAGGTTAGAGTAATATTTACTATTTATCAACATAAAAATATTTAAATTGTAATCAAGTTCATATCTATACGAGAATAAATCTTTTCTTCCTAACTTCATTAATTTGTATTTAGAAAATCATTTTGTTGAATGGTTAAATATGTTGAATGATTTTATCCTGATTTTACTTTTTTATAGACATTCCATTCCTACGAACCAGAATTTGGTTGCAAAGAATGAATAACCCAGAGCCGGACTTGAGTCATCGTGGCCCCCGGGCCAAAATACTTAAGGTTCCTTAAGTTTAAGTTTATAATTCGTCGTTGTGATTTTTAAAAATAAATCAGCGATACCATGCATTGGGCGCAACTTCGAGCTTTCATTTTTATAAATATGATTTTTCTGAACTTTGGCTATGGATGTATTTTTTCGCTTGCATTCATATGGTTAAAAATCAATCATATGGCTCGTCGCGAGGCCTCCCCGTAGCGGGGGCCCCCGGCGCACGCCCGGGTTGGCCCATGCCTAAGTCCGGTTCTGAAATAACCCCAAGTTAATAATAGTAGATACAGTATAAACATCACATAGAATATGTGATATTCATTTTGAATCAATTTGTAGAAGCCCCAATGGCAGGTTAAAAAAACTTTCACTGCCAACTCTACATTTACCTAGTAAGTACTTATATTTACTGTGACAATAAACCTCTTATGAATCCTAATGAAAAGTTAGGCAAGGGAAAGAATTGCCATTTTTGTTTGTAGGTTATGAAAAAAGGTGAAAATGATATTTTTTGGGTACAGGAGCAACCATCTTCATTTTCAACTCCAAAAAGGCTGTTAGGTAGGTATGAATTGTAGTATATTATTTCCACAAAAATCTGCCTGTTAATTCTTCTAGTCATGTAATCAAGATGCTTAATTGTTTGAATCATTGTACATTTTGGGTATAGGCATTACTCAACCATTTATGGCAGTTATAAACAGGTAGAAATGAATTGATGTGTTTAACATCTGGGGAACAGGCTTCATGTTTTTATTTCATATTAATAATCAAAAGGATTATTCATTAATAATTTAGGTGGAAGATAAATGTCATTGAATATTTTCTATAATGTAATGCAAAGGAATCAAAAATTAAAGTCTAGAGGAAGAAGATTTACCTTAGATGACAAGATATTTTCACTATCCTGTTACAGGAATAGTGGAAAAGGTTACAGGTTTCTTTCTAAAATATTTACTGAGTCGAAGAACATTAATTAGGTTATTAAATAGTATGCCTTTCAGTTGTGGAATGAACGAACATATTTTTAATCTCTTAAAAGGGGTTGTAGAGAAAATGGTCAGTCTTGATAAATATTGCATATTAATATTTGATGAAATGTCATTAGATACTGGGCTCACATATAATCGGGTGGTAGATAGTTTTGAAGGGTTAATTGATTTTGGAAAAGGGGATAGGAGAGCTGGCTTTGCTGATCATGCTCTACTTTTTATGGTTAAAGGTATATGTAGAAGCTGGAAACAACCGATAGCATTTTATTTTTGGGAGCACTCCACAAAAACTGTGGATTTAGTAAGAATTATCAAGGAAGTTGTGAGAGCAACTATGTAGTACTGGCTTGAAAATAGTTGCGTCAGTTTGTGATTTGGGATCTACTAATGCTGGTGCTGTTAATAAACTGCTGGATGATACAAAAGCCTACTGTATGAGGAATAATATAGATAATAAATTTCAGAGGTATTTAATAGATGGGGAAGAAATAGTCCATTTGTTTGATTATCCTCATTTATTTAAATGTTTGAGAAATGGATTACTAAATAAAAATCTACAATTTTTTCAGAATGGAGTTTCAAAAGTAGCTTATTGGGAACACATTAAAAATTATATAGTATGGATAAACAAATGGGATTTTTCAGTGGCTTCCCCAAATTAATGGATCAACATATTTATAAAGACAAAATTAAGAAGATGAGGGTAAAAATTGTACGCAAGTATTTATTCGGACAGTAGCAACGACAATGAAAACTCGTGCAGAGATCAGCAATGAGTTGCAGGCAGAATCTCGCTTTTACTTGAATCCCAAAGCAACTAAAACTGCAGATTTATTATTGTTTTTGGACATGTTGTTCAACAACATTAATGGAAATCTGTTAAATCCTCCTTTAGGGAAAGAATTGAGGGCAGTTATCACTGTCACATCCAAACATCTAGATACTTGGCTCAATGTACTGCCAGTTTTAAATTCATTCCATTTTATAGACCCATCAAAAAAGAGTGGTAGATGTATAACACCATCAATTAAGAAACTACCATTCACCATTAAAGGATTTGTGTACATTTGGCAAAAGTAAGGCAAGAGGGATTCAAATATTTGAGTGCCAGAAATTTGAATCAAGATGCTATTGAAAATTTCTTTGGCATGGTAAGAAGTCATGGCATTAGGAATATGAATCCTTCACGTTTCCTGCATTTGTTTCGTCCACAAAATCTTTAATTGTAAATAATTTCATGTCTAAACATTCGCCAGGATTTAATTGTGAAGACGACTTTTCAATGGGGGCATTGGATACTTTTAAAAATCTCCTCAGTGAAACACCTATTGAACAAATCACTCCAATAGTCAATGTCCCAATTAATAAACCATTCAATAGAAGCTCAAAATATACAGGATTAGATCTTGTTACTCCTTATGTAGCAGGTTCAGTAGCGAAGAAATTATTTAAAAGTATCAAATTGCCACTTGTGTAAAAATATAATATTGTCAAACAAATTAATTAAGGCAAATTCATTAATATATTCTAGGGAACATAAAAAGAAATGTTTTATGTGCGCCTTCAGCAAAATTGCCCCAGTTAATCAATTCATTAGGCATAAAAAAACAAATATTTCGTTTGGAGGATTTGACAAACATTTCCTCAATATTTTGTTTGTAAATATTAGTTTCAACATATGCATCTTTCATTACTTAAGTATTATTAATAAAATTTTGAAGGGCAAAGATCAACAATATAAAGACTATGATGTGATGAATATGGCATATGTTAAATATAGGGAAAGCTGCAAGAAAGACAACGGTAATAATGAATTAACCATGGTTATAAAATCAGTTTTTTTTAAATACCATTGTATGTACCATGTACAAACAGAAACATTTTTTAAACACGCCAACATCTCACTGTTGACAGTCCTAAGCCTGCTAAAGTGTGAAGGAAAATTTTTTGTTTGTGGATATAGTTATAAAATGTCAAAAACAAAATAAAAATTATAATGACCATCCTGTGTTTCAATATTCCATCTACCTATATCTTATATAAACTATTTAATTGTAAAATTTAGGTGGTCGGACCTGGTTGTCACATAAATTGTAAATGAAATCAAATTATTTTACAAAATACTTTTAAACATTTAAACAGCATTTTAATTTCAGGTATTTATATTTTCTTGTAAACAACAATATTTGAATTTGAAATGTTAGCAAAATGAAAGTATTTTGCATAATACTTTTGTTTCATTCACAATTTGATGCGACAACTAGCTTCGATCATTTAAAATTACTAGAGTTATTTTCAAATTTCCCGCGAAGTTAGAATGGACATGAACCTTAGATCAAATCTTTGATTATAGAAATCTTTTTTCTTGATACTACCAATTTGAGAGATGTCGCCAGAATTGAACTTTGTCATCAAATTTTTATACAGAGTGGCAGATCTATCGAGTATATAATCTTAAGAGTTATTTCGAGAATAAGATGCGGGTAGTTCTGTTACTTCGCATTTTAGTTTCATTGAACGCTTATTGTTTGGTAGGAAGTTGAAGTATTTTTTAACCTTTATTAGAAGTATTTGTTTGTGTTTACGAAAGCTCATACAGAAATGGAAAAAAGTGTTAAAAAGCGGAACTGCAGTATTTTTTATTTCAATGAATAATGATAAATTAATTTATTCCCTATGCTATATGAGATTAATGCAATACGGAGATTAAATCAGAATTCACATTAAAAATTTCCACATATGACTGACAAGAAAGAAAGAAATATTCTTAACTGGCAAGTTTAAAAAAATAATTAATACTAGTTGAGTGTTATTATACGTTTATACTGAGGATACTAAAAAATATATTTAATTATGTAGTAATTGAAAAAATATATTATAATCCTCACAAATCTCAAACTTTTTATTCGGAATATACATTTGTTTATCTATTTCTCTTTTTTACTGAGTTGGCTAGAAGAACCTCGGTCAAAATTTTTAATATGCTCAATAAAACGATTAAAATTTCTCGCATTACACATTCCAAAGTTTTCAATTCAAGTCTTCAAATTCTATAAATGACAAAATATATGAATAAGTGACTAAAATATTAAAATCATTTCTCTCATGATTACTTCTTGTTTCTTTTCATCTGGTAGCAAATTAAAGTTTGTCTCATTTATTCTTAAATCTTCTTTGTCGGTACATTAGAATACCCTGTTTAACACTCTAAATTACAAATTTCGTTCCAAGAAACCTTATTATAAAATTCACCACTTACCAAAAGGGGTTTTTCCTTAAATTTCCCCATCTTCATTATTTCCATGTTGTTCTTAATATCTTGTGCTTTTTTCTTCATTTCCTTGGTAATTTTTCTGTGGCAATTACTGGTATTTAGTCTTTTGATATAAATAATCTTCTTCCACATCTTTTAATTTATGATTTCTTCCAGTACATTTAACAAACCTATAAAAACAAAACATATTAAAATATGTTGTTTCTTATAATAAACTGAATACATAAAATTAAGTTTTCCACTTAACATATCATATTTTAAAAACTTATTCAAAGTTTCTATTGTGATATTTATTCCTGCATGATTTCTGTATCAATGGACTCAAATTTTATTTCTCTCTTCACTCTGTTAATAGTAACTAACAAAATGTTCATTAGTATTGTCTCGAAAAGAGGAAAGTAAATTTCACTCTTCTAAACACTTTTTTTTAAATGATCGTCTTTCAGTTCCATAAAATTATTAACATTCGTCTTATTTAATATGCTTCTTATCATTATCTTCATTTCCTTTCTTATTTCAATTCTTATATTATTTTGGGTATTCACATGCAGTTCTTCTAATATTATATGCAGAATATAAAACGGTTCGAAACTTTTGATCTACCATAGGCGTAGACACCTCATTTTATAAATCTATTATTTTTATAAATACTTTTAAAAGTATGTATATCTTATGCGAGAAAGTATTCGTTAAAAGGCAATCGAATCATTATAAATAGGACGGCATTTTACGCCGTTATTAAGATAGATGCACTTAAATGTAGTCCTACTTGAAACTTGGAAAAAAATCATTATTATACCTCGTTAACTTGCTACAACTGAATATTAAATTATAAAACGTAAATAGACGAGTAAAATATATCTGTCTGTAAGGGTGTTTGGTTTAAGCAGGGTACCAGACGGTTTTTTTTTCTGGAAAACGAAATTTCAAAGCAAAAACCATAAAGGAAAACATATTTTTTGCAAATAAAACAAAAGAAAAAAACATTTTAATTCCAAAGTATCTTTATAAATAATCATGGTAGTCAGAATCGTCTGAACTAAAGTCATCATGACTGAGGTGGAATGTTAGGTAAAAGCTGTTAATTAAACCATTTTTATGCTTCATGATTATCAGATGCAGTTTTTAATTTTTTAGTAGATATTAATAAAGCATTATGCACGAAACCGTCTTTGTTTCCAGCGTGTACTATTATAATGCGTTTTCTTTTAGAACATGGCCCATTCAAACAGCAATTTTTACTATTATCAACCCAACAGAAATTTACTACATCAAACTATCACAATAAAATGGTTTAAAATCTTTTAAAATGTTTGTAGGAGCTTGAAAAAGTTATTAAAACATAAATTAAATCACATAAACGTTGTAAAGGCGGCTAAAGTAAGCCTAAAATTGCAATCGCAAAAAAAATCAAATTAAGGAAACAAACTCGGAGACAGGTTATCTCCCAATTTATTCGCCGTCGTTCGAAGTGTTCGTGTAAAGTCGGATAAGCTGGGAAAGGCTCTTTCTGATCAGCCTGGAATGTGTGCCATTTAGCGTATGCTAAGGGAAGTCTAGTAAATCAGGGAAAATACAATAAGCTGACAGGATGTTTTGTTTTTGCTTTTTTGAATATTAACAATCATTATCTCTCCGTACTCGGTTATTGTTGATAAATTCTTACGATCGGCGTAATTGACAAGTTACTGAGGCTTGTGATTATTGTATTATTCTAGCTTTTATATTATAAATAAAAAGAGTTTTTGTATAGAAATTTGTGGTAAAATACGAGAAGTTGGTGAATAACCGATTACTTCTCAATAATAATTATTAAAACACCTAATAGTATAATATTATTCACGAATGTATAATAAAGGTTAGTATTCACGAGGTGAATCATACGTGAGTAGAATACCATTCTTCATCCACGACTTCTAAATATAGTTGAGGAAACTTTCTTTTATGTTATTACAAATATTATTATTTTATTCTAACAAATATTTCATACTATATTTTATAGTGCATTTATATACAATAGACAGTTATTGAAAAAAATAATAATCGTCTATCTCATAATAATTAACGCAAAAACCTATGTACATATTTTGCTTAACAAATTTAAGTACCTGATTTCACAAAATGAGGGTATTTATTCATAGTTATCAATAATGCCTTATGTCTGTTAAATAAATATTCATAGGCCATATTATACACTTTCCTTGACTTTTCTGGTAATAAATTTAATGAAGCCGCTTCTCTAATTTCTGGTGGTGTTATATGAAATCTTGAAAACAACTTTAATAATCCCTATTCTGCAGTGTCAGAAGATGCAACATGAATTTGATGTCTTTTTTTCTAAGAAAGTTTATTTCTCTTTTGTTGTTGCAATTTTCCGTACGTATCAAACAATCTTAATAGCGCTTATATAAATTTTTAAAACTGGAATTTTTTTACTCCGCCCTCATTTCTTATTGCAGCTGCGCTAATCGCTCGCTTACGTCACTAGCGCCGATCGAGTGTCACCGCCAAGCTCCAGCAGTATCCGTGCATAGTGTCGTCGTATTAGTCGTATTTTTGTCAAATGTCGAAGTCTGGATCGACAAACGTTCGTTATAAATATTGTATTGTACCAAAATGTACCAACACTACTATAACTGCACCAAATAAGGTATTTTTAAGTATCCCTAAGGGAGAAAAATTAAGGAAAAAATGGTGCGATGCAATGAAAAGGGACAGTAAAACAAATACTGTTCTATCAAGTACAAGTAATCGGTTTTGTTGTGAAGATCATTTCAAGGTAAGTAAGTACTTTCATTTTTTAAATAGCATATTTAAAACTTAATACATACGATACAGATTAGCTCGACGTATTGTAACAATAATGCAGTAGTTTTATAGTGTTACTTGTGATAGCATACGCTAAACGGCACGTTTTCCAGGCCAATCAGAAAGAGCTCTTACACATCTGACATTGACTTTACCCGAATACTTCAAATGACGGCCACGAAATTAAAAGATAACCTGTCTTTGAGTTTGTTTCTAGAATTTGGTTTTTCTTGCGTTTGCGATTTTAATTTGGTTTATATTAGCTGCATAAAATGGTTATGTGATTTGAATTATATTTTAATAATTTCTTCAAGCTCTTAATAATATTTTAAATTAAAAGACTTTAAGACGATTTTATTGTGATAGTGTATTGTGTTATCATTAAGGAAGCAAAATTATAGGCTTAGAGAGGTATTTAGTGGTTTTATTACTATGGGGGTGGCGGGAATGTTTAATTATCGGAAAGAAATTATTAAGATACACTACTATACATATACACTATATATATATATATATATACACTATATATATATATATATATATATACACTATATATATATATATATATATATATATATATATATATATATATATATATATATATATATATATATATATATATATATATATATATCACGGAAAAGGAAAACAGTAGAAAATTACAAATTTATAACACACCACACACACTTCAATTTCTTCAATTTCTTCAATACTTCAATATTAATGCATCTAAATGTTCTTTATTTTAAAGTCTCTACTGTTTTAAAATTAGTTTTTTTTGATAGTTTTTAAAAGAAAGATAAATTTTGTCGTTTCGACTTTTGCTTAAGTCTTTATCAAAATATGTTATTGACACTGACAATTTGCTTATTTATTTTGATCTATAGATCACCTTCATCATGAATATTAAAATAAGGATAAAATCAACTTAGAACTATGTTCCAATACGAAAAATTAATTTTTCCTTTGGTTCCCACATCTCAAATATATAGAGGCAATCAATTAAATTTATTACAATTTAAAAAATAGAGATATAAATTTTACTCAAATTATTTAGGGCTTTTTTATCATTTATAGCTTGTTTGCTCCTATGAATGTGAATCATTTCTAAGAATTCTCTTTTTCGTGTATTAGATTCCGGTTCCAGAATTTTTGAATGTGTATGAATTGAATTTTTTGATATTTCATGGTTTGTTAACGCAGTTTTATTTTTTTTGTCATATTAATGAATTCTTAGTCCATTTTCTAAATACTGAGATGTCTGCCCTATGTGACAGGGTCACAATTAGTACAAGATATATAATATTACTTTTTGTGTTTTTTGGTGTTTTAGATTTTAATTTAGTGAAATATTTGGATAATGTATTATATCCTCTATGACTTATACTAATATATTTATTGAAATAATTCGATAATTGTCGGAAAAGTCCTTTTACATATGGCAAGGAAAAATGTTTTATGTTCTGATGTTTCGTTTCTGTTTTGTTTTTAAATTGATTGTAGTATCTGTTTAGAAAGAGCTGAATCACTTTATAATAAATGCAAAGAAAAAAATATTAAGAAAATTGATAAGCTCAAAACAGCAACAAGAAATACAAATGAAATAAAATCAAAATGGATCGAGAATTTAACGGATACTCTCATACAGATCAAGTAAAAGAAGTTTTATCTTTAGGTCCCAATTTCGCACAAAGAATTACCTGTGACAAATATCTTATGTAATATTGAATGCAACACCAATCATTTAAATAACGAAATTTAAAATAAAATAAGATCTGATACTTGTAATATTATTACTAATTTCAAAAATAAATTGAAAAACAAAAGACAACAAAACAACATCAAACCTCATCAAAATATAACTAAAACCAAAGAATTCATAAATAAAAATAGAAATCTCAAAATTTTTAAAGCAGATAAATCTAATAAAACTGTTATCATTAAATTAAATCATTATAATAATAAAATGATGAAATTATTAAACATAAGACAACTTACAAAAAAAAAAAATAAACAAGACTACGAATTCTAATCAAAAACAAAATAATGATCTTATTCGATCTTGCAAAGAACAACTTTTTATTTCGCCATCAGACACAAAAAAGTTGAAAATACACAATGCCCCCTAAAATATATGGTTTACCAAAACTCCACAAACCTGACATTCCCCTTCAACTGATTGTTTCAAGTATTCAAACTCCTCTCACCTCATTATCTAATTATTTGAAAAATATTTTGAAAAAAATTTTATATCAAAATAAATCTTCTTATATATTAAAAAAATTGATGATTTTCATTCCGCGTCCGTTCAGGCGTTCTACCCAACCGATTTGCTTAATTTTTTTTTCAATGAATGGTATTGATGCACAGATCAACAATCGGATTTCATCTCATTTTCACCATTCTCAAGTTACACTCAAATGCAATTTCCCCCTGTACATTACTTATGGGAGTTTTCACATACACACGTTCTATCCTCAATATCTCAAGTTCTATTCAAGATAGAGACTTCGTTTTGGTTTAAGAACACTCGCTGAAGCACTCTCTTTCTTTTGAGTTTTTGAACACTTAAATTGGTTGAGTTGGAGAGGAGCTAGGCGCAGACATTCAATGTGGAGTCATGGATTTTTGTAGGTTTTTGGCAATTTTTCTGCATTCAAAGATCTATATCTCAGGTTCTAATATAGCTACAGAGTTGTATGTAGCCCTATCACGTGGGAAATCGTTCAAAAATGTCAAGGTAGAGATTAAACCAAAGGGTCGACGCTCAGCCAATGTTGTTTGAAAGGAAGTATTGTGAAATTACATAGTCTATTGTATTATGAACAATGTAGAAATGATGGCTGATTTTTTGACTGTGTCCGATACTTTTTGTATACCTTTGACAACATAAGTATTGATTGATTTTATGACGAAGCTATAATTATCCACATAGTCACTGCTGCGGAGTAGCACGGGTCCGGACTAGTAGGTACTATATGAAAAAAACATGGGATTTCAAAGAAAAAATTATCAAAAGTATCAAAATTCCTAATAAATATGTATTTATTTCGTTAGATATGGTTTCTTTATATACAAATATTCCTATTACTATTGTGAAAAATATATTAATGAGAAAATGGGACAAAATTAAAGAATATACAGAAATACCTCAAATTGAATTTATAAAAGCTATAGAACTCACATTTACAACAACATATTTTAAATATGAAAATGAAATATACAAACAAATTGATGGTTGTGTTATGGGAGCTTCCATTTCAAGTGTTATAGCACAATTGGTGATGGAAGGTATTGAGGAAACTGTCCCAAGAAAACTTGATATAAATATTCCATTCTTTTTCCGATATGTAGATGATTGCATTACTGCTATACCAAAGAATCAAATTGATTCTTTTGTTTTTTGATGTTTTTGATTTCAATTAAGTGAAATATTTGGAGAATGCATTATGTCCTTTATGACTTATAATATCTTATTTATTGAAATAATTTGATAGTTGTTGGGAAAGTCCTTGTACATGTGGTAAGGCAAAATGTTTTATGCTTTGATGTTTTGTTTTTAAATTGATTGTAGTATCTGTTTATCCTTTTCTTGAATATGTTATTATCATTTTTTCCGGATAATTATTTTATTTCAATGCAGTTTTTGCTTTTTGAATAGCTAATTATCTAAATTCAGGATCTGATAGTTGGATATATCTATCAACCAAACTTATTATCACAGATCTTTTTTGTGAAATAGAATGACCCGAATTGATGTTAAATATCTTGAGGACCAAGTATCATCTACATATGAGTAAAAGAATGGAATATTTATATCAAGTCTGTTTAGGACCGTTTCATCAAGATCTTTCATTACAATTGTGCTGTAACACTTGAAATCAAAGCCCCCAACCATCAATTTGTTTGTATTTTTCATTTTCATATTTAAAGTACGTTGTTGTAAGTGTGAGTTCAATATAGCTTTTATAAATTCGTCCTAAGGTATTCAGTGACGGATTAAGACCTTTCGGGGTCCGGAGCTAAAATAACGTTGGGGCCCCTTTAAGGCGGCGGATTTTAGGAAAAAGAACATTCAAGTTCTCATTGTAGAGGAGATTTTTGTGTAATTAAATTTACTAGCGTGGGGGGCCCGGTGCTTCACCACCACTAACCCCTCCCCATGATCCGGCACTGGAAGTATTTTTGTATATTCTTTAGTTTTGCCAATTGTATATAAAGAAACCACATCTTACGACATAAATACTTATTTGTTAGGAATTTTTATTTTTTCTTTGAAATCCCATTTTTTGAAATAATTAGATAATGGGGTGAGAGGAGTTTGAATACTTGAAACACTCGGTCGAAGGGGAATGTCAGTTTTGTGCAGTTTTGGTAAACCATATATTTTAGGGGGTAAGGCATTGCGAATTTTCATTTTTTTTGCGTCTGATAAAATAAATTGTTTTTCCCAAGATCGAATTAGATCATTATTTTGTTTTTGATAAGAGTTCGTAAGGTTTGTAAGTTGTCTTATCGTTTAATAATTTCATCATTTTATTATTATAATCTTCTAATTTCATGATAACAGTTTTATTAGATTTATCTGCTTTAAAAATTTTGAAATTTTTATTTTTATTTAAGAATTCTTTTGTTTTAGTTATTTTTTGAGGTTTGATATTGTTTTGTTATCTTTCGTTTTTCAATTTATTTTTGAAATTAGTAATAATATTACAAGTATTAGATCTTATTTTATTTTAAATTTCGTTATTTACTATTATATTACTATTACTATTGTAACTTCAAATGACACTCCCATCGAACCCCTTACAAATTGATTAACTGAAATTTTGAGTAAACCTTATGATTATCACAATAATTATTATATAAAAGACTCGTTTAAAATCAAAGAAACTTTTAATAATATGATATTATCACCGAATTATGTATTGTTAGGATTGGATGTTATATCCCTATTTAGTAATGTACACTTAAATATATGCCTTACAGCTCTACAACATAAATGGAGTGATATAAGTAAAAATTGCAAACTCTATAAAGAAACTCTATAACAATTAATAACATTCATTTTTAACAATCTTATAATAATAATTGCCAACAAATTTTTGGAACACCAATGGGGTCTTCAAAATCCCCTATATTAGCAGATGTATATATGTAATGGATTATATCTTGGACTTTGTAATATCTGTTTTACCCTTCAAATTATTCTTCATTAGAAACTATGTAGAAGATATAATTTTCTCCCTACTATAGAAAAGGAGAAGACTGAAAAATCGTTACTTTTCTTGATACTAAATTTATAAGAAACGAAAATAATGAAATTTTAGTTTACTGGTATAGGAAACCAATAAGTTCTGGAAGATATATCAATTGTCATTCATATCACCCACGTAACACTAAAATTAATTTAATCAAACAGATGAAAAATAGAGTGCTCAAAATATCTGATCCAATTTTTCATGAAAAAAACATTAAAATACTTTACAAACTTTTTTATGAAGACTCATACTCTCCATATCTATATAATTATACGAATTTCGTATAATTCATTTGACATTGACACGAACATTGAATCATCATTTTTAAACGTCATTTCTAGCATTTCTTTTCCGAATATTTATACACCTTCATCATATATAAAATCAGTTACTCCTAAACTTTCTGGAATCTTTAAACAATACAATATTAAAATAGCATACATAGTGTTGTGGAATTAGTGTCTGTCATGGTTGTAGTCGGTATAGTGAAGTAAGTGGTTGTAGTTGTTGTCGCTTTAATCACATCGTAGTAACCTCATGTCTTGTCAAAATTTGATATAAAAAATTATTTAGTTAAAAAGTCAGTCAGTGTAATCTTCAAATAGTTGCGATTAAATAGTTTCCGTTTCTTCTGTTAAGTTCGTATGTTTGCTTGTGGCTGAACCCGATTCCCCAAACATCTGGCATCCCTGGTGGGGAAGGACGATCGTCGACGTCATTTTGTTACAGCAGTTTGGAACTATGGAACGTTTGTGCGCGGAACGAGCGCAACTTAGAAGATTCTTCACGATTGCTGCGAATGGTTGTGAAGAAACCTTTGGAAAACCTGAGGCAACCGTCGAGGAGGTAACTGTTGCTTTCATTAAGCTTACCGACAAGGCTGATAGGCTTTTTCTTCTCGATGATAAAGTAAAAGAAATTATGTTCGAGTCATTGGATCAGGTCAAAGAAGAAGATTTAGGTAAGGAGTTTGAAACTGTGGAGAAGTACAGGGACACCTGGCTAACTTTGAGTGCTAGAAAGAATGAGTTACTGGAAAAAGTCAAGGCCAACACAGCGTGTCCTACCGAAGTTTCTGCTGCTGCTCCTAGTGATAACCTCACCCTCAAATTACCTAAGTTGGATCTCCCAAAATTCGACATCACGCCTAAAACATGGATCAGTTTTTGGGCATATTTCAAGAAAATCCATGAAAGAGAGGACCTGCCTTCTGAGGATAAGTTCTTGATTTTGTTGCGTATTGCCAAGGATGGTACCCAAGCAAAGGAACTGTTGAGTAGCTATCCTGCATCGGGGGCCAATTATCCGAAGGCTTTTGGCCAACTGAAAAACCGTTTTGGCCGTGATGAATTGCTGATTGAGTTGTATGTTAGGGAGCTTCTCTCATTGGTCTTGGTACAGGCATCGGGCAAAGTTTCTTTGACTCTCCCACAGCTTCATGACAAGCTAGAAACCCAGCTAATGGCCTTGGAGTTTGGGAGTTACATCAGAAAAATACGCGTGCATGCTCGCGCCTTTAATTGAATCCGCACTTCCTGAGTCAATTTTGCGGGAATGGGAGCGTAAGCGGAAGTCGTGCGGCATTGATGAATCATCCCTCTTTGAAGCTGCAGATCAAATGGTCAAGTTGCGAGATTTTCTGAAGAGAGAGGTTGAAAGCGAGGAGCGGTTTCTGCTAGCTAGGAGCACGTTTTCTGTCCCCAGCGCTGCACCAAAGAGCAGTGCTGGGAATGTCAAGTCCTCGACTGGAAAGTACACCACAGCTGCTGACCTAGTTGGTATTGAGTCCACTGAAGGCACTGAAGATGTCAGTTGCATTTTTTGCAAAAATTCTCACAATACCGAATTGTGTTCAGAGGCGAGGGACAAGAGCAAAGAGGAGAAAATTAAGCTCCTCAAAGCTAAAAGCCGCTGTTTTAAGTGTCTGAAAAAATTCCACGGGAAACGGCCTTGTAAGGAAAAGCTGTGTTGCTTAGTTTGTGCTGAACCTCATGTTACTGTGATGTGCCCAATTCCTCGTAACCAGAATTCAACGTCTATTGAAATTAGTAAGGCGACGAAGAAAGAAAACGATGTAGAGCACAACTATGCTAGTATCCAGAGTGCACCAGTTTTGATGCAAACGTTGAGGGTTCGTTTGAAAGGAGAAAATCCTGTCACCACCAGGTTGTTGATTGACACAGGTTCTCAAAGAAGTTATATAACTCAAGCGCTGGCTACCAGAATGCGCTATGAGCCGATCCGCACTGAGAACTTGGTTCATGCATTGTTTGGTGGGAGCAAGACTGAACCCAAGACGCATCAATGCTATAAGATCCGTCTGCAAAGTTTGATGAGTGCGTTTTCCTGCAACTTTGAAGTTCTTGACTCGGAACAGATTTGTCACGCCATTCCCTCCATTCCTAAAGGTCTATGGGTATCTGAACTTCGCGAGAAGAAAATCGAGTTGACTGACGACAGAGAGGGCCCAATTGGCATTCTTGTTGGAGCGGACGTCGCGGGAAAGCTACTCACCGGGAGGCGCGAGGTATGGTTAACATCAATTTGCACTGCGCCCAGGAGTTCGACCCTTCTGATATGTGGAGGTTGGATGTGTTGGGCATCGAGGACCCCGCTTTGGTTAGTACCAAAGAAGAGGCAAAAACGGTTGTGCGTCGGCACTTCTTGGAAACAGTTAAGATTTTACCTGATGGACGATATGAGGTATGTCTTCCATGGCTGAAGGAACATCCCCCGCTACCTCGAAATTTCGATCTGGCCCGTGGTAGACTTGAATCGACCCTAGCCAAGTTACGTAACGGTCATTTGGTGAAAGAATATGAAGCGGTGTTTCAAGAATGGCTGAAAGATGAAATTATTGAAGAGGTACAGCTTGATAAGTGGGATTTCGGACATTATTTGCCTCACCGAGCCGTGGTTAAGGAAGCCAGTACCACCCGAATTCGTCCTGTTTTCGACGCCTCGTCCAAAGAGAAAGGCAAACCTAGCCTGAATATATGTCTAGAAAAAGGGGAGAGTTATGTAGAGTTAATCCCATCGATACTTCTACGATTCAGACTGAACGCAATAGGCGTTATTTCTGACATAAGAAAAGCCTTCTTACAGATTCCTGTTTCGGAAAAGGATCGGGATAGCTTGAGGTTCCTATGGAAGGACGAGGTCGGAGAGATGAAAATCTACCGTCACAGGAGGGTGGTGTTTGGGGTGACCAGTAGCCCTTATTTGCTAGGGGCCGTTATTGATCATCATCTCTCAAAGTGTGAGGAAAAAGTGGCTTCAAAAGAGGTTCCTTATGAAAGATCTGTCATCTCACAGTTGCGCAAATGCTTGTACGTTGATAACTGTGTGACTTCGGTTGATGATGAGAAGGAACTTTTGAGCTTCATGTCGCAAGCCAGGGAAATTTTTATGAAAGCCTGCTTTGATCTTCGTGGCTGGGAATGGAGCGACCCCGATTGTGCTGCTCACACCAGTTTCCCCGTTCTTGGACTTCTGTGGGATAAAAAGGAGGATATTCTCAGGTTAAACCCTCCCAAGCCTTTGGAAAGTGATGCCATCACGCGACAAACAGTGATGTCAGCAGCACACCGTATTTTCGACCCGCTCGGTGTATGTGCACCCGCCATTTTGATACCGAGATTGTTAGTTCAAGAAAGTTGGGGTGAGGCTGGGAACTGGGATACCCCTTTTAATGAGCAAAGCCAGGCAACGTTCCGTAAGTGGATGAGTCAAGCTGATGCCTTGAATCAAATCGAAGTCCCACGATGGTTGAAATTGACCGTTGGTAATGTGTCTCTACACACATTTTGTGACGCAAGTCATGTCGCTTATGCCACCGTCTCATTTTTGCGAGTTGAAACAGATAACACGGTATCTGTGATAATGGTGGGAGCGAAAGTTTTGCCCCTGTTAAGAGACCTACAATTCCTCGCCTAGAGCTTCTGGCTGCAACAATTGGGGCGCGAATGGCTTCTAGTATTGTAAAAGAGATTGGCGATGTAGAGTGCCATTTTTGGTCAGATTCTTCCACGGCTCTGTGTTGGATCAAGAAAGAGGAACCGTGGGGAGTATTTGTGTTCAACAGGGTTAAGGAAATTCGTTCTCTGACTGATCCTGATACGTGGAAACATGTGCCAGGGGTGATGAACCCAGCAGATCTTCCTAGCAGGGATTGTTTTCCTGAAGAACTTCTTGACTCCAAATGGTGGGAGGGGCCGAGATGGTTGTACGGGCCGCGTTCTGAATGGCCTAACTGCGATGTCACTCCTGATGAAAATGAAGTTCAAATGGAAAGGAGAAAAACGCCTTTGATTTCAGCTTTATCCCAAGAACCAGGTGTGTTTTGCTGCGAAATATTAGCCCGGTACTTTTCTTCTTATCACCGGATCGTTCGAATGGTTGCATGGATGATAAGGTTTCTGTGGAACAAATATTCAAAGAAGGAAAAGCGCTTTGGAGAGCTGTCTTTGTCGGAAATCGCAAGAGCTGAAAAGGTGGTTCTGAAATCGATACAGGATGAAGCTTTTGAAGGGCTAGGTGATAAACAGCTCAAAAATTTGAAGCCACACAAAGATAAAGTCGGACTGATGCGTTTGAGAACCCGTATTTGGGCGAGAAAAGACCCTGAAGACTTCCGTGCACCTTATATTCTTCCTTTCCAGCATGTCATTGTTGACAGATTGATCCACGACTTGCACACGCAGAATGGACACATTGGAGGGCAAGGTCTTCTGAACCTTCTAAGAGAAAGATTCTGGATCGTTAGAGGGAGGCAAGCTGTGAGAAGAATTGTGTCTGCGTGTGTGATATGCAGGCGTTATAGGGCCAAGGCATTGGAAGTCGAGTCTCCACCGCTCCCGGAGAATCGGGTAAGGGACGCTCGTGTGTTCGAAATCAGTGGCACGGATTTTGCTGGTCCACTCTACCTTAAAAGTGGAGACAAAGTTTGGGTGTGCATATTCACCTGTGCTGTTTATCGTGTCACACATTTGGAATTGGTTACTGCCATGTCAACGGAAGCCTTCATCATGGCGTTTCGACGTTTCATTGCGCGTTGGGGCAGACCTTCCTTCATGTACAGTGACAATGGTACAAACTATAAGGGGTTCAAAAATGCTCTCGATGGAATTGATTGGCAGAGAGTAGCGTCCCGCGGTTTGGTGAACCAAATTGAATGGCGCCTCAACCCACCCACAGCAACATGGTGGGGCGGGTTCTGGGAACGCTTAATAGGGATTTTGAAAGTTCATCTTCGCAAAATTCTGGGACGGGCTTCACTCACTTTTGAAGAGTTGAACACCGTGATCAGTGAGTGTACTGCTTATATCAATTCTCGCCCCATCACCTATACATCGGATGACCCGAGTGATCCGGTGCCTATTACTCCTCAAATGTTCATTGGAGATATTCAAGAAATGGGTGTCCCTGACTTGGACGAAGTTGATGCGAAGAGTTTACACAAAAGAGTTAGACGTCGCCAAGAGATCAGAGACAACCTAAAGCAGCGTTTCCGGTCTGAATACTTGTGCCAGATGTTCATGACTGCTAGCAATTTGAAGAATCCGAGAGAGCTCAAGGTGCGAGAAATAGTCCTCATTGGCGCTGACAATCAGAAGCGAATGCATTGGCCGATGGCAGTGGTTGAAGAACTGATTCTTGGTGTTGACGGTCGGTGCCGAGTTGTCAAGCTTCGAACGCAGGATGGCCAACTGACGCGTCCTGTCCAGCGAGTTTTTCCCTTGGAAATTCCTCTCGAAGAAGAAATGGATCAAGGCCAGCTTCTAGCTGAGGTCGAACCAGAAAGTGATTCTGGTGGTTCAGCTACCGGCGGTTCTCTAGTTGATTCACAAGTCAAGGTCGTCGCTTCACCACCCCATATCCAAGAAGCTCAACCTATTAATTCTGAAGACCCTCTGATGAAGTTTCATCATGTGGATACCAGATGTGGAAGGAAGGTGAAAGTTCCAAGTCGTTTCTCCTAGTTCCGTGTGTTATTTTTAGTTCAAGTGTTTCAGTTTCTCAAAGTTTGAAGTCGCTTTCAAGTGCAGTTTTTGTGAGAAATTTAGATGTCCTTGAATTCAGTTTGATAGTTGAGTCGCTATTCTCCTCAAGGTGGGAGGATGTTGTGGAATTAGTGTCTGTCATGGTTGTAGTCGGTATAGTGAAGTAAGTGGTTGTAGTTGTTGTCGCTTTAATCACGTCGTAGTAACCTCATGTCTTGTCAAAATTTGATATAAAAAATTATTTAGTTGAAAAGTCAGTCAGTGTAATCTTCAAATAGTTGCGATTAAATAGTTTCCGTTTCTTCTGTTAAGTTCGTATGTTTGCTTGTGGCTGAACCCGATTCCCCAAACACATAGTAAATGAAATACTTAGTTTAAATTGTGACAAAAAGTACATTCGTCAGTAGAAAAGGTCACTGATCAGTCGGATAACTTGTCACAAGAGTAATAGCAGAGTATATCCTGATAGATGTTCATTAGCGACTTATGTCTATCACGAAGGACACAATATGAATTATGAATTTGCCAAAGTTTTGACAACTGAAAAAAACTACAAAAAACGTTTATTTTCAGAAACAACGTATATTGCCCAAAATGATCAAGGCATTAATAAGAAAACTGATTTAAATAACCTTAGTGTAATTTATCCATATCTTTTAGATTTCGAAAAAACAAATTCTATGGAAGTTCAACGCCATTAACAACCAACTAACCTCACCTAACTTATAAATTTCAACTTCACTTACAACGTCGTAACCCAGGGAAGGGGAAACTACGGCCCGTTGAAATCCGGCCCGCGACCATCAAACAAAAATCAAGTACAGCTTTCTTATTATCAGAAATTACATTCTCTTCAATTGGCAGTAATGGCTGTGCACGTCGCATATAAAACAACATGTGCGAGCGCGGACTGGGATGAGCGAAAACCGAAAATGAAGCTCGAGTAGGTGCGTCTGTTGTCGAACGCACTACCCATTTGAAGCAACTATCTCTGAACACCAACAAATTGGAATTTTATAAGTCCTCATCTAGGACACAATACCCAAATATAGTTGCCCACGCCCAGAAAATAATGTCTATGTTTGGTACAAGCTATTTGTGCGGACAAACGTTTTCAATAATGAAACTAAGAAAAAATTGTCTTCGTAATAGGCTTTCGGATGACCTGCTTTTTTCATTGTTAACAATTCAGCATCACAATGGAGCCGGCTTATGATGAAATCATGAAGAAACAAAAACAGTTCCACTTGTCACATGTACCCACAAAGACCAGTGCTCCTCAACCTTTTACTTCGCAGCTAACTTGAGTTCAATTAATTGTAATTAAAAATGTTATTTTTTAATATTGCACAATAAATTAGTATTTCAGAAAAATTATGGCCTGCCATATATTTCGTTAGCAAAAATTGGCAAAGAAAAAAGTTTCCCCATCCCTGAAATAGACTAAGAGGTCATCAATAAAAAAAAAATCTGCTTTAACGAACCATGAAGTATCAACAAAACATAAATTCAATTATAAAGATTCAAAAATTCTTGAAACGGAATCTAATACACGAAAAAGAGAATTTTTAGAAATGGTTTACATTCATAAAAATGAAAAAGCTATAAAAAAAGGAAAAATAAATTTTTTCTATTAGAACATTTTCTATTTTGATTTTATTCTTATTTTTATGTAGGTGATGTGTCAGTGTCAATATCATATTTTGATACAGACTTAAAGAAAAGTCGAAACGTGAAATTTTAACTTTTTTCCAAAAATTAGAAATTATTAAAAATACTAGACCTGAAATCAAGAACATTTAGAAACATAAAACATATGAAAAGGTCCAAGAAATTAAAGAAATATTTATATATATATATATATATATATATATATAAAGTGGTTTTTTATTGAGAATGTGGCGAGGAAACACCAAAGTGTACTAACTTTAATATATTTTCTGAGCTGTCGAATACTTATGTATTCATCGTCTGGGAAATAATTGAAGAAATATTTTGACCATTTTTCTTTGTTCCTTGTACTTTTCGTAATTTCTCTTCGTTTATTCGCCAGGTACTTTCTCCAAAAATTTTTCTTATCTTGTATTTGCTTCTTAATTTCAGTCGTCCACCATGTATTTTCTTGTTATTCGTTTTCAAGGTACCACATGTGTTTTTGCCGCTTCTAGTATTGTATTTTTAACTTTTTGCCACAATTCTTCTACAGTCAGATCTTCTATGGTAAAAACACACACATAATCTATTTAGAAAGTTGTCATGTCAAGTCCTGTCGAAAGCCTTCGATAGGTTAAGTGCGATTGCCTCTGGATTGCCCATACTTCTTTAATGCTTCAGACTATATGTTAGTGATAGGCCAATACGTCCCCGATTAATCTATGTTTTCGGAAGCTGTATTGATGATCCTGATGATGATAGCAGACACAAGATTTGCTGGTTAACGACTTTCTCCATTACCTTGATAACGGTCGCGATCGCTTTTTTATTAACTAATAGGATGGATCAAATTATACAAGAAACTTTTTTTTGGGCTCTTCAAATTATGGTAAATCAATCAAGAATGAAAATCTATGCAAACTTAGTCTTTTCGAAAAGAGCTCCTTTCTACCAATGTAAAAGTTATAATTTCGAAGCAACCTAATGAGTGACTTATACGCTAGAGGGCGCTATTTATTAATTTTTTGAAATCTAGCTAGCCTTGAAAAATGTTAAATGGAAACATACAGTTTTAATTAAGGAATATAAAAGTAGACCAACCTAGCAACAAAATAGCGAAAACCGCATGTCTTAAGAAATCTGTAAATTTTAAGCATTTTCCTTTAAACATAAATCTATGCAAACTTAGTCTTTTCGAAAAGAGCTCCTTTCTACCCATGTAAAAGTTATAATTTCGAAACAACCTAATGAGTGACTTATACGCTAGAGGGCGCTATTTATTAATTTTTTGAAATCTAGCTAGCCTTGAAAAATGTTAAATGGAAACATACAGTTTTAATTAAGGAATATAAAAGTAGACCAACCTAGCAACAGAATAGCGAAAACCGCATGTCTTAAGAAATTGTAAATTTTAAGCATTTTCCTTTAAACATAAATTACTCTGGGTTGACTGAACGGATTTTAACATTTTTTGACTCCTTAAAATTGTCTTTCCTTGTTCTATGAATAATAGTTCCAATTATTATGTCAATATTACTTATGTTGTCACCGGGAAAAAACTGCGTTATGGAAGTGAAAATGGAAGTATATAAAAACAAATAGTGGGCCATGAAAAAAACAAAACAAAAAGATATGTCTTGTGTCAAATTAATAAACCTAGTAATTTGTTCATTTACGTGTCATTGGGATTTTACTTATATTTACTTAAAAGTTATATCTAAAATGTTTCTTACAAACGAAGAAGCATTTGATATGATAGGTATTTATTTTGAATGTATGAGAAATGCAACTGTTGCGGCTAGGGTATATACCATACAATATCCCCAAAGACGTCATCCCGGTAGCAGAGTTTGTCGTCGACTCATACACCGTTTAAGAACGACTGGAAATGTAAATCTTGTATTTTTAGAAGACGTGGCAGAGGTCGTTCAGAGAAAAACACAATAAATGTTTTGGCATATGTGAAATTTAGCCCGCATTTAAGTATTAGCACAATAAGTAGAGATTTGGGGTTGAGCAGAAACACCGTTCAACGTATTTTGACAGGACACAGGTAAATTATGATGTAAAAAGATATGTTTCTTAAACAAAATATGCCCGCATAATATTATTTGTGGGCATGGATATATGTTAACATAATAATTTATTTATCATTCCGGAAAGATATTTAATAGGATATTATATTTCTTCTAGATTTCATTCATATCATATAGGACTGCATCAACAATTGGTTGATCGTGATTAGGACCCAAGGTTGGATTATTGCAACTGGTTACTACATATGGTATATGATGACCCTCAATTACTGTCACTTATTTTGTGGTCAAACGAAGCTACATTTAGTAGTGATGGTACGGTTAACTGGCATAATATGCACTATTGGTCACAGAATAATCCACGCTAGATGGAAGAAGTTCAGTATCAGGGGCGATGGTCGGTGAATGTATGGTGTGGTATTGTAGATGATTAGAAAATTGGACCTCTTATTTTTCTCAACGCAATTAACGGGGAACGCTAACTAAATTTTATGAGGGATGAATTACCACTTCTTCTAGAAGATATATCACTAGCAACTCATGGGTCTATGTTGTTTCAGCACGATGGGTGTCTGACGCATTTCTCAGACAAGATAGAGAATTTTTAGATAATGCTTTCCCTGATAGAAGGATAGGACGTGGAGGCCTATTTTTTGGCCAGCCAGGTCACCAGACTTAACCGTCTTAGATTTCTATCTCTGGGGCCGGATTAAAGACCTTGTTTGTGCAATTAGACCCATTACAAGAGATAACATGATCGAGACGCAGTTTCACGGTGACAGCATAAGTAATATTGACATATTAATTGGAAGTATTATTAATAGAACAAGGAAAGGCAATTTTGAGGAGTCAAAAAATTTTAAAATCCGTTCAGTCAAACCGGAGTAATTTATGTTTAAAGGAAAATGCTTTAAATTTACACATTTCTTAAGATATTTCGTAATACGAAAAAGATATCGACATGCGATTTTCGCTATTCTGTTGCTAATTTAGTTTACTTTTATATTCCTTAATTAAAACTGCATGTTTTCATTTAACATTTTTCAAGGCTAGCTAGATTAAAAAAAAAAAAATAAATAGCGCCCTCTAGCCTATACGTTACTCATTAAGTTGCTTCGAAATTATAACTCTTACATTGGTAGAAAGGAGCTCTCTTCAAAAAGACTTAGTTTACATAGATAGGTTAAGTAGAACTGGAGGAGTTTTTCATAATAAAGTTCCCGCTTCTCTCCACCTCTTATTTGAAGAGATAGACTAAAACTTGTAAAATCAAATATACGCTGAATTTCTTGAAGAATACGATAATCATAGTTTAAATGCATCTTAATTAGGCAATATTTGTAAATTATTCATTTTATAATTTTTGGTATTCAATTACGCCCTCTAGTGGTGGACCTACAACTCTGTAAATAATTTCCAGGTTTTTCTCGAGGTCACTTGTTGTAATTTTTTTTTCCCGAAGCTGTACTATAAACGGTTGCCGATATATGGCCGAGAGCCATTCTTATTGGGACACCCGGTAAATGACATATTATTAAATTAAATGATATAAGTATTAAAATAAGAAAGGAAATGAAGAAAATGATGAGAAACATTGAAGGAGATGAATATTAACAAATTTATGGAAATATTTAGCAATCTTTTTCAGAGATGATATTAATTATATGCATTATTTAGAATTATTATTTTTAGAGTAAAGAAAGACTAAAAATGTGGGTCCATTGTTACAGAAATCAAGCAGAATCAATACCAGTATGGCAATAAAAATGAATTTTTAAAGTATGATACATTAAGTGGAAAATGTGGTTTTAGGTATATAACTTATTATATCAGGTACAAACCAAAAACATATTTTAAAATATTTTGTTTTATAAGGTTGATAAGTTATTAGGTGTACTAGAAAAAATTATAGATGTGAAAGAAGATTATTGATGTCGAAAGACCAAATATTAGTAATTGCCACAAAGACTTACAATGGAAATTAAGAACAAAGCAAAAGATATTGAGAACAACATAGAAATAATTGAGTTGGAGGTATTTAAGGTAAAATCTAATTTGTTAAGTAGTAAATTTTATAATAAGGTTTCTAATGAAATTTGTGATTTAGAGTGTCGAAGAGGGTGTTGTAATGTACAGACGAAAAAGATTTAACAAGAAATGAGTCTTCCAAACTTTAATTCGCTACCCAGATGATGATGAATATTTCAAGAAGAACATGACAATAGCCCATCGCTCCTCACAGATGAAAAAGAAACGAGATGTAGTAATGAAAAAAAATGGTTTCAATATTATATTAATTTATTCATACATGTTGTGATTTGTAGAATTGTAGATTTGAATAAAAAACTTGGAAATGTGCAAGGTGAGAACTTTAATTCAGCATATAAAAAATTTGGGATTCTTCTAATGATACCCAACCCAGTAAAATAAAAGGAATAGATAAACATATTACCTGAATAGGAAATTTAAGGACTCTAATATATTTTTTCAATTACTTCACAATTAAATACAGTGGAGTCCCGATAATCCGAACTTGGATAATCCAAATCCAATCCAAAAATAATTAGTGTATTAATAAAAGTTACATTATCTTTCGAATATAGTAAAGTGTAATGAACAAAACAGAACAATATTCTAAACTATACTGGTATAAAAAAACGAAGACTTCTTTCTTGCGGCAAAGTTTCGTCCACCAACCTCATAATCTGAGTTTAAATACTCAAATTCCAATTCAATATTTTTCTTCAATTGGTCTTCAAATTCCACATCTTCTTGAATATTTTCAGTATTACTACTACAATGCAATATGCCAGTAGAATCCAATCTAAAAATATTCTCTGAATCTCCTGATTTTACTTCTTTGTGAATTAAAAGCCTCTTAAAAGTATTTTTAAGTTGAAGTGGTTATTGTTGAATCCTCCTCTTCTTCTAATAGCATCAAAAAACATTTCCAACTGATCTTGCGAAAATTTATAAGTAAGCACAAATCTAACATTTTTAGAATCAACAAAACCAAAGACACTTTCTATGCATACCAAGAATCCCAAAAAAACCAGTTTTTCTTCCAAAATGTGATCTCCATTTTATTTTAATTAAAATATGTACTTTTTTATTTCATTCAATCTATAAAAAATAATATGTTTTGTTGCTGGACTAAGTGGTTTTTTAAATATGTATGTTGCCAATCTATTAAGAGAGTTAAAAATATCAAATAAATCATTAAATTAAAACAAACTTTCATTTTTTCCTTTTCATAAAAAATATGTCGCGTTGTAATTTTTGTCTTTCATTATCTTGAAGTCTCCTCTAAATATCTCCACTCAATGACATAATTGCTAACATTCTGTAGAGTTTTGTAAGTAGCTAAACAATTATGAACTAATTTAACCATGTGACAGGGATCTTGGGTGATGGGATGGTTAAAAAATGTTCTGAAAGAATTTAAATTTGAAAAATCTGCCCATGAAGACTTAACCATTTGCCAATTGGTTGCAGCACCATCAAATGTCATTGACAAAATTGTTACCCCACTTTCATGAATAAATTCAAGGCATTTTTTCAATAAATTAGCTCCTTCGCTACCAAAAAGTCCTTGCAAAAAGTACCCAACAGGTATCTTCCATGATCCATTTACTGCAACTATCATGAAAACTAACACTCCCTTGCTTCAGGTAAATCACCAATATTCATATTTGTTCCAATGTCGACATATCCTGTAAATTTTTTTCCGGTCCATTCAATTTGTCTTCTTATTGCCATTTCTTCCAAAATTAAATTGCGTAAAATTTCCCTGTCACAAAATTCTTTTGCTTTTGATTTTAGAGCACTTAAGCTTCTTTGCTCTATCCTGGTGAACCATTCACAGCTGAATACCATTTTGAAATGGTAATGATTTATGGAATGTGTTTCTAACATAATAATATGCTATTGGTGAATAAAAACTTAAGGTTACAGCAAAAGACTTTAACTTTGCAGAATACTTTTCTTCACTTTCTGCTTAAGCATTCTTTTCAAAATTTCTTTAGTGCTGCCTGGAATGGAACCCTAAAAATAAAAAGTTTGGCTGTATAAATTTTAGATAGCAACTAATACTTTGGGTAAATCTTTTTCCTGTATTTTCAATACAGCTAGCCACTTTTGTCTTTGCTCTACCTTCATATGAAATATACAATTTTATATTTCAACAAATAAGGTTGAGTTACGCGACTGATACTTACCTATGGAATTAAAGGTTACGATTCAAATAATCCACTTTTTTTACAAACATAACATGTTTTACCCATTGTCTTAGCACCAATATGTCAATTAATCAGTATTTAAACACTCAAAAAGATTTCTCTTCAACACCATGATATAAAGACTACAGTACTCTTTACATCATGTTCAACACACCTATTCAAGATGCTTTCTCAATACATATTTAGTAAACAAAGGGAGCCATTTCACCGCAAACGAATACAGATACATAGCGTGTTATTTAGCTTATATTTTTTCATAAACTTTTTAACTAAAATGATTTTCTTAGTCATGAAAATGTTTTTGTCTAGATTAATTATGGAAAATATTGCCCATTCAGTAAATTTAGTGAGGACTAGAGCTAGATTATTATTGAGTTTTAACAATATTACGATGTATAAATAAATATTTGTGAAATGTAACATACAGTCAGATAACAAACATTAATTGTAAAATTTGACAACATTGAGGTCTACTGTAAATTGGCTTCCATTATATTCAAACATGCTAAGTTCATCTTTTTTATTCGCCCAAGAAAATAATAGTGTTTCTAATAATGTTCCAAAATTTTCCAAAAAAAAAACTTCAACGAAAATATTCAGTAGTTGTGGATAAAGTATGTGTGATTTATCCCACTCGCTAGCGCTTGTGGTAAGTAAACTTCTCCTCATGAATAATAATCTTCAATATACACTTGTGAATAATATTCTAATTATCATTATTCATTCAAATTAAAAATGCTGCAACAGTTAAATTTTTGTTCTTAATTTAGAATTTTATCACTTATATATCACAGTATCTGTCAAGAATTAGCAACGACACAAAATATTTTTAATTTATTTTTTATGCCCCTCACCGTATAAATATATCGGAAACCAGAATTTACACTTAATAGTTGATATTAGCCACTAAATCTGTTTAAATTTGGCGGGTTTCGCCTACAATTGGTGCAACTTTCTGATTGGCCTGGAATTGGTGCTATTTAGTGTATGCTTATGTGTTTTGTTTGTTTTTTTTGCATTGGCGTGGAATGCGTATGGGATTTAACCTGAATATTGTTAAAGAAAAAACGCCTACACCAGTTCTTCAAAACTAATAATTTTTGAAGTTTACGTTTGTAACATGGAGCAAATTTGAAGCCTCTAGTATTTTTTAAGTAAAAAATACAATCTGTCTGATTTTCATGCTAAAATCATCAAAATGTGATACGAAGACATTAGCTCTCTCAGAATTTTGCTCGGGGGTGGGTGGCTAGAAACCTTTGAGAGGTCTGGGGGGTAAAATTAAAAAAAAAATTTAAATGGTTTTATTTAGTTTCTTCGAATATTGCTATCTGTAGTTTTACAAAAACAAATTTACTACGTAAATCTAAGGGTCAAAATTATTAATAAGATGTCAGCTTTGACACCTTTCAAGTAAGTTTTTCAACTAGAAAGTATTTACTTATTTAGCTCCATACACTTTTCTCAGCGATGTTCAATAAGTTTGATACCATTTTTATAATTAGAATCGTCAAGCTCCTCAAAATAGCCATTAACTTACGACATCTCATTATTGCTGGAAAATCTTTGACGATCGAGCCATTTTTTCAGGTTTAGGGACAGAAAATAATCCGAGGGGGCATGGTTATGAAACGGCGCAAAAATTCGACTTTCGATGGAAACAGCTTTCTCATGTCCAAATTTTCAGTTAATATCCTATGTAGCGCACTTTATGAAATGCCTATTATATCTGCTAGCTCGCACACTTTCAGTCGACCATCATCTAGTACCGCTAGTGGATTTTCAATATTAATGTTCCGAGTGCATGTCAAATTGTCGATAATTTAATTTTCTCGAGTGCGCGAATGCGCACGAGAGGAAATTATGAGACAATTTGACATGCACGAGAGGGCATTTTGGGAGACTATTTCCTGAGAAAAATTTAATTTAAAATAAACAATAATTGTTCCTTTTCTTAAAATATAAAATTAAAACCAAATGATGCTTATTAATCCTAGACGAAAATTTGGCACTAGTGCAAATTATCGATAATTTGCACTAGTCCAGTATTATCGCTGAAATTTGATCGTTGCTAGGTAAACATAAAATATTACAGCTTTTTGGTTGGCTTAAATTTTTCGAAGGAAATAGTCAATATTAATGTCCCGAGTGCATGTCAAATTGTCGATAATTTAATTTTCTCGAGTGTGCGAATGCGCACGAGAGGAAATTATGAGACAATTTGACATGCACGAGAGGGCATTTTGGCAGACTATTTCCTGAGAAAAATTTAATTTAAAATAAACAATAATTGTTCCTATTCTTAAAATATAAAATTAAAACCAAATGATGTTTATTAATCCTAGACGAAAATTTGGCACTAGTGCAAATTATCGATAATTTGCACTAGTGCAGTATTATCGCTGAAATTTGATCGTTGCTAGGTAAACATAAAATATTACAGCTTTTTGGTTGGCTTAAATTTTTCGAAGGAAATAGTCTTCAACATTTCTGGAGTCGTCACCTTATTTGGTCGACCACTGCGATACTGGTCTTCGCAGGTCATACCGCTTCGTTTAAACTATGCTACCCAATATTTTACTATTGGTGACGAAGAAGTAGTCTCACCCAGAGTAGAATCTAGTTCATATCATAACGATGATCATTTTTTTCCATGTTTAAAAATTCACTCAAAACGTTTTCTATTGATTGCTGCTAAACAATATGGCGTCTTCAAACTTGTAACCTATGATGTATAGATTAGGTCTTTTCTAATAACTGGTATTTTTCAAACAACTACCGCCATCTTTAGGGAGGCATGGTACTTCTGGGATTATTTTTAAACTATAGAGCTAGGGTAGCTAGACCATTAAGTAATGTATCTTTAGAAGCGTTTGTGAGGTAATTTTTCATGTATCAGAGTGTTTAAAATGAGATCTCCGCAGTGCATGTAGTGACTGGTAATGTTAATAAAATCTGCAAAAGAGAGAGAGAGAGATAAGCGTCATTGTTATTAGAAAATTTTACAATTTTATCGACAAAGCAACACAATTTTATATTAGATAATATAAAAAAATAATATATATATATATATATATATATATATATATATATATATATATATATATATATATATATATATATATATATATATAGATCGTTCGCGTCAGTCCGGGACTTAATAGTAATGAGATATTTCCCTCTGGTAGAATGTAAGGTTTGTTTATCTGGTCCACTTCAAGTTACCTGGTGTCATCTGCGAATAAAGTGAATTTATCATTAATTCGTAAGACTGTGACATCATTAAAGAAAAGCAAAAAAAGAACTGGACACAAAACTGAACCCTGGGGTACACCACCGCTAGCTGGCAATTTACTTGAAACTTTACCACTTTACCACCTCGAATGCCATAATATTCTAGTTTATTAATCTGAATTTCATGATCAACACAATCGAAGGCATTAGCAAAAACAAAAAACTGAAGCCGTATAAAATTTATTGTTAAGTGAGGGATATATTTCATTAAGAACAGAAAAAGTAGCGGCATTAGTGGGTAGGAAACCAACTTATCGAGCTATCCAGATCTTATGTTTGAAAAGAAAGGGTAATAGACCGTTTTTCATTAGTCGTTCAATTATTTTCGATTGAATTGGTTATAATGCAACAGGACAATAGTTACGAGTGATATTTTTCTCACCATCATTATGCAGGGGAACAATTATAGTTGTTTTTAGACAGCTAGGGAAAGTCCCTTTTCATAGGATTCGTTTACTAGAGCATAGTTAATCATCACTTCTGGAAAATTCATAAATAACTTAGCTGATAACCCATCGTTGAGTATGGTTTGCTCTAGTTAAAATCTATCTACAGGTCTGAGGAAGAGACTGTCACTGATTCTTTTAGAAGCGTTTGATGAACTGATTTTGTTTTTCAAATCATTGATAACAATCCAAGTTTCTTTCGAAAAAGTTTTAGCTCCTGAGATGCGATTCTGTAATAGTTTTGATAGTTTTCCGATACAACAATCTAAAGTTATTGATATAATTGATGATGTAAGCATTGTCTGTGAACTTTTTAATATACAAGATTGATCTCATATTCTTGGATGAAGTGTGTGTTCCTTTCGTGGTCCATGATTTGTGATGATTAGTTTTACAAGGACGAAGAGGAAATGCTGAAATGCAGCACCTGATAATTTTATTGAATATGTCTGAAAATTTAGAGTCAATATCGTCCTAAAAATCAATCCAATCATTAGCTAAACATAAGATATGAAATTTAGTCAAGTTTTGTTTAAAGAAAATCCTCACCAATTGAGTTTGTTCTTTAAGAGATTTACAAGGTATTACAAATTCGGCGAAAACAGTTTCATGGTCAGAGAGACCTTAATTAATTACTAAGTAATTCACATCATGGGGTAGGGAGTCGTGACACTATGAAATCTAGAATTGAGAAAGTTGTTTTAGTAATTCGAGTTTGTAAATCCACATGCATATTTAGCTAGAATGACTCAAAAATATTTACCAGAGACATCCGAATGGCACAATTATTAGTAATGTCAATGTTGAAATAACCGCATAAAACTCTTCTGCTTTTAGTAGGCAGAGCATCGAATAAATTTAGAATATTATCGAAAAAAGAATGAATATTAGATTTAGTGGGTCTATAAATATAAATAATATATAAATCAATAGTTTTATTGTAAGATATCGAAAATTCAAAAGCATTTTCTACTAGCAAAAAATCGTAATTTGATACAACCGAGAAGACCAAATTAGGGTTCCGCCGTGAGCTGAATTAACCCTGTCATAATTGCTAATAACTCTATATTTTTCGATAAAAACTGGTTAATTTTCATGTAGCCAGTGTTCAGTAATAGCCACTATTTGTGGAAACCCTAATTCTCTAAAAATAAACACAACTCGTCCGTTTTGTTCCATATAGACTGAATATTCATTATTAAAAAGCTTGAAGACAGCTGGAAACATTTTATTGTTGCATGATTTTATTGCTTCCGTAGTGGACATTTTTTTCATGTGCTTTTTAGAATTTGATTGTTCTTTGTTTTCTTCACGAATTTTATCGGTTGTAATTAATCGCTGATACCACACCTTGATTTCACCAAGCTGTTCAGCTGGCCAACTAAGGCACTAACTTGCTCTCATACAGCTTAAAAAGTCTTTCATATGATATAGTCCCAGAGCTGGCTACAAAAAACAGGGTCGATAAGGTGTGCGCCATTTCACCTTGTAAACTGGCGGCCCCCTTAAGGTCAGCACAGGTCGGATATGAAAATGCCATCCGGTTTTCCCGTACGAAAAAATTGGCTGAAAAACCTCATAACGTGCGCGCGCGAAACCTTTTGTAATGTGCAGTTTAAGCCTCAAATAAGAGCGGTGTAATAGCGCAAGAAGTTTTGCAGGCCGGAAAACCTCCGAAAAAATTGAAAAAATCGGCGTATATTTTAAATGAAATTTTTTCGTATTCGGCTTAATGGAAAATTACATTTGATGTCTCCATTCAAAATATCTGTTTGAGCTACCCGAAATTAGAAAAAAAATCATCAGGATACGATAAAAACTCACTGAAAAATAATTTTTTATCGCACGCGTGATTTTATAGCGCTTACTCATTTTTTTAAATTCATTTACTGCACCAATTGTCAATTGATTTTGATCAATTTTTTTAAAACTTCTGGGAATAGTTACACTTTTTGATAAAATTGCTCAGTATTGAGTAACGGCTTGTGGTGCCCCAAGAAACTTTGAGGCAAGATGATAATCACGGCGCTTGCCTCTATCATTGCAAAAATGCGTTAAATTATTTACTTTTCCGGCACTTTCGATCACTTCCTACGCGGGTTTTCAGGCCTGCAAAACTTCTTGCTCTATTACACCGTTCTTATTTGAGGTTTAAATCCCACGTTACAAAAGGTTGAGGTTTTTCAGCCAATTTTTTCGTTCGGGAAAACCTTCTGGCATTTTCATATCCGACCTGACTGACCTTAAGAAGTTGCGTTTGGTGATGTACTAAGTTGGGGCCGCCAGTTTAGAAGCTGAAATGGCGCGCACCTTATCGACCCTGTTTTTTTGTAGCCAGCTCCTCGTCTAATACTTCTACAGTTTTAATCCCTACTTTTGTGTTTGTCGCCCCTTCAGTTGGCACGCCACTATGAGGACATATTCTTTTTTTGTAGAAACTTTCATAAAACATTTCCCTCTCTAATTTTAACCATTTTGGAATGTAAACCAGACAGTTTTTTACTGGAACAAAATCGCTCCAAATTAAATGTGATATATTTGCTTAAACATTAACACTTGGTATCTCAAAAGTAAAAGGTCCGATGTTCATAAAATCTTCTTGTTATTGCTTGAATATGTCATTCTATCGATCTGTTGATCATTATTAATTAAAAAATAATTCGTCGATTTCAATTTTAGCTTGAAAACGATCTGGAAAATTATATGGAGTGGAAATTAATGGGTGGAAATTGTAGACTTAAAAAAGAAGTTGTTCCTCATATCTTCAAGTGTCAACTGTCATCGATTATAAAACCAGAAAGAAACAATGCCCCGAAAAGACCCCGGAATGATATTTTGCAAACATTAGAGACACCAGTCGATGTCCAGGTATCAATCTCAACGCAGATAGAATGGGTTGATTGTGGTAATACTGATGTTAAATTTAATCCTCTTGAATCTTCTAACGGAGAGGAAATTCCTATTGGTAACATCAGTAGTGTAAAGAGTAAAAAAGTTCAAGTGAAAGTAAGAGACTTTTGTCATTCTAAAAAAACTCAAACTGACAATACGACGACTATGTTCATCCCATCTAAAGAGAAAGGAAACGTAGATCCAGAAACTTCATCCAATTGGGAATATTCTTCAAGAAGTCAAAAGGAATACACGGAATATATGTTAAAAGGTACTATGATGTCAATAGAGAGAGAACCCAAATTCTTGGTAGGAATTCCCAAGGAGTCGTATTTTTGTCTGCAAGTATTATCCCAAAAAATTCCAGTTCCACATATTAATATTCTTATCACGCTTAAAAAAATTCGTTTAAATGAGCCATCCTCAATACTGGCAATGCAGTTCGGAAGATCATCAGTTAATATAGGACAAATTTTTAAGCGTACTGTGCCGTTATTATCAAAATACCTTAAAGAGCTGATACTATGGCCGGCTGCGAATAAAATAGCTGAACGGTTACCAATAGCTTTTCGTTCCAGATATTCAAAAGTACAGTCTATTATAGGTTGCTTCAAAATTCGCATCCAGAAGCCAAGTAATCCATTACATGAATCTTTGACGTGGTCCGAATATAAAAGATGCAACACAATAAAATACATGGTTTCGTGCACTCCAGACGGGTTAGTTAATTTTATTTCATGTGGTTTTGGAGGTAGAACGTCAGATGACATAATTTTTGAAAACTGTGGCTATACGAGCAATTTGTCCCCAGGCATGGAAATAATGACCGACAAGGGATTCAAAAACGTATCAACTAAATTAGCCACTTATGGATGTGTACTTATCAGGCCTCCTAGTGTCAGTGCAAGCACATTTATTAGCAAGGATGAAATACTGGAATCTAAAAGACTAGCATCCCTTAGGATTCATGTCGATAGAGTTATAGGAAGACTTCGAGAATTTAATATGCTTTTACCTCATGTACGTGTAGATCTTAAATATTTATCAATATTTGATGACGTCGTTGTAATAGTGTGCGGTTTAATAAATCTGCAAAACCAACTTACAAAATTTTAAAATCATAAAAGAACAGTATATTAAGGTTATAATGTAATTAATTAAATAAAAGTTTTGTAATATTGCCAGTGAAATAAAAGGACTCATTTAAGGAAAGAGCACCAGAGACATACAGTGCACTTATAGCCGAGACTTTCTATTTTGATTATCAAAATTAAGAAAACTTTATATCATTGTCCTCATCAATCTGTTAACCTTTAAACGGGCGGTGTATGCTATCTGTACAATAAATTTTGAAAAAACCTTGGACCTGGTTCTTTTTCTTAGAGCAAACGAATTTCATTGTGAATATGTTGGTCACACTGTTTTACGTCCAATGAAAGTTATAACGCCGATGTTTATCAACAAAAACCTTCAATAGCCTACATCTCATCAGTGAAATGACGTCTCATCCTGAAAAGGTAAGGTGTTTTATTAACCTGCAACCTCTACTGACCTCTGAATTTTGATACCTTGGTTAACAATTATCCAAATTACATTTTTTTTCAAAAAAATTTCCTTGATTATTTTTGCAGTGAAGAACATTATTTTAAGCGAAGTTGAATCATGTATAGTTTATTCAATATCAATTGTAGAAGATAGTTATGCGAGGATCAATCAATATTTCATAAATACGTACGGCACTCATACCAAATTAAGAAATGAAAAATAATGTTCAATCTCCGTATAAAATTCAATAAACATCTAACAAATCGTCAGTCAACATGGACTCATCATCTCCACGTTTTACCAAAGAAAATCTAGAATCGTAAACATGAATGCATTTCTATTGGCCGAAGCTTTCGGAAGGCGTATGTACACAATTTCTTCGAAGTATTCCTGCTAGAAACTTTTTGCAATAAGCTTTGACAAGGCTTGGTGAGATTAATTTAATTCATACATTTCTTTAAATAAATAGAAATATGGCGTCCTTTAGACAATGAGCGAATGAAGTAATGAAATTACACAGTAGTAGTAATGAGAATAAAGACAGGTATGAATTTAATAATAAAGATTTATAGGCGGGGAGCCGGTAACACTGAAAGTCCCGTTATAGTGGAATCAAAAAATTTTTATTCAAATAAATAGAACATAAGTATAGGAATAAATTAAGTTCGGTATGCGTGAATTCCTATTGCCGAAACAATGTAAAAAAAAAAATATTAAAAAAATGGAAAAATGTTTTACCATCATCGCGAATATTAATTTTTTTATGTATTCGATAGTAAATTTTATTGGCTTTGAGAAAAAAATCACGCAAACTACTTTTTCTTGCCGTGTCTGGCATTGTTTCGGCAATAGGAATTCAAGCATACCGATCTTAATTTATTCCTATATTTATATATATTTATATTCTATTTATTTGAATAAAATTTTTTTGATTTCGCTATGACGGGACTTTCAGTGTTAGCGGCTCCTAGACTATAATATACACAAACATAGCAAGTTATTTAAAGTATATTCGAATGTTTTAAAAAGGAATATATTTAGCAATCTGATAATGCAATAATAAGAATTGCTCAATTAATTACAGTAAATATTTTACTGCACCAGTTTCGTCAAACTTTTTACTAACTTTCTGACACTAGACCTTGTTACGAGATTTGTATTAGCACATAAATTATTAAAGAATATTCAAATTAAACGAGTTTATTCAATCGTAGCCATCTAAATGTGAAATATTTATTGTAACTTTGGTGGAAATACTGTAAATGCAGCTATAACTTCGAAATTATGGCATTTAGATATAGAAAATATTATATGAAAAATAATAAATAGGGTGATCCATTTGAAATAACAAAGTTCAATATTTTTCCATAAATAAAAATTTTTTCATTTATCCCGGAGTCAAATTTTTTTTTATTTTTTAGTCTTACATCCCGTAGATTAAAATTTAAGAAAGCAACGCAATTTAGGGTAACTTGAAATGTCAATGTTACTTTTCATATTTATCATTGTTTTTAACATTGAATATGTTGTCCAAAGAGTCGAAGGCTTGTTTTTACTTGATATTTCTTTCTTATAAGCAGTGATGACATTTTCTGATATATTTTTAACTCCGTGTAGAGTCAAATTCATGAAAAAAATTCATATTTACGTTTTTATTTTTGAGGTTATAATATATGTCTCCTTTGCGGCTAAGCGAATATCTGGTGGAGTATTATTTATTGATTCATCACTTGAATTACTCATTTTTGACTAATATTTTTCTTTGAAATATTTCGACAATTTATTTTGATGTTACTTTGAAATTGAAAAAAGAACAGTTGACGGGTACTAAACGCGAATGGTGATTGGTGGATTTCATATATATTCTAGGATGTTTAATGTGAAATCATATCCTTCTAGTCAACCAATCTGTAAATTGTGTAGAAATGGATAATATACATGTGGGTGCAGAAAAAAAATTCGATCGATTTACCTATCCATAACACAAATATTTAGATTTCACTCGAAATTCTTTGTATCGAGAGGAATAATAATTATAATCGAGCCAGCGACGGATTAAGAAGTAGTGGGGAGGATAAAATAATTAAGGATCTTAAACCTTAGTTCTCGAATTATAATGTTTTATTGACGAAAAATGAAATTTATATTATTGTGAGCTAATTTCAGAGACGAGTAGAGGCGGCAAAAGTTGAATAGCCTACGGGTGGCAAATCTATAAATAATAATTGTATGGTGTTTAATAAAAAACACATTTTCTCCAACCAAGTCAAAATTAAAATAAAGTTAACTTTATTCAAAAATCATTAAAAATTTGGTAATAAATTTGGGCACCTATTAATTATAACAGCGGTAGTCGTGGATATCTGGTATTGTTGGTAAATATCGATTGTCAAGTAGACGTACTAATCATATAATTTTTGTAGTAGTTTAGTAGTACTTTTAGTCCTAGGATTAAAAGTGTTGCTAAGCAACGAGCAAATTTTTGTACGATAAGGGAATTGATGGCTTTTGCACCTGAAAATAGTATAAAAATGTCAACATTTTTTGATGTTGGAGAAAAAACACATTTCTTGTATTTGTTATATTGTAAGTCTAGCTTGGACTCTTTAATAAATTATTTGTTTCTTTATTGTTATTGGTTTTTGAACATAAAATATGAATATATACAATATTTACTATCATTTTGAATTACATCACTTTAAGTTGTCGCTCACATTTGTTCACACGTACAAATAGAAACCGAGATCCGCATTATTTATTGAAAACCCAGTATTATTTATAATAGACATTTGCTTATTACAAAATTAATAATGTAGTTTAGAAAAAATTGCGGCTGTAATTTGTTTCAAATTACTTATGAAACTGATAGATTAAATTGACAGTACCTATTTATAAATGATAGAAAACAAATAGAAAAGTCATTTGAATTTTTTTAGCGGCTGTCATTTTTATAATGGGTATATTTAATAATATTTTCAAAATATGTCTACTCCAATGTTCGTTTTTACCAACAATTCAATCAAGATTATTAGCGGGAAAAGCTGATGCAAAGAAACTCACCAAAAAAAGTGAAGCCAAGAAAAAACCACGCTTAAAAACATTTAACATTTATCGCTATGATCCAGAAAGGAAAGGATCGAAACCATTTATGAAGAAATTTACCATTGATTTAAATGAGTAAGTAAAGATTTAAAACACAATTCAAATTCTTATTCTTTCTGGGCACAATCGCCTGTTCAATCCAGTAACACTCGAATGTAGAATGTAGGGGTGCGGCACACGATAGTCTTTTGCAAGTTCCACTTTTCATCCATGTGAATGATATTCTCATTCCAAAATCGCGTTCTTAGTCGCATCTAACTAGCTACATCTTATATACCGAATGTAAATGAGACACGATCTAACTAACTTAGAGCTCTTTTCTAGATCCACGTTTCACAACAGTCACTGCAAACACAATGCAACGCTCGTGTATTTGGGTGCTTCCGTTAAGGACTGTTGATATATTCTGGATGCAAGTAACAATTTTTCACACTTTCTCCTAATACCTAAATTCTCCTTCCATTGAAAAATATTTTCAATACTTAAAAACACATTCTTCCAATATATAAATAAAATATTTATCCTATAATACGACGGTTGCTACTTAAGTTTTGACATAGATAAAAGCAAATATTTATATATTCATATGACTTTAATGTCTTTCAAAGATCAATACAAATTTGCATGCGATTGAACCATTCCGATTGAGGTGCCTCCCAAACATTTTATTTGAACAACTCAACAGTTTCTTTAGGTGTAGAAAAACGTTGACCTAGCAATTTATTTTTGATCTGCGAGAATAAGAAGAAATCATTGTGTGCCAAACATGTAGGTACGGCGGATAACCCGCACATCGCAGTGCTTCGTGCACGAACAACTTTTGTTGGATTTGGCACGTTTTGAAAGGCACATAGTGCAAACAGTGAATTTTAAAGTAAAAGTGGCAATTAATGATAGAAGCATGAAAATTGGTATGTTGGGCAATGATGCCAAATGAAAATTTTAGAGATTGGGAGTCCCTCGAAATTCGCCGAAGGAGGGGCAGGGGGTCGATTTTTGAGCTTCCACCCCCCATTAAAAAGTGGGGGGAGCAATTTTGACGTTCTTAGGGTCGATTTTAAATTTTTTGACCCTCCTGAACATGAATATGTCATTACTTTCAAGATCCGACCTCGAAAAGTGCCCCAAATTGAAAATTTCCCCATTTTCTAATTTTTGTGAAAAATACGTCAAAATTGCGGTTTTTCTTCAATAGACCGAATACATTTTTCAATCGAATTTTCAATATGATATTCGAGTAGTAGAGGTCAAATATGACAGTTTAACGTATATATGAGCTCGATATGTCGAGGTGCGGGGATTTGTCACATTTTCACATTTTTTATACGTTTTTTGAATATTATCTTCTCTGTACAAAATGTGAGGAATTTTGGAGTATTAAAAATAGTAGATATCGTGACTAGAGACCTCGAACAATGAGCCTATACGTTATTGAGTATTTTACTACATTTTTGTTTAGCATTTAAGGAACCACAATTTTTGTTTTTTTCAGAGCTTATTCGACGAATCTTCAGTATTGGCATCAATTTCAAAATTTTCATCGTAATGACCTGTTCTTAAAACAATAATCTATTGTAGAGGTGTAGTATTATACTTAAGCGAAATCCTTTTGACCACTTTGCAGGGACGCGGGGAAAACAAATTTGAATTGTTTCTAATAGAAAAGAACTTAACTCCTTTATTACGAATTTTGATCTATTTTTTCTTATACTTCTTTTGAGTGGTGGGGACATACGAACATTTATTCAAATTTTTCCCCTCCCTTTCAGAAAATTGACCCCTGCGTCCATCCCCAAGTTTAACAGCTTCACACTTACAAGCTTGAGACATTGCATTAGAATGAAATAAATTCCCTGAATATAAATAAGATGTTGGAAGACTTTCACTTTCAGATTATTGAGGTTAAGGGATTATTAAGGGTAACATTAGAGGTTACAAGACATTCAATGGAGTAATGTATGTCCAGAAGGACAGGATATACGGGATATGTTTATAGATGGAGTGTATTGATGTCAATGAGTCTGTGCATATAGCTGATTACTGTAGTCATGGGATAGGGAATTTAGAGCTTGGTGAATTGCATATAATTCTCTTGTGTGGACGCTAACGAATTATTGTAGACGATATTATTTGATTATTTGATGGTAATTGTCTACATCACAAACTAAGCAGGTCTTATGTGCAACAGTGTAGTTAGAAAATCATTTCAATAATACATAATAAATTAGAAACATTGAATAAATCCACTAATCAATATATGTATTTTTTCTCAGATGTAGACCTACAGTACTTGATGCATTGAACAAAATCAAGACAGAACAGGATACAACTTTGACTTTTAGAAAATCTTGCAGGGAGGGAATATGTGGTTCATGCGGAATGAACATAGATGGAGTGAACAGACTGGCCTGCCTAGAGTAAATATAAAATCCATTTCATTTTTACCATTTTTCAAATCTATGCAAATTAATACAAAATTTTTTTTTTATTAGTGGTAACAGCTGTACGAGGATTAAATTGAAAAACTTTTGATAAAATTCGTGAAAATGGAAAATTGTCCAGAGATTATCTGGATTAATACTTTAATCTCCATTAGACTTTGTAAATGTGATGAATTATTGAATATTCATCAAACTTACCTGTATATGGGAATGTAATAAATTCGGATTATTTTGTTGCATAACGATTCCAAAAAATGATTATATTCAAATATTCAGAAAGATTCAAAGAACAAATAGATGAACATTTATGATGGTTACTACAACTTACAATTATATTTCAATTTGAAAAATGAAAATGAGTGGTGCTTTTAAACGTCATCAGTTATTGTAGGATAGATATATAGGGTGGTTGATTAGAGAGAAAGAGAGAGAAGAGAGAAAAAAAATTGTTTGAATTTGTAGACAAATGGTAACAATTGTAAAAACTAAGAAACAAACATAAAAATACCTAAATAAAGATAAAACAAATAACATAAAATTTCAATATACAGAAGAAAACCACAATGAGTAACAGAATTATGGGTAATAATAATAGGTTATAATTAGTATATAAGTCCATAGCAAAAATTAAATCAATTTGCAGAATGCCCGGAATTAAATATTATTATTAGAATAAAACTCGTTTACAGAGTGGAAGGGACTTTCCAGTAAATATGCCCTCAAATTATTGCGGAATGCGGTTAAAGATGATATCGATTTGATTTCAATTGGCAAGTGATTGTACATTTTTTTGCATTGTAAAATATTGAGCCCTTAACTAATGCTGAACGTGGAGTAGGTTAGTAAAGGTCGTGCTTCGAGTTCCTAAGTGGATAGGCGTGTAACGACCTTTCTGAAAATCGAGCTTACGAATTAGGCAAACGGATTCCAAGATGAATAAGGAAGGACGAGTCAAAATTTTTAATATTTTAAAGAAGTTTCTGCAGTGAGCCTTGCTGTTTAGTCCGAGTATATATCTAACAGCTCTCTTTGGTAGTTTGAAGATTCGCTCAAATTGAGACGCACCCAACCCCGAAGGAAAGGGCATATCGAAGATGCTAATCTGTTAAGGAGATGGATAAGTTCAGTTCATTGGAAAATAATCTCAACGCAAAACAGGAGAAACTTTTTTAGATAAGGCGGCAATATTTAACTGCCATTTCAAGGAATTGTCCACAACCAGCCCTAAGAATTTTACATACACAACGACGTCAATGGTGGTGTTATTTAATGAAAAATGCTGTAATGTACTTATATTATGTAACTTTTTTTTTTTAGAAACGTTGGGACAGAGAAGATTAGAATCGCACCAAAAAGACATATTTTACTACTGATATCTAGATAGGCGATGTCGTTTATAAACAAGAAAAAAAATAGGGCCTAATACTGAGCCTTGTGTCTCCTATAAAAAACATCTTTGGCAGCTTTTATTGTCTTATGATAAATTAAAAAAAATTATAAAAGACAGTACAGTCGGTGGATTCTTGATCAAACAATGACACGACATAGTGTGTAGAACCAGAAATGATTTTAGTTATTCTGGTTGGTGCCGTTATATGCATGACCATACCAAAAGATTCATAAATTGACTGAAGACATTCTTGACCAGCACACACACTGCAATAATCAATATTGAGATCGCCACAAAGAATTAATTTGCTTTTTAGAGTTCAGGACTCCAGTAAGATCAGTAGTTTGTGCCATAAAGTATGCACGTCACCATCAGGAATGAATCTGAAGAATCAGATTGTTTTTCAAATTCCTTTTTTGACAATGTCTCTCTGTTCTTTAGATTCTTTTTACTGACGTTCTTCTCACGTTCTAAGGATATTTTTCGATATTTTTCTTTTTGAGTGCTCCACTTTCTTGATATCTTTAATGACGCTATTTTCTGTAGCTTTTGTTAACTCATCTAAGTATGACGATGAAAATACAATTGCTGCTTTTCCTTTTTGTTGGACGTTCTTTACTTTTTCTGTTCAGCTTTCCGAATGGGTAAAACATTTTTTGGAAACACTGTTGGATATGATTTCTATGGCTACATTTGTCATCCAAGAGCATTGTGGTAGATTGGAAAATCCATCACTTATCACTTTTGAACAAAACTCTTTCGTAATTTTTTATGGAGTTTTTTGTCAGTAGAGTGATCTTAATCTCAATGTCTGTTGTAGCCGCAGAAAAAAATTAGTCATCAGTAAAAACAGTAGAGGACAAATTTCCTGAAGCCATTTGAAGCGTTCTGCATCGTACATGCTCGCATAAATTCAGCTCCAAACAAAGTGGAAATTTGAAATAATGTCACCATTTTTTCAGGATAAGATCTCATCCATATTCGAACTTCCTCCACATAGTAAACGCTAATAGGTCTAATTAAAACAACGTATAAAGGTTCAAACGGTAAGAGCAGTGGGGTGAAAAGCATAGTAAAAACACACTAAAATCTTGCTTCGAGCAAGATCAATAAGATTAATATACTTGTGTGCGTTGCATGCCCGTCAGGAAGTAATAAACTGGGGGATTCCTTAAAAAATTTTGAAAAAATTATGAACTTTTTGAAACAGGCTAAAAAAATTTCTGAGGTTACCCAACCAGTTTCACTCACTTCAGCCCATCCTTCAGGTGGTAGACCTAGCTCAAACACTTGCTCTTTTTTTACGTGGAAATATCAACATGGGTGTCATATAAGCCCCACTAGCTGAAACAAAAATCTCTGCTGTAACTGTCTGACCTCTCTCACTGGAAGTGACATCACCAATTTGCCGTTTTGCTTTTGTCGCTAATATTTTAGAATAACGTCTGATCATCGCTGAAAATCTTGTTAGCTGCTAGATTATATTTGTCAATACATTCAGTCAGCAATTTATGAAATTAAGTAACAGCTACACTGTTGAACCTCATAGCACGTGCTAGTGGATTTTATTGAATGTATACTAATATCATGGAGTCTCTTCAAAAATCCCCTAATCTAATCTTTGCCAGCCATTTCCCGATCTTTGTTAAGTTTGTGTTGCCAACTTGTACGCCAATCGACGTGATTCTTTCATAGATAAAACAAATAGATGTTTCTCCATATCTTTAAAATATGTTGCCAAATTAAATTCATCTTTATCTTGAAGACACACCTGAATTTTCCATTTTTTTTATCTACTATTACGGTTTCGTTTTCTAGACTTTTCTTGACATATGTTGATTTTGGTACACGGAATTGAGATGTAATTCTATCTAAACCCAGTTTTCTATTGTCATTGCGGATATTGCTTGCTCCATAGCGTCAACAAAAGACCATTCCTGCTGTTTTGTTTTTTTTTTCAATATAATTACGCACCAAATGAAAGGACAATCCTACAGTGAAAACAAAAAAAAAAGGCAGAAAGATACCTCGGGCAGAAAGAGACGAGTCCCATGTGATATGGATTAGTTAATAAATAATAGTGAAAGTTTTGCCTGTTAACACAATCATTTTTATTGAACTCTAAAGAGATAATCACTAAAGCCACAAAAGCCCTTATGGTGTGCAGAAACTTCGCAGGGAGGAATTGGGGTTATAATCCATAGATCCTACTGTGGATGTACACGGTAATTGTGAGACTAATCATCACATATATATGGGCCAGTGGTTTGGGCTATTAGAACTGGCCTGAATGCCACGAAGAATAATCTCTCAAAGGTACAAGAACTGGCTTTTTTATGTGCAGCCGGGGCAATGAAATCATGAACAGCTGCACTAGAAGTGATTCTAAATCTCCTCTCCGCATAGAAAGCGTGGCAGAGATAATATCACTCAAAATATTCACAGACAGAACCACCAAAGAAAAACCGTCCCTAAATAATGACCAAACCTGGGACATGCCTCAGGATAATGCATTGAAAAACTTTAGAAGAAATTTACCTCAATAGTAAGCTGTAGAAATAAGTGAGATCATAACATTAACGAGATTCGGATGCGGCAAATGGACGCTATGTATTGGCAAGGCTGAAGGATCCCACAATCTTTAAAACATTTAAACTATTCCTCACCTATCTCCATGACCAACCATCCAAAGTGGGCTTATAGGGCACACGAATACCAGCATCACTCCTTAGCGACGTGGATTCCTTGCGTGAGTTATATTATCGCTTCCATAACGCATATGGTATAGGTTCAGCCGAAGTTGAAATAGATCTTTTTGCCTTCAGGTCTTTCTTTTCAATGGTGAAACATCTACATCAAAAAATTAGGGAAAGCCATAGCAAATATTATTCCAGTAGCTTTCCAGGTAAAAGTAAAAATTTTTAGTTAAAATAACGCGATCAGAGCAGCAAGCTTCCTCGGAAAGACTGAACAATAGCTGCTCGGCCTGATATTCAATCCATAAGACACAAAACATGAAATTTATATTTAAATACAGGAGCTTAATTTTCCAGAAATTGTTGCCATCACTGAACATTGGTTCAGTACTATTCCTGAATATTGGTTCAGTACTATTCCTGAACATTGGTTTAGTACTATACCACAATAGCCAGATTCAATAGAACTAATTTATCTCATGGAGGTACTATGATCACGTCCACAAACAACGACTTTTTCGAAATAACACAGTTCAATGATATAATATCTGAGAAAGTATTCGAATGTTCTATCGTCTACTACAAGACTTATAACCTCTATATTGTTTGTATTTACAAAACACCTGATGCTGACGTGCATACTTTATGTTACAAACTACTGACCTTACTGGTGTCCTGAACTCTAAAGAGCAAATTAATTCTTTGTGGCGATTTCAATATTGATTATTCAAGTGTGTGTGCAGGTCAAGAACGTCTTCAGTAAATTTTTTATTCCTTTGGTATGGTCATGCATATAACGGTACCAACCAGAATAACTAAGACCAGTTCTAGTACTACAGATTATGTCGTGTCATCATATGATCCAGAATCAACCGACTGTACTAAATCTAATGTATGATCATCAAGTTAATGTTGTGTTAATAAAATTTTCGGTCAAATCCAATACTAAAAATGCTTCTCGCAAATTATGCCGTATCTTTTCGGAAAAATGTTTTCAAAACTCTTAGCACCGTTATCGAACAACTGACTGGAACATGCTCTCTGGTGATGTGGCGTTTAAAAACAAAAAGCAAAATAAACCCTGGACCACTAAAGGTTTACGAATATCTGCAAAGAACATGCGATCTCTATTTCACCAATAAAATCTGCCAAAGATATTTATTATAATAGGAGACTCGCCAATTCTCGTAATGTATCTAAAGAAATATGGTCCATTGTGAATGATCTAAGAAATAAGGCTTCTTCATTCAGCATAATATCTACTTCACCTGATAACCTCAATTATTAATTTGTGAAAGTAGCCAAAAATTTATCAAATACTTTAACTCCTTCACATGATGCGTTTTCGTATCTCCCTGATGCTAATACTCACACAGTTTTTTCTTTATGCCCGTAGTTTTGCAGAGCTTCGCAGTACAATTAATAACATCAAAAATAAAAACTCATCTGGAACTGATGGACTTAAATTAAAAAGGTGATGTGGCGTATTGAAAATAAGCAAAATAAACCCTGATTTACTAAAGGTTTACGAATATCTGCAAAGAACATGCGATCTTTATTTCACCCATGAAAACTGCCAAAGATATTTATTATAATAGGTGACTCGCCAATTCTCGTAATGTTTCTAAATAAAACCTCCTGTTTTGCACTGAGATCAGTTTCCAATGAACTGAACTCATCCACCTCCTTAACAGTATATTATGCCCTTATTGAGTCGCATCTTTGATATGCCCTTCCCTTCTGGGGTACGTGTGGTGCGACTCAATTTGAGCGAACCTTCAAACTACAAAAGAGAAAAATTCTGACTTTTCCTTCCTTATTCATCTTTAAATCCGTTTGCTTAATTCGTAAGCACACTCCTCCAATTTCAGAAAGGTCTTTGACAGTTATCCACTTAGGAACGCGTAGCACGACTTTTACCTACCTACTCCACGTTCAGAATTAGTTAAGGGCTCAATATTCTACAAAACAAAAAAAAAATGCACAATCACTTGCCAATTGAAATCAAATCGATATCATCTTACACCTTAGTAAGCAGTTGATGTGTTCAAATTACATCTTCATGAAGAATATTTGGAAACAATTAAGCCATATCGAATTTCAATTTCTTTTCTTTGTTCTCAAAACTTACGTACACTAAACACCTTCCACCAATGTTAATGAGAAATAATCCTTGAAATTTAAACACAGTTAACGACAAAAAAACTTACTACTTTTTTATTCGTAGTTTGATAAGTTATGAATAACCTTTATTGACCATTTATTTGTAAATCTAGGAGAAATTGAAATATTAGCAGGCTACGCCAATCTAAGAAAACACTGTACTTGTAACTGTTATAGTAATGCTTTCGGAAAATTGATTCATATCTATTGTAGTAACAATATATAAGTGGATTATAATGATAAATATTCTCTCAATTTTCAGCAAAATCAAACCGAAGGGAGTAACGAAAGTATACCCTTTACCCCATATGTACGTAATCAAAGATTTAGTAGTAGATTTCCACAAATTCATGGAGCAACACAATCGGATAAAACCCTTTCTAATTAGGGATCGTCCTCAAAAGAGCCAACAGTTTCTCCAAAGCATTAAGGATCGGGACAACATGGTAGGTTAACATTTACTTTTTTCTATACAAAATGTCTGAAAAAACAAAAAAAATTCGATTTATTGTAATACATTTGTTTGAGCTTTTCAAGAAAACGATTAAATGTCAAAGTAAATCCAGGCAATTCTTTGTCGACATTTTGAGAAAAATGAGATTCTAATTTTTTTCCAAATATCCTTTCATTTGAAATCAATATTTTAAAATTATCTAAAAATATGTCAGTATAGCTATTCCAATATCAATTGCAGATTATAAAAACCCTTGCCGACTATTTTGTTTGATCTACCATAGGTGTAGATACCTCATTTTATAAATTTATTATTTTTATAAATACTTTTCATCTAATGCGAGAAAGTATTCGTTAAAAGGCAATAGCATTATACGCCGTTATATATACAGATGCACGTAATTGTAGTCCTACTTGGAACTTAAAAAAAATCATTATTATACCTGGTTAACTTGCTAGAACTGAATATTAAATTATAAAACGTAAATAGACGAGTAAAATGAACCTGTCTGTAAGGGAGTTTCGTTTAAACAGGGTACCAGACGTAGAATGAGCCCTTTTTGTACCCCATTCGTTTTTTTTTCTGGAAAAAGAAATTTGATGGCAAAAACCATAAAGAAAAATATTTTCTTTGCCAATAAAATAAAAGAAAAAAAATCAATTCCATAGTATCTTTATGAATAATGATGGTAGTCAGAATCGTCTGGACTAAAGTCATCATTTGATTGAATTTTCTTGTCTTTTGACAAAGAGCAAAACCGCTTTCGTTCCTATTGAAAATAATTTTAGGACCACTGAAAATAATTTTCTGCTGTATTCTGTAAAAATATTCATCTAATTCTTCAAATCACAATCTGTTCTAGCGTTATTAATTCTCTCCGCATTTTTAAGTGAGATTTCTTCTTTTGTGGCCAAACATTTTTCAAACCATTTTTGATCTGAACGATCATCTTTAAATTTGTTTTTAAACTCCTTTTCGCAATACTTTTTGAGCAATATTCAACAACTCCTTTTTTCACTGGAAACCTATTTTTGGAAATGTTAAAAATCCATTCAACTACCTTTTTTCAGCATCTACTAATTTACTAGTTTTGACATGATAATTTTCTATTTGAAATTATTTAATTTTAGAAACATTGCATGAATGTAACCCAGACAGAGATACAACCTCTTGTGTGTAAATTGACTCACCTCTTGATTAGGATCTTAATGATTATTGTATTCATTAAGATTCATGCTAGACTATCCTAATAGGGACCCACATCATAATCAATTGTCTTCAAGTGTTTCTTATACACTTGAAGTTCGATTAACGTATCAAATTACGTACTTTATTTTATAAAGATGTGACTCTAATGATCATGCGTATAATTATTTATAGCCTTTTGTACAAAAGGATTTTAGTATTTTAAAGCGATCTGTAAACAGATACGAGGTCTTTAATAGTCTGGCATTCGTCGAGTATGGTCGTCGGATTATTACTTATTACTTAACGGCGATAAGAATTAGGCTTACCACCGCTCGAAGGCTGCAAACAGATATGTTGGCTGCTCGTAATGTCCGAATAAGCCCACAAACAGTTCTAAATAGGCTGAGAGAAGCAGATAAACGAGCCAGAGGTCCACGTCTTACCAGAGAACATCGAGTATCAAGATTAGAATTTGCTCGAGAAGACGCAAATTGGAACATTTAAGATTTGTCCAATATTTTATTCACGTATGAATCAAGATTTTGTCTGTATTCATCAGATAGGCGTTTACCATTCTAAAGGCGACGTGGTGAACGGCACGATCAAGTTAATTTTAGTCAAACTGAATGCTTTGGTGGTGGCTCTATCATGGTTTGGGGAGGAATTTCTGTGGAGGGTCGCACGGAGTTAGTACTGACAGGTACTTAACCAATATCCTAGAACCCCATGTAGTGCCCTATATGCCTGATATCGGTGACAACACTGTGCTAATGCACACGCTGCTATAGTGGTTCGGCAGTACTTAGAGGAGGTCGAGGTACCCGCCCTGAATTGGCCTGCACAAAGCCCGGACCTTAATCCAATAGGGCATGTCTGGGACCATCTAGAATGGCAAATTCAGCAACATCCAGCACCAATAAGAACACTAGAGGATCTTCAAAATGTTATTCTCAACTTCTAGGAAAAATTGTCGCAAGGATACGTCCAGAACCTATTTAGAAGACTTCCAAGACGAATGGAAGCTGTAATTAGAGCGAGGGGCGGCAACACACGCTATTAGAAATTTATTGGCTGGTTTTAGTTTAAGCACCGTTCATTTTTTTGTATAGATGTTTTGTACAATTTGTATGATATTTTCTATGTTTTGGTAAATCAAATTTTTTGTCCTCTGTAGATTAAATTGATATAAAATGAATGTAGCAAAAGGCGTATCTACCGATGCTTTAATTCGTAATAATAATAAAATTCGAAATACAGGCACCACATTTAAAATATTTGAAAAATAATGAGTGATGCGATAATTTTTGTGGAGTGTTTATAAGGACAACAGGGTTGCGACATTAGGAGTAATACAGCTAAAGGTAGCAGATTATACAGAATACAATTTTAAATACAAAAAGCTGAATAAACGGATGACAATAACCAAATCGTCAAGTATCGTTCGATGGCGACAAGATTATTTGCGTCAGATAAAAGACTACCGAAGTTCTAATAGACACATAATTTATCTAGATGAAACATGGTTTGACAGTCACGATGTAGGGAATTGCGGTTGGGTTGACAATAGTAAAAATTGCTGTTAGAATAGTCCATGTTTTAAAGGAAAACTCATTAAAATAGTACACGCTGGAAGCAAACCGTTTCGTGTCTAATGGTTTATTAATAAGTATCTTCTAAAATAATTAAAAACCCAGTAGTTGATTATTATGACGATATTACAGCAGAATTATTAAAAGTGCTTTAACGAACAGCTTTTACTTAACATTCCACCATAGTCAGTAATCGTTATGGACAACGCATCTTACCACTCGCGGCAACTCCTTAATTACCAAATTGTAGTAGTAACAAAGCTCAAATTTTAGCATTTATGTCTGAAAATCATATTCCTGTCAGCGATCGTAAAAAAGCCCAACAAACAAAGAATTGCTTACTGTTATCAAGTGTGTATAGTTAGGGAAAATATATTATGTTGACAAGCTGTGCAAAGAACAGGGTCATACCCTTCTCAGACTACCTCCTTACTATTGCATATTTAACCCTATAGAGTTAATCTGGGCAAACGTAAAATCAGAATTACAAAAATGTAATCAGTCTCCAAAACTGAGTAAAGAGGTTTTATAACTTGCAAATAAAGTTCTAGCGGCAGACCGCCAAGAACTGTGTTGAACATGTTATCAAAGAAGTTGAGTATGTGGTGTCACTCTCTTTACAACCCATCATAATTCAATCAAATGATGACTCTAGTTCAGACGATTCCTGACTGACCATTATTATTTATAAAAATACTTTGGAATTGAAATGTTTTTTTCTTTTGTTTTATTTGCAAAGAATTCATTTTCCTTTATGGTTTTTGCTTTGAAATTTCGTATCCCAGAAATAAAAACGAATGGGGTACAAAAAGGGCTCAGTTCATGTCTGGTACCCTGTTTAAACGAAACTCGATTGTCTATTAACGAATACTTTCTTGCATAAGATATAAATATTTTTAAAAGTTTTTATAATCTGCAACTAATATTGGAAGAACTATAAGAACCTTTCTAGTTTTTGTGAAAACTTTCTAAAAATCTTATTAAATAGTAAAATAAATCGAGAGCGGCTTGTGATAAAAAAAATAAGGTAAAAACTCATTTTGTGCCTGCGGCTTCTGTGTATTGTTGTTTTTTGTTGAATATGAGATCAGTGTGTAAAAACTCCGCTTTCGAAAGTCCAAAGATGTTGTTTTTGTAAGATTAGTTCGATAAGTGGACTGTACTTATATAACTGGGTTATTTCTTTTCTTGCGTTTCGTTGACTATTTATGCTTTGTTTCCAAATAAAACATGTTAAATGTAAGAGACGTTTTATTGGGATTGAACGTTAATTGATGTTAACTATACGTTCCATGGATTGCTACTGCTCAGTCGGCTATGCAGTGTTTCTAGCTTTCAAAAATATATCTCATTAAAGCCCCAATAAAAAACCCCTGAAATCTCCACAATTACTAGGGATTCCCCCTGAACAATTTTATTATTTATGAAATAAATATTGAACTATATTTAAATAAATGACATTAAAAATTATAAAATATCGTTAAACAAATAATAAATTTCAAAAAATAAATAAATACATAATTTCATTTAGCAGCATCCATTTTTTAAATTCTTCATTCATAAATTATCGAAAACTTCAAACAACAAATCTTTTTCTTCAGATTCTGATATTTTATAAATCATACATATTGACATTAAATAATTTCAATATTTTTGCGGTGTTTGAAATGTTGTGTATGATCAACCATTCCGTTGCAGTGTGGATCGAATCATATTTTGTAACATTTCAATCGATATTATGTAACGCAACTTAATTATAAAAATCCTTAAAAATACCCCGAAACATATAAAACCCCTAAAAACATCCCATCCTACATTTGTCCCCCTAAACTGGAAAATCTACGGCTATGATACCGAGCATTTTGTATTAACAGTTAGAGGAAGGGTAACAAATTGCCGTTCGGCATTATTTACAATATTACTTAAATCAAATACAATACAGAGTGAGTTTTATGTATAGAACGTCTCAATTATCTCGGAAACAGCTTGTACGATTTTTGTGTACAGGGATCTTGTGATGCGACCGGTATTATGGTGGTATTTACATTGTTGTCAAAAATAATGAACAAATTGTATAAGCCGCTTCCGAGATAATTGAGACGTTCTATACATAAAAATCACTTTTAAAAATAATTCTCTATTCTCTTGATGATTTTCTATTTTTGTGTCTTTCAGATTAGTGTTAGTTTTTTTTCAGTTTTTAAAATGCCTTTCAATGAATGTTGTGTATCACATTGCGACTTTATTGATATAATCCATTTGTTCCCAAATTCTCTGAGCCTCTTGGGTGAGAGCCCTCGACGAGAGTTGGTGAGAGCTCTTGCTCGAAGTGTACAGCCGCCATAAAGAATTTCATATTAGTACTTCAGGTTCAGATCTCCAGTCGACGTCAATTTGATTAAAAAAAAAATCGTGAACCATCTAAATTTAGATGATCTGTTGTTGAGGATTATAAATAGCTTTCGAACTACTGAATTGGACCTGACCATTTGTTGACGATAAAATGGGTAGTAAGTTATAATGATACACCATCCCGAGCTCTTTTGTAGATCTATGAACGTTCAAACCAGAAACATGAAGTTGATTTGTTATTCGGGGAAAATTTCATGCGTTTTTTTGCGAAACGAAATCCAAAATTTTAACAAAATAGCCACCTAAATAAATTTGAATTTGAAATGACTTACTTATTGTCAAATGAACATTAAATGTATAAAATGTATCAAAAATAGAAAAAAGTATAAAAGAGACGTTACTTGGATTCCTACATATCGTCATGAGAGAAGAAAAAGTTTTTTTCAGGAGTATAGGCATTAAAATGTTCCAGTAATTGTGACAAAATTTATATTTTTATAGGAATTTTAGGAATTTAAAATCTGAACATAATGAAAAAATCAGATTCTACTTATTGAAATCATTTATCTCCACAGGACAATTCTTTCAAAGCAAAATTTAAAATTTTTACGTGTGAAAAATAAATGAATCGGAAGCCCTGAAAATACAATAGACTACTCTGGGAATCATTTCAACGAACAAATAGATATTATTTGCTCTTTATTATTAACACATTGACTGCTACGGCAAGGTACAGAATTCCGTTTAAAATGACAATTTGATTTAATTACATTATATTATTGAAAACTCAAATTCTAATGCATAGTTATCATAAGAAGCATAAAAAAATGTATGTTTTTTTTAAAAAAAAGGTGTTACGAATTATATCGTAGTTGGCTTCTGTAACATAAATCTCTTCGCGGAAGCCAACTACAAGTTAATTCGTACGCAGACACACACAGATACGATTCCACCTGTCGCTTCTCTAAAGCTAAATCATATATACCTACGCGTCCATATTCGTCAGTAGTATCTCAGATATTGTCGAGTGCATCACATTTACGTCTTTCTTGAGAGTATTTTGTTTTATAATTATTGTTATAATTAAATTATCAAGAATCTAATATGGATAAGAAAGGACCACTGACTCAAAGTGAAATTGAGTAGTACGCAAATCTGAGTGATTCCGAATTAGACGGGATTTTTTGCGAGTATAGTAACGACAGTAGCGATTATGAATCTTTTGAGAATTCAAGTGATAGTGAAGATGAACTCGTCTTCGAACCTGAAGTTGATTCCGAATCCGAAGATAATGCCGATGATTCCTAAGCAACAACATCAAATGCTAATAATAATTTGTGGACAGAAATTCAACAAAATCCTGAATTATTCATTTTCCAAGAAAATGTTTGTGTGAAATTGGATACGACAAATTTTACAGTACAAACGCTGGTGGACTTATTTTTTTTCGTATTAATTACTTATGGAACAAACTAATTTATCTGCTGTGCAAGTAATTGAAAAACGCAATTTTATAAAAAATCTAATAGTTTATCAAAGTGGCAAGACGTCAGTAATGCAGAGATGAAAGTTTTTATTGGACTTTTGTTGCTAATGGGACCTTGTATTTTTTCATCAATTGAAAATTACTGGAGCAATATAATGTAAATTTTAATCGAAATCGATTTCAATATTGCTTCAATATTTTCATTTGGTTTATAACTCAATACCAATACCGACAAGGTATTATACAAATTGAGACCAATACTAAATCATTTCAATAATAATATGTGTGAAAACTATATACCAGATAAAAATCTTTGTATTGACTAATCCATGATGCTATGGCGGGGAAGATTGCTTTTATGTCAATATATAAAAAATAAAAACACAAATATGGTATCAAACTGTATGAACTATGTGAGTCCGACGGTCTTGTAATGAAAATAAATATTTACAGCGGAAAATCAGAGGAAACTGACAATAATGTCACACTACTGACGTCATTTTACATTTACTTGAGGACTATCTCGATAGAGGATAACGGTTTACGTGGATAATTTTTATAACTCTGTTACCCTTACAGAACTGCTAAATACACGAAAAACTTATGTGTACGGAACCCTACGAAATAACAGAAAAGGAAACTCCAGTGATGTGGTAAATCGTAAACTGAAAAAAGGGTGGCAAAATGGCCCTGTTACTGTATGCAAATGGAAAGACAAACGAAATGTCGTTAGCATTTCAAACATGCATGCTGTTGAAATGGTAGAGGTTCCCAATCGCAGTGGAAAAGTTTCTATGAAACCGAATATTATTCTACATATAATAATGGAATGTCTGGCAATGACCGGTCAGATCAAATGCTTCCTTACTATTCATCTCTAAGAAATACTATCAGATGGCCCAAACAGGGTTCACAAAATTTTTCAAAAAGTAACTTCTAAAATAAACCTATTCAAGTTCAAAAAAGAATTCGTCGTCGCGTTTATTGGAGAAGAGATTCAACCAGTTTCGAAAAAAATGAAATTGCAAGAGCTTCATTATTTAGAGAGTCTACCACTAACCGAAAAAAGCAGCGTCCGACAAAGCCATGTCGTATATGTACCCGAGCAAAAAAACGCAGAGAAACGCGTTATTTCTGTCCACTATATAATGAAAAGTCAGCCCTTTGCGTAGAAGATTGCTTTAATTGAATTTGAACTAATTTTTACAATTATACTTTTTGTTCGTTTTCTAATAAATTTTTGTTCATGCAAGCCAGCATTGATTAATTGTTCTTTCCCAGAAGCCATCTATCGTTATTAGTATTTATATACTCCGAGTTTAGACGGAGCTGCACAAAATTGGCATGTAAACACCGGACGAAATAACTCTTAGTTGGCTTCCTAGAAAAGAAAGCAATCTACGAGTTATCTTTTAGTTAGTAGTCAACGTGTTAAGTTCATTGTGTCAAATATTTGTTTAACATATTATTTGTTTGAATTGCAATTTACACATTTTATCAGAAATATGTTTGTATTTGCACTACTTCTATTACTCTACTGATACTATCGAATATTCTGACCTAGGAAAACAGTCCTAATCAGTGGTTTGTTTTTCTTTATCTCAGGGTTAAGTTCAAATTTCTGGAACAGTTGGCAATATTCATACTGAACACACTGTTTGTACTACCACTCCATCAACACCTACACAATTACTCTTTGGTTGTGTAAAAAGTGTTCAGTATATATCTTAGTTTAATTGTAATCTACTGCTCTTTTCTATTGACATCAATACGATACGCTTCGTATATGCAACACAAGTAAACCCAAGGAACGAAATGATAGATAAAATAAACTTACTTCGTGACGCTATGAGGCAGAAACTCCGGAAGTGTGTAGAAGTACATGGTTAGGTCGAACATTTATTATAGTTTCTTTTTGTTTTTATTTGAGAAGCTATAGTTTAACCAACTAAATTTTCCTACATTTCTGTCTCTTTCTTCCTTATTCATCTTTAAATCCGTTTGCCTAATTCGTGAGCACGCTTCTCCAATTTCAGAAAGTTCGTTGCTCGGCTATCCACTTGGGAACGCGGAGCATGACCTTTACCTACGTTCAGAATTAGTTAAGGCCTCAATATTTTACAATGCAAATCAATATCATCTTTTAACCGCATTCCGCAATAATTTGAGGGCATATTTACTGGAAAGTCCCTTCCACTCTGTAAACGACGTCTAATAATAATATTTAATTCCGGGCATGCGGTCGGTTTCATTTTGGATTGGCTTAATACCTATTACTATTACCTATAATTTTGTTACTCATTGTGGTTTTCTTCTATATATTGAAATTTTATTTCTTTTGTATCTTTATTTAGTTATTTTTATGTTTGTTTTTCAGTTTTTACAAGCTTTTGTCTACAAATTGTAACAATTTTTTTCGGTTTTCGTAACTTAAATGCCTAAACACAGAAACACGGGTTGTATGGGTAAATTTTTTATGTCACAGCAGTATTTTCACATCATTTACTCACTCTCGAATTTTTTACATCAAGTCCCGGAACACTCGTATGATAAAAAAATCCCACATAATAAACTAGAACTTCCACGTTGAAATTTGTTGTTAGAGGCGCTGATGCATATTTTTTATATGAAAAATTTGAGCTTCGAATCTAAAAAGGGATATTTTCACGAGGAAATGTTCTTCATTTGAAAATTCCACATTATGACTCCGTAAGAATTTATGTTACTTGGCTTTTATCGTTATTGTTGATGTTATTATAAAAAGCAGTAGTAGTCCTGAGATAAATACCGAACCCACTGTTTAAACTACCACAGAGTAATGGGGTAAGTGTTGATGTAGTGATTATGTAAACATTGTGTTCATTATGATGTTCATAAACGGTTCCAGAGATTCCAACTTAGCTCTGAGATAAACAAAAACAAACCATAGATTAGGACTTTATTTCTAGGCCAGAACATTCGATAGCGTATCGTATAGTAATAAAAAGAATGTAAACATGTTGCTGATAAAAGCAAACATGTTCAAATTGAAATTCAAACAAATAATATGTTAAATAAATATTTATCACAATCAACTAAATAACGCAGAGCAAATAATATCTATTTGTTCGTTGAAATGATTCCCAGAGTGTCAAAATGTTTTCAGGTCTTCCGATTCATTTATTTTTTACATGTAAAATTTCAAATTTTGCTTCGAAAGAATTGTCCTGTGGTGATAAATGGTTTCAATAACTAAAATCTAATTTTTTCATTATGTTTAGTTTTAGAATGTTTAAATGCTATACTACTTTTTCTTCTCTCACCACGATATGTTCGAATCTAATCAAGTTTCTTTTAGACTTTTTCGTATTTTTTTTTATACATTTTATACATATCGAACAATTTAAATTTATTTGGGTTGCGATGTTGTTAAAATTTGGGATTTCGTTTAAAAAAAACCCACAACGAATAACGAATTAACTTCAGCATAAGGCTGAATGTGTATTATATAGATCATCAATTGTGTATTTATTTAATATAATAGCTGTGCCGCCACCTATGTTCGACACAATTAACAATTCATAAGTTACAATTAATAGGTTCAACAGGCATGGGGGGTTGAGGCCTGTGTTTGTAACAAAGGAGCCTAACCTGGCAGTTTTGTGAACATGTAGAAAATACACGTGATGTAATAAGATCAAGTTAGTTTTATTTAAAAGCCCTCGGTTCCTGATATGTCAGTCAGCAATGGAGTTTTTCAAATATAAAATAGCTTAGGGCTGATTCGATTTCTATGAATCAGTAAAGTGTTCGGCGAGTGATATTATACATTGTGAATTTTTGACAACTCAGTTTATTTCGGCCCTCCTTCTATTTTTAATCCACATTTGTTCTTTTGGTATTCGATATTGACACAGACATACCTAAGTTTTTCTCTGGTCTCAATTTGAATCGATTTCAGAGTTTACTCAATAAGTTGTTCATGTGTTCTTGTACATGCTGTGAATAATTTTCGTCGTTTCATATGCCTCGCACGTTCTTATCCATTATACTGGATAAATCCACGGTTGGATGCCTGAGTTCTTAGTCCACTCAAATTAGAGATTTTCAGACAGAATTCGAGTTACCTATACCTATATATATATATATATATATATATAAATTTTTTCAATTTCTCATTTCTTAGACCTTTGATATATTGATGCATCCAAATGTTCTTGATTTTAGGTCTCTTCTGTTTCAAAATTAGTTTTTTTATAGTTTTTAAAAAAAATATAAATTTTGACGTTTCGACTTTTCTTTAAGTCTTTATCAAAATATGATATTAACACTGACAATTTGCTTATTTATATTGATCTATAGATCACCTTCATCATGAATATCAAAATAGGTATAAAATCAACTTTGTTCCAACAATTATCGAATTATTTCAATAAATATGATATTAGTATAAGTCGTAGAGAACATAATACATTATCCAAATATTTCACTAAATTAAAATCTAAAAAACCAAAAAACAAAAGAAGTAATATTATATATCAAGTGCCTTGTACTAATTATTATCAAAGTAGCTTTTTCATAGGAAAGTGCAGGAAAACTACAATTTTGGAACTAATTCCTACAAATAAATAAATAATTTGAAAATGATTACGTTATAATCCTCTCTTACCGTCTAATATTAATGTTCTTAGGGATGAGGTGGATGATTATAAAATTTATCCTAATTCCTCTCCCAAAATATTAATCCAGTTATCAAAAACCTTTGAGAGATATTGAAAAAAAAATGTTTTCATTTCAACCCTCTCAAGATTGTATATGTTTTATTACTCAGTTGAAACAGTTTTTGAATGTACTATAAGCTCTAAAACGTAATGTGAATAACCATCATGTATAGTAAACGAGTACTTCGTTCATCAACAAAATCTAAATTTCTTTTTTAGATAGGACTTGTAGAATGCATTCTCTGCGCATGCTGTTCAACTTCTTGTCCTGAATACTGGTGGCATGGTCATTCTAAAGAGCCTAATGATTTTTTGGGGCCAGCCGCCTTGTTAAATAGCTACAGATGGATCACTGATTCCAGAGATCATGCTACTGAGGAAAGATTGAACGATCTCAAAAATTATTTCAGCGTCTTTAGATGCCACCAAATAAATAATTGCACTGTTTGCTGTCCAAAGGTAAGAGTTTTGAATTATTGAGAAGATTGTCCTATTATTTTTTAAGAAAAATAAGCTAAATGTCGTTAATTCAAGGACGAAGGGGCATATTTGTACGCTCATTTTAAGATATTCTTGTATAAGAAATACAAACTCAAACTCAAAACAACCCTGGCGCCGCAAAGAAGTGGAAAAATCTTATGATTTGCACAACAGTTGTTTGGGTAATTCTGATGTAATGATACCCATTTTTTAGAGATTTGCTTTATTATTTTTCTGAATTTTCAAATAAATCTCATACATAATCATTTATTTATTGTATTTAATCTTATTATATTTTATTTTTACCATTTATTATTACAAAGTTAAGTTCGGAGTAAGACTCTATCTAAATGTTTATAGTCAATATTGTTTAATAAATTGACACATATCAGTTGCAGATTATAAAAACCCTTGCAAACAATTTTGTTAGATATATCATAGGTGTAGATACCTTATTTTATGAATTTATTATTTTTATAAATACTTTTAAAAACATGTATATCTAATGCGAGAAAGTATTCGTTAAAAGGCAATCGAATCATTATTAATTGGACGGCATTCTACATCGTTATTTAGACAGATGCACTTAATTGTAGTCCTACTTGGAACTCAGAAAAAAATAATTATTATACCTCATTAACTTGCTACAACTGAATATTAAATTATAAAACGTAAATAGACGACTTGATTGTAAGGGACTTTGGTTTAAACAGGGTCCCAGACGTGAACTGTGTCCTTTTTGTACCTCATTCGTTTTATTTTCTGGAAAACGAAATTTCAAAGCCAAAACCATAAAGGAAACTTTGAAAATAAAACAAGAGAAAAAAACATTTCAATTCCAAAGTATCTTTATAAAAATAATGGTAGCCAGAATCGTTTGAACTAGATTTAATTGATTTGATTGAATTATGAAGGGTTGTATGTTGTATGTTGCACATACTCATCGTCTACTTTGATAACAGCTTCAACACCGTCTTTTCAAACCCCCCAAACGAAACTCTGGGTCTGCGGCTAGAAGTTTCTTTGCGAGTTCCACAACTATAAATGCTAATTTGAGCTCTGTTACTATTACTGTTTGGTATCTCGAGGAGTTGCCGCGAGTGATAGGATGCGTTGTCCATAACGATTATTGATTCTGGTGGAATGTTAGATAAAAGCTCTTCATTAAACCACTTTACAAATAATTACGCTGACATATCTTCATGATAGTCAGCTGCACAGTTTTTAGCATTAGGCACGAAATCGTCTTTGCAGCGTGTGCTATTATAATGCGTTTCCCTTTAGAACTTGGCCCATTCAAACAGCAATTTTTACTATTGTCAACCCAAACGAAATTTACTACATCGTGACTGTCAAACCATGTTTCATCTATAGATAAATTATGTGTCTATTAGAATTTCGGTAATCTTTTATCTGACGAAAATAATCTAAAGAACGCCATATTTCTATTTATGTAAAGAAGTTCACGATTTAAATGAATCTCACCAAGTAACGCCACTGCTTATCGCAGGCTGTCTGGCCGGAATATTTCGAAAAAATTGTATACATACACCTTCTGACAGCTGCGGCCAATAGAAATGCATTTATGTTTACGATTCGATGTTTTCATTGGTAAACAGTGGAGATGATGAGTCCACGTGGATTGACAGTTTGTTAGATGTTTACCGAATTTTATACGTGAAATCAACATTATTTTTCATTTCTTAATTTGGTATGAGTGCCGTACATATTTATGAAATATTGATTGATCCCGCATTACTGTCTTTTGCAATTGATATTGGAAGAACTATACTTAAGTTATGAGATATATAAATAAAAACAAATATTTATAATTAGATATTTATGATTAGATATGGCTTTATTGTTTTTCAAAATATTGTCCATTGAGATCAATATCCTTTTGTATGCGTTTGATTACTTTCGACGTGGATTAAACCAACAGTAGTGTGCCGATCAACTCGCTTCGACCTTTGGTGATGAAGCATCATCTTAAGACTCCGTATTTCACTGGTTTTCTTTCGTCAAAAATTGGCTGTTAAGTCAGAAAATATCGATGTTGTACCTACATCAATTAAGGCATACTTGGGCACAAAAACGTTTTTGATCAGTCAAAACATCGAATTTGATGGGTCATCTGCCGTACAGTCCTTTGGCACCCAATTATTTTTTTCTATTCCCACAGATTAAAAATAAATTGCAAGGTAAACGTTTTTCTACACCTGAAGAAGCGGTAGATGCGTTCAAATTACATGTTTTGGCGGCATGGAATGGAATATTAATGGATAATATTTTGGAAATCAATCAAGCCATATCTATTTAAAATATTTGTTTTTGTCTATCTTAAAACTTAAGTGGTAACCCTCCTATCTAAATTCAGGATATGATAATCAGGAACTAATGATTAGTGATCTTCTTGATTGAAGTATAATCTTGAGGCTCAGGCTGTTTTCCCATACCATTCTGTTTTTATGTTGATTTGATAAAATGTGACACCAAGAAATATCATTCTATTATTACATTACCTATGTTCAATTCTATTGTGAATCGAGTTGTCTTAAGATAAGAATTGAATATTTGATTAAGAAATTAATTATATGTTTGTTACATTAGAGACTAGTTCCTGGAAAAGCTATTGCTAAACTGAGACTACTGGTATCAGGAATGGCCAAAAAGAAAAAACCGGATATGGAAGGAACTGCTGACTCAGATCCAATGAAGGCGTGCGAAAAATAGAAATGCTGGCATGAATAAAATTATAAATGTTTATTTTCATGTATATATGCTGTATAAAATTACAAAATTATATATAATACTTCGTCAATCATTCTACTGATTATTATTTTGTTCATCAGTTCCTGTCAGGGTACTGTCAATTGATGTATCCTTCAGTACTTCTTTAAATGTATCTTCCAAATCTAAATATTTGGTAAATGCACACCAGTCAATCATTTTGCCTGCTTCAGGTTCTGGTTCTGAACACCACCATAGTTCGTACTGAAAAACAAAAATAAATTCAATATTTAGAGAAGGGTAGGTTTAGCAATACTTTGCCTCTTAAGATTAAAACTGTATAATCGCTATATTTACGAAAAATTTACAAAAAAATAGTGTTCTGTGAGACTGAACATAAAAATTGAAATTTTAATACAGAAATCGATTCCTCGTTAAAAAATAATAGGGATTCACTTTTAACTTTTTTTCGTACGGCCAACGGTCTGGCTTAAAACTTCAAAATCCAATAATTTAGTGTTTTGCCTCAGTGTGCGCCAGTAGCGACTAGTTGATCGAATGAAGTACAAGCGCGCATTGTTTATTTTGTGGCCAAAAAGTAAAATAATTATAAAGTAGATTATTTCGTGTATTATAGTTAAATGTTATCCGATTTTATTCAGATAAGTGTTAAACTTCCATAAATTCATAGTATGATATGATAAATATTTTGGTTATAATTTTAACCGGTTTCTCATAACTTCACTTCATTGCTCAATTAACCTGATGACTCGGAACTAAAGCAATATATGCTTTTAAGATGCTTTCACTCTACCTAAATGCCGATAACGATAATGGAAACAGCGTGAATGCTGCCGCAAAAGAATTTATTGCTCAAATATAAATATTATTGACGATTTCCGAAAGACTAGTATCCTCCCGTATAATGCAAACATTTTTATTCAAAATTAGTTTTCGTCTTCATTTGTTACCGTCCGTCCTAAGCAACAAACTTTCGAACTGGAAAAAGATCGTCCATAGCAAACTATAATGTTCAACACTGAACCTAATGCCACTCCATTTAACCCAATCGGCCAAGATGTACCCAAACCTGGTGCAAGCAAGAGCTGGCCGGTCTAATGTATTCATTTTCTACAGAAATTGTTCAGGCAGGCCATAGAAAAGCAACCAATATTAACAGAAGCAATCGGAATGCTGCTGTTTTAGCAGACATCACGAAAAGAACGCATTAGAAGAGGAACAAAATGAAACTGCTAAGAAAGTTAAAAAGCCAAGGAAAAAAATGATAAAAAAGTAAAGAATACAGTAAAATAAATAAGTACTCCAGTCAAGTGAGGAAAGCAACGCTAATGAATATTTCTGTCTGTTTTGTTATAAAGCCTATTCTGTGAGTTTACCAGGAGAAACATGGAATCGGTGGCGAGTTTCCAACGAATGGGTCCATACAAAATGTGCGTTAGGGACTGGTCTTACTTTCGTAGGTGTAAATTACAACTGTGAAAACGACAATTAAGTTTCCTGAATCTCATTAATTTTTTCTTTTATATTTTAATATTTTCCTTTATGTATTAATATTTTCTTTTATATATTAATACATTCGTATTCAAAAATAACGCACCTCCCCGATCTCTGAAAATATTTTTTGTTTAATAAATTTAAATTAATATTGCTATTGTTTAACTCCTTTTCAATCATTTTGACGCATTAATAAGAAATGTGTAGTAGAAATTTTGAGTGATTTTTAATGAGTAAAAAAACAAAAACATTGCAATAAAACCAAATTTAAAAATGAAACTTGCATTCTAAACAATAACGTTACTTTTTTTTAAAACGCTAGTAGCATGTATTGCCGTCTCTGGATGTAATAGGCTAGTTGACAAAATTTGGAAATTAGTTTAAAAACAGCTATATCACCCCAAAAATATATAATTTTAAGAAAAATAGGTTTTTTACTTTAGTATTTTGAGATTTTAGAAATGAAGTTTACATTTACCGCGAAAAAGGCCAAGAATGTAATGGCGTCTTGAATGACGTCACACCTCGCGAAACAGCTGTGTTTGTTTATGATGATGTTTTTAATAAATAATGAATTCCTGGTATTATAAATACTGTATAGAGTCCCAATGTGAAAGTACAATGATAAAAATGCCAGACAAATTATTCAAACAATAAAGAATACGAAGAAAGTGGTTAAAAATGGCAAGGAGACAAGATGCTCTTACTTTATCAACTACTTCCACAAATCATACACATATCGAATAGAATGTTGTGACTTGATTAAGTCAAAGTTATTGAAATTTTGTATTGGCTAACCTCAAAATCAGTTAAGAATTTTCATTCCACAGTGGGTAAATGCGACTCTGACTGGTAACTGCTAAGTAAATAAGACTTTGTGTGTTTTTCAAATAATACTTAACACTGCGGACTTTCAATGCAAAAAATTTGTCAAGCATAACTGCGTTAATTTTGGGCAAATTACTGCAGTTTGCTTTGTTAAATCCTGATTCCATGGCAAATTATATCTGTCTTTCAAGATTAAATTTAAAATGAACTTTATTAATTTAACAATAATTGCTGAAAACTTGGAATAACTTGGTCACTTTATACGAAAATGACAACTACAAAATAGCGTTTCGCGAGGTGTGACGTCACTCTGATTGGTGTTCAATGTCACGTGATTAAACGCCTCATTTTGTCGATTTTATTTTCCGAAAATATTATTAATCTTTTATTATTTTTGTAGAAAAGTTGTTTTTTTTTATTTACTAATTATCATGGTTAATCATCATTAGAAACTCAAAGCCATTGTTGATAACATGCTTGCAATTAGGTGCTGCATCACTTCTTGAGGTATGTCCTTCCATTCCTCTAATGTCGCTTGCTTAAGCTCATTTAAGTTTTGAGATGGATTTCGACGACAAATGCGGCGTTTTAAAATGTCCCAACATGCTCGATAAGATTCATATCTAGACTTCTTGGTGGCCAGTCCAGGGTATAAATTCCTACTTCGTTTAGGTAATTAAGAACATCTGCCACAACGTGTGGTCTAGCATTATCATGCATTAAACGAAAATCATCACCAATAAATGGCCTAAACGGAACGACGTGATTTTCAAGAATGTTAGTTATGTATCTTGGTGCGTTAAGGGTGGGTCTAGGAAGAGACACTAATTCTGTGCGAGTATCAAAACAAATTCCTCCCTAAACATGATAGACCCTCCTTGTAACGGCTCCCTGGGAATGATACAAACTGCGCAAATCTCCTCGCTGTCTTCGAATTTGATAACGTCGATCTGGACCTCTTAGACTGATTCTTGTCTTATCAATAAATAAAACTTTACACCAATTTTCTAAATACCAATCTGCCTTGCAACACGATGCTGCCTGGTTACCAAAGGTGCCTGAAGAGCTCTTCTGCTGTGTAGACCAGTATTCTGAGGTGTCATCTTATTGATCTATCAGAGATATTTACATTTCGGACTTCTCGTAAAAGGCTGTTGAGCTCGACACTTGTCATGGACCGATTTCTTAATGGATATAATTGCAAAAAACGGTCATCTCGAGGAGTTAAAACTGAAGGCTGTCCTTGTCCAAGCCTCTTAGATTGTGGAGCGGTCTCTCAAAATCTTTGCATCAATCTGCCAATGGTTGTGTGGTGTATGACAAACAGATTTGCTACTTCACAATAACTTTGTCCCTGTCCGACTAACTCGACTTTCTTTCAGCTTCGCGTTCACTTAATTGCCTAATTTTTTGTTTTACTAGTCTCGACTTTAACACACTTTGATTGACTTAAATTACTGCTGTCCACAAGTTGGTACAACAATAGAATGAAAGAAACATTTTTAAAACACAATTTTAAAAAACCACAAAACAGTTATTTGCTGAAAAGAAATTTTGCTACATTTTATCACTTATATTTAAGATAATTTAACTTTTTGTGATAGAAATAAAAAGAAATCCAAAAGATTAACATTTTAGGTTTTGATACTGAAATAAAGGGTGATGCGTTATTTATGGCCACGAGTTTTATTAAGATGAGCTTTATTGATAATTATATAAATATTTAAGTCTGAATTTGAACGGAAAGACTGAAACTAATTCCAGAGTTAAGCTTGGGATGCTTTGATATTTTGTTGATTCTATTTTCAGTTTATTATTCGAAGAGAATTACTTTTAATTAAGTTGTTTTGTCCCTTAAAGACTAAATAAAAGTTGTTTAACAAAATTTTATTTCATGTCTAGTTAACATTAACCTATAATTTGGTTAGAGATTCTAAGTATAAATTTGCCCCATACCCTCGCTCAACTCACATATTGACATTGTTTAACAGATACAATGTTTTAGGTTTTTATTTATTCCTTACAATGTACAATTTGAACTAATAGAGTTTATTTCAGGGTAAAATGAATGAATATTTAAACGATTGAAATGTATTATTTAAGATATCTATCCCTCAATGCTGATACACTGGCGAGCAAAAAATTGAGGGCACCTTGAAATTTTCATGTTCTTTGAATTTTTTTATACGTTCTAAGATAGTATTCGCAAACTGTACATCATTGCATGTGCTTTTGTAAGCTGTGATACTCTATACTAAAGGAAAATCCATTTTTTTTCTCGGATTTAAATTTATTCTGAAAAAGAAACAAATTAACATTTTGGGCGAAATTTAACATTTTGTTGTTAGGGAAAATACGAAACGAACAAAATAAAAGAACTTGACACTAATAGCGTGTATTCCCTCCTCTTGCATTGATGACTGCTTGAAGTTGGCACGGCATGTTTTGAATTAAGTTGCGGACCACATTCTGGTCGATGTTATCCCATTCCTGCAACAGCAATCTTCTCAGCTTCTGGGCAGTTCTTGGTGGTGGTGTGTGCCTGCGGATCAGTCGTCTCAACTCGTCCCAGACATGTTCTATGGGATTCATGTCTCGGCTGCGGACTGGCAAGTCAAATCGCCTAATTTCTACCTCATCCAGATACTCCCTGACAATTCTGGCTGTATGTAGTCTCGCATTATCTTGCATAAAATACCACGTTCTCCCATAGTCACCATGAAAGGCATAACATGGTCTTCTATCACCTCCGTAATGTACCTGTGATAGGTTAGGGAGCCATTTTCTATGAAGACCAATTCTGTATGAGCTTGTGCAGTGATTTCCGCCCAAACCATAACTGACCCACCGCCAAATGGAAGACGCTCGTCAATGGAAACTTCAACATATCTTTCCCCAGGTCTTCTTCACACTCGTCGACGTCCATCTGACCCAGGGGAGGCAAAAACGCGACTCATCTGAGAACAATACCCAGCTCCAGTCATCATCATTCCAACGAACGTGATCTCTGACAAATGTCAATCTTGCAGTCCGATGCTAGCAATGCAACGGGGAACTTGTAGCCATTCTTCTGCATGACAGTCCAGCAGCATGAAGTCTTCTTCTAATGGTCCATTCACTAACGTTAACATTTCTCACTTCTTTTAACTAATTTTTCAGTGAAACCGCAGTAGCTGTCCTATTCCGCAAACTTGTGGACACCAAAAAACGGTCATCTCTTTTTCGCCCAGACCCTGGTCTTCTAGTGATCAGGCCAGTCTCCAGAAAGCGCTGGTACACCCTTTGCACACCACAAAGACTAGCAGCAACAATTCTTACAGTTTCACGTTGCTCCCGACCATCTTGTAACAGCACAACAATTCTTGCCACAACAATCGGATCTAAAGTCATTATGGGACTGTTAAATCACTACACTTTGCAATTGTTAGGTTTTAAACAAAGAATCAATAGTAAACTGGAAAACAGGCAAGGGAAATGTGAATGTTCAATTAGCGCAAAGGCACATTTTTCATCAATGTCGTACTCCAAGACATCGAATGACAGCTAATGATAGCTGTCAAATCTCGGAAAAATTTACTTTAACGCCTACTAATCCTTATCAAAATTGACGTTAAAATTATTCGCAATTTCAGAAGTGACCTTAATTTTTTGCTGACCAGTGTATTTATAATATCCTAAAAATGTGAGCAATTTGAGCCCCTGACCGACGGTAACGTTTAAACCGAAGTTTGTCAGAAACTCCATCTATAAAATCTGATAAAACGGTACCTGTGGCTTACAGTGTCATTTTAGGTTTAAACTTCTCAAAAATTGGTCCTAAATATGAATATTCTGCACCGAAAAATGTTCTCATACTTAAATAAGAATATTTTCATGCCTAAAGTTAGATTAAGAAATTTGTCATTCTTGAGCGACTTGAAAAAAATTAATATTACTTCACCCACGCACCTTTACATTTGTTGGAGGCACATCAGACATAGGGCAATAATTCCTGTCTAGGAATTGCAACAAATCATCATAAAACAACTGACAGTCGGTATCCTTTTTTATCCTAAAAAGTTAATTTGGGAATATATATATATATATATATATATATATATATATATATATATATATATATATATATATATATACATCTAAGTGTTCTTGATTTTAGGTCTCTTCTGTTTTTTTTTATTAAAAAATTAACGTGCTCGGCTAGTATGGCCACTTATATATATATATATATATATATATATATATATATATATATATATATATATATATATATATATATGATTAAATTTTTTTATAAAGCTGCACATCTTTGAGAAATTGTAGTAGGTTGTTAATTTGTTCAGGATTATTTAGCATATATCGTAGATTTGTTGAGAGGTGACAATAATGTTGTTTCATGGCTGAGAGTTGGTGACATTCAGTCAAAATGTGTTGTATTGTCAAAGGCGTTTGACACACTTGACAATAGGTTCGGTTGCTGGGTGTCATTAGGTATCCATGCGTTAACTTCGAATATCCGATGCGTAGTTTACTTATTATGACTAGATCTCGCCTTGAAAGTACTGTAGGAGCAGGAAGAGGGCTGTTGATTGACAGTTGTATTTCGTGTAAAAATGCTGTTGCCATATAATAATTTTCGTTCGTTTTTTGATGTGTGCCTTCAAGTCGTTGCATATTTGGATATTGTCAGTAATTTCAGTGGATGTTTAGGCAATTTTAGCGTAATGATCTGCGAGTTCATTGCCTGCTATACCAATGTGTGATGGTAGCCAAATTATAGTAACTAATATATTTTGGAAAATGTTAAGCTGGTGGTAAGTATCTTGGATATTTTGGGTAATTGGGTATTGGCTGAGGTTAGTGAGTCTGTGCATATAGCTACATGCTTATTTGTTGAAGTGATATGCTTGAGGGCTTGAAATATGCCAAATAATTCTCCAGTATGAATGCTGCATAAAGGAGGGATAAGGGAGGAATTAATATGAGAATGGGACGTTGTAACAGAGCAGCCTACTCCTGTTTCATTTTTGGAGGCATCAGTTTATAGAACTAGATCGAATTTATTTGTTAGTATAATGTTATTAAAAGCTCTCATTATGAGTTCCCTTGGTGATATGTGTTTGTCTTATCGTGTAAGTGATGTGTTAAGCTGAATGGTAATGACCAAGGTGTCTGGGGTAGTGGGAGAGGAGTTGTTTGCAGTAAATTAATGTCATTATGCAGCTGAGCAAGCGCTAATGAAATGGGTTTAATAGATAATAATGGATGTTCGTTGTGTGATATGGATGTCGGTGTTGTAAAAAGGGGAATACAGGATTATGGGGTTCGAGGATACGGATGCTGCGTAAGACAGAAGTAGCTGTTGTCGTCTTAACCAAAGGGGAGGTTCATTGGCTTCACAATAGAGGTTTTCAACAGGGCTGGATCGAAAGGCTCCTATGCAGAGACGTAAAGCTGTATTATGTATTGGCTTTAAGATGCCAAGGTATGTTTTGGAAGCTGACATATGTATGAAGCAACCATAATCAAGTTTGTAATCTATATATTTTAAGGAGGGAATTTTCGTCGGCACCCCAATGAAAATGTGAGAGGGTTTTGATTATGTTGAGCCTCTTACTGCACTCACCTTTTAATTCTAGTAAATGTTGTTTCCAGGTAAGTCGTGAGTCATATGTAATACCGAGTATTTTGCAGTGGTCAACTAGGGGAGGGACTACGGCTAAATTTGATGATTTTAGATTTTGTGTAAGACACACCTAGGTGGTTAGTTCAGCTGCATATAGCACGTGTCTAATGGGTGAAGGGAGATTGGAGCATAAATCATTTATCGCTAAGCTGAATAGTGTAGGGCTTAACACCGAGCCCTGTGGAACCCCATCCGATTGAATGTAAGATGATGAGAAAATGCCATTATTTGAGTCTCTGTACGATCTCGATGATAGGAATAAACTGGATAAACTGAAATATGTTGCCATCGATGTTATGAAGGGTAAGTTTGTACAGTATGGAGTGTCTGCTAATGCTATAAAAGGCACCTTCAATGTCAAAAACAGCGGCAATACATTCTTGTTTCTTGTTCAATGCATCGGAAATATGACTTTGGAGAAGTACTTGCTTGTCATGGACTGAGCGATTTCCTCGGAAGCCTGACTGCTTTTTAGAAATTATATTATGTATAAGGAGAGTTTAGATAAGTGATGTCTTGAGTTGTTATAGTAGAGGATATAGGAGGTGTGGCAATCAATGGTTCGTGTAGGTTGGGCTAAAATTTCTGGCTAGAGTTTCACCAATTTTTTGATTGTCACTAATTACGGTGTTGTTAGAGATAAGATTAACTATTTTGTGACTGTTATTGTTTTCTTGATTTTGTCTAATTTTTTCCATAGAACAGTGGGATTAGTATTTTCGTTGATTGAAGACACATAGTTTCTCCAAGAAGATTTTTTATTTTGTTTTATGGTATATCGCGTCTTGGCTCTGGCTTTTTTAAGTTTTAAAAGATTGTCTTGGCTCTTGTTTATTCGGTAATTTTTAAGTGCCAACTTTTGTTCATCTACAGTAAATTGAAATGAGGTATTCCACCAGGGACCTGTTTTTCGTTTGTGTGAAATAACATTTTTGCCAATGTGCGTATTGGCAGCTGAAAGTAAGGCGCTTGTAGTTAACAACAAGTTATTGTCTGTATTGTCGGATAGTGAGAGGGTGGATAAAATGATATCTGTTTCAGTTGTATAACTGGTCCAGTCAGCATTGTTTAGGCGGCGCCAGTAGGTCCTGGTTGAACTTTGTTGAGTATTTGCTGTCGTAAAGGTCATCGGCAATTTGCCAAGTTAGTAGAGTAGCTGATTTAGGGTCACTGAAGCTCAGTTCTATTGAGTAGAGAGTACCGGATGAAAAATTGAAATGTGTTCTGGAGCCTGTATTCAATAGACAGGAACCTGTGCAATTAATTACTCTTTCAATAGTTTTACCTTTACCAAATGTATAGTTGGATCCCCACATGGTGTTGTGGGCATTGAAATCACCTACTAGAATATATGGGGTGGGAAGTTGGTAGATAAGGTTTAATAGCTCTGTATCTTTAAGTGGGTGGTTAGGTGGAATATATTTGCTACAGATAGTGAGTTTATTAGGGCACCAAGTGGTTATGGCAATAGCTTCAAGATCTGTTGTGAGTGGGAGGTGCGACGAAAATAGTTCGTTTGAAATAAAGATTGATGTGCCGCCACTGGCACGAATACAGTCGGTGCGGATAAAGTAGTACCCTTCAAAGTTTTTTAATTTGGGGAGCTTGAATATTTTGGTGTTGGTGTCTTGAAGGCATATTATTTCAGGCTATTCATCAACAAATAGTTGTTGGAATCTTTCTAATCGAGGAATGAATCCATCTCAGTTCCATTGAATTAATTTGAAGCTGGCTCTTGACGTAGAGGTGATAAGGGTGGCTGTGAGGATTTTTGCAGGTATTCGGATTGTGGCGTATTGTATTCTTCTAATATCAGTTTGATATTCGGAGGAAACGCTTATATTTTATCAGAGTTTTCAGGATTTATTTGTAGTTGAATTTTTTTCCTAATTCTTGTAAGGCGTTTTTTGATCTTTCCTTCGTTTTGGAATAAAAAAGCGATGTCATTTAGTTACCCTTGGGTTTTTGAGGTAAATACTAGAGCTTCCTTGAGAGGGTCTATATTTCCATGTGTATTTTCTAAGAAAGCTGTGAACTGGATTTCTGTAAGAGTGAGATCTGAGGGATTTTTTTCGTAAATAGCATGTATTGCCTTTTGAGTGCTGGGTTTTAATTTATAAAGATCAGAGATTGTTTTGGATTTTTTTTTCAGATGTTTAGAAGAGATATTAGGATTAATAAGTGGAGGGGAAAGCATTTGATTTATTGTTGATTCAGGTGTGATTTCCGGTGTGAGTAGGAGAGGGGTATCAACATTGCTATCAGTTGATATGGCTCTTTTTTGTCCATGAGTTAAAGGGGTTGGTAATTTTGTTATCTCAGTTTTTTTCGGAGCATTTGGTAATGTGAGTTGTCTAGGAGCACTATCGGGGGAAATATTTACCGTAGACTTTGACATAGAGTTGGCGAGAGGTGGAAGGTCATCTTGAGTTAAGGAAGTAAGAGCATTGGTACAGGAGTCGGCAGTATGTCCTGCTTGTTTGCATAAGAAACATTCAAGCTTATGAGATGATACAAATATTCTGTATTGAGTATTATCATAAGTAATTAGGTGAGATGTTTGTACAGAGAAGTTTGTTTTCGTTGTCAGGGATAGCGTAAGAAACTCTGCGGAAACTCATAATGCATCACCTAGTGCGCTGCATTTTACAAACGAAACAGAGGAAGTTGACTGTAGTCCAATATCTTTCAGGGCTTTTTCAATTATGGAGTGAGGAATTGGGGGAGATACTTCGGATATGAGAATACGTTTTGCCGGTGTAATAAGTCTTCGGAGAGGGATAGTTGTGGAGTTAATGGAAATGCTCTGATGGGTACTGAGAAGGTTGGGGGTAACAATATTTCCTACAGCTTTAACATACTCAAAGAGAACGGTGTTGGGAGTAGCGTGAAAGATAATGGCTTGATCCCTATTTGGAAAAGTAGGAGGAAGAGGTTTAGTTAGGGTTGCAGCAACACAGGATTTTGTGCGGTTAGTTGTGATAGGTTGTGATGAAGACATTTGATTTTGGTTGTTATTGGAGTTCATTTTTGTGAATGGTCCTGGTTGCCAAAACCAGTTAACAATAATTTTATTGATGCGACAGACGTCCCGGTAGGATAAAAGGAATATATCAGTTACTTGATGATTGTAATACTACGTTACTGGAAAATTTGATTGTCCAACTTACTAATAGTGAGAGTTTGCAGTTTATAAAACCATAACACTAATTGATTGTTAAAGATCACATGTTGATTATTATTAACACTGTATTATCACAAAGAACTATTGATTATATCAATGTAAAAACGTTAAAAACATAAAAAGTTGTCGGAGTAGCAGTTAACGATGTTCACTCGTTGGCTATTCCACGATCAGGGCTTCTGTTTTAAAATTAGTTTTTTTTTCGATAATTTTTAAAAGATAGATAAAAATAGACGTTTCGTCTTTTCTTTAAGTCTTTATCAAAATATGACATTGACACTGACAATTTGCGTATTTATATTGATCAAGAGATCACCTTCATCATGAATATCAAAATAAGGATAACATCAAACTAGAACTTTGTTCTAATAAGAGAAAATAATTTTTCCTTAGTTCTTACATCTCAAATATTAAATTATTTGTAGTTTTATTAGAATTGACAAAATTGAAACGGAATCTGATACACAAAAAAGAGAATTTTTAGAATTAGTTTACATTCATAAAAGACGAAAAAGCTATAAATGATAAAAAAGAGCTAAATAATTCAAGTATCCATCAATTTGTTTGTATATTGCATTTTGTGTTTATTTGTATGTGAGTTCTATAGCTTTTATGAATTCGTTTTAAGGTATTTTATACTCTTCAATTTTGCCCCATTTATTGATATATTTTTCAAAATGATAATACAATATTTGCATTTGAAAAAACCAAAAATACTTTCTGAAAGATTGATAAAAAATTGACGTTTCGACTTAACTTGATCAAAATATTTTGTTAAAGACGAATCTTTCAAAAAGTATTAAAAAAACTAATTTTAAAAAAGTAGAGACCTAAAATGAAGAGCATTTCGAAGCATTTATATATATATGAAATCCTTACACGGACAAAATTTTGTCAATTAAAATGTTATCCAACGGAAGTCTACATGCTTTTAATACTGTGCGGCAATCTTTTTTGCTCAGCTTTCCCAATCTACTGGAGTCAGCTTGGATCAAGTATTCCTTAAGTCTATCCAAGTCGTCCCACAAAAACCGTTTCAGCTCCGTCAAAGTCATAGCTCTAAATAAAATAACAATTTCAAAACTACTATATGACTAATGGTTAACAGAATTACCTGACTTTATCTCTGTCATATCTCTCTTTATGACAAACTGCCGAAAAGGCTCTTGAAATAGTCACCATATCATGCTCTGTGAAATCTGTTCCCATAATTTGACAAAGTTGTGATCTAGTAACAAAAATTGTATAATGTATAATTAATTTTCTTTTTGGTGCGTATAAGGACAATTCGACAGCGTATTTAAAAAGGATGGTGATATGTTTTGAAGCTTTTTCAAAATAGGAACGTTGGCTATGAGTGTCGGAATCTTAAAACGCCGTAATACTAAAATTGGAGATAAGTAATATCGAAAATGAAACACTAACAAGAAAGTTATCAAACACAATTTAGGAAATTCCTTGCTTGAACTGTAACACAAAATACACTAGCCAATCAGTTATACTAATCGTATTACATATCAATGTGATAGCAACTGACAGTTGCGATTTTATCGATGCCGTTCTATGAATTAACATTCTGCCAGAGTATTAAAAACAGAAAATAACTACCAAGCGCCTTTTTATATAAAGCGGACATCTCGATAATTCGGTTCTATGAAGTAAAGAAAATAAAAAGACCTTCCTGGAAATTGATTCCAAAAAACGGCTATAACATAATCTAAATAATTTATAAAAACAATTGAAAGTTTTGCTGTTCTTGAAAATTTGTACCCGGCTTATCCACCATCCATTAACATAATCGAATAGGACCGGCTTAACGGTCCTTGACTTAGACGAGTTCATAACATTAGATATTGCTCAAGATGATCCTTTTATTAATGGAAAAACTGATTTGAATTACCCCCATTATGATGTACAATGTTACATTCGTAACAAACTTTGATTAAATTACAGAAAACTAAAGGAAAGTACCAACGTATAATAAAACCTATAAATTTTATTATAATTTTTTTCATATCTTTACCTGGATCTTCAATTAATTATAAGTAATTTTCAATTTTTGCTATTTATATACAAGGCTTTTAAGATATAGCAATACTGATGTGAATATGCAAAATCTGACATTGCCATCATATAGTTTGACATTTTTAATAGTGAACGTACTCCGAACGTGTTGTCATACGCCGAGTGCAATTTAAGTTGTTTATACATACTTGAAACATTCATCTTGGTCAAAAAATGGAATTAAATCGCAAACATTTTCGAGCGATGATTTTCTATGAATTTTGACGTGAATTGAACCAACAGCAGTGTGCCGATCAACTCGCTCCGACTTTTGGTTATGAAACATCATCTCGAGCCACCATGTGTGGTCGAACTTCTCCACCACGACGAGCTCTCACACTCTTAATAGGTCATTCGCCGAACAGTCCTTGTTTGCCACCCAATGACTTCGTCTTATTCCTGCACTCGCACTATGAGCATTTCCCTAACGGTGAATTTCAAATTCCCGCCATTTATTGATTTCTTTATGTATGGTCTCCGTTTGCCACATCGCTCAATAGGGGTGGTTTGTTTAGCCGGGTCACGTCGTGCGGCATTTTACTCATCGAATTACAACATAAGTATTATTTTTTAGTTAGTCTTTTATTTTCAAAATAGTATAATACCTAATTTGAAGTCTTTATCGTTATTTTATTGTTAAATATTGGTCAACAATGAGTTTACTTTGCAGTGCACATATAAATATAACTAAATATTTTTACATATGGATAGACGAAATCAACAAATTTTGGCGTGATGATTCCGAATATAGAATATATCGAAGAAGTTTTTAGAGCTGATAGTATTAAAGTGACGAACAGAGTGAACACGTCACACTGATACTGAGCAGTCATCAACGGAAGATGAGAGCTCCTCTAATCAACCTGGAAAAAGACTTTATTATATGGCGAAAGATCTATAAACTAGGTCTAGGGTCTAGGAGTCTTATCTTATTGGAAGACTAGGAGTAAAAATAGTTGTCAAAGAAGCCAAAGAGGTTTTAGATTGTATTTTCTCTTCGTGAGCGAAGAAATGTTTACTAGTATTGAAAGATATACAAATATTAATATAAACTATTCAGAATAGGTTCTTTAGAGAAAGAGACTGATTTTATAGAACTAAAGGTAGTCATTGGTATTTTATATGGCTGATAAATAAATGATTGATTTCAATTTGAGAGAAGCTCGGCTCCTGACATTTTTCGAACTGTAATCAATTATAAGGTCAGTAAAAATGTGACCCTTGATTGAATGTTGAGATCCTTCAGAGGCCGTTGTAAATTCAGGATGTATATTGCTAATAAGTCAGCAAAGTATGCCATAAAAGTATATGCATTGTGTGAGGCGCAAACTTTTTATACCAGCAATTTAGATATTTAAACTGGTCTATTTTGTGACATACTAAACACCGCAGAATTCTAACAGCCGATAATTATTTCACTTCGATTCCATTGGCAGACGATTTACTCTAGTTGGAACGCTCAGGAAAAATAAAATAAAATCTTTCTGAAAATGAAAAGAAGACCTAAGCCCAGTATTATGTTCCGTTTTAATGAAAATAAACTGTTGGTTTCAAATACTAAAAAAAATTTAAAAAACGTTCTCATGATTAGTTCATTGCATAATGATAATAGAATTGATCCAACCTCTGGTGATAGTGCGAAACCGGAAATTATCACTTCCTACGACAAAACCATAGAAGTAGTGAACGTGGTTGATAGACTGAAAGAAGAATATTTAGTGGCTGGAATAGATGGTCTCTTAGATTATTTTTTTCTATCCTATCCTCAATATTGCTGGGATAAACAGCAACAACATAATAATTTATAGAGAAAATAGAAATACAATTATTTCCCGGAGACAGTACCTAAAACCATTAGCCTTGCAGAACCTTTCTTATCATCTTCAGAAAATTATCAAACGATTTACAAGTGAACTCGCGTTTTCATAGGCTGTGAAACCTGATGGAATCTGCACATTTTGTTCAATGCGTAAAAATCGCAAGACAAAAAAGAGATGTTTTACGTGTAAATTTTTTTGTGCAAAGAACATGCATTTACTTCATAAGACATACGTAAAGCCCGTGCTTTTGATGAAGATTAATATTTTATTGTTTATTCCTTAATTTTTTTACTAAGGTTATTTTTGTTAGTTGCACTTAATTAATGCCAACTTAGTCCCTGAAATTGTTATTGAAACATTATAGTATAAAGAATGTTATACAGAGTGAGTTTTGTGTATGGAACACCATTTTTGTGCGCAAGGGACTTGTGATACGGCCGGTATTGGTGGTATCTACATTGATGTCAGATCTTTTCTTTCACCGGAAAAATAATGAACTTTGTTATTTCATATGGATCACCATATATTTTTTGTGTTTTCAGAAATCCTTAAGAAATACTGGTTATTTTTCATGTGATATTCTTTATACCTAAATCCCATAATTTCGGAGTTATAGCTACATTTACAGTATTTCCACCAAAGTTACAATAAATATTTCACATTTGAATGGCTACGATTGAATAAACTCGTTTAATTTGAATATTCTTCAATAATTTATGTGGTAATACAAATATCGTAACAAGGTCTATTGTCAGTAAGTTAGTAAAAAGTCTAACGAAACTGGTGCAATGAAATATTTATCCAAATCATGGCGCAGAAAACCTACAAAAACTGAAGATAAATCTTTAGATGTAGAAGTAGAAAATTACAAATTTTAGAAAACATACAGGCGATTACAGCAGATGCTCGAAATGAATATATAATATATTCAACAAGCTATGCTATTTTTAAACTTTGCAATATATTTTTCAACATCCATGACTGTCCAATTCTTCTTATCTCTGTGGTAATCCTATCTTTTGATTCCTGAATATTGGCATTACCCCACAGGAAATAGTCTAAAGGATTCATGTCGGATGATCGTGGAGGTCATTCGACAAAACTACGCTTTCCAATCCATATTCTGGGAAACACATTATTTAGGTATTTCCTCACCACATACGCATAATAAGGTGGGGCACCATCTTGTAGCCAAATATTGTCGATTGGGATATTGTAATTGAAGATACTCACTTGGATTTGGAAATATCCGAATCAACTTAGGTATAATACTATTTTCCAATAAATTTAAATACGTCAAGCCGTTTAAGTAACTCTCAATGGAAAAGGGACCAATTGTTTTGTCGCCTATTATTCCAGCCCATTCAGTTTTTTGGCATATGGATGTGGGATTCACGCATCTAACGAGGATCGTTACGTGACCAGTATGTACAGTTATGCCGATTTACGTTTCCATTAATACAAAAAGTGACATTACTTAAAAAATTTGGATCGTTTTCCATCATTAGGTCTGCAAACTCTTCAGGTCTATCAAAATCGTCATCTGACAACTCTTGAGCCAACGTTACTTTGTATGGATGGAATTTATTATCACGTAAAATTTTTATTACGGATGTTCTCTGGATATTTGTCTAGTACTCAAGTGTGGATCGTTTTATAACAGGACACAAACATCTAAAGATTTGTTTTCAGTTGATGTAGTTCTCCTGCGCCCCGATTTGGACAATTCTTTTAGTGAACGAGTTTTTTACTAATTTACTGACAGTAGATCTTGTTATAGGATTTCGGTTAGGATATAAATTATTAAAGATTATACACGTTTCTTGTTGACTTGCCTATCACCATACCCTAATGTCATTAAAATATCAATTCGTTATTTTTCAAATAATCGACACAATAAACTTCAACAATTTTAATTTATTGTAACGTCAAATTTGTTATTGTAGCAGTCATAGCCACCTAAATGTATTATTTAACTTCGACGGAGATAACGCAAATGTAGATATAACTCCGATATTATGGCATTTCTTAAGGATTTCGAGAAAAAAAGAAAAATATATAGGGTTATCCATTTTAAATAATATAGTTCGTTATTTTCCGACTAAAGGAAAGATCTGACAACAATGTAGATACGACCATAATATCGGTTATATTACAAGATCCTTGTTAACAAAACAAAATCGTACAAGCCATGTGCGAGATAACTAAGACGTTCTTAAGCAAAATTCTCGATACGCGAATGGTCATGTAAGTTTTAAAGTGTTCCCGGGTTAATTTAAATAACATATCATAGAAAATTAGTCAAATAAAATAAGTATTTACATTACCATCTAAAAGCAAGACGGCATATTTTTAATAATTTTTGTTTCCATCAATTCTCATATTATCTTCACACGTTCTTGAGATATTTTCAAAATAGTGATTAATGGGTTAGTTCTCTATTATTTTACAATCTCCAAACTATTATATTAAACATTTTTTAACTAAAAATTCTTTGAATTCGTGCTAAAAATAGGTTTAGTGCCAAGCAGGCTTTCCATTTGGATAGCAATACAAAACCTCATATTTCACGGTCGGTTGTTGAACCTGAAGGTCGTTGGAATATTAATGAGGCTACTTGTAAGCCATAATTAGTCAAAAACTCACCCATGACATGGATCGTGAAGATGGTCCTGTTCTAATGACAAGCTTTGCGAAAACGGAAATCGTTTGATGTGTTTTTTTTTAACAAATTTCTAGGAAGGGCTTTTTATATTTTTAGAATTATTAAGAAATTCTTTTTGGGCATAAATACTAGTTAGTTTATGAGCTACAAATCAGTTTAGAATTATTAGTTACAGTGAACGGAACGAAATAGAAAAGTACCCGTGGATGTAAATAAATGAGAAAAGTAGTTATAAAAGTAGTGAATAGTTATTAATTATTTAAGTAGTGATAAGTTATTATAGTGTCTCGAGTAAGTGTGTGAATAAAGCAAGTGTGTATAAATTTACCTCGCCGTTAAAAAACAGTTTGAATAAATTAGGAAATGAGAGAAACATCATAATAGTAACAGTCGTTTAATTAATGTGAAAATAAAAATATTCCAGTGATTTTTGAAGTTATGGTTTATTACCTTCCCACGGTTTAGCAGCTCAACCTTCACTTCTTTAAATTTTTTCAAATATTTATTTGGTTTAGCAGAAAAAAGCATCGTTTTTTATCTGTAAAAACAGTTATCCACAAAAATTGGGAAAAATATGTTGTGAGTAGTTTTCTAACTATTTTATTTGACTCCGCTATCATTAGAGAGAATTTTTGTAATTGATTAAACAGTTAACACATACATACCTCAATTTTTCGTATGAAATTACTCGAGTTGGTTGATCTTGCGATACATTATCTGCTACAAAATCCTTATAAATCGGCCTGAGCTTTTCTCTGACTTTATCCATTATCAAAGCAATATTAGCTTTGGGGTACTAAAAATATGTCAAGAAGTTTAGTGCACTGTAAGACAAAAACAAAGACATCATTTTTCAAGGTACGTGTACTATTTTTTTTAAATATTAATTTTTAAAGTAACAATTATTACTGTTAATAGACGTAAGAACTTATAAGACTGATTTTAAAACTAAAGAGATATCCAATTTTTCCAGAAGACATTAAAAAGTTACAGATACTTGGGAAATAATCGGCCAATTTTGGAGCACATTCAACCTACATAGTACAGTTTAACTTCAAAATTGCAGTATTAGATACCGTGTTTTGCCGGTTTTCCGAATTCAATCGTCGCACTTCGCTACAGGATGAATTTTGTGAAGGTCGTCCAAAATCGGCTGTTTTGATAGAAAACTGATATTGCAAGTAAAAATGTTTATAAGATCGTGAGAGGCGGTGAATCATGAAACTATGCATATTTTTTCGGAATAACTGGACATGTCGACACTATTCCACTAGAGCTGGGTGTCCTAAACTTTGTTTTGTTGAGGCTCCCCAGATTATTAATAATTTTTTCAAGCCCCATCTCCCTTTACATTTTTAATAAATAGAAAAACAACGCACATTCTGTACTTGAAAGCCTTTTATTTTAATTATATTAATTATTAATTATATTAATTTTTATAATTTAATTATATTAATTATTATAATTTAATTATATTAATTATTATAATTTTTTAAATTGAAATTAAAATAATAAATGTTTCATAATAAAATAATAGTAGGTACAGAGTAGTAGGTATATATATATATATATATATAATATATATATATATATATATATATATATATATATATATATATATATATATATATATATATATATATATAGTAGGTACAGAACTATCATTAGGTCGCTGTCGACATCAAGACGATTTCGCTATTTAGTTTTAATTACTACTAGAGCAGAAAAGCCTGTCTCACACAAGTAAGTTGAAGAAAAAGGAACTAGTACTCGTAAAGCAATCACCTTTCATCGACGAATCTTGCTTCATTTCTAGAAATTCTACCTGAACTTCTTCTGGTAACTGTAACACATCGACAACAAATGGATTTCTTGTCATGTGCCATATTGGTAACTCGGAATCGATGTTTCGATAGTATCGGTAAAATTCGTCTTCCAGCGCTTGCAAATGAGCTTTTATGTCAGCTTTCAAATTTACGTCCAGTGTGTTATTTTTAGTTGCTTCGAAGAGCCGAGAAAAAGATATAACATGTTCAGGAGATAATTTTTGATTCCAAAGTTGAAACTTTGCTATGAACCCCTCAATATAATCATAATGGTTTATTATAGTACTGTTTCTGTCCTGAAGTTTCAAGTTCAGCACATTCAAGGCACCTAATAAGTCAGTTAAATAAGCCAATTTCCATTGAAATATGTAATCTTTGAACATTGTGGAAGCCAAAGCTTGCCTATGAATTAAACAATGTGTACTAACCATTGAGGGATTTTTTCCTTGAGCTTTTTAGCTGAGCCAGCTACACCTATCATTGCAGTATTGGACTTTTTCTTATCTAAATTATTTTTTTCAATGAAATTTGATATTGAATTAAATATATCTTATATATAACTAATGGCCAAAAAGGGCGATAATTTTACTTTGTTAATTATTTGTAACTTAATGTCTGCTGCAATGTCATCGATTCTACGCTTATGTTATTCGAAAGAGAAATAGACTTCATTTTTTGCTCTGCATCTTCGCCTAAAATTTTCTGCGTGGCTTTTAGGACATATGGTTTTATTAATTTGTGTTTATGTAGTTTCTTTTGTTTTGCTATCATAAAAACTATTTCAAATGAAGTTTTGAGATGCTGCGATACGCTTTTGTGATAACTTCCCAATTTATCCAATCTCATCTGCTTGAGTGGAGAAAATGTCTTTTGGTTTCTCCAAAACCAGGATAGTATGTTGTTGCTTCAAATGCCTTTCAATGCGATTGGGCCTCATGCTATCATTACTTAAAACACACTGAGGTAACTGTAACTCGTCTTTTTCTATAAAAGTAAATCCAAACTTAATGTAATCATAGAAAAACTTTCTTTTGTTTGCTGACATCTCGCACCTATGACAATAAAACCCAAATAATAAATAAACAATCATTCACAATGCTTGGCTTAAGAACGCATCTTTGCTATATCACCAATTTAGTAAATTGAATAAAAATGGTGACTGAAGTTTATAAACATAAACTTACCTTTTAAAACAATAATTTTGCACACTCAAACTGATTTTTCAACAAAAAATGTACACCGCTACGTCAAATTTGTCGCAAGTTTGCGGAAATGATTTTACAGATTCTCATGCAAGTCCGGTAGACACACAATCGTTTTCCAAGTGATAAATGTTAAGTTAAGCGAAACGAGTGCGCGCGGGTTTCATGTTGTGACTTGTCGATGCTTGTATATGTATAACTGCGATTGACGACGTCGGATTTTAAAACAGTGGTTAACAGAAAAAGTGAATAGGCATTAATTTCATTAATTTTATGCGTGTAAAATAAAAATCAAACATTACATTGAAATGTTATTTGTTCATTTTTTGAAATGAAAACTTCTTTAGCATCGTTGTGATTTGGAAATCCATGAAACGAAAAAGCGACAGTACGATGTGTGTTAATACGTTTGTGTGCGCATGCGTAGTATAAAGCTTGAGAAAAGGCATAACAACAACCATGGTGATTTGTATGCGTAAATCGCGTGATAATGCAATATTATGGGACTTATCATCATGGTACTGATCTGATGATGCAGCTGGAAGGTGGCCATAGTAACTTCGTAATGAAACGACACAATTATCCTCTTCGTTTCCCCATTTTTTGTTTTTCCTTGCCTGTTTGCCACCTCGGTGGTATAAAAAAAAAGAAATTACAAACGCTTTCTGACCCCTTTGACATATTTCTACGTCCCCTTGGGAGGCGTGCCCCCCTGGTTAGAAACTCCTGCACAAGAGCAATGTGAAACGGTCATTTCTGAATGGTACATCAACATTTGTTTGCCAGAAGTGTCAAAAAAATTCAGCAGAAGACGACTCAATCTCCAACACTACAGTTCAAACAAAAAAGTTTTTGATGGGTCATCCGTCGTACAGTCATTATATGGCAACCAATGATTTCTTCTTATTTCCAGAGATCAAAAGTAAATTGCGAGATGAATGTTTTTCTACACCCGAAGAACAGGTTAATGCGTTCAAATTACATCTTTTTGAGATATATTTCTTCCAATATCAATTACAGATTATAAAAACCCTTGCCGATAATTATGTTTGATCTACCATACGCGTAGATTTAGATACCTCATTGTAGTCCTACTTGGATCTCAGAAAAAAAATCATTATCATACCTAGATAACTTGCTCTAACTGAATATTAATTATAAAACGTAAATAGACGAACAAAATGCCTGCCTGTGAGTGAGTGAGTGAGTGAGAAGCCCTTTTCTACCCCATCCATCCATTTTTTTCTGAAAAACGAAATTTCAAAGCAAAAACCATAAAGTGATTCTCCTTTATGCCTGTAAGGGTATTTGGTTTAAGCAGGGTACCAGACGTTTTTTTTTCTGGAAAACGAAATTTCAAAGCAAAAACCATAAAGGAAAAGAAATTCTCTACAAATAAAACAAAACATTTCAATTCAAAAGTATCTTTATAAATAATAATGGTAGTCAGAATCGTCCGAACTAGAGTCATCATTTGATTGAATTTTCAACACAGCTATAAAACCTCTTTATTCAGTTCTGGAGACTGATTACATTTTCGTAATTCTGATTTTATGTTTGCCCATATTAACTCTATAGGGTTAAATATGCAATGGTAAAGAGGTAATCTGAGAAGAGTATGACCCTGTTCTTTGCACAGGGTCATACATATATTTTCCCTAACTATAGACCTTTAATAACAGTAAGCAATTCTTTGTTTGTTGGGCTTTTTTACGATCGCTGACAGGAATAGGATTTTCAGACATAAATGCTAAAATTTGAGCTTTGTTAGTACTACTATTAGGTATCTTTAGGATGCACCAAGCGACGCCACTGCTTATGGCAGACTTTTTGGCAGGTATATTTTGAAGAAATTGTGTACATACGTCTTCCGACAGCTACGGCCAATATAAATGCGTTTATGTTCACGATTCGACGTTTTCATTTGTAAACAGTAGAGAAGATGAATTTTAACACACATTCATCAAGTCCACAGACGGTTTGTTAGATGTTTACCGAATTTTATATGGGGAGTAAGCATTATTTTTCATTTTTTAATTTGGTATTATTGCCGTGCGTATTTATGAAATATTGATTGATGCCCGCATAGCTGTCTTTTGCAATTGATATTGATGCCTTAATCGGAATAGAAAAAATGCTTCGAAAATTGATTCAAATGCATGCAAAAGTATTTCAATTATTTTATATTATTTTAATGGAGAATATTCTGAAAAACGAAACAGCCATATTCAATTATAAATATTTGTCAATACCAAAACCAAAGTAGTAACCCTCATAAAGAAATATGTTGATCGTCGTATGAATCTTCAGCTAGAATTTTAATGTTTCTTTTATTTTGAACAGTAACCGGTTGAAGATAAAACTCCACTTTTCTCTTTAGAAAGCTCTCGTGAAATTTTATTTCATACTTTTTGGTGATATAAAACATACCACAATAATGCTCAATCATTAGACAGTTTTTTGGGGAAGTAAGAAGCTAACTAATTCATTAATCACGAATACAATAGATTAGACACTATCACTATTTAATTCTATAGAATATCACATACATAATGATGTACATTATACCTGATTAGCGTTTAGTTCCATATATCTCAAACAATATTCATCTGCATCAACAAGAATAAATTCAAAATTATTAACGATCAATGTTGCTCCAATGAACATATGCTGAGGTGTATAACATAAGGGTGGCTTTATGTCAAAAACTTTCTGTCCAGGTAGCTTTACTTGGCTTCTACCAAGAAAACATGATGTTTTGAAACCTAAAAAAAGTTAGTTGAGAAGCCACAGCAAACACGGAAATTAAAAATTGGGCACAATAAGTAAGGCTTATGTGATTATCTAGATCTTGTTAATAATAAAAGAAAAGTTATTTTCAAAATTTTATGCTAATTGGTTAGTCTAAAGAGATTCTCATATGTCGGATTGACTATGATTAAAGATTTTTTACTTTTCCAACATTTCATTATCACCAGTAACAAATTGTATAGTCTATTTCAGAAAGGTATAGAGTAATAAAATGGGGAATTCCGTCCAGTTTGTCTCAATTTCGGTGTCGGCCATAGGTGTACGTCTTGAAATATTGTGTAGGGATTACTTAGGTAGTAGATTATACAGTTACGTTTTTCTTTTAACAGGTACCGTTTAACCATCTACTAGTGCCTCTGCCTAATTCTAACCCTATTTCAGATTGTAGTCAGTATTTGCTGTTAAGCCGTAAATAGTGTCACAGTGTTATAAGGTTAGTAATAAAATGACGACATTTACACCACCGAAAAGATGTTCCAATAATGTTTCAAATGAAAAACTTATTATTTTACAAGAAACTGTCGACCGATGTTCCCGAATGATTGAAGTTGGAAAGTCCACCGTTTTTAAATCATGAATCGTTGAAGATCTCCTTTCACCAAAATTTATCAACAAAATCCACTTCACTGTGAAATCTGTCTAAGATAATTCCGAAAAAGACGCCCTCTCATTGAATATAAGCAAATTCAACAATTCATATATTTCTTCCAAAAAAGAAAATTGAAATTTCATGTCGTTAATTACTTTCATTAGCATCAATTACAAATTTCCAGAAAATAGACTAATTTTAAGCAAGTAAAAAAATAATATGAAAATAATATGTAAATCAACCAAAATTATTACTTGTATTATCATTAAGAATTACTTTACAATGAAAGAATATGGCTACGTATCTGTTTTGTTGTCTACCTTAAATAACCCTTAGACAACAGACAACGTGATCGACCTAGTACGAGCTCATTATTTTGTTATTATTAATTTTCTCAGTTAACAATCGGTTAAGAGCCTCAAATGACACTATCATTAACTCGTTTTTGCAATACGGCCGTTCTATAATATATTATACGAGTGCTAAAATTACAATGACATAACATTCTACTTATTTTATTACCGTATGTTGTACTATTAATAGATCAACAGATTTTGAAAGAAAATAGAAAATGTATAAAATAAATATAAGTTAGGTAGATGGAGGCGTCACACTACAGATACAATAAAGCTGAAATGATATATACACAAACTTTAATAATTTAGTTTATTCGTCTTTTTTTATCAGATATTTTGAAAGTTTAAGAATAGTTGTTTTATGAAAGCATGGAAATCAGAGAGAATAAACGTTTATAAAGCGTAGATCCATCGAAACTTATAATAAGCTAATACTAGTACCGTTTTTTTCAACCTCCGATCGCTCCGTGCAGAAGCTACGCGGGCAGAAGAAATCGAGCATTCGCTGTAGACGTCTACACCCAGCCATTGTTGACATTCAGGTGTCAGTCGACGTTGTGCTACAGCCACGTAAATATGCCCGCCATTATTGATGCTTGAAGTGTGATTCGTTTTCTACAGGCTGAAGGCCATATTGCTGCAGAAATCCGTCGGAGAATGAATCGTGTGTATGGATAAAACTTCATGAGTGATGTTGTTGTGCGTAAATGGTGTAAAAAATGCATGATGGAGGGGGCCAAGGGCGCAAATCAGATGTCCTGGTTCAACCAGTTAACAGAATGGTTATTGTTACTGAACGGTTAGGCTACATTGGCGGCAACTTTCTTCGAAGATAGTATTGGAAAGCTTGTCCACAGATATGACAAATGTCTCCATCCCTTCGGTGATTACGTCGGAAAGTAACCGTAAGTTTACCAATTTTTTGGTTATACAATTATTGTTTTATATGAACTTCTCTTTTATTTATAGCCTATCGGAGGTTGAAAAAAAAACAGCCCTCGTATGTACTCCAAATTACCCCTAAAAATATTTCTCACACAGCAGTTAAATGATATTTATAAAACAATTAGGCAATAAAAGAGTAAGTTGTGTGTAATTTAGGTAATTCACCTATTCCTATATATACTTTAATAGGTTATAAGAATAGATGTATTGGCGATATAAAACTTCTTATAGATCTATTAAACAGAAAGCAGTATCAGTCTATAAACAATGCGAACAACGGTACATCGTTTATAAAACATCTAATACGTACTCCTAATGACCCTTAAACCATTAGTGACTAACTGCTACTAAAGTTGCATGAATATTCAGAATTTTCGAAAAATAAAAAATTTCCAGTTTTTAAAGAAAATTTTAATGTTGAAAGGGTGAAGGTAAAAAATGTACAGGTGGTTTAGTTCATAGTGAAAGGGAGTTGTCTTCGGTAACTCCCTTTTTGCCAGTTATCTGCTCATTTAATTATGGGAAAAGGAAAGTTATTTTGTAGCACTGGTCTTTGTGGGAATATGTGACATTTAGAACTGTTTTTGTTTCGGCATGACTTAATCATAAGCCGGTTCCATTGTGATGCTGAATTGTTAACAATGAAAAAAGGAGGTCATCCGAAAGCCTATTACGAAGACAATTTTTTCTTAGTTTCATTATTGAAAACGTTTGTCCGCACAAATAGCTTGTACCAAACATAGCCATTATTTTCTGGGAGTGGGCAACTATATTTGGGTATTGTGTCCTAGATGAGGACTTATAAAATTCCAATTTGCTGGTGTTCAGAAATAGTTGCTTCAAATGGGTAGCGCGCTCGAAGACAACCGCACTTACTCGACCTTCATTTTCGGTTTTCGCTCAAATCCCCGTCCGCGCTCGCACATGTTGTTTTATGTGCGACGTGCACTGCCATTACTGCCAATTGAAGAGAAAAAAAAAGAAAGCTGTACTTGATTTTTGTTTGATGACCGCGGGTCGTAGTTTCCCCATCCCTGGTCTATTATAATAAAATAGATCAAAGAAGCAAGTTTAAAGTTGAACAAAGCTTGTTTAGACTTGTGAATAAAGATATTTGCGAACGCACTCTATTTACTATAGGACGTTAAGAACTCATGGACCGCACTACGTTTTTGCGCTGAATTCTCTTTTTTGCAGTTTCAATATCAATGGATTTGGTGGTATTTATTCACGGAAAACATATCGACTTTTAGTATTTTGGGGTTAACCTTGATTTGTGACGTTTCTGAGTATTGATGGCAGCTTGTGCATGAGTGTGCTCTGGTATCAGCCAATTTTGTTTCTAAGTGCTGAGAAATTCCATTATTCATAGATCCTGATCTATGTTTTGATGAATAATCTAGATATTTAATTTATAATCGATTTGTAGAAATAAATGATGATGTTTTTCGAAATTTCAAGTGATTACTACATACAATCAACGCGCAACTTTATTTAATAATTATTATTAAAATTTGTTTGCTGCATAGTTACCTGAATTATTTTTGCCAATTTCATAAATAGACATGGTGTCATCCGTTAGGAAGTAACTAATTATGAAATGTCGATCACAATTTTCGGGAATCTTGGACCTCATCTTTGCTGCAAATCTTAGTATATGACTGTCCAAACCATTCCTACGAAATTGTGGCGTAACAAAGGTAAGAAGCTAATAATTCCGGACATAATAAATACTTTACATGACATAAACTTTACACAATGAGCTAAAGTCAATTTTCCAAATTTCTAGAATATATAATCAGCAATCTTCTACTGCTCTTCAGATTTCTTTGAGTTATTTTTTATGGAAGTATGATTCCTGATACTTTGACTTCCGTCACTTACAAAAATAAATGCTACATCTTTACGAAAATTTATATATATACTTACGGCTTCTGATCACAATATTCCACTATTTATACAGTTATAATTCCATAATTATTAAAGAAGTACCTGTCATACATTAGAAACTTCTTAAAATCCTTGAATGGAGCCTTTGGTTCTACCGTTATACAATTCTGAGCTGAGTCTTCATGTGTGCCGAAACCATTCCAAGGGGGTAGTTCACGCTGTTTTGGATGAGGAATGATGTTGACCAATTTTCTAGTATCCGGTATTTGCAGTGGCGTAAATTCGCTTATACCGTATTTTGCGGCATAATATTCTTTAGTAAATGAATCGCAATCAGTTAGAACAATCTGTCTTCCGTAGCAGTTGAGGACTGCACCTGATTTAAAAGATTTAATATAAATTTGGAAATAATAATTATATACTTTTTAATAAACAAAAAGAATAACTAGAGAGACATTATTCAGTTTTATTATAAAAATTCCGCGATCATAGAAACCACATTTACGAATATTTCCTGTAGGTATATCGAGAATGTATTCGATACAGAAATAAAAGTATTTGAGGCAAATATTTAAATATTAAATATATTATTCAATATGTCTCTTATTTTATGCTCCATTAACGGATTACCTAATTTCTGTCTTACATTAATGTGATTGTGAAGAATAATAAATCTACCTATTCAACTTCTACTTACTATTATATTTGTTAAGATTTATTGTAAACTGACCGTCCCCTGATGGATGTCAACGTCTCACTCAAGCGGTTCAATATGTCCCTTAGACACTTAAAGTTCCATTAACTTATCAAATTTACTTATTTTATTGATGTAACGTGACGACCATAAATATAATTTATTGTAGCTTTTGTATACAATAGATATATACAGTATTTAAGGGAGTAGAAACTTGTCTTATATAGTCTTAACATCCAACGAGAGCAGTGGTCAGATTATTGAAACCACTTTATTTATATTTTATGTTAATAAATAGTTTTTCAAAGTTGTGAATTAAGTTATTTAACTTAACAGTTCTCTAAATGCTAATATTTTCAAAATAGGTGCTACTTTAGTAATGAAAAGCTAGTACACAGTCAGCACTTACAGTTCCGGTACACCTGTCACCAAGGACGCGCACAAAGGTGTATTTTAATTAGCATCTCTAAACTGTTTTCTCAATATTTATTGAAAATGAGGAATTATAATATAAAACAAGAATCTAATAGTCAGGCAGCGAGTTATAGTTCGCTGACCCTTGGTTCTGCAATTCAACAAATATTTTATTAAACTGATGATTTGTTTCTGAATACCTCGTTAGGTTTAGATCGTTAAGTTAATTTCTACCAGTAATAACTTCTTCTTTTTCCGTCATAATTAAAATGTGATACCACAAATTGTCTGAAGGATCATTTTTACTACAAAATTTAGTAAATATACTTGAAAATTATTTACTTATCCTGAGATTTACTTATATATTAACTCCGTTGTTCATTTTTTTTTCCAACTATTGACTGTGATTTTGGCTGCCAAGATCATATCAATATGTCTAACCTCTCCCACTACCTCAAAACTTAATAACCACTTCCTCTTCTACCTCCAAAAATCAACCTAACCCGAAAAATCCAAATATTTATTCTCCACCTTTATCATATGCTGCAGCTACCTCAGCAAAATCTCCACCGCCTTCTGAGCCCTTACGAGATTAGGCCATCATTATGCCTTCTATCCCCAACACTGTACTATTAGACTACATTAAAGCAATAGGTAGCATCGTCTCCCCTCTAAAAATGTCTTTTTGTACCCAGAATATCACACGATCGCATATGCATTTATTTATCATCAACGAACTTCTGAAAACCAACCGAAGCATCCTAGTTAATTCCAATTTAATCCCTATACATCGGCTTATATCTCCAATCAAAAGAATACTCATTTTCAATGTTTGTCTATCCATTTCCCATTTCGTCATAGAGAAAGCACTGCATCACTCACCTCTCCTATATCATACGTCAAATGTGGCTCACCTGATAATGAATACGCACATGTCCTCAGCATCCGCCGAATAACTTACGTATTACCAATCAACAATGATTTCAAATTTCCATTGTCATTAGTCATGAAAGTACAACACACAGAATATTTATTTCTACCGACAAACTTGAATGCTTTCTCTGCAAACAGGCTGGGCACACTGCTGATTCATGCCCCAACACTTCCATCCCTCAAGATCCTTCTCCCAAATCAAATGATTCGGTCACTCTCACCGCCTACTCTTTTGCTGACCCTACTACCACTACTAATACTTCAGTTATTCCCGTAGTATCCTCGGAGAACACCCTTTCCCGTTTTCCCTCTCTAATTTCCTTTTCAAAAACTAGCGAAAAACTTCCTCCAGAATTTTTAACATCCAGTTCCAGAAACACTGCAAAAAAGAAAACCAAAAAATCTAAACTGAATAAAAACGATTGTCACTTCATAAGCCCTGATTCATGTTCCGTTATACATAAACTATTCGACGATTCTCCAGAATCATACGTTGATCAAAACATGCTCTTAATAGGTTAGACGTCACAAAACACAAGAAAACCTTATTGTACATAGAAGGCTTAAAGTTAAAGCTAATTTTATTGTCAAGCAAAGTACGAAATCTACTTGGCAAAGTTATACTTTATCCTTTACCCACAATACAGATCCCAGTCAAGTTTGGAAAAAAATGCACAAATCCAAGGCAAAAAAACTAATATGAAAATTCCTTCTTTATTATCTAACGATCTGCTTATCACCGACAGTCAAGAAATCTCTGACGCACTCGCACAACACTTTGAAGAAAATTTTAGCATCCATAATCCGGCATTCGATTTTCATAACTCACATATTCAAACCTCTTCCATATTCCAGCTAAATCCTCTCGATATTGCGTCTGTCAATGCCCCTTTCAATTTAATTGAACTAAAATTCGCGCAATCGTTCTTCAAAATTTCTGCTGCCGGTCCTGATGTTGTCCTCTATATATTTCTCAAAAAATTATCCGATTCGTCCCTCTTCAAGCTTCTTGATATCTATAACATTATTTAGAATACTCGCCAATTCTCTGATGCATGGCGCAACTCTACAATCATCCCAATTAAAAAAGCAGGTGAATCCACATAATCTCCTAAGTCTTTCCATCCAATCTCACTCACTTGCACTACTTGCAAACTTCTTGAAAAAATAATCAATAGATTCTAATGGTTCCTTGAAAAATACAAGTTCATTCTTGACGCACTATCGGTTTTTCGGCGTGATAGATCGACACACAACAACCTTGTTCTCTTGAAAACAAACATCTCCTCTGCATTAAATAACAATCAGGACGTCATTGCAACTATTCTCGACATTGAAGGCGCTTTTGACTCTATATCCAAAAGTGCAATACTGAATAAACTCACTCAATACAATCTACATGGTAACATATTATCATTCACACATAATTTCCTAACTGATAGAATTTCCAGGGTTTCCGCAAACGGTAAGCTTCCTCATCCACAAAATACTGGCATCCCTCAAGGTTCAGTATTAAGCTCTACTTTATTTATCCTCACAATAAATGAGCTATGTGACAACTTCCCATCTTCCGTAAAAGATGTCCAATACGCTGATGACCTAATCATTTATTGCCATGGTAAATACGACCCCTCTACATGTGAACTCCTCAAAACGCAATAAATCTACTACAAGAGAGATCCCCCTACCTAGAATGATCATTCTTCCGAAACAAATCCATGCTGATAAAATTCTCTCGAAGAACATCTATTTACTCACCTCAAATTTTCATTGATAACTCCCCTCTACCTATTGTGAATCAGTGCGATATCCTTGGTATGACTTTTGATTCTCGACTCAACTGGAATCACCATATTCATGATGTAAAAGACATTTTCCTAAAGAGGCTGAACATAATTAAAACCCTTAGCCACCTTCAATGGGGCACTAACGAAACTATACTGCTAAGAGTTTATAGAGCTCTCATACGCTCAAAGCTTGACTATGGTGGTTTTATCTATATGTCCGCTTCTAAGTCTGTACACAACACCGCTCTTCGCCTTTGCCTTGGTGCCTTTAGCTCAAACCCCGCCGATAGGGTCAATGTTGAAGCTAATGAGCCACCTCTGTCCTTAAGACGACAATCTTTTCTCCTGTCATATGCTGCTAAAGTATCTTCTAATCTTTCTAAATCCGTCCATTCGCTTCTTACCACCACGTCCGTACCTACTAGCAATTGTAAATTTAATCCCTCAATTGCTCGCACCTCTACTCCAAAATACCAACCTCTCTTTGACCTTTCCACTTTCTTTGCCTTCTTCTCCCCCTTGAATTAATAATATGCCCATAGTAGATACCTCACTTACCATTTACAGTAAACATGAATCCCCTAGCGTCCTTGAAGAGAAAGCATCCTTAGAAATTCTGTATAAAAAATCTTTCGACCTAATTCTCTATACCTCCAAAGCTGAATCCGGTGTCGGTTGCACAGTCACTACAAAACACCAACTTTCGGCATACCCTCGACGTGTAGTGTTTACACTGGTAAACCATCCAATAGTCCAAAACATTCATTAAATCTACCAAACAAAGGAGAACAGGGTTGCGACATTAGAACTAATACAGCAAAAGGTAGCAGATTATATAGAATACAATTATACCAGTTTAGGAACATTGCGTCAAGTTTTGTCAGCATGTGGTTTTAAACACAAAAAAATGCATAAACGGATGGCAATAACTGAATCGTCAATGATCGTTCGATGGCCCCAAGATTATTTGCGTCAGATAAAGACTACCGAAGTTCTAATAGACACCTAATTCATTATAACGCATTATAATATTACACGCAGCAGGAAGAAAAGACGGTTTCGTGCCAGCTGTACAGCTGATTATCATGAAGATATGACAGCAGAATTATTTGAAAAGAAGTTTAATGAATACCTTTTACCTACAATTGCACCACAGTCAGTAGTCGTTTTGAAGGACTCCTACCACTCGCGGCAAGATACCAAATAGTAGAAGTAACAAAACGCAAATTTTAGCATTTATGCCTGAAAAACAATATTCCTATTCTTGTCAGCGATCAAGAAAAAGGGCAAACAAACAAAGAATTGCTTACTGTTATTAATTTTCTAAAGTTAGAGAAAATTAATTATACTGACAAGCTGTGCAAATAACAGGGCCGTACTCTTCTCATACTACCTCCTTTCTATCGCATATTTAACCCTATAGAGTTAATAAGGGCAAACGTAAAATCAGAATTATCAAAATGTAATCATTCTCCAGAACTGAGCAAGGAGGTTATAAAAGGTGGTCCAACATAATGCACCATGTTAATTGTATCAAGTTTTTTGCCCAACTTAATTTGACATTTATTTGTTTCAGTGTTTGACAAATTCAACCATGGAGAGGTACACAATTGAGCAGCGCATTTTACGAAAATGGGCGTTCAAGTCCTCAAGCACCACATTTGATTAACTAATTGAAGGTTAATGATCTCATAAGAAATTTAGATTGGCCCAAAAGAAAAGCTGAAGATCGATACTGGAACAAGGGAATTTGCTTAAGATGAGAGTTAAAGTTACCGTGTACCATAAACGTCACAATCCATATATAGTGATTCTATTTCTAAAGGAAACGACTTAGTGTACTGTAATGACATTGAGATATTAAAAGTGGATTATGACTATGGGTCAAAGGAATGAAGACTCTTCATTGATTGCCCAAAGTCAAGTCTAAAAGCTGTAGTGCTCTATAACGGAAATAAATTTCCATCCCTACGTTTAGCTTGCGAAACTCATTTAAAAGAAACAGACATTATAAAACTAGTGTTAGAAAAAATAGAATACAGCAAACACCAATGGTTGAATGGAGCAGATTTCAAAGTTATTGATTTGATTTTAGAAGTACAAACTGGCTACACGAAATAATTTAATAAGAGTGGTACATCCGAGAGATAGATGAACATTATGTAAGAGCAATATGGTGTAAGGAATTATTCACGTTCCTGGGCAAAAAATGTAGAAAATGAACCTTTAGTTTGCCCCTAAATGATAAAAAAGAAATAGAAGCGGATGGCGTTTTTTACTTAAAACTTTTTTGGTACCTACAGATCTCCTCAATATTCTGATCTCATCCAACAAATGTTGAATGCATATTATAAATTGGGATGTAATATGTCATTGAAGATACACCACTTTCCATCTAAAGGTTTTTTGGGAAATATGGACGCTTCAAATGACGATACTCCGCACTCCGAATATAGGGTACATGTGAAACGGTCTTTTTTTAGTGTTGAAAATAAAAATGGAGTTTGATGAATACATTTTTGAAAACAATAAATTTATTTCTCACAAATATGTGACGTGACTCAAATTTATTTCGCTTTTTTTATTTTTTTTATAATTGGCAATCCGCGAGGAAAGAAATTAATTATTCTTTTGTTGCCTAGTGTTTTTAGTGGTAAAAGCGAATGCTCAAGGAAATTAGACAGAAAACAAGTTTATATAATTAAGAAAGTGATTGAAGTTATTAAAATTTGGAATGCTCATTTTGACGGTGATAAAAATTTTTCAATAACGAATGTTTTCCATACTTTCTTCTTACCCATGGGTAAACTGAAATGATCTTATTTAATTATTTTCTATAATTTAAGGGGTTTTTCCATTTAGATCTAACATGTTTCTCTAAAGTGGCATGACATACTATATTGTCATAGTTTTTATTGAATTATTTTTCCATTCATCCATGTTTTATTTTTTATTATAAGTGACAGTTATCACTTCATTGTTTAATTTTTTTGCGAATCTTCATGCTTGATAGCCTTAAGTGTCGACCAGGAATACACTCTGTTAAGGACTTAAAGTGTTGCGGAAGTTTAATTAAATGCAATTGAATTGGCGCAAACAACATTTCAACTATTGTTCATTCAACAAATTTTGAGTTTTGTTGACGAATTGCGTTAAAAAACCGAAAAATAGAATTTTTTAATAAACACAGCTCTATTAAATTTTGTGTCAGTTAATTTAAAAGAACTTATCGATAATTCGACAATTTTGTAAACGAGGTTTTTCAAATAAATACCTGAAACTAAGTTAATATTTCAAATTCATATTACGCAGCTAGTATAACTCTTCTAATTAATTTAAACATTCCGGCAGTATGTAAGAAAAGAATCAAAAGTCCATACATTACTTTAAACTCTTACCTATACTTAAGTCCCTTTCGCAATAATAATCAATTTTTTCTCTACCACAGTCAAGTGGATCTACAATGTATCGACGATTTCCTAATGCAGAACCGAGAACATTAAGTACTGTGTATGCCGAATCGTAGCCAGGTGTACTTAATTCCTTGTATAATTTTGGTAATTTCCCTCTGCGCAAAAACATGAAACTTGGTTCGCCACCAGCCTCTGATTGCAATTCTTTTATTTCTATGGTATCGTCAGCTAAGTAGTATCGAACTTCCAAATGATGCACATATCCATATAATGTTTTCTGATCATCCCAGTAACCTTGGAAATGAAGAACCTGCACAAACATAAAATCGAAAGTAATTTTGCAGTAAAAACTCATAGTATTATAATTTGATGAAAAATACACTGTTTACACCACCACCACACCAACACTTACGCAGATCTAGGCAAACTAAGAGATCCGTTACTGTCCAGTATCAAATAATAAAAATAATAAATTGATGGATGTATTTGGGAATATTGAAATTGCTAGATGTAAGAGTAGTTTATATAGGCACACAATGCCAATTCCTTACAGCCCACTCTATAGTTTAGTTGTCAAGGAATAAATATGACTATTTCCTTCGAAAAATTTAAGCCAACCAAAAAGCTGTAATATTTTATGTTTACCTAGCAACGATCAAATTTCAGCGATAATACTGGACTAGTGCAAATTATCGATAATTTGCACTAGTGCCAAATTTTCGTCTAGGATTAATAAGCATCATTTGGTTTTAATTTTATATTTTAAGAAAAGGAAAAATTATTGTTTATTTTAAATTAAATTTTTCTCAGGAAATAGTCTGCCAAAATGCCCTCTCGTGCATGTCAAATTGTCTCATAATTTCCTCGAAAATTAAATTATCGACAATTTGACATGCACTCGGGACATTAATATTGACTATTTCCTTCGAAAAATTTAAGCCAACCAAAAAGCTGTAATATTTTATGTTTACCTAGCAACGATCAAATTTCAGCGATAATACTGGACTAGTGCAAATTATCGATAATTTGCACTAGTGCCAAATTTTCGTCTAGGATTAATAAGCATCATTTGGTTTTAATTTTATATTTTAAGAAAAGGAAAAATTATTGTTTATTTTAAATTAAATTTCTCTCAGGAAATAGTCTGCCAAAATGCCCTCTCGTGCATGTCAAATTGTCTCATAATTTCCTCGAGTGCGCGAATGAGAGAATGAGAAAATTAAATTATCGACAATTTGACATGCACTCGGGACATTAATATTGAAAATTCCCGCCAAGGAGGTAAAATTTAGTATAAATTTTGAAGAATAGAATTTTGTTAGGTTCTCCTATTTTTTACGATATTGACATTAGATTTAATTTTTCTTCGGTAGAGAACAGAATGTGAAGAAGTATGGTAAAAATAAGAGTGGAAAATTCTTCAAGAACACAAAATTTTAATGAAGACATAAATAAAATGCTAGAAGTTTGAGAACAATAAGCTAGTAGATCTTAAAATGGTAGGCTTACACACCTTCTTGTCGTTAGCCAAGAATTTTCCCAATGCATCATGTGATTTTACAGGTTTCTTTGGTTGCATAGAGCCCATGTCTTGGGCTCTTATATTCATATAAGGATCAGCAGGAGTTTCAATTGGATCTGAAACACTGATTCCACATCGATTTAAAAATGTTCTAGTGAACTTATCACAATTTGTAATTTTGAATACTCTGCCGAAAAATTCGATTTCTCTGCCTATATTAAAATCGATTATATCGTAAAAGTTTTCATCCATCGGTGCGGGAAATCGAATTCTTTGTCGACTAATCAATGTACCTAGAAATTATTTATATGCTCAAATATTATAGATTGAGATTCGATGCTACTCTTGTTAAAAATAATTGTACCTTGTGTAATACCACTATTTTCAACTCGAGGCTCTACAACCTGTATCGTTCCATCTTCTAAAAATAAATAAATTTTTACTTTTCTTATCATAAACGGTGACCCCTTAACTTCTTGCAAGGTTTCTTGAAAAAATGCATCAAAACAGAGAATCTAAAAAAATGGAATATTATTCAAATGAAGTTTTAAGTGATATATTTGTTACACCTTTTTATCAAACGCTATCCAGCCGGGTATCTCCACGGTTTCGCCTCGAGGATAGATAGAAGGGTATTTATCAGATAACGGCCCAAACATATTTGGCTTAACCTTTTCTTTTAACGCTCTATTACCTTTTCCAATAAAATCAAATTTAGGGTCATTATGAAATTTTGTTCTTCCAATCTAAAAAAAAAAACATCAAATAGATAAACTTAATTTTAATTTAAGATATTTTAATTATTTTAAGATATTTTAAGATATTTAAGATATTTTAATTTCTTAAACCTTATATTAATACTTCTAAATGTTCTTGATTTTAGATCTCTTCTGCTTTAAAATTAGTTTTATTCAAGAGTTTTTGAAAGATTAATAAAAAAATTTGGATAGAAAATATTTTTCAATCAATCAATATTTCTATCAACATCACTTTGATTTTTGAATCTTATGAATTTAAAATTTTTAAGAGAATATCTACAACTCAAAGCCACCACTAATCTCAATAAATTATTTCCCAGACGATGAACACATAAGTATTCGAAAGCTCGGAAAATATATTAACATTAGTCTACTTTTATGTTTCATTGCCACGCTCCCAATAAGAAAACGCTCATAATATAGCTGGCAACGATTCCGTTACAAAGAACATGTATACGAAACCAACCTAGTCCTCAAAATATTTGAATTTCAATTCATGTCATCCTATGTCACATAAAATATAAGAGATAATAAGTTTAGCTGATAGATCTATCCAACTATCAGATCCTGAATTTAGATGCTTAGATATTCAAAAAGCTAAAACTGCATTGAAAGAAAATAATTATCCGGAAAAAATGATAAACAGATACTAAAATCAATTAAAAAACAAAACAGAAACGAAACATCAAACCATAAAACATTTTTCCTTACCATATGTACATAACTGTCCCAAAAATTATCAAATTATTTTAATAAATATGATATTAGTATAAGTCATAAAGGACATAATACATTACCTATTACCAGTTATGTGAAAACCTCTTGAAAAACTATTGATTGAGAAAATAGAACCGATCCTAAATCCATATTGGATTTAGAGAGCAACATGTCCCCATAGAACAAGTTTATCCAGTCATCAAAAAAAGTGTACCAATCCTTTGAAGATAAAGAATACTGTTCGGCGGCCTTTTTAGATATCGCTCAGAGATTCGACAAGGTCTAGCACGATAGACTACTATAAAAAATCAGGAAAAATCTACAGAACACCTTTTTCCAAATCCTAAAATCCTACCTGCAGAACAGACACTTTCAAGCCGAAATCAAAGATTACATCACCACTCTACATCCAATAATGTCAATGAACTGCACTTGGCCCGATCCTCTATCTTATGTACACAGCTCATTTAAAATACTTTTCACCTACTCCTAGCAAATCAATAATTGAAAAATTTGCATTCAGAATAGAATTGTTGATGTTGCCACGGAAAATTCAAAATAGGCGCTGTGGTATAAACACATCTCTATTTCTTGTGAGAAGGAAACAAATTCGAATAACTTTTAGTTAAGAGACAAATATTTTTCCATATCAGGAATCAGTAATAAAGAATTTCATAATCCTAAAAGGATTATGAACAAAAGTTAATGATAAAATAAACGTAAATTATCAGGATAGCTCTACAAAACCGATTTTGTAGCCATTTGAAAATATCTGAACAGAGAAGAACAGTAATTCAATTAAATTATTTGAATTACAAGATAAAGTCTACCAATTTCAATAATTTTAATTGAAAATAAATTAATGCATGAACGTTATAATTAGTTTCTACTCACATTTGGATTGAAGCTATAACCAGGTAAAAACGGTAATTCTGGACACCTGTACATTTTAAATAATATTCTTACTTTCTCACTGGCTTGAGGAACAAATCGTTCTACCAAAAAATAATAGACAAGATTCTAAACTATTTGTCAAATCAATTCACATGTTTGTTGTCATAGTTCCCGATTTATCGATAAAAATCCGCATCTGTTAACGGTAATTGACGATTTTCATTAGACAGAAAAATTACGTATAAGTTTAGAAGTGCTTAAAATTTTGGAATTGAATTACTAAACTGACTAACTGACTAAATCATTAGGTGAAAGAAATTATATCAATAATAGCGAATTAATAATATAAAGTCAAATTGATTAGCAACACTTTATTTGAAAGTTCATAACGGCTACGTTTTATTTTGAAAATGAATGAAATAAGGAGTTACAAACATTTTTTCAATTGAGTTCTATCTTGACATAAAATAAACAAAAACAGTTTTGCTGTACAATGCTATCGCACCAATATTTATTGTATTTATACATCATTTCGTTGCTAATAATTATAATTAAAACAACTTTCTTTTTGCAATTATTATTGATTATTGCGACTTTAGTGCACGCTGCTCGTTAGCAGATATTACTTATCTAGTGCTATTGTCTTAAACTAATTATTTGTATGCTTAGGCCACGAAATACCTTTTTAACTTACCGAAAGAACAGTCATCGCCGAGGCCGCAAGGTAATCTTGAGGTCGTTAAAACGTTTCGCGGCCATGACAGACACACTATTTTTCGTGCAATCGTTAAAATTATTAAAGTAGATAATTATAAATAAATATATTATTGCTCTAAAATCAACAACAGTTCAATTTAATAATTAATGATATCTTTCAAAATATACAAAATATGTTGACAGTCTTGACTAAATCCAAAATGATATTTCAGTAGTTTCCTGTCCTCCTGTACTCAAAAGCGTTGTAAATTTGACGCTTTCCGTTTTAATACCCGAAAAATCTAAAAGGCGGTACGAAAAATGTTACAGGGAGTTTAAAGATTGGTGTGACAAACAAAATGTTAAGACGACGTCTGAAAACATTTTATTGGCTTATTTGATACAGATCTCAAATGTTGTCAAAAGTTCAACGTTATTGAGCATTTATTCCATGCTGAAATGCATGCCGAACAAACAAGACAATATCGCCATTAAGCAGTTTAAAAAAAAAAGAAAAGCAGTAGGTTATCGAGCAAAAAAGTTTTTACTCTTGAGCAAATTGATACATTCCCGAAATAAGCTGTTGATGATGGGAATATCTGGTGCCTTGCGACGAGATGATTTAGTAAAAATGATCATTGAAGATATTCAGGAAGAGAATGTTGTATTAGTAGTAGCCGTTTCTGATACGAAGACGGATAAGAAGCATGTTTTCATTGTTACTAATATTGATTTCATGAAAATTTATCGTAAATATGCAGCTCTTCGACCACAGCACAAGTTGTTAGAGTGCATACCATTGGGAAAATGCCTAGTATGATTGCCAAGTATCATACATACATACACGGGTCACTGCTTCGGAGAAGTTCTGCCACGCCGCTTGCGAATACTGAGGCTGATATGTCAATTCTTAAACGTCACGGTGGATGGAAGTCCACGACAGTAGCGGAAGGATATGTAGAAGACTCTATCGATAATAAGGAGCAAATTTCCAACTCATTTCTGGCTATATGGTATCTAGTTTGATTATAGGCAATAACCATTAATTAGAAACACTAGATGTAGTTGATTCAACTTCTGGAGTAAATAAAATTAATAATACAAACTGTACAATTAATGTTAGTATTTATCTTAAATAATATAAGTACATACTAATGTATTTGTTGGATTCAATAAAAAATAATCCTTGTCTTGGTAGTATTTTAGAAATGTCAAATTTGGAAGTGACGTTTGGTTTCGCGGCCGGTGCTATCGGTAACGGTCACTAAATTAAATTTCGCGGACTGTGCTAGAACGCGAAATACTGACTTCGCGTGCAATTGCACGAATACAACATTGTTAACAAGATAGAGGTATTGTTCTGATGAAATGAGAAGTAATTAAAAACTGGTTTTACTTAGTTCTCCTTCGCAAGTTTGGCTCTTATACTTGAAGTGGGAGTATTATTTAAATATAACTGCTTCTAAAGCAGAAAATTGAAGGTTTAAATAAATATTTTTTTTTTTCAAAACATACATAAACTCGCTTCAACTACTAAGAGTTATTAGCAGGGGAGACATACAACATAGTAGTATAATTTGTGTCTTTAAGATAACACGGCACTTGGTTTCCGGAAGAAAAGAGAATTAATTTCAAATTTTTTCCTAGCTTGTAGCGTCTTCTGTGTTCTTCATTTTGAGGACATTCGATTAGTAGATGCTTCACTGTGAGTCTGGTTTGACATAATGACGCCGTTTCTTTTGTTAGAAGATATTGATGTGATATGCGGGTATGTCCTATTTTTAAACGATTAAGGATTACTTGGTCTCTTCTTTTTTTGGGTAGTGGCAGTTTGGTTGATATAATTTGTCGCTGTCACTTAAATCTGTAGTTGAAATGTTGGTAGTAAATAATCTAATCTAAAGTCTTGTGATATTATTTTTTAAGGTTTTATTTTGTATGTTTTTATAGATAAAATTGAGAATTTCGAGTAATTCAGATGGTTCGTTTGAATAATTTGGTGCGATTATTTCACGATTTTCAGCATTTTTGTAGAAAATCGGAGATATTAAAATTTAAAACGCAAAATGGTCTTCGGTTTTCAATCTGATCTTTGATTTTCTTTAGTAAGGTGGACAGATCTTCACTAGTTGATTTATATATTTTTTCTTTCTTTTTGATTTGAGTATCTCAGTAGGTTGAGCGAAAGTGATGGGAGGGCTATCTAAACACTCAGGTGATGTTGAAATTTATCTTTTTGTAGTGATGGGGGTATTGGCTTGAATTTAATGTATTCCGTGTTAATGAGAGCTTGCTAAATTTGACGACATTTGACGAGGTCGTTGTTGTGGCTGTTCGAGGTATGGTAGGAACTCTTGGGGATATTTTTGATGATTGAGGCTGAATATTCTCTGTTGTTGTCTCTGGTGTGGCTTCTGTTATGTTATGCAATTAATTAAATTTGAAAATTGAAGCTACCTCCGTCCCTAATGAAAGAAGCAGCCTTTTAGAGAAACATAGCAGACAATTCAGAAGTGCACAACTTAAATTATAGTGAAAAGTCCGGTACACGAGAATATTGGTGCAATTGAGTTTTTAGAATATAAGAGATAATGATGAGTGGGTCCTTATATTTTAAGTTCTGATTTAGATTGGCTTAAAAATTATGGATGGCTGATTAGAAACAACTACATTAAGTATCTAGAATGATAAATTACTCAATCAGTAGTAGTCAATAAGTAGGGTGTTGAACCAGAGAATTATAATTTATGTATAAAATAAAAGTGTTACAGTCCACTGAAGTATATAAAGTTTTCTCTCAATCAATTAAAATGTACCCCTACATATTTTGGTCCTTAGGACCGAATTGTGGTTACTCTTCAAACATAAAAATCCCATTGAAGAAGTGCATCAATTAAAAAGTGTGGTTGAAGAAGATACATAAAGGCGGGAGCTCATCTCCATCATTAGCAGAGACGAGAAGAAGGTCAAGACAAGACTAAAAGTGAGTCCGTTCCTTTCATTAATCATATTCTTTATTCCTTATTTCATTCAAGTCATTAGTTTAAGTACTTCATTTGAATAATTATGGAAAGTAAACTTCGGGATTTGTAAATTAAGAAAAGTAATTTGAAAGGTAGATATACAAAATTAAAAAATTATTTCGATAAAATAGAAAAAACCGATATCACTAAACCCATTCCTAAAAGATGGAGTTATTCGTATTGGCGGTATATTAAGCAAGGCAAAACAACCCTTTGATAAAAAATTTCCTATTATTCTACCCAAATCTCATGTTTTGACTGATATTATCTTAACTCATCTTCATAGCCGGTCTCTTCATTGTGGAACACAATAATTATTATACAGTCAGAGAAAAATATTGGCCTATTTCCTCTAGAAATGCCTGTAAAAAAATTACTAGAAAATGTGTAGTTTGCACAAAAGCCCAACCTAAAGGTTTACAATATCTGATGGGCGATCTTCCGGTTGTTAGAATAAATGTTTATTCTCCATTTTTAAAGGTTGGGGTAGATTTCGGGGGACCTTTTTCTACTAGAAGATTGAAAAACACGATTTTCTAAGTTCATTAAAGGTTATTTATGTTTGTTCGTATGTATTAATACAAAAGCCTCACACTTAGATGTTATTACTGAACTTAGCTCGTGCGCGTTTCTAGCTGTACTCAAAAGGTTCATTGGAAGGAGAGGAACTCCAGGAAATTTATTTTCGGACAATGGCTCGAATTTTATAGGTGCCAATAAAGAAATTTCAGCAATGTATACTTTTTAAAAAAATAATCATGCTACTATATCAAACGAATTAGCCTCAAAACAAATCAAATGCATTTTATTCCAGCCAGAGGGCCAAATTTCGGAGGATTCTGGGAATCGGGCATAAAAATTGTAAAATCTCACTTAAAAAGTGTAGTTGGGGAAAATCATTATACGTATGAAGATTTTGTTAACCCTGATTATTCAAATAGAAGGAATCCTTAACTCCCGTCCTCTCGCTCCTTTAACCGAAGACCCCAATGATTTATTGCCGTTAATCCCAGGATATTTCCTAATCTGAAGAAGTTTTAATTCTCTGCCTGAGTCACTGTCACAAGAAGCACCCGGTGACCGCCTAGATCGATTTAAGAAACTTCAATTTATAATTCAATATTTTTGGAAAAAGGTGGCAGAAGGAATATCTATGTCATCTTCAAGCTCACGCGATACCCAGATCTATTAAAAGTAGGATCCTTGGTCCTAGTACAGGGCGACAATAACACATTCGTATCTAACTTGAAACTGGCTCTTATTACTCAGCTTCATTCAGGGCACGATGGTATTGTCCGAGTCGTGGATTTGAAGACCCAGACTGGTGAAATTCGAAGTCTCGTTACCAAGATTTGTGTGCTACCGGTAAAAAGTGACAGTAAAAAATGACTAACATAAAAAATTCCATTGGTGATTTTCAATTAAGCACTAATTCATTTTCAAATTGTTTTTAAAATATTTACTGTTTGTTGTGTATAATTTTATTTTATATAATTTTAGTATTGAAAGGACTGCATTCTTTCAAGGTCTGCGGTATGTTGATGTACATAAAACATTGTTTGTAAAAGCGGCAACAGCGCTTAAAAATAAAAGGCAATTTACCACAAATAATCAACGAAGTAGGGTTTTGTACCAGAGAATTATATTTTATGTTTAAAATAAAAGTGTTACAGTCCACTGAAATACATAAGTTTTCTCTTAATCAATTGTACCCCTACACTCACTAGTCACCAAATAAAAGTTTTTATAATTTTTTCTATTCTCAACTCCAAATCTATTAAATAATTCCACAATACTGAAAAACGCGATGTTCCCACCTCGCCACAGTTTCACATAATATAATCAAGGTCGAAACAGTTATGTCGTCTTTTAGGCGCCGTCAAATGGTCAAACGAAGGGGATCAGGATTCAGAGATAGTTATGAAAAAATAAAGAGATTAATGTATTTTTTATATATATTTTTGATTTATCTAACCATGTTTAGAGACGCATCGCATAGCACTTTAAAAATTTTCGTACGCTGTTCGTTCAGTTCCAAATTTTTAATAACAGTTCCAAATATGCGGCTCACATCGATGTATTTATCATTGGCTACGAATTCTTTTCAGTTATCGATCTTTTGTTGAGACTGAGTTAATTTAGAGTTGTAACATAATCTTAATCAACTTTTTATTTACCTAACAACACACAAATTACAAAAATATGTTGATTAATGAGTAGTAAAAGACGTAAACCATCTCCCTCAAGTAGTTCGCAGTAAAATGGGATTGTTGCCAAAGTGCCCCAAATTACACGGTCTCAAATGCGAGAGCAGTCTCCATATATAATGTCATACTCTAAATTTAGCAATTACTCCATTAATTAATTATCAAAAGTAGAGTCGGTATCCCAGAAAGTTCTTCAGTAAATTCCCAATGGTCTTTCGAGAGACACCGAAGCTATTGGTAGAAGCCTAGATTCCTCTCTCATCGATCTTCCCAGAGAACATCGAGGGAGTCAGAAGAGAAAGAGAGGTTGCTAGAAACATGTCTAAGAGGCTAGCAAAGTCACCATGTATCTTGATCGGGGACTATAGTTAATTCATTGATAAGTTGGGTTAGTCCGTGACTGTTGGCAAAATCTTCAGCTTCTCGCCTCTTATCGTCAGTTCTGTTGGAAAAATTCAACTAGTTGACGTGATGTACATTGAAGTTACTAGCGATAACAATATCTGCGTTTGGATGGTTGATTTCAGGTAATCGATTTTATCGGCAAAGTTCGAAAATAACTGTCTGTAGCAGGTATCATGAGGAGGTCTGTATAGGAAGCAAAATAATTTTGTTGTTCTTCGAGCGAAGACAGTGAGTCCATAATTATACCTGGATTCGTATCCAGGATATACATGGTGAACTTTGGATGTTGTTCGACTGCAGATGTTAATGAACAGCATTTAAATTCATGTTAAAACCACAGATATCTACTTAGAAATTTGTTTTGCCTGATAGATCGTCCAGTCAAATTAGTTTTTTGTGTTATGACAACTGAGGTTGAGATTAGTATGGTTCAAACAGATTTCATTTTTACATTCGATATGTGACCTCTTTATTGATATAATCATGGTCAATGTCAAATTATATTTTGATAAAGACCAAAATTAGATAGAAAGGTCGGAAGTGTTTTCTGTTGGAAACAGCAAAATAGAATTGATTTAAATTCTATGTTGTCAAATACTCGTCGGTTGGCCGACGAGAAATACTTTTTCTTATGTAAAATTAGTAAAATAAGTCTGTTATTTTCACATCAATCAAACTTGAAAACACGAGTTCACTTCGAATCAAAATAGTTCTAGTTCTAGTTTTTACCTGTTATTACAAACTGATTTTTTATAGAAAGTGACCTAAAATCAAGATAAATATAGATGAACGAATAGAAAAATCTGAGAAGTAAAAACTTAAAAAAAATTCCCATATGCAAGTATGGAAGTAGGAAACAATAAATTGAATGGTAGAGAGAAGCCTAAAGTATGGTTAATTCATGGCAACAAAGCGTATTAGTCTTAAAAATTTGTGCATTTTCTATATTGGAAACATAAGTCACTATAAGAATCATAAAAGAATTCTAAACATTGTTTGATATTTCCTTCTATTTATTTCCTTTTATCCCACCATCATACGTGAACGCAATAGCTAATTCTTTTTTTATTGTGTTTGTTATTGTCAGAAGAAGGTTCTTATGAAAAAATTGCGAGAAAAATTAGAAAATTCAAGAATACTTAACTTCAAATTTGAAGAAATGTTCCCCTTTCAAATGAGCAACGAAAATTACCTACAATGCTAATGAAAGTACTGATTGATGAAACTAGCGGATTTTTTTCTTAATGCGACTGGGAAAACATTTTTATTCTCATTTTAGTAAAGATTCGATAGCAAAATGGTGTCGCACTCAAGATGGCGTTGAACATGCAAATAAATGAAACACCAACTTGCAACCTTTCGAGAAATTCTGCTATGACCAGTGTTGCAGCGGTGCAAATTATTAGATTGGGAAGATTGCACGATGGCACACATAAATGTTTGAAAGCATTAGAACGCACGTTACAAGATTGACGAAAGAATCAAAACCGGTTTGGTGGTGCATTGATTTTATTGGCAGGTGCTTTCCGCCAAACCCTACTAATAATACCACGATCATCGGCTAACCGAAGAACTTAACTCATATTTAAAAGTCATCAATTTTATGGAAAGCCTTTGAAACACCGAAATTAAATATGAACGTGTGAATCGATTTGCAGAACGACCAATCTGGAGAAGTTTTTTCCAAACAATTATACTATACATTGGTAATAACAAAATATCTGTTGACTGTCTGGATATATCATTTTTCCTACCAGTTTTTGCCACTTTACTGAAACTAACACCGAATCATCGAATAGGGTTTCCCAAACATTGCTCCAAATTACAAAGATTATGTATGAATGGGCGGAAGATTTATATTGGCTGCAAAAATCGTTGATGTCAACGAAATGAATTTTCACGTTCAAAATAAAATGGGTGGCGAATTAATGACAAACCAAGATGATGTCTTAACTATCCAACGGAGTTTCTAAATTCGCTGTAATTGCCTGGATTACCATGTCATAAACTGCGATTAAAAATCGGATCGGATCAATCATTATATTGCGGAAAATAAACCAGCCACGTCTTTGTAATGGCACCTGATTTGCGACGACGAAATTAATGAGCTACGCCACAATTTAGAAAGGGAAGTACAAAGGCGAATGTTTATCATTTATCACTCCTCTGTTCTTTTGTTATAGTTTTTTGTTGATCCTAGCTTCGTTTGTTAACTTCCTCTATCCTTTTCTATTTTTGCATTTGGCTTTTCAGTATACTATTTCTATCTATCTATTATTATATTACTTTTTGTATTATACCATTCTTATTTTCTATTCCTTTAAGTTTTAGGGTAGTGGTTGATGTTTTATCTCTTTATAAAAATTTATTTATCTATATTCGTTTTATATCGTTCTTGTTATTTCTTTTCCTATGTCTTATTCAGCCATTTACTCTTTTTTCATTTTTCATGCTTATTCGCCTCTGATAATCTCTTCTGTTTTGTTCTTCTTTTTTATTATTTCATTTTTGCCATGTATTTTGGTTTCCTGGCTTCTTCATATTCTTCGTCGTAGTCAGTCAGTGTTTGTATTTTTGCATGTTTTCATTATTAATACTTCTGTTCTGCAGTTTTTACTATATTTTCAAATTCTTTCGGTCCCCATCATTTTCTCCACTATCTTATTTTTCGTTATTCCTTTCGTTAGGGCTGTAGTCATTAAATATTAATCGGTCGTATTTGATATATGCTGTGTAAACTTCATCTCTTATCTGTTCAATTGAGGTAGTAGGTATATTCTCCTTTGTTGTATCTCTTTGAAGTAATCTTTTAATCTCTTTTAATTTTCTAGCTTCCTCGAGGAATTCCCTTCTTTTTCTCGCGTCTTCCAATTCAATCAATAGGTTTTTTTTTGTTTTCTCCTATGACTTATCTTTCAATTCTATGTGCCTGCTTCATATTATTATCTGGTTCTATGTTAATATCAATTATTTTCAATATTTGTTTATCTTGTTATTTTTGGTTTGCTGTGTCTCCTTTTCTGATTCCTCTATTCTGTATATTGCATTATTTTTTTTATCTTGTCTTGTGCAGTGAGTTTTTCTTCGTATTGCCTAATTTTTTTATATTTATATCAATTCGAAATTAAATATTCATCGTATGGTGGCAGTTTGCTCCAAGAGGAATGACTTTGCCGGAGCAGGCTTCTCCGGAGGTCACCCCAAAATAAACAAATATCTGTCGCTTCGAGAACACGACACCGTAAGCCAAGATATTCACTGTGATGGAATGCGGAAGCGCGATACTCAATCGACGCCACAGGAATACAATGATGGAATGCAAGAGAGTCCTGCAGAATCTGATGAGTGATAGCTGCTAAATCCAGCTAGTTTGTGCCCGGTCACTTGGGAAACAAAGCCAATAATGAAGTGGAATCACTCCCCAGACTAGGGTCGGCGAACCCACCGATGGGTCCAGAACTGACTCGAGCGCGGTTTAAACAACTAGGCAAAACTCACAACTTGCTTAATGACATCAAAGAGTTCAATCCGAAGCGCCTGATTGGCTTCTCAAAGGACATTGGCCTCTGATAACTGACAACAGCTCCCTGGCCGCTCACAACTTTGAACTATGAACAATTAACTAACACAAGAAACTGATTTTAAAGAAATAAAAAGACAGTTATAGAATGAAATAATACATTCTATGGAACAATGAAATTTGACAAGTTTATTTATTTAGTGTATAGAATATAAAGCATGTTATTGATAAAACAACTGCATTACATTGTTATTACGATTTTATGTTTTCACTTAATATAAGTGATGATACGTTTTCAAGAGATAATACTCCTTACCGCACTGCAGGCTTTAGTTGCATGTGCCTAGCAACGTAGCGCGTTCACTACCTTTCTTGGTTCAACGGTGGCTCCTAATTTTTCATAAAATTCATATTTAGCTTCAAAATATCGTTTACCAGTGAGCACTCATAGCTATGGATTAGAACAAACTATGATCTTATGCACAAAAAATTTTGATAATTACTTCTAATTATATAATATAATTGAGAAAGAAAACTACTGGAACGAAAATTTTATTTTCAAAAATCTTTGCATACGCTCTCTTTGTAAATTTAATTCTGATATCAGCGACGACCTTAGTTGTCTGAATTTAAAAATAATGGATTCATTATTTTAGAACGTTCCTTTAAAACGTCCGTATATACGAGTTACACAACTACTACTAGCCGATACAATACCTACTTAATAGAACAGTTTCCTTCTCTATCCTCGACCACGCCACATGTCCGAATAGTCTATCGTTTGGTGATTCCTCATCATCGGTTATAGTTAGGTATGTGTACTTTATATTCGTATATATTAAACATTATTTAAAGTTAAAATAATGTGTATTGGATATTGATGTACAAACAACAGTAAATCAGTTTAGACAGTTTATCTCTTGTTTATAAAATCAATGTTTTCTTGCGGTTGTATGTTTAACCTGGAACATCATTTATCGCTTCCCTTTTTGAAGGTTACATAGTTTTGAAGTGTGTATTTTAAGTAAACATCGTTATTGAAAAATATATTCAACTAAGTGGAGATTATAATCAAAGTGAGTACATATTTATTCATGCTGAACTTTAAATTCAAGTGTATAGAAGTATGATACGAAATGTCACTATTTTGTTATATAGGGCGTAATTCATAATTTCTTGCCTTTCCACTATTTTGAAAAACATACAAATGAGATTGTTCGTAGCCAACATCTAAACGATATATGAACACTAGGTAAATTTCAATGTGTTAGTGTATAAAAATGAAGTAGTATTAATTATAAAAGTGATGAAAACAGTTTAAAAAGTACATGTTGATTGCGACATATATATTAATTAATAGAAGATATATATACCTTTAATTGCTTATTTCCTAGACCTTTTGATATGTTTATGTTTTATATTTTGAAACAGAAGAGACCTAAAATATTTTATATTTACATTTATATACAGTGCTTTTCAGATAAAAGTATCCACCTTTAATAACTTTTGTAATACTGGTATTTAGAAAAAATCCAAAAACACGTCAATTTATGTTGGAAGGGGCAAGCATTATGGCTTATTTAAACTTACTGGAAAAGCCACCCCCTCACCCCTAGCAGCATCCCCTTTATTTTTTTAAATTACTTTTCATATTTTTTATGTAAAATTTGGATACTCCTCTTTGAGCTGATTTCAAAAATGTATAATACTTGTAGGTTAAAGTGGTTAGTTTATGAGATAATCAATTTTTCTTTTAAGAGCACAAATTTTACTTATTATTTACTTTCACCTTATTTGCCTGTACTAAAATGGGTTCTACAACAGTTCAAACTCTTTAATCTTTTTAACTGTGCTATTTATTATAAAGTTACAATAAGTGTTCAAAATGAGTACCATTCACTTCCATACAATGGTATAATCTATTTTGAAATGCCTTTCTGACATTGCTTAATACGGCTGGATTTAATTGTCGACATTCATTTTCTATCCTCTCTCGTAAATCATCCAGAGATTCTGGTTGGGTAGCATAAACTTTTGTTCTTAAATACCCCCATAAAAAGAAGTCTAGGGGTGTTAAATCCGGTGACCTAGGTGGCTACTCCATCATCTGCCCCCTTCTACCTATCCAACGAGCGGGGAATGTTTCGTTTAAAAATTGTCGGACAGGCATAACATAGTGTGGGGGAGCTCCGTCTTGTTGAAATACCAGTAAATCTTCGGAAAGGTTATCATCATTTTCTATTATTGTTGTAATACGTGGGTCAACCCCTTCCCTGAGTAACTCAAGATATGATTCACCATTTAAAATTCCGTTGATGAAGAAAGGTCCGACAATGTGGTCACCTAGGATACCACACCAAACGTTTAACTTTTGGGGATGTTGTGTATGGAATTCACGCATAATATGTGGATCACTTTCAGCCCAATATCTACAATTATGCCTACTTACTAAGCCATTTAATGACCATGAGCATTCATCAGAAAAGCAAATATTGTTTAACAATTGTGGATTGTTATTGATAATTTGCGTCATTGATTCGCAAAACTCTAAACGACGATCAAAATCATCTTCACCAACTTAACTTTGTATGGGTGGTACTTGAATTTATGTAGAACTCGGAAAACTGTAGAAGATGAAACACCGATCGCTCTACTTATTGTTGACAACGATTGGGGTTGTTGAGCCTCTAAGCTGACTTGCCCTAAAATTGCCACTTGGATTGCTTCGTTATTTACGAGTCCCTCTCGCTTATGCACTTTATTGCAAACAGACCCTGTTGTGGTAAATTTCTCCATCAGTTGAATTACATACTTATGAGTTGCATGTCTTCCGTCATGTAATTCGTTAAATATTCTAGCAGCAGCTCTTGCACAATTATTATTTTGGTAGTATAAACCTACAATTTCAATTCTTTCTTGCAAAGAGTAAACCATTTCAGAGAAACAAAATAAATAATGTATCAAATTACACTATCAATAGTGACTACAAAGTCTAAGTGACAATGTCAAACTTTAATAAAAAGTAGAGTTTTTTGTTGTTTGGATTTTTTAAGTAGAATAAATAGCACAGTTAAAAAGATTAAAGAGTTTGAACTGTTGTACAACCCATTTTAGTATAGGCAAATAAGGTGAAAGTAAATAATAAGTAAAATTTGTGCTCTTAAAAGAAAAATTGTTTATCTCATAAACTAACCACTTTAACCTACAAGTATTATACATTTTTGAAATCAGCTCAAAGAGGAGTATCCAAATTTTACATAAAAAATATGAAAAGTAATTTAAAAAAATAAAGGGGATGCTGCTAGGGGTGAGGGGGTGGCTTTTCCAGTAAGTTTAAATAAGCCATAATGCTTGCCCCTTCCAACATAAATTGACGTGTTTTTGGATTTTTTCTAAATACCAGTATCACAAAAGTTATTAAAGGTGGAGACTCTGAAAAGCACTGTATATCATATCAAAATGGATCATTTATTGATCTCTGTGGTAGAGCGTTGTCGGTCGAATATAGAAACACCCTGTATATACATTGACGTAACTTTTATCCTATGTAACGTTTGATTTCCATTCATTTGTTTGAGAGTAGCAAAGTACGTATTTTTCTTTTCATTTTTGCATCTCATAACATTTGATGTTGTTTTCGTTTTCTGTTGAATTACTCATAATAATAAAATATATTACGATTAGAAAATTTGTATATTTCTGTATCTATAACAAGAAAATTCTCTTTACGAATTTACGAATATATCAATATACAGATACGCCTCAATTATCTCGAAAACGGCTTGTACGATTTTTATAAATTTTTATAAATTATTGTTGTGTTGCAAGCGTCTTGTGATATGGCAGGTATTACGATGGTATTTACATTGTTATCAGATTTTTCCTTTTCCGGACAAATAATGAATTTTGTTATTTCAAATGGATCAACCTATATATTTATCGCTTTTCGAAATCCTTAAGAAACACATTATTTTTTATGTAATATTCTCTATACCTAAATGCCATAATTTCGTAGTTTTAGCTACATTTATGGTCTCTCCATGAAAGTTACAATAAATATTGTACATTTGGCTGGCTACGATTGAATAAACTCGTAGTTTGAATATTATCTAATAATTTATGTGTTAATACAAATCTTGTATCAAGGTCTTGTGTCAGTAAGTTAGTAATAGTAACGAAACTGATGTAAATTATGGCACAGGAAACCTACAACAACTGAAGACAAATAGTTAAATGTTTGTTTCACGTTAGAAGTAGATACACATTTGTGAAGTAGAAAGATTAGGAATTTTAGAAAACATACAGTAAAGGCGATTACAGCAGATGCTCAAAATGTTGTCCATTTAATTCAATACAACAAGCCATGCGATTTTTAAAACTGCAATATATTTTGCTCAATTCTTCTTATCTCTGTAGTAATCCAATCTTTTAATTCCTGAATGGCAGGTTTTTTTATAAAAGATGTTTTTGAAGTGACCCCACTGGAAATAGTCTAAAGGATGTCGGGTGATCGCGAGGGCCATTCGATAAAACAACGCCTTCAAATCCATATTCTGGGAAACACATTATTTAGGTATTTCCTCACCACATACGCATAATGAGGTGGAGCACCATCTTGTAGTCAAATATTGTCGATTGGGATATTGTTATTGTTTGAAAATTTCTAATAATGAAGTTTTTTTAAATGTAATTGAAAATATTCACTTGGATTTGGAAATATCCGAGTCAACTCAGGTATAATACTAATTTCAAATAAATCTAAATACGCCGGACCATTTAAGTTACTCTCAATGAAAAAGGGACCAATTATTTTGTCGCCTATTATTCCAGCCCATACATTCAGATTTTTGGAATATTGGGTGTGAGATTCACTCATATATAATTAGATCTGTAAATTCTTTACGTCTATCAAAGTAGTTATCTGACAATTCTTGGGCCAACGTTACTTTGTATGGATGGAATTTATTATCACGTAAAATATTCATTACGGATGTTTGCGAAATATCAAGTTCCCTGGATTGTTGTCTAGTACTCAAGTGTCGATCGTCTTCTAACAGGGAATAAACATCTAAAGATTTGTTTTCAGTTGATGCAGTTTTTCTGCGCCCTGATTTGTATAAGTCTTTGACTGAACCAGTTACGTCACACTTTTATACTAGTTTACCGACACTAGATCTTGTTATGGGATTTCAGTAAGGATATAAATTATTAAAGATATCGCACGTTTCTTGTTGATTTCTACGCCCATTAACATATCCTTATATCATTGAAATATCAATTTGTTCTTTTTCAGGTAACGATCCTTTGTGACTTTCAATAAACTTCAAAACTTCAACAACAATAATTTATTGAAACTTCAAATTTCTTATTGTAGCAGTCATAGTCACCTAAATGTATTATTCAACTTTGGCAGAAATAACGCAAATGTAGCTATAACATTTAGGTATAAGAACATTAGAGTACCTATTTTAATTAACAAAGATAATTATTATTCCGGAAAAAGGAAAGATCTGACAACAATGTAAATATCACTATAATACTGGCCGTATCACTCAACCTTTGTACACAAAAATTTATAAAAATCGTCCAAGCCGTTTCCGAAATAATTGAGGCGCTCTATGCATAAAACTAACTCTGTATAACTCAGGCAGAACACGAATGTTTAATTAATAATATATTTAATGATTAATTATAAACGCACTTATTCACATAGCCGCATTTTAAATTTCACTGAAAACTGTTTCAAGTAAAATATTTATTTTCCGATTTTTAAATTTATCTGAAATTATCTTAAGTATATAAGTATAAATTTTATTTTTTATCAATATTTTCAATACGGAATGAAATACCAACGCTATATAGACAAGTATAATAGTTCAGTTTTGAGAAAACTTATTTCGAATTTCTCGGAGAAAATTTCAATAGAACAATGAGATAAATGATGATGAATTCAACTTTTTCACTAAATTCCCACTTCCGTCTTCGAGTATTTCACTTATTAAAATCGAAATCGATCAGTTTCAAAACCAGATAGAATATTTTGAAACGAATTGGTATTGTTGTTTCAATTATGATGAAAATTTGAATTGTGAACGGAGTTTAAAAAAAAGCTATTTTTACAGAATTGCCTGTAAATCGTAAAAATTATTTATGCAATTATGTAATTTATCGGGAAATAAATATTTCAACAAATATTGATTATTCCTACAATTCCATCACTTTTAATTTTAATCAAATTGAATTTCAACAAGACGTTGATTCTGATTTTATTAACCTTGAGTTTCAAATATTCTGAGATCTACTGATAATAAAATATCTGTTCACGGGTTGCTTCCGAATCGGCTTAGAACCGATCGCATGTGCGGTATCCAACGCAACAATTTTTTTTAACGTGCAATATTGAATGTTCTCTATTTAATTTCATCACAAAATTTCTAATCATTTTTAAATAATTTTCCACGGTTTACCCTATCAGCTGTTTAAAAAAATGGTTATCAACTTATAGGACAAACAAAAACGATTTATATTTGGTTGTTTAGGGCTTTCAATCATCTAGGATTTCATTATAAATTTATAGTATATTTAACTAAGTCGATAAAATTTCAATTAGAAAAATAAATATGTAATGGTTTTTTTATGATTCAACCTTGTACGTTAAAACTAACGGAAATAATTCACGTAGTAATTGTACTGTAGTGAGCATGGTTGCCGGATTTCAAGGGACAGTCGCGTATTTTCCTAACTTGTCCCGCGTCCCGGATCAAAGTGAAACGGGACGCTGCTTATCCCGTATTTTACTTTTACGAGTCACAAAATTAAAAAAATTAAAAGTTACATAAAACGTTTTAGTAAACATTATATTATCCCGCAATAAAGAACATTAATATTGGCGTCACCAGCACATCATACCATGTCATCCATTTTACCAATCGTTACTCAGTTCAGTTAACAGCAGTCGAGTTATTAAGTTATTATTATAATAAGCTTTTTCTTTTATAATATAGTAAATTTAGGTTATCGGTACTGCTGCTAGACTCTTCGTATATACAATGAATCACGAAAAAAGAAAAGAAAAAGTTGTGACACTGAAGAAATGTCAAAAAAAGGTTGTGCATATTCAGGGAGGAGTGGATTAAACCATGTACAGGTAATGTTCACAAGGCCTCATGCAAATAATGCAATAAAGATTTTTCTTTTGCGCATGGAGGCAGTATTGATGCTATTCAACATTCACAAAGTAGAGAGCACAAAAGAAATAAAGTTATTGTTGCCTCCAGTTCTTCAATAAGCATTTTTTGCAAATAAAACTTCTTTTGAAAGTGCTTTGGTGCTTTGCTTTCATAAAGAGATTGTACTCACAAGCTTTTACCTAAACTATATGATGACTCAAAAGTGGATACAAAAATTTCTAGTGGAAGAACTAAAGCAGAAGCTATTATAAAAAATGTACTATGCCCAATGTATACAAAATCTGTAATTAACGATACTCATCGAATGAAGGAAATAGGAAGTTCCATCCAGTGTGCGTGCGTCCAATATTTCACTAAAGAAAAGGGCATTTGCACCAAACTGCTTCACTTTATTGAAACACCTCATAAAACCTCTGATACCCTTGGTAATTGTGTTAAGACTTGCTTGACAAAACATAATCTAAGTTTAAGCCAAGCTTCAGCTTTTTGTTGTAAATGTAAACATGGGTAAGAACTGGAAGATGAAAAACCAAACTTGTTAAAAGCAGGCTGTTTATGCCATGTTATTCATAATGCTGTCTGCCATGCTATTGCTCCGCTAGGAGTTGATGTTGAAGCAGCATTCCTAAAAATGTATTCACATTTTTCTTCATCTGCTGTTAGGCGAGATTCTTTGAAAGTATTGATGAAGAGTACAGCTATAAGGATCTGCTTAGGCATGTTACTACAAGGTGGTTAAGTTTGGCACCCTTTCAGAAAAGGACAATTCTCCAAAAACATTGAGAAATGCTTTATTTTCATCAGAAGACAATTCTATTGAAAGTATGTAGTAAAGTAAATAAACTTACAATACTTCTACACTTTATAAGTAGTGTTGGTGGTCCGTGGTCTTTGAAGATGCCAGCAAAAAACTGCAAAATAAAGGAACAATAGCGAGTAAAATTTATGATTTAATGGTAAAATTGGTCAAGCTAGAAAGCAGAGTAAATGATAAGTTTTATGGGTCCTTTGTATCAAAAGCTTTAAAAGGAAGTTCAGTGATTCTAGCCATGATAATTGAGGTGGGTGATTTTCTTCAAACAGCTATTAATTTAAAAAAAATGGTTTGATTTTTCTGAAGAAAACCCATTCTACATCATAAGACCAATGAGCTTAAACAATGATTCGATTTTGATGATTTAATTAGAATTATGGATCAGCTTTATATTTTTTTCATCACAAGTTTTTATTAACAATCAGAATATTTTTTACATTTTATGAGTTAATTTGATCGCGAGGGTTAGATAATCTAAAATCTATAATGTCTTATTAAGGCTTACATCCAGTGATGCAACCTCTTATACCTCATATTAGGTCTATTGGTCAAATTTTTTTCAGTCTTTTCGCGTTTCGTGGCTTAACAACTCCTCAGGTAGTGGATTTGAGTGGGTTTCTATAGTTTTGTGGTATTTGATGACCCTCTCTTGGATAACTTCTTGTACAGTGGGCACTCCCAGGTCCACGAGAATGGTGTAATTTGTTACATACCATGGAGCAACTACTAGTTGAGGGAGTAATTTAGATTGGGATCTCTGAATAACATTTGTATTAGATTTGGAAGTGCAACCCCACAGCTCTATTCCATAAGTCCATATAGGTTTGATGACAGTTTTGTAAATAAGGACTTTGTTTTCAAGTGAGATTTTGGATTTTCTCCCTATCAACCAATGTAGTTCTCTTGCTTTTATATCAAGTTGGTTTCTTTTTTTTGTGATGTGTTGTTTCCAGTTAAGTTTTTTTCTAGGTCGATTCATAAGTATTTGACACTATCTGCTTGTGGTATTTCCGTATTGTTTAACTTAACTGTAGGACAGCTTCATATTGAAAATTACATAGTTGTCGACATTATGTATGAGGAATTTGCTAATGTAAAGGATATACTTAAATATTTAACAGAACAGCAAGAAATCGTTGTTAGTTCTAAGTGGAAGATGTTCTTTAAGAAGAGAACGACCGATCTACCAAATATATTTAAGCTTGTTTCTTATTTCTAAGCATATCTTCCTCAAATGCCTCAAGTACCCGAATGAGGATATTCTTATACTTGAACTTAAAGTGGACAAATGTTAGAAACAGATGCACACCAGAGCTTATCAAAGCGGAGCTAATTGTAGCTATTAATTCAACTGATGAAAGCTATTTGGATTTTTTTGAAAATAGTAGAGTTAACAAGAACATTAAAAATATTATTGAAGCAGTGAAATCTAACAACAAATATTAATTTATGTATCCCATAATGTAAAGTTATATTACTATGACATATTATTTTGTTATTTTCAATTACAAAGAAAAGAAAGTGAGTAAAAGCTGTTTTAATACTCTTTCATTACTGTTCTTACTACCGTACTTTTTTTGCATTGTTAAAGAAAGCTTTTGCTTGAAAATTTTCTACTTAAAAAAGAAAAAATATTAAATATCTGCTTAAAATACTGTTTTGATCAAAGTAAAACAAATCATTATATTAAATAATTAAGTTGATTTAAACCAAATTTTCGTTTATTTATTATTATATTTTAATAATTTGATTAAATTGTGGTTAAAAAATTGATATTAATTATATCAATACTAAGGTACAGATAATACATTTTAGAAAAACTACGTTTTAAAAGTTATTTTTTTAACCTCATATTCCTTTATTTCTATTAAAATTTTCCCGCTTTTGCTTTTCGGCAGGGGGGGGGGTAGATTGTCCCGTATTCAGTAACCAAGAATGTGGTAACCCTGGTAGTAAGACCCATGAAAATAGATCAGAAATACCAAAATTTTCACAAAAACCGAAGTTGGATAGAAACTTGTATAGTTTCAAATAAAAATAAGTATTTACTAAAATATCGTTAAATAATGCATTCAAGAATTTTGTTAAAACGTCATCTTCAGGTCGAAAACTATTTTTATAAAAAACCCTAAATTACTTAAAACAGACGTTAAATCAAGAATCTTGATTCAACAAATTAGAAATAGGTTATTACAAAAAAGATGAAAATTGATATATTTGGACGTGTCTCTGAAAACTGGGCAACTCGTTCTAAAGTAAATATATTGGCAACTTTTTTGCTCATGATATAATAAGTTCTATTTCGGAAACCAGTATCAGTCTATTTATTAATATACTGCAGATGAACCAAAAATATTCCCATTACTTTAGATCAGGGGTCTCCAAACTTTCCAGCTTTAGGGCCAAAACCATATTATCATTGTTGTAGTCCACTGTAGTCCACTGATGAAAAAAAAGTCCGAAAAAGTACGCAACATTTAAAAAAGGCTGCAAATCGGACTAAAGTCCGCAAAACGGCAACACTGCATATTATTAATTTTCCTGTCATTATCTGTAATTTCTAGATTAGTCGTAGAGTAGGAGCCATGAGGAGTAACGTGACACGACATCTGGTGGATACAAGCGGAAATAGGTAGTACCTTCTATCACTAATAGATGGTGGTAATAGCACGTACAGAATAATCTCGTTGGTTCGAGAAAATTCTGGTGTCTTCCATTCACTTCTAGATGGCAGTAATTGGAATATATAAGAAGGCTAGTGGCGCAACCACAAGTCAGTTCCTATCACACTGTTGTGAAATAAAATAGAGCGTACCTCCTTAAAACGTGTTTGCGCGTGTTTAAGTTTAAGACATCTTTTTAACAGTATATTGATTTGAATTGTTGCTTTTGTGTGTGATTTAGTAGTATGGAAAAGAAGCGAAAAATTGATAGTGAATGCAAAAAATTCAGTGGAACATTCAGTATTTCGTTATTTAGTCCAGGAACAAGGCGCTATGTTTGCTTTGTAATGAAAAAACATAACATTAAACGTCATTATGAAACAAAATATTTTCAAAATTACTCAAAATATACAGAAAGTTTGTGGACAGAAAAATTCGAAGCTATGAAGCGCGGATTGAAATCGCAGCAATCTTCATTTACAAAACTCAAAACTGAAAAAGAGGCGGCAACTCGGGCCAGCTTTCGTGTGGCTCTTGAAATTGCAAAACGTGGAAAACCATTCACCGATGGAGAAATAATCAAAGAAAGCATAATTGCAGTAGCCGAAGAAATGTGCCCTGAAAAGGTAAATTTATTAAAAACTGTCAGTATGTCAGCAAACACTGTGGCTCGAAGGGTAGAACATCGCTGAAAATATATCCTCTCAATTGTTAGACAAAAATGGACATGTTGAGTGGTTTTCTTTGGCCTTAGATGAGTCAACGGATGTGTTAGATACTGCTCAGGTGTTGATTTATATTCGAGGAGTAGATAAAAGCTATGAAGTGCATGAAGAACTTCTTGATATGTATAGTATTCATGGCAAAACTACTGGTACAGATATTTTTAAAGGAGTTGGAATGGCCATTAATGAAAAGAACCTTCGATGGAAAAACTTGAAATGCATTACAACTGATGGAGGCAAAAACATGAGTGGGAAAGATAAAGGAGTGGTCGCTCTTATATCAAAGGTTGTAGAAAATGATGGTGGTTCAAAACCATTAGTCTTACATTGTATCATTCATCAACAGTCTTTGTGCGGAAAATGTTTGGATATGTCTGAAATTCTGAAACCAGTCATATCAACTATTAATCTTTTGGGTTGAACCACCGACAATTCCATCAATTTATTGAAGAGAATACTGTGGAAGTTAGCGTTCTATGTTGATTTGACAAAACATGTGAGCGAACTGAATTTGAGATTGCTATTGCGAATCAAACTAAGATTTTTAAGAATCCTTTTGATACTGACATTGAAACCCTAGCCCCTCAACTTCAAATGGAAATGATTGATCTACAGTGCAGAGATATCATTAAGAACAAATATCAAAACTCATTGTTGGAATTTTATAAGAGTCTTCCACTGATACAATTTGGTAATTTGCATAAATTTGCTCGTGGGCTGTTTTCTGTTTTTGGTACTACTTATTTGTGTGAGAAGACCTTATCCAAAATGAAGTACACAAAAAATGTTTACAGATCTAAATTAACTGATGTGCATCTTAAATCTCTTTTAATAATTGGTACAAGTAAAATTAGTCCACAACCACAAACTATTGTCAGTGGAAAAATCTCAATTACATAAATCTCATTAGTATTTCATATGTCATTATGCTTGGTATAAGTTATGTTTTTATTTAAAATGTATAAAATGTTAGTTGGATTCATTTCAATAATTTTTTAGTTATTATATACCGAAGTTAAATTTTCTGCATATTATACATGTCTACATACTACAATTCTGTGTTTCTTTCTCCAACTTATCACAAAAACAATAACAATAAGCCTACAACAATGTTATGAGTAGTTAACGCATGACCATATCAATGTAGATGTCATATTAATAATTATTCAACATAAAATTAGAATACTTCAGTAAACTAAATTTAATTTGCTATAAAAAATATGTTCTCTAAAAGGAGTTTTCAGGCCCTAGTTTGGAGACCCCTGCTTTAGATAATATTAATAGTGCAGTCAGTGAAACTTTTCACCTCCGAATTTATTTAAACACAACCGATTTAGTTGAAATTGTGCACATTATTGGAGAAAAGGTCAGTAATCATTATTGACACAGCGTCATTGACGCTTCCATCCCGTTGGGGGTTGATACCCCTTCTCGGGATGAAAAATTAAAAAAAATGAAACCGATGGATTTCTGGAATCAAATTATGAATAAAAAATAGTTGAAGAATTTTTTCGAAAAATCGAAAAGTTTTTTAGTTATTCACGATTGAAAACTTGGAATTTTTGAGTGAAAAAACACGTTTTCAAAGTATTTTTCGAGAATAACTCGAAAACTACGTAGTTTATTAAGCAAGTGTACAGAACAAAATCAAAGCTTATGAAAAAACAAAGAAAATCATTTTTCATAAAATGTACAATGTCTAATACAAAGCAATATATGATTAGTGAAAGGAGACTTATTTTGGGGAGAATACTCGAATCGATGGGTTCAGCTTCAAATAACGGAAAGGAAGTTAATTTTACGTGCATAATGCTTATAAAGTTTTTTTAGTACTCAAAAAGACCTTTAAAATGAGCACTTAAAAAAAAACAAAATTGAAGAAATTATAGTCAAAAATAAATTGGTAGCTCAATTTTTTTAAATTATCTGTAGATACCTTCCCACCAGAAATAAAATTAAACGTACACCTTTTACAATTAGTTTTATTTATACGATCCTGAAGTTAAACTGGTTTAGAATATTGCCGTAATTGCATAGTAACTCTGAAACTATAAAGATACGTAAAAAATTATAAAGAACAAAAATTTGTCTTTTTTCCAACAAATATATTCTTTTTCTTTCTATTTCTGTAACTTGGAAAATAAAGGAGATATTGCCGTTTAAAGTATCCACTGGAAAAATGACCTGTCTCGAGCCTTTCAACCCTTTCCATTTATAAAATAAAGGACTTAATAGATTTTTCATTGACATGAGCTTAAAGCTCTTGAAATTTCTTTTTAAATGCATCTTTTATAGGATATCATAGCTTTAAAATTCATCGAGTTATGGTTAAAAAACCAATGACATTTTTTTGGAGCAAAATGGGCGTTTACATAGAAAGATATTTGTGTTAAAAAATTAAAAAGAAATTTCGCCAGTAATATTATTCTGTTTTTGATAATTACGTTGAAGACAGTAATAAGGCGTCTGAGAGAAATCGACGGTCTCTGAAGCTTTGTGATGATAAATCAAGAGAAATTTCTTTCAAATTATAATAATAAAAATCGATTTATCTTTTATCTTATGAGAGAACTAGGGGAAAAATCGATCAAGTGCTACCAAGGAAAAGGTGAAGCTGGATGAACTAATTGTTGAGACAGCTATTCAACACGTCACTGACTTACAAAAAGTTATCGTGTCAGAAGACGTCTATGTATTAGTTATTTTGACTGCCACGGCTGTAGATATTGAAGAAATTTATTTCTTAAAATTGGGAAAGCAAAATGTTCAATCATTAATATATTTCTCGAAAAGTCTGGAAATAGATTATGCCAATAGCTCAAAGTTAATTGTTTTCTTACATTCGTTTACTGGTTGTGATTCAACATCTGCCTTTTTTAATAAAGGAAAAAAGAAATTTATGGAACGGCAAGATTTACGAGAAAGCAGAGATATTTTACGACAGTTCAAATGATCATGAAAAAGTTTTGTACTTTATTCATCTATGGACTGAATAAACAGATTCAATTAAGTAAGTTGAATTTAATCGAAAACATTGCAAAGCATCTTGAAAAGATGCGTTTTGTTAAAGCAACAAGTGAAAATGTTGCAGTCAAATTGGCGCTTGTTCCCTCAGTAGGTGCTCCAAACGAGCGCATTCGAAGGTTTACTTGCAAACGCAAATTTGTCTGGACAATAGAAATATTAATTTAACCGATTGGGATTGGGCTAAAATTGAAAATTATTTGTAGCCCATACAAACTGTGGACCCAACTTCACCTCAAAAACTGCTGCAGACGATCTTCTGCAACTGCAAAAAAGGTGCGGCGCTACTTGTAGTTGCATAAGAGTAGGATTATTCTGCAGTTTCACTTGTCGAACATGCTGCGGAAGTGTTGCCAGAATTGTCCATCAGCAGAATTGGATGATAACAATTTTGATTTTGAAACTTATCACCTGCCAGGGAAGTGTGAACAAAAAATACAATAAATTAAATGTTTTTTATTATTATAAACTTTGGAGTTTTAAGTAACTGAACAATAACAAATTAAAGAATCAACTATCTCTATGTAATAGTGTACTTAGCAACGTAATCGTAATATTTACATAGTTAAATAAAATCAGATATATTGATAGGACTTGAAACTTAGACCACAGATTCGGTCTCAAAAAATATATAGTTATTTCTAAAATAGGTAAAGAAACATTATCATCACCATATCTAAATAATTGGCCTTTATTATCACAGAGCTTTAAGAATGAAACCAGGATTTCGCCATCTTCTTCATCAATTATACTCACATATCTATATTCCATAATTGTTTTGCCAAGCAATTTTACAACAATATAATCTCCAGTTTTGAATAATTGTGCTACTGCAGAACTAGGTCCAGCCTCATTTTCAGATTCTGACTCATCTTCTACATCAAGTTTTGGTTTACCTTTCTTTTTCTAATATTAAAGTGCATACAACAATCATTGTCGCAAAAAGAGCTTACATCTTTCATTACTATTCAGTAGAATTTCATTTGAAGAATTTTCCAGTGACTTGATGGAATTTGAGGGCGCCAACAAAATTTTTCATTTTGGTTACCTCCCGATCGATTTCAGCGCTCTTTTCTTTAATTGTTTCATCTGGTATAATGCTAAAACTAATTGCTGGACAACTCTTTTCAAAGGCTTTCACAATTTTTTCCAGATTTTCGACATCGTCTCCATTAGCGACCAGGTATCTGCAGGCAGCTCCAACGCCGCCTGGAGCGCCCTTACCATGGCTTTCGTCGCCATCAAGTAAAACAGTTTTGTCTAAGTTTTTCCCTTTTCTCATATATCTTTCGTTCTGCTTCCATTTTTTTGTAGAATCTTTTCTTGTTTTCTCTTGCACCATTCTCAAAACTAATTTAAAACAATAACAATTATAATTTAGACATTCACCTGGACTCTGGCTGTCAGGTTACAGCGCGGCTTCTACAGAAGCACTATGGAGTGTAGAGAAGGAGGCACATCTCTTATGGACGGTACGTTTAAAATATGGTCTGAATTCTGTAGGGATAATACGTGGCGCTGATTGTACTATGGGATTGAGATCTGAAGTTAAACACTTACTATATCTGAAACTAGCTTCAGATTCTATAAACTAACGAAAACAGAATATTATGTAGGTGGTGAAAAGAATTAAACAACGTTTAAAAATATTTAAAAAATAGTAAAAAAATAATACAAAAAATCATGGTGAAAACTTGTATTTCTGGATGTATAAGTGGTTCTTTAAAAGATCGTGGAATTCGTTCATCTCAAAATATAAAACAAGCTAGTCTCTTTGGAATACCAAAGGTAAGTCATGTTTGAATCTGTTAGAAAGCAAAATTCATTAGAGGAAAATCAATAATTATTTATCCATGTTCCCAAAATATTTGTTGATTAACATTGATTTCTCATTAAATTTGAAAAAGAATAAGTAACACAGTGACGTTAATTCAAAATCATTAAATTTATTTTATAGAACGCTACGCTGCTAGCACAATGGTCTTCTATTTTGACCATGACTTAACGAAACATCATTGTATCTGCGATTATCATTTTAAAGAAGAAGATATTGTGAAATCGCGGAAGATTGATTATTCAGGTGGAATAATCAAAGAATATGAATTGAAACAGCCAACACAATATGATATTGAAGTAAAGTTTTATAGAAAATTTCATTGACTTTCAAAGATATTACAAATTTGTACTAACTTTAAATGTAGCTTTCAGAAAATCAAGAAAACCTGCACTATCAAACGGTTAAAATAATAAATGACGATAAATTTTCAAAGGTATAAGGTTCAAAGTAAAAACTAAGCAGTAATTTAATTTTAATTAATTTTAATAAATATTTCGTAGAAGCCAACCATCAATGTACGAAAGCTTTTTCAACAGTTGGACAATCGTATTAACATTAGAAAAAAACCAGCGACAACATCAATCGAAAAGATCTCGCCTTCGCTGATAAGAATCCGAAAAACTGCAAGTTCTGACGATAAATATCCACAATTTATTTCACATAAAACATCATTAAATAGTATACCTGATCAACCAGTAGACAAGATGCAAATTGTTGTGAACAATGTAGAGACAAGATTTGATGCATGTAATCGATTCAAACAATGTTAGTTAAAGCTTGAAATATCAGTAGGTTCATGATTTAAGTATATACCAAAATTTTCTACAGATCCTTAATTTTTTTCCAGACTCCTAAGAATATTAAGGAATTGTTGGACTCTTTTTTTGAGTGTGATGCCTGAGTATTGGTATTATATACTTCATGATAACCAATTAGTACTTGTTTATACTGATCCCTTTAGGGAAACCGAAAAACCTCGCGTTTTTATACAAGATGATTTTTCAGTAATGTTCTTTATAGTTACGGATAAAATTCAATATTTTATTTTAATCAACCGAAATGTTTTTTTTATACTATTTCATTATTGTTACATGATTCTACTTTTTTTTCATATTAGAATATATGTATTATCTAAACCAAATAAATAGCTAAATAATAAAGTTAATTTAACGAGATTCTGTTTTGTTAATCGTTTCATTATTTTAATACTACTAATTTCATTATCACGGTGCATTATTTAAAGCATTACTATACAGTTATTTTCAAATCAGCGCGTAAAATTCAAGCGAATACCCTCTATAATCAGCGCCACCTATTTTCCCATCAAAAATCAGCTCACATTTTTTAACCCAGAGATGTTCCTCCTTCTCTACTCTCCATAAGAAGCACACTACTAAATATAGTCCGAGTCGTCATGGCGGCAACCGTGCAAACTTCAGACTTGTTGCACGCATAAAAAGTGTCGTTTAACCTTTTAGCTATGTGATATCTACTTGATTTGAATATATACAGGGAGAATAAATGCGAAGACTTATTGCCTTTTTTTCAATTGTAAAATAATATTTATGTATAATAAAGATCTCATTTACAATCAAACAATATTGATCTGATAATACAAAAATTCTATTAATTTCAATAGATACTCTCTCGATTAATTTAGTCTGAAGTAACTATACTGATTTGATGACATGCCAGAGGACTGGTTTTTAATATAATGAAAGTTTATTTTGATGGATTTTTAATGTTAAGTAGCGGTAGATTAAGGTATTGATTTTCAGATCTTTTATTTTTTCAAACAAAATTAGCCCGGGACACATAGTTGCCCGGTTTACAGAGGAACGTCCACTTTACCATCAATAAATAATTAATTAAAAGAGTACTATAATTTACACCTGCAAATGAATATTTTTTGTACAAATACATACTTTTTCTAAAGAAATATGGTCCATTGTGAATGATCTAAAAATACTTCACCTGATAAGGTCTCATGATCCGCTTTCTTATCTCCCTGATGCTAATGATAAGTCACACAGTTTCTTCTTTATGCCTGTAGTTTTACCTGAGCTTTGCAGTACAATTAATGATATCAAAAATAAATACTTATTTGAAACTGATGGACTTACTTTAAAAATGTTTGTCCGATTGCAAATTAAATCACCTTACCACTTTAATTAACTTTTGAAGCATCTAATTATCACCAAATTTCACTCCTTAGTACATTATATCTGAGATTGCTCAAAGTAAGTAAAATACTTACTACCCACCAATTTGTGTTTTTAAGTAACAAAAGCACAAATGATGCTATATTCTCCCTCCTAAATAATGTCTACTCTTGCCTAAACAGGCATAACTCTACTGCAACAACTTTTTGTGATTTTTCTAAGGCTTTCTACGTGTTAATCTTAATCTTTTAATCAACAAATTGCAGTACTACGGTTTCGGGGGAACACCTCTCGCATGGTTTAAGTATAATAGAAGCCAGCTTGTAAGTGTTTATACAACGATGTCTTCTTGCAAGCTAATAGAATGTAGAGTGCACCAATACTCAGTACTAAACCCTATTTTGTTCCTTCTGTTTATAAACGACATCGCCTATCTAGACATAAGTGGTAAAATATATCTATTTGTAGACGACACTAGCTTCTCTTGGAGTAGTACTTCATAGGACTGTATCTAGTGACCTAATCACTTTTAAATCATGGTGCGTTTCTAATCTTCTCTGTCCCAACGTTTCTAAAGTTTTATAATATGCATTTTTTATTAAATAACACCTCCATTGACATCGTTGAATCTGTAAAATTCTCAGGGTTTGTTCTGGACAATTCCTTGAAATGGAGTTCCTCCTGCTGTGCGCTGAGATCAGTTTCCAAAGAACTGAACTTATTAACCTCGCTTAACAGTTTATTATGTCCTTATTGAGTTGCATCTCTGATATGCCCTTCCCTTCTGGAGTACGTGTATTGTGACTCAGTTTGAGCGAATCTTCAAACTACAAAAGAGAGCTGACTCTTCCTTCCTTATTCATTTTTTAATCCGTTCGTAAGCACGCTTCTCCAATTTCAGAAAGGCAGAAATGTCGTTGCACGTCGATCCATTTAGGAACTCTCCGTTGACTTAGTGTTCCTTCACTCTACCTACTGGTCGGCAAACTCGTACTTTGCCCATAACTGCTATAGCGCATAAAGATGAACCATTTATATTTCCATCTGACACGCTTGAATTTTTCAAAAATCTGAATTTTTTCACACATTTTAATACTGGTCGAGTTAGTGGCACATGGAAATCGACAGATTATTGTAAGACAGGTGCACTTAACACCTCCTTAGAAAATTTAACGCGTTCGATTGAATTTTTTGTCTTTATTTTCAACCCTTACGTACGACCAACTGTATCAAGCAAATGATCAGATTCATATACGTACATTATTAAAAATGAGTAGGACATTAATACTATCAATATCTGACACACTCGAGTATGTCCATCCAACATTATTTTCTTACATATTTTAAGATCTATAGCCCCTCTAATGAAAAGGAATACATTTCTTTCATCTTATCATCTTAGCTTTGCAAACCAATAGGTCTCTATGACGCTCGAGTGAAACCCAATTTACAATCGTAACCCTTAAAAAAAGAGTCATTTTTTTTGCGATAATATAACCTGCAGCTTCTCTTTTTTTAGTCTTGAGTGTCAAGTTTAAATTAATATCAAATATATCTTTTTTGTGCCAATTGGTTATCCTTCATTGCTGTAGTTAACGTGAGAATCCCGATAGAGCTCTAACCTCAATAGGATCTGTTGATCTTGATACATTCTGGTGATTATCAAATTATATTGCAATTTAAGCATACATGTAGAGTTACTATATCGTCTGTAATAAAAGATGAAAGCTACCTCCTTTATCACATACGTGTATTACCGCGAACCTGCAACATCTTTAGACCTTTAAAAAAATGTTCTGCAAACTAGACCTCCACAGCTTTTATTACGTCTTCGTTGGAAGAAAATTTACGACCTTCTAAACTTTTTTTCAGTAGAGGAAAGAGATGATAGTCGGACGGGGTCAAATCTAGTGAATAAGGGGTGTGTTCTAGTAATTCAAACCCTAAATCACGAATGTTTTGCATGGAAACATAAGATTTGTGTGCAGGGGCATTGTTCTGCAAAAACAAAGCACCTTTGGATAGCTTTCCGCGTGTTTTCTCTTTAATTATATTCCGTAGAGTGGTCAGTAATGTCGAATAGTAATATCCAGTTATTGTTCAACCTTTATCCAAAAAAATCAATCATGATTACTCCATGGCAATCCCAAAAAACTGAAGCAAGAACTTCTCCAGCAGATTTTTGGACACGAAACTTCTTAGGTCTTGGAGAACCAGAGTGTCGCCATTCCATCTATTGTTGCTTTGTTTCTGGATCGTAGATCGTACCCAAATCTCATCCATAGTAACAATTCAGTTTAAGAAGCCTACATCGTTTTCAAATCGAGCACAGATCGAACGCGATGCTTCCACCCTTGCACGCTTTTGGTCAACATTCAAACATTTGGGGATCCATTTTGCAGCAATTTTTCTCATGTCCAAATTGACGTGAACTATATGATGAACGCGTTCGTATGAAATATTCAGTGCTTCAGATATCCATCTTAGCCCAATTCGACGATCTGATAAAATCATGTCATGAACTGCATCGATATTTTCGGGGACTGATACAGAAACTGGTCTTTCTGATCGTTCATCATCTTCAATGGAAAATTTACTTCTTTTGAAGCTTGCAGTCCAATTTTTCACGGTCGCATACGAAGGACATTAATCACCAAGGGTATTAAGCATATCTTCGTAAATCTGCTTACCTCTTAACCCTATTAAATACAGGTACTTGATGATGACTCGATACTTGATTGTCACAATTTCGGTGGCCATCTTTTTTCTTATAATTTTTAAACTCTGGTTTACTTTTTTGACGTCAAACTTTACACTGACACTTCTAATAAGTTATTGTTCGTTGGTATGGTAACGCAATATTTTGTTTACGCATAGAACTGGTCTAGGCTAACTAGATATCAATACATCCTCGTAATACAGGAATCGTATATAAATAATGTGGAATAGAAATCTAATGTCTAAAATAAATTTATTCATCCCTAATTTTAATCAGTTTTTTTGGGATACATTGCTGCAGAATTTAATTTATTTGTTAAATCCGTAAACACAGTGAAGTTATAGCAATTACCGCTATTTGAAACTAAGCTTTTTTTTTAAAAGGGGCCTATCCAACGATGTGGTTCTAAGGCGATCTCTCAGGTGATTTTGTTAAAATTTACTCGTGAAAACGCTTTTTAAGCATTAGCGCTAGAATGCGGCAAAGTTCAATTTCTGTCGATTGTCAATAGTTCACACCGTCAAATGTAGGTGACACACATTTTGGAAAATATTATGATGTCATGGGATTCCCTGCGTTTTCTGAATTTTTATTTTCTGTCATGCAATTCAAAGACTCTCTCCATCTGTCGTAGTGTACCGATGATTTTGTTACGACTCATGAACGGATTCTTCGATACTGAATTTTTCTCCTTGTATAGATTTTAAATATTTTCAGTTTTGTTTTTATTTTGGGAGTATTATGGATACACTGTGTATATGTTCTAAAATAAAAAAAAATGTGAGAATAAGAACAAATATCATGAGAATATGATATCGTTAGTTCTGGCATCCCTGACAATAGCGCACCGTCCAAACTCTTGCACTCGCGTTCCCTCATAGCCTCGTGGTGAGTGTGGTTCGGGTTTTATACCTAGGATTCAAATATATTGTCTGCATTATATTTTTTTATCTACTCATACTGGCCTTTTATATCGGATTAGGAGTAGTAGTAAGAAATATTCAGATAAAGCAACAGCCGGATCATGTTATTTTTTACAATAGTTTAGTCTACAAAAAATTCGTTTATTAATTTGTTATAAAGAAAATAAATCTTGAAATCTGGATAAGTTTATTGCTTTTCGATGATATTTACCAATGTTATTATTATCATTATTGCTGTGAAAATAACCTCAATGGAAATTTATTAATATAACTAAAGAACAATTGAAAGTCGAGATTAGTTTAAGTTATTATGCTAATTAATACTGAAAAAGAAATAGGTAGGAGGCTAAAAAGTCAACGTTTATCGATTTATTTTATTCTCACCGAATTTGAAATAACAAGTTATTTGTTTATATACATGCATTACATGCATAATTTTAATAAATATTTATGTTTAGTACAATTTCTGTAATATTTTTAATCATGTAGAAAGGATTGGGGATTTACTTACAACTGTTTCCTCGTACAAAGGATATCAACAGATGTTTCCAGATAAAATACAGCCAAAGAGACAGTGGAAAATTTGCTTCAACGATTTACCAGAACTGGTAGTGTAGCTTACGAAAAAATCGAAAGGCTGAAGAATGCAATGTCACAGAACAACGAGATGTCCGTAATGTTAAAAGTTGCGGAAGATCCTCATATCTCGACACGGGAAATATCAAAACAAACCGACATAAATCGTACTGTCGTTAAAAAAATTCTATCTAAGTACAAAATGCATCCTTACAGTATACAGCGAATGCAGGAACTATTGGATGATGATTATGAAAAGCGGTCAATTTTGTATTATTTGCCGATGAGGCAACATTTCATAAAAATAGGTTTGTTAATAGACACAATTGTTATTATTAACCAACAGATAAACATTGTATACGGACTATCAGTCAAAAAGGTGGTCATTAAATGTATGGGTGGGGGTGGAATAATTGGGAATCATGTCATAGGCTCATATTTCTTTGGCGGAACTGTTAATAGGCAAGTTCATTTAAATTTCTTACAAAACGAATTACCCCAACTACTTCAGCAATTACCTGCTCATGATAGGCGGCGAATGTGGTACCTATATGACAGTGCACCAGTTCACCAAATTCAACTGATCAATACACATTTAAATAATGAATTTCCCGGATGATGAATAGGAAGAGGAGGACCCCATAAATGGCCCCCTCGTTCACTGGACCTAACAACAATGGATTTTTTTGGTGAGTTTACGTTAAAGAACAAGTGTACAAAACACCCGCGACTTCTAAGGAAGACATGAAGAATGGAATTAAGGCGGTTTTCCGAACTGCCAATGTCAATATCGTGCTAGTAGAGTCATCATAAATGAAATTACTTTTCAATTTCTCTGTATAATCATTTTTGCACATTATAAAAAAATCAAAATGTAATGTAAGAATTATTTATCCCATTTAAGTATGATTTACTGGTGTCATATTTTCATTATTTATTCAATTGAAGATTAATTTTCAACCAATTTCTTTAATTAAACGATAACAATATTTTTTATTTTTTGCGAAATAAATTTACTAAATTGACAATTGTATATTGTTAATAAAATCAATTTAAAGATATTCGTTACAAATATATAATAATACCAGCTGGACGAATAGTGATATTGTTAGTTAGTGAAAGGGGTTAGCTAATTTAATCAGAAATTGAATTTTAAGAATTTGGGAGAGGGCCGAGATAGGTGTGGTTATATTAGTTGTTATAGTCTATCTGTTGTTACTGCGAAAACTGATATTTAATCCTATTCATGACAAACGCTGCCCAATGGCGGACATTGTCGGCTTGACGTATTTTTTATTTGGTCGTTTTTCGTAACGTAACGTCAGGGTAAAGGTCAATTGGACAGAGTTTGTGTATTTTCGGTACAATATTGTAAATATAAAATGAGGATTGATGGCGTAATGCCAAATATTCCTAATACAGTTTGCTGTATAGTGCTCTAAATAGTAACCTGGAATATTAATCTTATCATTATATTATGGTATATTATTTTACGAGAGCTTCAAAAATTGATTTTTAATAAGCGGATTATTATTATTACATTTACATGCCTATAAAAATATAATAATATAATTCATGTTGCTTTTAATGAAAATATATAGTAGCCTCAATCACTAGTTATAATATAGTGAATTTCATGTATGTGATACGTCCAGTATTATGGTGGTATTTACATTGTTGTCAGATCTTTCCTCCTTTTCCGGGAAAAATATAAACTTTGTTATTTCAAATGGATAAACCTGTGTAGTATTCGCTTTTCAAAGTCCTTAAGAAATACTTTTCATTTTTCATCTAATGTTCCCTATGCCTAAATGCCATAATTTGGGAGTCATAACTCTACATTTGCGTTATCTCCGCTGAAGTGAAAATAATAAATTTAGGTAGCTATGACTGCTGCAATAACAAATATGACGTTTCAATAAATTATTATTGTTGAAGTTTATTGAAAGTCACAGTGGGATATGGTGATAGGCGTAGAAGTCAACAAGAAACGTGTAATATCTCTAATAATATATCCTAACCGAAATTTCCTCACAAGATCTTCTGTCATTAAATTAGTGAAAAAGTTATATCCAAATCAGCGTGTAGAAAAATTGCATCAACTGAAAAGAAATCTTTAGATGTTTGTGTCCTGTAGAAGACGATCCATACTTGAGTAACAGACAAATATCTAAGGATCTTGATAAATTCGCAATGAATATTTTATGTGATAATAAATTCCATCCATACAAAGTAACGTTGGCTCAAGAGTTGTCAGATGACGATTTTGATAGACGTGAAGAGTTTGCAGACCTAATAATGGAAAAATGTTCAAATCAAAACGATCCAAGTTTTTTAAATAATGTTATGTTTTGCGATGACTTTTTGTATTAATGGAAACGTAAATCGGTATAATTGTAGATACTGGTCATGTGACAATCCTCGCTGGATGCGTGAATCCCACACCCAATATTCCGAAAAACTGAATTTATGAGCTGGAATAATAGGCGACAAAATAATTGGTCCCTTTTTCATTGAGGGTAACTTAACTGGTCTGGCGTATTTAGATTTATTCGAAAATAGTATTATACCATGAATTGGCTCGGATATTTGAAATCCAAGTAAGTATTTTCAATTACATTTAAAAACAACTTCATTATCAGAAATTTTCGGACTATAAGTACAGTATCCCAAACGACAATATTAGGCTACAACAAGATGGTGCCCTACCTCACTATGCGTGTGTAGCGCCAGAAGATGAATTAGAAGGCTTGGTTTTATCGAATGGCCTCCGCGATTAACCGACATGAATCCTTTAGACTATTTCCTGTGGGCTCACTTAAAAATAATCTTTTATAAAAAAACCTGCCAATATTCAGGAATTCAAAGATAGGGATAGGACTAGCACAAATGCATTACAAAGTTTTACAAATCGCATTGCTTGTTGTATTGAAGTAGATGGACAACATTTGGAGCATCTGCTGTAATCGCCTTTACTGTATGTTTTCTAAAATTCGTCATCTTTCTACTTCACAAATGTGTATCTACATCTAACGCGAAACAAACATTTAACTATTTGTCTTCAGTTGTTGTAGGTTTCCTGCGCCATAATTTGCACCAGTTTCGTTACTTTTTACTAACTTACTGACACAAGACCTTGATACGAGATTTGTATTAGCACATAAATTATTAGAGAATATTCAAATTAAACGAGTTTATTCAATCTTAGCCAGCCAAATCTAAAATATTCATTGTAACTTTCGTGGAGAGACTGTAGATGTAGCTAAAACTGCGAATTTTTGGCATTTAGGTATAGAGAATATTACATGAAAAATAATCAGTATTTCTTAAGGATTTCTGAAAACACAAAATATATAGGGTGATTGATTTGAAATAACAAAGTTCATTATTTTTTGGAAAAAGGAAATATTTAAAAACAATGTAGATACCACCATAATACCGGCCGTATCACAAGACCGTTGCACACAAAAATTATAAAAATTGTTTCCGAGATAATTGAAGCGTTCCATACATAAAACTCACTTTGTATATAAAATATAAATAGAAAATGTTCAGTTTTCTACTGCTATTGATAATCAAATAAATGTTTTTCTGTTATAATGTTCATTCAGTCATATTTTCTCGATTACCTTCTTATGGTATTGCATATTCAGATAAACAGATCAGTGCAACAAAATTAATTGAAACAAACATATATGAAAAATATTCGAAGTATACTTAAGGGAAATATAATAAGTTGAAAAAATATATTAGTAATAACTGACTGCAATATTCTGCAAAAAAAATGTTTAACGCGTATAATTAATATGAGTGTCATATCTTGAAAGTAAATTTGGAAGTGATGAATATATACTTATATTATTTTCAATTATGGAAATGCTAATGGAAAAATCCGTAGTTATCCACAAGTTCGACACGGGGTCAATTAACCTCTTGCACTAACTATCCACAATAGGTTAAACGTACCTATTCACTTTGCTGAAAATTTATTTAGCCATAGGATTATGTCAGTATAGCCACAGCAACAGGGCAGTAATTGATTCATTGAGAAGTTCATTAACCTCATGGAAATTGTACTTTTAAATAAATTATTTTTGTGTTTAGATCAAAACATTTTTTGAATTGATTTTTTTGTGGGGTTTGCTTAAAACACCTTCCGAAACATAATCTTGATATTTTAGGAAAATAAAACTCAACAACTTTCAATAAAAATCACAATCGTTTTTGTTCTAATATTTCTATATTTAATTTAGTTAAAACATTACTTTCAAAATTAGGATTTGAGAATAACAAAAAAATTATCAAACAATAACAAATCATAAATAGGGCATTGAAGAGTGTCTATCATTGAATACAAAGAGCTCATCTCACAATATGTGTGAATATTTTTTACTTTGCTGTTACCTTCTCTAGAGGTCATGGTTTTCCTAAGCTTCTCGTAGCACCCTGAACATTTCTTCCTATTATTCTCAACTTCGTCAGCTAACGTGTGGATGCGTATAGGTGTACTGGACCGTTCCAACACCTCCTGTTTTTCTTTATAGTCTAATGCTTTTGACAATACCTCCTTCAACTGCAGGTATGGTAAGGATTTCCTATGCATTCATTAAATTGAAACCATGTCTTGGTGGTTACTGGTCCAAACATGCAACTTTTCTCCACCTCTTACGCCCCTTTCTCCAAACTGAGTTACCAATGACATTTGGTCACCGAAGTCTACTCTATTATAATCTAGTACATATTGAGACTTCTCTACTTGTACAGCTTTACGATTTTTTTCTGTTTCTATCAATTTATGGGTATGGCTTTCTACCGTGATCATTACAAGGACATATTTCTTATCACTCCATTCCATAGCTTTCACTCCGTTCTTATGCTTATCTACTATGGATTATGGAGAGTGGAGGTAAGGAGGACCATTTCATATGGAGGCTTATCTTAACAACTGTCCGCTTGTAGACGGTAAATTATAATTAAAAATGTGACCAGAATGGCGCTCCTGTCGGATGAGATATCATATGAACTTTTTAGATTTTATATAGAGTGTAGTATGTAGTGTTAAAAAATTTTAAATGACTAGAGTCGTTAATTAAATATTGGTATACAAAATCTAAACTATTCACGTAGTACAAAATAATTTTGTAAACATAAACTAGAAAAGCTACTTTGAGATAACGCTGAATGTTAATTAATTATTGTGAATTTCTAGAAAGAAAGTGTCAATTATCACTTCTTTCTGTCCTTATTGTTGAATTTCTAGCGCTTTATTTAAAATTTACACTCATGCGATAGTAGCGCCTCCCTAACATAAAGAATTTGATGGTCACTTTCTGTAGCACAGAGATGGTTCTCCTTACCTCTACCTTCCATACTATGGATCCTTTCTTAACTATTCTGCTCGTTAAATTTTTTGGTAAAACTTTTCGATTAGATCTCATTGTTCTGTAATACATAGTCTTATTTACCTTCAAATGTTTAACTATCTCCAAGGTTAAAGTAAAAATTATTTCCATACAGGATACGACCAGATCCCAAGTTTTACGACGCTCATTCCCCAATAACTCGTATCACAGGTAATCCCCTTAAACTCTATCACCTTTCCCGCAATAATCGTTAAAATTGTAGATATAACTCTACAGAGCTTATAGGCATTATTTTTGCAACAAAACTATTGGGAGTAAGTCAACTCGTGATTTAATACCCGCCATAAAATTTTAACTTTTGTTACAATATGCCAATTCGTGATCGTGGTTGTCAAGAAGATTAGACAACTCGTGACGGAAGATTATGCAGCCGGGATTCTAATTCTAAGTGATTTGTAAGGGGGAAAAGAATTAACAACCTCCACATAGTGTATTATCTTTTTGGCCGTGTAGTTGTCCATGTAAATCTGAAGTCGAGCATTGGCCAATTGATCGTTAATTGATTCGGAATTTGCGTAGACGCTATCCAGAAGAGATGTAGTGCTTACTTTATTGGTATGATTTCTGGCTAGAGCTCTGCAGAGGCGCGGCGTCGGGGATATCTTAGTGATACCCCCACAGAACTTCCTCCAGCTCTGTCTCTTGAAATCCCTAAGAAATTTTTATACTGCCTTTAAGCGTTGTGGAACGCATCCCAGTCAGCAAAGAGTTTTGAACGCTCAGCCGTACACAAGAGCCTGTGTGCTGTTTTCCGGGGTTCCTCCATAGAATGGCTCCACCTGGGGTCCCAAGCATTATCAGGTCTCCGTCTGATTGGACAGCTACCTTCGAATGCCTCTGTGATCGCATTTTTTAACAGTCACCTCAATGTCGGCAGTTGGATTAAGTCTTGCTGGCATATCTACAAAGCGACCAATGAGCTCCCCTTGAAAGAGTTCCCAGATAGTTAGCCTTGAGTTTCTGAAGACAGGTGTTACTTGGTCGGTCTCTGTGTATTCATAGAGCAGATGATGGGATCAATCACAGACTGACCTCGATTGCAAAAGTACGTGGGGACAATTCCTCGGCTAATAACTTCTAGGCCCGTGGTGCACAGGAAGTGTGTTCGGCAGCACCCCTGAAGGTTCTCATTCTTGCTTCCCCACATGCCATGGTGTGAGTTGGAGTCACAGTCTATGAGAAGAGAAAGCCCCATTCTTTTACAGTACCTCGCGACTGCAATTACGCCCTCGGATGGGGATTCAAGTCCCATAGGTAAGTATGCTGAGCAGACCATCCTCCGCACCCCTTGCTCCTATGAACATCTTGACCACTGCTAGGTCTCTGTTACAGAGACCTGGAAGCCTCTTGCACAGAACGGTAGTTGAAGCCTTTCCGTGCTGCAGATTCACCTGTAGGAATTTTATAGGACTTACCATGAGAGGTTCCTTGCTGGGAGGACTGAGCGGTTGTTAGTTCCCCTTGCTGGAGTCGCTAGAGACAACACCCATCGGTGGCTGAGGCTGTTTGGCTGGCAGTAGCCTTTTCTGGCGGTCTGGTTTCTCCGTGGGGGTCCTTGGCGGGGACAGCCTTGAAGCCACCTTCCTCTTTCCTCCTAATTATAGAGATGGAGGTCTTGGTAATGCTATAGCGAACCTCCACCCTTTTTTATAGCCTAGGCGAATTTTTGTAGACGCTCAGAGTAAAGAGAGAGTAACTGCGGTGGCCTGGTTCCGTTACCGAATGGGGACCTCATTTACTGCGTCGAAATTTAGCAGCTGCTCCTTCATTAAACCAGCTGCAGATTCGAGTGGCCCACCTACTTCGCGTAGCCAGCACCGTGCCCCACTGTAGATGCAGTTTTAAGCCTTTTGGCGTCAACTTTGATTAAGGAGGATCAATAAAGAGTCGCCAATCGGGTCTTTATTTTAAGTCTCCTTTAATTGAAATTTGGTTTTATAAATATCTTGATGCGACCACTTACGGCCTTTATACAAAAAAATTGACTACGATCATACTAGATAATTATATACTATAACTAGTGTTATAGCTGAAAATAGTTTTTATTATTATTCTTTGGTACAAGACAAATTGTTTTCACTTCTGAGTACATTCTATTTTACAATTCGGTAAACTAGATTTTAATGTTTCAATATTTTCTTTCATTTTCTTTGCAGCCTGGAGTTCACATAAATACAGATTTGTCAATTGTTTTAAATTGGTTAAGCTCAACACTCCTTTATCTGTAACATTAGGACAGCAACTAACTTGTAATTTTGATAATGAATCTTTAAGATGATGTAACAATACTAAAGCTTTATCATCAACGTAAGCACATTTGTGAAGAATTAAAGTATCGATATTCTTGCAACCATTAAAGTGTTCGAAACCTGCATGCATAATACTTGTATGTGAGGCATCTATTTCTTTTAGACGAACAATTGTACCTTCGGGAGGTAGATCGTTATAGTCTTTGGTATATTCTGTGAAATTCACAAATTTTACAACACCACCATTCCTCAAAATCCACTCTGCACACGTTCTATCAGGTCCATAGTTCTTTTTACGATCAGTATCCAAAGCATTAAATTGTAAGTTAATCCAGTAAAACAGACGTCTACGTTGCTGTATAGTTTTACTTGATAAAGATGGTAAAAATGTACCAATCGACATATTAATGTATTAGAACCAAACTAGCCGTTTTCATGTAAATGTAGAATTTTTTTACCTGAAACGAATAATTATGAATGTCACATAACTTCCGTTGTTATGTTATGAAGCTTATAAGATACTTGCACAAGCCTGCTAAAGTTGAATTTTTCTTGGAGAATCGGTACTTTTTCGATCATACTTACAATTTTTGATTGACAACACAAATGTGGAAATTTTGACATTAATAAGAATCAAATATTAACTTAACCATATGAATTTGGAAATTCTACGATTGTCTTTATAATTTTCGTCATTATTTCCATCAATTTGCCGGTTGTTTTGTATTGTTATCTTGTATTTGTGAACACTAAACGAAGCCTTTTACATTTTTACCAAACTAATAATGTGAAATTTTACTTCTCCTTTTTCAAAGGCTTTCGGACTTGTATGTTTTATTTGCGAGTTAGACTAGCCAATTGTCAATTTTATAGATTTAACTTTCGAGTCGGAAACTCAGGAAATATAATTTCCACGTCATTGTGTGCACATATGTAATCTACATGGAAAGTTTTTATAAGTGGAAGCTGTTCCGACTAAGGAAGACAGAATGGCAACGATTTCTCTAACCTCCGAGGTTCCAGCTCAGTTCTGCGCATTCCCAACCATGCGCAGTATGGATAAAGTGTCTCGAACGAGGGGGAAAATTTTATTTTATCGGCATCGTAACAAAGGGACGTTTTTTCCCATACGAACTATCCATATAGGAGTATTACATATATGGTTGTAAGGTAATGGTTGACATAACATAAAAATGAAAAAAGTCAGATGTCTGTAACATGGTTATGCGTCAATTGAACATAAAAAAGAATGTTGAGTGAAAATTGTAAAAGGATAATTTACACAACTCTCGAATAAAAAAAATATGTTTGTCGATGGCGCAAATGAGGGTTGCTACTTAGTTTTTGTAATATGGCAACACTGGTGTGAATATGTCAAATATGACGTTGTCATCATAAAGTTTGACATTTTAATGGTAAACGTACTCCGAACGTATTGTTATACGAGTACTATTTGAGATGTTTGCAGATACTTGAAACATTCAGTTTGTTGAAAAAATCGCAAACATTTTAGACGTGGATTAAAGCAACAGCAGTGTGCCGATAAACTCGGTTCGATTTCTTGTGATGAAGTACAATCTCGATCCACCGGGTTTCGCTGGACATTTATCTTTCCAAAATATTTGTTCGCATTTAAACACCGGATAATTTGACAAAAAAATGCTGAAAAAATTAAATCGCGGTTAATCAAAAAACGTCTATAAGATCGTGATGGGCGACGAATCGTGGATCTATGATTATGAACCTGAAACTAAACAAAAATCGACTGTATGGGTCTTTCAAGACGAGCTAAATCCAACAAAGTTGTTTGCGCACGAAGCACTTCGTCAAATGGTCGCCGGTTTTTTCGGAATAACTGGACATCGCCTCCGTTCCATTAGTATAGAATAGTAGACCAGCATTTGTTCGTCAGAATATAAAGCGAACTTTCACACATCAGTTCGAACGTTTTGGAACAATCAAAACAAGTTTTGGAGGTACTTCAATCGGAATGGGAAAAATGCTTCCGACAATTGGTTCAAACGCATGCAAAAGAATATTATTATTTTGAATAACAATAAAGCCATATCAAATTGTAAGTTTTTCCAAGTTATTTTCTTTTTCATGTGCAATCGCGACCTACAATAATTACCGATGTTATCGGAGATTGTTGACAGACACTATAATATTTTTCGCGAATCGAAGCGGGTCAAGGTCAACGCTAATCTTCTCGTATCAGAGTGTTTCTATGGTGACGGGTCACGTGATCTTCTATTGGTCATATTATAATCCAATGCTGATCCTCAGTTTGAGTTCTATATAATCTGTTCTCTGTAGAAGGCGAGGAAGAAATCTATTTTTAGACTGGAGAAGCCGCTTGTTTTATAATTTGTGCGTTTCGTTCATTTACCATAAAGATAAATTTGCTACAGAATCTCCTACTTTGGATGTAGTTAGTGCCTATGTGTTAAGTAATGGCCAGTAAGGAACTGACGAAAATTGTCAACCACGGAAAATAACATCGTTTTTTGTTGCAAAAGACAATGTTACTGATAATCCAAATAGTCAGATTTCAAATGAAGAAACCACCTGTGAACAGTAAGTTGATTTTTTTTCTCTTCTGTTTTATAATATATTTATTTTTGACTAAGAAGTGGATGTTTCTGTATGTTTAATGAGAAGGAGGGGTAAAATTTACGCAGATTTTCGCTTTTTTAATTTTTCCCCTTACCAATTCCGAAAGAGTATTTATCATTTTTCAATTGAGTGATAATGCGAATCTGCGTTTATTCGTTTAATTTCTGCGACCTTGGGTGCGATTTTTTAACCTTTAAATTTATAAAGTCTAAGAGAATTTTTGAAAAAAAATGAAGTGGGGGTAAAACGGAATGGGATAAAATTAAAGAAGGAAAAGAATGACTTTTACATCAAATAAATTACGCCAATTATTTATTCATTTCTTTTCTTTTTAGATTACCACCGATGTCATTGATTATTCCAGTTGAAGAACAAAATGTTTTTTCAGTTGATAGCTCTAATCAAGGTTAGTCAGCCTGCAAGAAGGTTATTTATTCTCAGAATGAAAACAGTTGTCACCTTAGAGAAGAATGGAAATTTGTTAAGAATGATGAAAAAGCCACAGAAGATAGAGTTAAAAATCTATCATTGATGCTGATGATCCTTGGGGCATGTGGTGCAAAGCTTGCACCAAATGGGCTCCACAGCTTGGCTCAAAATATCTTTCAAATTTCGTTGAAGATTCAAAAAATTTCCAACCTCCCCGTCGATAAAGGAAAGTGTGGTCATACACTTTAAAAGTGCTAATCAGCCCGCTGCTCAGAGAAGGAAAAATCTTCTTTTGTGCCAGCTAAAGATGTAAACATTTATAAACAGTTAGTCAGCAATGATGGAAAAGTTTTTAAAAAAATGTCATGTCTTATGAGGACTGTTTTTTACTTTGCCAAAAAAGTCAGGCCAGCATCTGATTTTGCACCTGAATGCGAATTACAAAAGTTGAATGGTATTTTCTTAGGAGACACGTATCAAAACCAGTATTCTTTTGCAACTTTGATGAGATATGTATCATTGTTTTTCAAAACTATTGTTATAGAAGAAATAAACAGTTCAAAATTTATATCAGTTTTAACTGATGGAAGCACGACAAAAAAAGTCTTGGAGTATGTGGCTGTAACGTTAAGATACATTGTAGAGGAAGACAGCAGAAGCAAAATGTCATTTGTAGGTCTGTGTGACATAGACAATGCAGACGTCGAGGGATTGGCAAAAGTATTATCTGACTGTCTTGATAGATGCAAAATTGCTGATTGGCAATATCGCATTACATGCGTGACAGTTGATGGAGCAAAAGTAAATGTCGGCAAGCACAATGGATTCGTAAGAATAATCCAATCACCGATGCACATCCATTGCTACAATCATATACTTGATTTATGTTTAAAAAATGCTGTGAAGAATAGCGTATCAGCTACAAAAATAATGTCTCTGTTAAGGTCCATTAATACATTTTACAGAATTAGTCCAAAACTGACAAGGGAGCTACATAGAGTTGCTGAAGCCCTTAACTTGCAATTGCTTTCTTGTAAACCCATATGTGAAACCAGATTGGTTAATTCAATAGAAAGCTCGGTGATTGCGATTGCTCAAAATTACCAATCCATTATCGAACATCTTACAACTGTTCATCACTGCACAGCCCAACCTACACAGCCAGTGTTAAAACTACAGCTAAATTAATCCTAAAAGATTTGTTGCTGTATGATACTATGTTTTATTGCAAGCCTTTAGAGATGTTGAGGCTACAAAGTATATCAAAAAATTGCAATTTAATTTAATTCTGTTTGGAGAATCTGGTCAACTGATTAAAAGCAATGGGAAGCATTTGCAGAATTTCCTCGCGTCAACTGATGATTCAGAGCCAGATAGGATTAAATATAAAAATAATGTTTTAAGTAGCACAAGCAAAAATACAAGTAGCAATATTGCAGACAGATTTTTTGGAGAAGGAGACCCTGGAAACTGGGCCTGTGTTCTCATGGCTCAAAAGTTTGACACGGTCATGTTTCCACCAATAGACGGAAATTTGAAAAAATATGGAAATGCTGAGCTCTTAGAAGTATGTAGAATTTTTAATTCCCAGAGGAAAGAGCAATGGAAGAGTGGAAATCATTACGTCAACTATAGTCGGATTCATTCAGACCAACAATATCACTAACAAACCTACTTGATAAACTGAATGGAGAAAACTTTAGTCACTTGAAAGAATTGATCAAAGCATTGATCACAATCCCACACAGTAATGCTGAAGTTGAGAGAGTGTGGAGCAGTGTAAAAAAACATCATAAATGACAGGTCCACATGTATGAGCAGAGAGTGTATTGAAAATAGGCTGTTTATAAAAAAATCAAAAGTGAATTTGGTTAGTTAGTTAGTTAGTTAATCATTTTAATCCTGACAAAATAATTTGACCTATGGTGGAATGACTCTATAAAAAGCAAACCATGTTTTAAGGATTAAGTTTTACCATTTTTTCCTATTCAAATTTCTCCCCCTCTTTTTTACTATTACTTTTATTGTATTATTATTGTTCTATATTATATATACAAAGCCAGCTTTGTTGATATCGATAGCTGAATTATAATGATTAAAATCACAATTTTGATTTTTTTTAGGTTGATTAAAATAACTGATTTTTCAAAATGTTTACTGATTTTAGAGTGTGTTCTAAAAATAAGATATATTGCATTCACAGTATTCAATTAGTGCAGCTGTGTGTCGTGTGAAATAAAATTTTTATCACAAAAAAAACAGTTATTTTTGCATAATCTTAAATGATTATTTTTCCTTCATAATTCATGAAATAAACAAAATGAAACTATATATTTCACAAGCTGTGATATAGTTAAGTAATCCAAAACAACCCTATTCACAGCGGCGCGTCATCATCAATTACTTATTTATTATTATGAACTCTAACCTCATTAAGTTATCTTGCTATAAATTTTGAATTTGTTTCGTCTGTCTGTAAGTTTTATAGATTCCAGTTCAACCCCCATTGAAGTATCATCAATGAAGCATAAATATATTTATCTAATATTATAATTATTATGGTATAATATAAGAACTAATATATAAAGAAGCCTGTGAAACTAATATTTTGTTCATTCAACTGATATCCGTCTAGTATGCCAGTCAGATTGGTGTAACTAATTGTAAATTTAAATTATTAAATCTTCAGGTTGCTAAATAAATTGTTTTTAAAAAAGCAAGTTGGTGAATTGAGTTATTTAATTATATCATTCCCAGAGATATGCTTTGGAAATAGTTCAGCTATATTCTTCCTTATATAAAATTTTTGTATTTTGAGAATTTCACACCATCACAGATGCAGGAAATTTTGCAATGTATACAGCTCCACTGTTCAAAATTCCAATTTTTATGCTCTTTGGTCTATTTAAGTCTATTTTTCTTTTGGATTTGAGTCAAGAATGGCTTTCCTTGGCCTATGTAAAGAAAATTTAAATTGAGAAAAATATGCATTAAACAAAGGTGTTACAAAATTCATCTTGTATGTCCGAAATCCTAATTTTTGAGCCTCTCTATGACATGTGGATCATGAAACCCGCCTACCCACTGCACTACTCAAAAGTACACTTAGTTGACCATAGTTAGCATGTCTGTTTTGTTGAATTATTCTTGTTTTAACGCTCGTTTATGTTTGTCTGACAATTTCGATTTTCTTACGTACCGGCGTTTAGGGACAATCGAACCATTTGCTTTATACAAGCGAACTATATTTCGAACACTGTATTTTGACATGTTTACAACTCTCTCTGAGTTCTTTTTCCCATATTTGAATAAGTTTATTATGATTAATCGAATTTTTTCATCAATAACTTTTCCTCTATCCATTTTAAAAATTATACTCACCTTATTACTTAAAAAATCTACCTATCACTTAAAAAAAACATTTTGTAAAAATATGACTTACACATCCTACTTTATTATTTGCGTATTTTAAACCTAATGAAACTTTGAACACAATGTTGGAAACAATGAACCCCTGTATATGCATAAAAAATTATTATCAACAAGACCTATCTATTTCCATCATATTAAATATGATTCAAAATATTTGACAATATTGATCCAAAACCTATTTTAGACGTAAAACTAAAATTTTAAAATATTTTACTAACAGCTACTTTTTGGCATTTTAAAATAAAGTTTAATAATTTCGAATTTTTCTAAGTGGGCCAACTGAAATGGGACGGGGCTTGTAATATAAAATTAAATTTGTAATGTATCTGTATGAATATTTCTTTTTTTAAAGTTGCTTTTGGCATGAAAAAAGTATAAACTTTAATCATTGTTTAAGATAGTATATCACTTTCATGGAAACCTTGATTAAGACATTAAGAAGTTAACTTAAGTTTATCTATAATTCTTTATCTTGGGAGGTAACTGCATGATATTAAATTCAATAATTCAATACATTTATGTCTTTATGTGTATATGTTTTTGTAATTACATGTAGATTCTATGGATATATACACAACGCATTAGTGGCCAGTGAATTAATCAGGTCCAGTGGCCACTGGTCACTTCCTAAAGTTCTAAGTCTTGAACTTAGGGGGTTTGCTTAGTAAAAAAATTTCGTAACGCCATAGTACATATCCAAGATTCAAGACACATTGTTAACGATTTTGCCGCAACTACTGGCAACTTTATATTGTAATATTATACGAATATGTTTTGGAAGCTGATATATCCAATGAACTTGTTTTTATGTCTGACTCTCATAGAGGGCGTTAGTTACACGGTTAGTACCAAGTAGTATTGATCATAACTTTTTCAATATTAGATTTATTAAGCAAAATTTCAAGTGAACTTAAACTTAACATCATCAACAGCTTTATCATCAAGTATTGATAAAGTTATTAATTATTATTATGATTAATTATCATGCATTATGTGAATTGAAAATTTTTTCTCTCGTAAATGGGATCCCATCGATAAAACGGATACATTGAAAAAATTGGGACTGAGGGCTTTTTGTTTCTTGTAACGTTTCACAAAAATCCAGTATAATCAATATAGGATCTGGTTTTTCAAAGTTAAATAAGTATGGACACAGAGCTATTGGAGGCATTAGTATGAAACAAACAACAATTTGATGATCGTGTTGTTTGTTTCATACTAAGGCCTCCAATAGCTCAGTGTCCAAGGCCCGCAATAGCTGAGTATTTGTTAAATTGGATATTATTTGTAATTTTGAATACACTGATATGTTATTAACCTTAGGCGAATGTTTAAGAAACTACTGTTACCCGTTGGGCAGAGAAGTTTCCTCGAAGAAACCAAGTATAAATACATTTAGAACAACGTTGTCGAGAAACTGGGAATGTGAGACCTAAAAAAATAAACTCTGGTAAAAATAAATAATAATAAAATAATTAAATTTAGTTGATCGAAATCCAACAGTTAGCGTGAGGAATGTAGCAAGACAAATAAATACGTCTTCTTCAAGTACTTGGAGGATACCCCCCCTAAACCCTGATTAATATCCATTTCAGTATGTACATATTAGCATAGTTTAATTTTTAAAAAATTACTTTGGTAGAATTGTCATTGTCTGCTGTCCTTAGACCCTTAGCCCGTCTACCTTCAAATGCCTAATAATATGTAGTTTTGAGTTAGAATTGATAAACGTTTCGCATTATTTCTCAATTATTCAACTGTAATGGAGATGAGGATGAGGAATTGAGGTTTTAAGTAAAAATTGCGTAAAATTCGTCATTATGCTGTCAAAAACAACGTAATTAACTTATATTTTGTGACCCCACCTTTGTCGAGACCTTGGATCCGCCCTTGCTTGCCCCATTCCTCACGCTAACTGTTGGATTTTGATCAACTAAATTTGAACTAATATTTTCTTTATTAATGGTTCTTGTCATTAAATGATTCTAAGTGTATTTATTTTTTTCTCTGCAGCTTAATTTCATACGAGCAATTACCTCCTAAATTTTGTCACATGAATTTAGAATCATCCTGTATATTAGATATATTCAACTTACTATTTTCAGTGGAAATATTAGTTGAAACTGTAATACATAAAAGATTAATATCAGCAATAATCATAAATTTACACTATAGTTTATTTCAGAAAGGTATAGAGTAATAAAACCTCATTAGGTATGCAAAGGGACTACAGGGTGACCTAAATTTAAGGCACTTTCATAGTTGATTTCATTGTAAAATTCTTTCTTTTTATCAAGAGCAGATAGTACTACCCGGGTTGGGGTCAATATATGGGTCTATTAGCCTATTGTTATCCATTCACAAAACCTGAAAATAGTGTGCCAAAGGCATGCCGATAGGAAAGAATTTGATTTTAACAGAATAAAAATTAGGCATTATGTACATAGTATGTATTAGGTACACTTATTTTTTATTGAAAATTAAACAAACAAAACATTATACAGAAATTAAATTATAAAAAATCATAATATTCTTTGTCATCTGAGGAACTGTCATCTCCTCTTGTCGTTATAATTAACGGGTCGACGGTCTGATCGATCAAGTAGTCAAGATCTCACATTTTCTACTCTTCTTTAAGACTTGCTGGACTGCTTTTCGCCAGTTCTCTGGTGTCACCTCCTTAATGGCTTGATCAGACAGTAGCTTAACGTCTTTCATTTTGAATGTCGTGTTGGGTCTTGCTACAAATCCTTTCGCTTGCGCCTATATAAGTTCCATAGGATTTAGTTCGCAATGATATGGCGGTGTGCGCAGCACACTTACACTATGTTTTTCTGCTATGTCTTCCACGGCGTATTTCATAAAACGATGTTTGTGTAAATTTGATATAATTAATAGTATTTTTTATGAAATTATCTTCAAATTCAATATTTTTGATGGTTAACAAGTCAATAATTTCTTGTTTTCTCCAAGATGAGGTTGGAGTTTTCTCTATGCGTCGAGAATGATAACTTGCGTTATCCATTACTACTACTGAATCAGCCGGAAAATATTTTATTATTTCACCAAAATAGTCTTCAAAAACATCCGAATCCATGTCATCGTGGTAATCTCCCATATGGCACGACTAAAAGGTTAGCAAACATTCTTTTAAAAATCCCTCTTCGCTTCCAATATGGACGATTATTAGTCTTTTCCTTTTACCTGAAGGCAACCTTCTTTAATCCACGTCTCATCAAGATAAAAGATTTTCTTCTACTCTGTTCTGTACTGCTTTATACTTCTTAAGTATTTTTGTCGCCAGCAAACAATTTCATCGCTTTCCAGTAAAAGTGCTTTATGGTTATACTTTTCCAAAGCAAAATCCATATTTCTCAAAGTGGTCCATAAAAGTTTTTTAGTTATCAACGGAATACTGTTATCCTGGCCAAGCTCCATTAAAATCTCATCTAGGGTGGGTATTTCTCTTTTAAAATCAAAAAAAGAGTGAACTTTTCTTCGAATTACACTTTTGGTATCTTCATCAAGGACTGGTCTGCGACTTTTCTTGAGAGGGTCCACTTGGCCTGCTATCTCTCTCCCCCGCAATAATTTAAAAACGGTGGACTCTCCAACTCCAGTCATTCGGGAACATCGGTTGACAGTTTCTTATACAGTAAATTTCAGGTAATCGTATTTTATGCAAACATTTAAAATAATAAGTTTTTCATTCACTGATAGTGGAGAATTATTGGAAAATCTTTTCGATGGTGTAAATGTAAATTTTATTACTAATCTTATATTACTGTGAACACTATTTACGGCTTAACAGCAAATACTGATGCGTTAAACTAAAACAATATATTTATAAAGGTCTAAAAATTTTGGCGCATAGTTAAGTCAAATCTGAAATAGGGTTAGAATTAGGCAGAGGCACTAATAGAAGGTTAAACAGTACCTGTTAAAAGCAAAACGTAACTGTATAATGTACTACCCAAGTAATCCCTACACAATCTTTCGATATTGACACACATTCTTTTCCTAATTCTCTTACACAAGTACTTGAAATTTTAAAATTACAAACGATACTTTTTCAAGATCTACACCTATGGCTGACACCGTAATTTAGCCGAACTGGACGGAATTTCGTATTTTATTACTCTATACTTTTCTGAAATAGTTCAAATTCCAAAATAAGCAAAAGTTTCCTAATTATTATTCAAGTGCGCATGCAGAGAAAATTAACACAGTTTCGGATAGCTAAAGCTAATATTAAATGGAATGTACAAACTTAACATAAGATTATATTTAAATAACGTGATCAAATTGTATACATAATGAACACATGTAAAGATACTACAGGCTCAATATAGTTATCGTATTAATATATTAAAAATTAATTATACTGAACGATGTGTCTATTAAGATTCACAAAAATTACACAGCAAATATTTTCATTAAATTTATGTAACGCTACTGGCACGCAAACACAAATTCTGTGAGACAAAAATCAATAGTTTAGACACCAATTCACAAACATCCAAACGCCGGTTATTCTGTTTACCACTCCTAAAACCGCTATCACATTGCAGTATCTACACAAAGTCGTATTATTGTAATTTAAAAGTTTAACCTCACCTAGACCTCTCTTTTGATTAACTACCTACATTTAATAATCATAATGGGTTTTTTAAAGGAAAATGGACAGTTCGAGCAAAGATTCTGGGCATCAAGGTGGCAGTGCGTTTATAAATGAAGAGACAGAAAAAAAGAAAATGAATCCCAAAGAAATCGTAATTAGTTTTGCCAAAAAGGTGAGTCATAACAAATTGTATTACCTACTTATACATTTATTTATAAACAATAACGTCACGCAACGCAACGCATGTTACGTGTAATCTTTGGGTAAAGAGCATAGTACAAAAAACAGGGATCATTACCTGTGATAGTTTGTTTCATTATACAGGGTGCTGTAGGCGTTACAACATCAAGAAAAGGTTTCGGTCATATATCAGAAACTGCTTTGTTTGAGGCATTGAACCCGAAACAAAAACATGAAAATTGAACTAATTAAGGAGTAAAACAAAAACGTTTATCGCATATTTATAAAACCCTATATTTGATATTAGAATTTTCAATCTATCTACTGATATAAGGGCTTGGAAGAATAGGAAATTTTTGTGCGCATATTTGGGTTTTATGTATGGAACGCTTCAATTATTTGTGTGCAACGCTCTTGTGATACGGCCGGTATTATGGTGGTATCTACATTGTTGTCAGATATTTCCTTTTTCCGGAAAAATAATGAGCTTTGTTATTTCAAATGAATCACCTTATATATTTAGTGTTATCAGAAATCCTTAAGAAATACTGATTATTTTTCATGTAATATTCTCTATACCTAAATGCCATAATTTCGCAGTTTTAGTTACATTTACAGTATCTCCACGAAAGTTACAATAAATATTGTACATTTGGCTGGCTACGATTGAATAAACTCGTTTAATTTGAATATTCTACAATAATTTATGTGCTATACAAATCTAATAACAACAACTGAAGACAAATATTTAAATATTTCTGTCATTTTAGAAGTAGATCCACATTTGTGAAGTAGAAAAATTACGAATTTTAGAAAACATACAGTAAAGGCGATTACAGCAGATGCTCAGAATGTTGTCCATTTACTTCAATAAAACAAGCCATGAGATTTGTAAAACTTTGCAATGCATTTGTGCTAGTCCTCAATTCTTCTTACCTCTGTGGTAATTATATCTTCCAATTCCTGAATATTGGCAGGTTTTGTTTTATAAAAGATGTTTTTTAAGTGAACCCACAGGAAATAGTCTAAAGTATTCATGCCGAATGATCGAGTGGGCTATTTGTTAAAACCACATCTTTGAATCACCACACACGCATAGTGAGGTGGGGTACCATCTTGTTGTAGCCAAATATTGTCGTTTGGGATATTGTTATTGTCTAATTTCTAATAATGAAGTTTTTTTTTAAATGTAATTGAAAATACTTGGATTTGGCAATATCTGAGCCAACTCAGGTATAATACTATTTTCCAATAAATATAAATAGGCCAAGCCATTTAAGTGTCAGTAATTCAATGAAAAAGAGACCAATTATTTTGTCGCTCAGCCCATAATTCCGTTTTTGGCATATTGGGTGTGGGAATCACGCATCCAACTAGGATAGTTACGTGACAAGTATCTACGATTGACGTTTCCATTAATACAAAAAGTAGCCTCATCGCAAAAGAAAACATTAATTAAAAAATTTGGATCGTTTTGATTGCAATATTTTTCCATCATTAGGTTTGCAAACTCTTCACGTCTATCAAAATCGTCATCTTGAACCAACGTTATTTTGTATGGTTATGTACGGATGGAATTTATTATCACGTAAAATTTCCATTACGGATGTTTGGGAAATATCAAGTTCCTTGGATATTTCTCTAGTTCTCAAGAATGGATTTGCTTCTAACAGGACGCAAACATCTAATAGTCCAAGAGCTGGCGGCAAAAATCGCAAGGTCAAGTACTGGAACACCTAGCGACGGCGCGCTTTGATGTATGTAAAATGACGACATGCTCTACAAGTGTACAGTAATAATTGAAAATTGGCAAGTTTATAGCATAAAAAAAACGGGAGAAAGTGGTCAGACCGGATTTTTGTGGAACACGGCGAGTCAGCACACCACATAAGTTGTCGGTGTCGGTGCAAGAGCTTAGTAATGACTGAAAATTTCCGTACTACTTTATTATTATGTATAATGTAATAAAAAAATAGACCACAAATTAATGGAACGGAGGTAGTCAGCAGTCGCTCAAAGTGCGGATATCGAATATGCGTGGTTGTTCGAAGCGCGTAGGGACATATCAATTTCCTGCTTTATAAAATTACAAAATTGTAATAGAAAAAATTATTTTAATATAAATATAAATAATTTATTATCTTTATTACATAAAAATCATAGCTTATAAAAAACATATAAAAAAACTGTAGCTTCCTTGATTGTTCGTATCTGAATTTGTTTCTTGTTTCGTCGATGCTTTATTCTTGCTCACAAATCTATAAAGAAATAATTTATTATTATAAACAAGATATTTATTTAGAAATAAAATAATTGACATAATCATTTGTAAAAGTAAAGAGTTACAATTTAAATTTACCTTCATTTGATTTGGTTGAATGATTACGTCTTTCACGAACGTTGATTTCCTTCGAACTAGTCGGCCATCAACATCTTTCCAACCATTTTATGTTGTATTAGTTAGAATCTTGTGAGCATTCCTCCAAATATTAGAAATGTAAGCGGCAAGTTGCAAGTGTTTTCTAAGCTCCGCTTCGCACGGCACGCGGCGGTAGACTCGAAGTATCAACATTCTTGGCTTTTTTTTTAAATACATATTCTTCATCTTTGTATGCATACGTTTTGGTAAACAATGCGAGTCGAGCTTCATTAACGGTATTAACTTTTTTGAAGTTATATAAACAGCAAACGAATTCCTGTATTTTATTGAATATTTGCGTATAATCGTTGTCCTCTATATTGCTTAATTCAGCGAAAGCTTGTTGAAATTCCAGTGATCCTTGTAGGATATTAAAAGGACGTTTCTTGCCTGGCAGAGCAGCGCAGAGTTTCCGAGATGGGAGTATGATTGTGTGACATTAATATAACGTTTATGATTGCCAACGTCGGCTTCGATCCAAATTTTGTAGTTATTATTAACATTATTCATATTTGCAATCATTATAATAAAAATAGCAGTATACGAACATTTGATACATACATTTAATTCATTGATGGTTTGTATGTTGCAAACATTGTCGACAATTTTTGTGTCAGTTTCGTCGTGCGCTGGGCAACTGAATGGCTCATCTATAGTTTTTTTTACTTCATCATTTAAAACTTCAAATTTGTAGCACTCATCGAAATTTAAATAGATTATTTGGTCTCCAATGAAAGGGACCATTTCATTTTTTTCCCAATCTGAAATTAGGAACGACACTAAGGCTTCTTTGAACTTCAAATTACGAAGCTATTTCACAAAATCTCCCAGACGATTTTGATCTCCTCAGTGTCTTTTATTGACGGCGACTCATATGTATCGAAGATTATAGCGATGGTTTTTTGCATTTTGCTTCAGTAGGGATTGTAATATTTGTTTAGAAATATTTCCGAATGTCAAAGGTATATCTTTCAGTAAGTACAAAAAGAAACCATACATTACAATTATATCTAGGTAAGGAGGATGTATGCTTTCAATTTGAATTTCCAGTATCTTTAATAAAGCCGACTTATCTGTTTTGCAAATTGTACTGTCAAGATGACATAAAGATAAGGGCACTGGCATTAACAGGAATGATAAAACGCTTAGATGCCACACTAAACGCTTCTCAAATTGAGAGAAGCGAGAATTTTCGAATTTTTGAGCGATTGGTGACAACCTCCGTTCCATTAATTTGTGGTCTGACTATTTTTTTTATTCCATTATACATAATAATAAAGCAGTACGGAAATTTTCAGTTATTACTAAGCTCTTGCACCGACATCATTCCGGCGACAACTTGGCGTGCTGACTCGCCGCGTTCCACAAAAATCCGGTCTGACCACTTTCTCCCGTTTTTTTATGCTATAAACTTGCCGATTTTTTATTATTACTATACACTTGTAGAGCATGTCGTCATTTTATATATCAAAGCGCGCTGACGCCAGGTGTTCCAGTACCTGACCTTGCGTGTGGGTGCTGACTCAAGTACACCCTCAATACTAAATCATTGAAGTATGGGCCATTACTAAACTATTACCGATTTTTGCCGCCAGCTCTCCGACTATAAAGATTTGTTTTACTAATTTACTGCCAGTAGATCTTGTTATGGGATTTTGGTTAGGATATAAATTATTGAAGATATTACACTTTCTTGTTGACTTCAACGCATATCACTATATCCTAATATCATTACAATATCAATTCGTTCTTTATCGGATAAACGAACCATTGTGACTTTCATTAAACTTCAATAAACAACAACAATAATTTATTAAAACGTTATTTTAGCAGTAATAGCCACCAAAATGTATTATTTTAAATTCGGCGGAGATAACTCAAATGTAGCTGTTGCTTTGGAAATAATGTATTTTTAAATGAACTCGCGGGAAATAACGCATAACACAGACAAACGTCGTTTTTTGGAATATATTCATTATCTGAAAGTCTAAAATTATTAAATTTCAATATTAAAAGTTTATTCAAAATAATCAGGAAAACTCGATGTACTATTCACCAATAAATTAAAATATGCGGGATCAAGTTTTCTTCCGAGTAGAAAATTTAAAAATTATTTTCTCGCCTATTTTACCTGCCCACACATTATTTGAGAATATGGGTGGAGGACTCTTTCGCCAAACGAGAATTTTTACAAGACCTGTATTTACAATTATGCCGATTTGAGTTTCCAATAATACAAAAATTGGCTTCATCTGAACATAAATTTATTTAAAAATACTTGATCATTTGGATCGCAATATTTTTCTATAGTTAACAAACCCTTTACGTCTGTCAAATTCATGATTCAACCTCTGTTTGCATGGAATTACAGATGTTCGCAAAATATTAAGTTGTCAGCACCAATTTATTTACACTACAATGGTTGTCTAGATCTTCCAATATCATTTGCAGACGGCAGTCATGTGAGGATCAATCAATATTTCATAAATACGTATGGCAAATTGAGAAATGAAAAATAATGTTTAGATCCCGTACAAAATTCAGTAAACATCTAACAAACCGTCAGTCCACGTGGACTCTCATCTCCACTGTTTAAGATATGCATGTTTTTAAAAGTATTTTTAAAAATAATAAATTTATAATGGTATCTACACCTATGGTAGATCAAAAATTGTCGGTAAGGGTTTTTATAACCTTCAATTGATATTGGAAGAACTTAATTAAAATTTACGAGTCGAAAACGATTTTGCGCACGAGCGATAGGGAGGGATAGCCGTAAAGTTCGAGAGTAGTAAATATATTCTTGGATTTTTATCAACCCTTAACCGAAAATGTGGCACTTTTAGAACACCATAGGAAAGAGATTGTCTAAGAGACTACTATAGTTGGTTGCTAGAAAAATAAGTACATTTTTGGAAAAATGTACTTATTTTCACCGTTTTTTCTTATTCAAATAACAGTATACCATCATCAACAAAACCACTGTCATTGCCATGTGTTGCTATTAAACGTCTGCCTTTCCATGATGTAGCTCTCAATCCTGTTCCTAGTCCCTCAAAGAAAGCTTGTCTAAAATTGTTAACCGTCTTATCTTGGTATATTTTTCCTACAGTGTGCCTGTTACTGTTAACCCAAGTTCGTCCAAATAAAAAATAGTTTTCCCTCCCTCCCGGAGTTTCTTATCGTCCGTAAATAAGACCTTCTCCAACTCACTATTTCTTCCGAATCTTTTAAATGTGAATTTTTACGTTGTTTTTACCAACAAAAATTTTGTTCATGTAGAACCTGCCAAAGCTTATTTCTGCTTATTGGTGGCCATCCAACTTCCAAAAAGGACGCCAAAATTTTATCAAGGGTAGGAATTTTCTTTTTTAAGTAAAATGAGTGGACTTTCCTGCGGATTGCATATTTGCAATCTTCATCGATGTAAATCTTTGGCCTTCTTGACCGAGACTTTGGACCACTTAAACATCCACTTGCTTTCCTTTTCTTAAGAAGTTTGTAGACCGTTGTAGACCTGTCGCCTTCGAACACATACTTGTTAGATCTTCCACACTCACTGAAGGGTACTGATATTTTAATGCACCATATACATTTAAAGCCATGGCTTTCTCGTTAACAGAGAGTGCATGCGTCTTCACTTTAGGTATTGGGGTATAGTTTTCAAAGGTCGACATATTGAATATTCACTAAAGTTTTGTAAACGTTTCTGTGACAAACACTGCGCCAGTTGTGTCTGTCTGGTATAGGTATAAAGGGCATGAAATATTTACCTGTCAACATCATTCATCATTCCTTTCTTAAAATACCCCAAAGAAATTGCTTTGGTCGATAACTAAATATAGTTAGAAATTTCAACTTGATGCAATATATTTTTAGAAAATAAATGTTGCATTCATTTGCTAAGGTTTAATAAAATAAAATAATAGATTGTTCTTAAATGTGACTACAGCTATGTTGGCCAGGATTCGTTAAACTATTTGCAAATTTTTGTCCATTGTGTCACCACCTTTGTTGCAGTTTAGTAAGCAATAATTTCAGTCTTTTGCGATTTTTCCTGATATTCCGCATTTTCACTTTCCCTATTTTCGTTTCTCAAATTTTTCATAGCCCAGTTTCCCCTATCAGTGTCATCTTCCTCGTTTTCTGAAATTTCAGAGGTACTCATATTCGGATTGCAAATACTCATCTTCTACGATTTTGTCTATATCGCTTGCGTCATCTTCAGCTTCATGTAACCACTGTATTGTTAAATTAATTATATTGTGAAAAAACTCACACTAGTTGCATGTAGAAAATTCTTGAGGGACATTTTATAAAACGCAATTGTATTAACTATCGTAAACACTTCATCAGCATTTATTTTATTATAAATCTGAATTATTGTAAACAACTTCGCAATGAATATACGTATCACTCTTGAATATATAGTTCATTCAATATTTATAGTTAGTTCGCTATTGAGATTAATTGTATTCATTCAAATTCATAAAAATATTGTAATTTTATGTAAAATAATTTTTTTAAAAATAATTTTCGAAAAGCGAAAATTATAATTGGCGCAGTCACAGTAGGATAGTGCGGTCGCGAGTTTTACGCAAAGTGCGATAAAGGTTCGGGCTAAGTACTTCAGTACCTCAGCACTAAATCCACGAGCTCTACGAAGGACAGGACTTCAAATAATTGTAAGGGCCAAGTTCCTATTTTTATTCCTTTTATTATCTATCCTTATCAAACTTTGAATAAGGAAGAGATAATCTTATAATTTTTATGAACGATTTAGATAACTTATAGAATACATTTGGTAATTTAAACTTAAAAGAGAATTCAGAAAAAATGGCAACTTCAAATCCGAAAACCCTAAATTGGGAATTATTTAAACTAAAACTAGAAAATATCAAACCGTATGATGGAAATAAAAATACTTTAAACAAATTCATAAATAGATGCGAGAATTTAATAGAGACGTATTCGGTATATAATGATCAGGATATTAATAATCATGTCTTGGAATGTATCCGAGAAAAATTAATTGACAAAGCTGAATTAATGGTAGGAAATAGGATCGAATTAAATACCTGGTTTAAACTAAAAGAAGCGTTGATACAATGTTTCGCAGATAGGCGCGATTTAGACTGCATACTGCAGGAATTAACAAGAACAAGACCGTTTAAAAACGAAAACTTAATAACATTTGGTAAAAGGCTACAATTACTAAAAAGTCAAACGATACAAATAATTAGTAACAATTTAAACTTAGGTGAAATTGACAAGGGATGTCAAATCAATCATTGCGAAAAAACAGCCTTTAACACCTTTATAGCAGGATGTTCAGGTACCATACGCAATAATATGTACTTGAAAAAGCCTAACTCGTTAGAGGATGCTATGGCTTATGTTGATGAGCTCGATAATTTTGAAAAACTTTACGGCCAATTTTATGAGCCTAGAGTTAGATACAACAACAATAATAATAACAATAATTTTAAAACTAATTCAATAAATAATAATAGAAATAATAATAACAACCCCTACTATCAAAAATATCAACAATATGATAATAATTATAACAGAAACCAATTTAACAATAATCAAAGATATAATAACAACAATAATTATAATAATGAAAGATATAATAATAATAATAACAATTATAATAATTTTCCTAGTCAACTGATAAATGTAAATCCCATGCCACGAGAAGGCAAAACTATCCTACAAACGCACAAGTATTTGGTACCAGGAAAAATGTTTTCCGTCCAAACCAAATACCTGAAAACGGTTTGCCAAGACCAGAACCGATGTCTACGACATCGAGAAATTTTTCCGATAATCCTAGTAGACGTGTAAATAATAATAATAATAATAATAATTATAATAATGATAATGATACAAAAAATAATAGATATTTCAAATCACGAAATGAACGACCAAATTTTACATCAGAAGAGTTATACAATAATAATTATAAAGATAACGAAGAAGAAGAAGAAATAATTGATTTCCAAAATTTATTTGAGCTAGAAGAAAATAATGATCAAACCGTAAATTTACGAAAAGAGCCTCGGGAAAAAGAATCAAAAACAGAAGAAATAAATTTTACTCCTAGTGATCCATTAGCATACTTTAAAAATTTCATAGAAACTAACGAACCAGAATCCACTGAACAAGTAATTGAAATAAATTTCACATCTAATATTTCATCACCAAAAACTCAAAAAATCATAAAAATGAAAGAATCGGAATTAAATCATTGTAAAGAAATAATTGAAAAAGTAGAACTAGATCTCAGTAAATTATTTGATCAAGAAGAAAAAGATAAATTATATGTAACAGAAAAGAATTCAGAAGAAAATATTATAATGGTAGGAGAAATGAATAATAATACAAAAGGAGAAGTAGAATTATTTGATAAAGTGGAATTAAATGTAGAATTACAATATACGGAATTAGATGAATTCAAAATGAATGAAAAGGATAATGAAATTGAAGTAAAAGAAAATGTAATAGAATTAAATAGAAAAATAAATGAAATAAATAATGATATGACAATGGACGAAAAAGATATAAATGATGTTATAAAAATAGATAATTCTATATTAGAAAAAGAATGTTATGTTATAAAACCTGAATTAAATACAAATATATTGGATATACAAAATCAAAATAATATGATTGATAAAAGAGAAATAAATAATGAAAATGACGAAGTTGAGATTAATTATGAAACAATTAATATAGAATTTGATAGAAATAATAATGAAATAAGTTAAAAATATTTCAATAGAAAATTAAATGCTATACTAAATGAAAGTTTAAATGAAGAACTATTTTGGAAACGTAGATATTATCATTCATTAAAATGGTACGAAATTCAAGAAATTATAAAATGGATTTTTATACAAAGACCTTTCTTTCTTTTTTATTATTATGTTATAAGAATAGATAAGATTTAGAAATAATAGATAATAAATAAGTAAAATATAAAAAAAAATTAGTAAACTTTTAGAAACCATAATAATAAAAAGTTATTTATTATTATTATTATTATTATATATATATATATATATATATATATATATATATATATATAAGAAACTTAACAATGTAATTCATAACTTTGTTTATTTAACTAATGGAAAAAGAAAATAATATAAATAAATTTAAATAATCAATGTAACACAAATGAAACGTTTAAGACAATTTATATGATTTTGAATAAGCCTCTTAGTGTTTATCCTAACAACAAACCAATATGAAATTCATAATTTTAATTATTTGAAAGAGAACGAAAAAATAATTAACTGAAAAATATTATTTGCCTAAAATGTTACAAGATATAGAAAATTTTGTTAATAATTGCCAAATATGCCAAAAGAATAAATATGATAGAAGTCCACCAGTAATTAAATTCAATTTAACACCAACAGCCCGTAAACCATTTGATCATATACATATAGATACTTTTAAAATAGCAAATCAGTCATATTTAACTATAATAGAGGCTTTATCTCGTTACGGTCAAGCATATTCAGTATCAAGTGTGAATGGAACCTCAGTTGTTGATAATATATTAAATTATGTTACTCATCACGGTTTACCTTATAAAATTACAGATGATTGTGGTTCAGAGTTCAAGAACAACAACCTACAAGATTTTAGCAAATTGCACAAAATTGAGTTACATTATACAACGTTTAAAAATAGTAATTCCAATTCACCTGTAGAACGTTTTTACTCTAGTCTTATTGAACATTTTAGATATATAAAAGAAATCAATAAAGATTTAACTCCTAATCAATTAATAAAACATTCAATATTGGCATATAATAATTCGATTCACTCTGTAACACAATTTACACCATTTGAAATTATTAAAGGTCATATAAATAACCCCGATCCGTTTGATCTAGACGATCATTTAATAATATCCAATTATATACAAAATCATAAAGAAACGTCAAAATTATTATATGAAAAAATTAAAGATAGAAATGCTAATATTAAAGAAAAAATAATAAATAAGAGAAACGAAAACAGAAATGATCCACCTTCCTATGAAAATCAAGACATAGCTTATATAAAAACAAAATTCCGAGATAAAAAATTACCCAAATTTAAAAAGGCAGAAATTGTAAAAGACTCTGGCATATTATTAGAAACAAATAAAGGAACTTATCTTAAAAATATAATTGGAAAACCAAAAATTAAAACAGAAAAAATTGTTACAGAATAATGAAGCTGATACAGTATTAATATTACTACTACTTTACAAGACGACCAAGACAGAAGTAATAACAATTACAAACGTAAATAATATGTTATTACCCATTAATTTAGGAATTAGTAATCTTATATATACTAAACACACTTTTATATATTATATAGATTTAGAATTTATTCATAAACAAATTAATAATTTGAAACAATACTATTATAGCTTAAAAAATAATTTATCTCAAGCAAACGCTACAAATCCTATTTCATATCATAATTTAGCTGAACAATCATTATGTAGAACAGAAATTTTAATTAATACTTTAGACAAAAAATCAAAAAATATTTATCCGCATTTAAGATTAAAAAGAGGACTAATAAATGCACTAGGAAAAATAGATAAATGACTTTTTGGAACTTTAGATTCAGATGATGAAGAACGATACGATAATGCTATAAATGTTTTACAACAAAATCAAAAACACATAATTCATGAAGTAAATTTATAAATATCGCTACAAAAAAAATTAATTGATCATTATAATAAATCGATAACGACTCTATGGAATAATCAACAAAAACTTTCTGATAATTTAGAGAAATTTCCATTTCGATTGAAAATAAAATAATAACTTTGAATAATTTTATAACATTTCACAGTACAATTTCACAGATTAATTTGGACTGTCAAAGTTTAATTACACTGATTGACAATATTGAAAATGCAATAACATTTTCTAAATTAAATACAATTCACAGTTCTGTTATATCAAGTCAAGAAATTTTGGAAATGATGAAATATTTAGGTACTATTTACAATAAAGAACAAATCCCAAAATTAAATAATATTTTAACGTATTATCTCTTTCTTGGTTCACAAGTAACCTTTTCCAAATCTAAAATAATATTTGCTACCCATGTTCCAATCCTTACACCTAAAACCTATGAATTTTTCCATTTATATCCTATAATCCAAAATCATACGATATTTATCCCTCCTCAACCTTACTTGGCCAGAAATAAAGAATAAGTCAATTTTATTAAAGAAGAATGTCCAGCATTAGAAGAAAAATATTATTGTAAAGAAACATTCAAGTTAAAAGATAATTGTACTATTGAACTGTTAAACAGACACTCTGGTGAAAATTGTGTTGTTAGTGAAATTAATCTTCAAGAAACTATATTGGAACAAGTGACAAATAATGAACTTTTAATAATTCCAAAATCAGAAACTGAAGTGATATCTAAATGTGTTTCAGACCGTTATTTTAAAATCAGTTATCCATCAATTGTAAAAATTCCAAAGAACCTGTAGTATCCAAATAGAAAGTGAAATTTTCTCAACTAATATACAAATCAAAAAAAGGAAAATCGATAATACTACCAAAATTAAACCTCAAATTTTTAAATAATCAAATTTATAAATCTCTGAATTTAACCAATATAGATTTTGACAAATTATACGAAATCAATAAAATTGCTAGAAACATAAAACCAATTCGTGAAATTTATAATCCGCCAAGCCATGTATCGATTGGACTATTAATTATAATAATAATAATAATAATTTGTGTAATTTTAATAACATTTTGGTTAATTCGTAAATATAAAAGTAAATTGGTAAGAAAACAAAAAATTGAAGAAAAGAAGAAAGAAACCATCGAATTAGAAGAGAGAAGACAACAGGACATGAAAAATACCTCCGTAATTTTTCATTCTTAAGGATGGAGGAGTTACATGTAGAAAATTCTTGAAGGACATTTTATAAAACGCAATTGTATTAAATATCGTAAACACTTCATCAGCATTTATTTTATTATAAATATGAATTATTGTAAACAACTTGGTAATGAATATATGTATCACTCTTGAATATATAGTTCATTCAATCTTTATAGTTAGTTCGCTATTGAGATTAATTGTATTCATTCAACTTCATAAAATATTGTAATTTTATGTAAAATAAATTTTTTAAAAATAATTTTCGAAAAGCGAAAATTATAATTCACTAACAAAAAAGTGACGTATGATAGACCAGGATACACTGATTTTAATTTCTATTGTTCGTCATTGTATTTGTTTATAAATGATATACATATATTCACTCGCAATACTTTGCCAGGTGTCACCTTTTCGGTTGAGGGTTAATTTAATAAGATACTTTTCGTATTAAATTATGGACAGCTTTGACCGGTTTTTATTTGGCGTATAGCACAAAAAAATCTAATCCATCAAAGTCTCCATCAAGCTTATGGCGTGAATATTCCATGCTTAATATCCACTTTTTCATAGATAAAAACATAAATATGTCTAAGTATCCTAAACTTTAAGGATTTTTAGAATTAAGAATATATCATTGTTAGTTTCAGGTTGTTGATGAAATAATAAATTAGAGGTATTTCTTATATCTGTGATAGAAACTTAATGAGTTGTTTTGTCAGTAAATAAGATACATGTTTTATTGGCATAAATTATTACCACCTGATAATAGTACGTTGACTTATAATCCGTCGTCAAGTTGACGTACAACCCATCGTCAAGGGTTAATAGATACTTTTTTGATATTTGTTACTTACGTCCTTCAATATAGTGTCAACATCCGGTGTTTACAATGTAGAGAAAAGAAAATGTTCGTTACCAACTTCTACTAAAACTCTGAAATTATGGCAATTAGGGGCACGAGTACGATTTCCGGGGCGCCTGGATTTGACTATACCATTTTTTAAATCGACCCAAAATAAGTCGAAAATGAAGAATAAGATATCCCGCTCCGTTTTCGAGATATCGATACTTGAAGTTGAAAAAATTTTATTTTTATTTAATATTTGTATATGTTACAGACAGTTTATTAAAAATAGAACATTTATGAAAGGACTAGTCCGTATAGAAAAGGATATTAGTCTATATGTGTAAGAAGCTTGTCTTTTAATGAAATGTCTAGTCCGTTTGTAAAAGGTCCGGTCTATTTATATACGGCCCAGCTGCACCTACGTCATATGTATATTTCTAAGATATTTAAACACAATTTTTTTATTTATTTAGAAACGAGTTATACATAAAAATACTACCTAACCTAACCTAAATAAATAACTTTGAAAGCATTTAGAACGTACTTTTTGCTCGAAAGAGGATATTTTCACATTAAATTACTAATTAAATCTTCAAACTATCATTAAATATTTTTTTTATTTTATTAATAATGGAAAAAAACCGACATATGTTAAGTTATATTCATCACAGAGTAATGAAAGTTATCAAAAATGGCTCATTTCGCTATAAAAATCTGTTTTTTTATATATAATTTTAGAGTATCATGCTAAATAATATAAAAATTGAATAAAAAAACTTTTGATTATGGATTTACAAGATTCATATTGGATTTGAAGTGATATTCATTTGAAACTAAGTATTGAACGCCATCTGTTCAATAAAGCGAATTTTGAACTAACGTTTGATTGTAATTTTTATAAATTTAACAATCGATATCTCGAAAACGAAACGAGATATCAAAAAACTTCATTTACTTTACATGAAACATTTTCAACATTTTTCAAAAATTTCAAAAACAAAAAGGGGTATTCATTTGGAATAACAAATTACAAGAATTTTCAGTAAAATGGAAGTAAATATTACCACAATATCGGCCATATCACAAAACCCTAAAGGTGACTTTCCACCAAACGGACTCACTTGCGACTAGTTTAGTTTTCAAAAACAGAAACAATTATTTCGAAATTTTGTTGCTCCAGTAGAAATCTAATAAATTCAATTAATTTGAAGCCATCTAATGGAAAACAACCAATCATTACAACATTATACTGAAAATATATCCCATTGACTGTTTATACTTTATCACTTATTTATGCTGTAGATACATATTGATTTATTTTTCGATTTCGACGTTTCAAATATCTAATATTTCAAAAGTCACGATTTGGTTGTAATATTGACGAGAATAATAATGAAATTATAGAATGAAACATACCAAAAAATACCGTTTACAGTAAAAAAATTTTAGGAAAGCATTAATGGATTTTAACAATTATAGAAAGTTTTAATCATTATTAAACTACGGTCAACCCATATGGCACCTAACAAGTAAGCTGTTACATGAAAAATAGAATTTTTAAGTATTGAGCAACAATCCTACGATTGCTCAGCAAGAGTTTTGTTGATCAAAACAAGTATCATTTCATCATTTCTCAACAAAGAACAAAGAACCCAAAGAAATAACAACAAGTAAGCTGTTGCTTATTGTCATAAAATTGTTACAATTTGTAGACAAAAGCTTGTAAAAACTAAAAAACAAACATAAAAATAACTAAATAAGGATACAAATCAAATAAAATTTCAATATACAGAAGGAAACCTCAATGAGTAACAAAATTATAGGTAATAGTGATAGGTAACAATTAGTATATAAGTCCGTAGCAAAATTAAACCAGTATACAGCATACCCGGAATTAAATATTATTATTTCCAGAGTTATTTACTTTCCAGTAAATATGCCCTCAAATTATTGCGGAATGTGGGAAAAGATGATATAGATTTGATTTCAATTGGCAAATGATTGTGCATTTTTTTGCATTGTAAAATATTGAGGCCTTAACTAATTCTGAACGTGAAGTAGGTAGCTAAAGGTCGTGCTTCGCGCTCCTAAATGGATATCTGTGCAACGACCATTCTGAAATTGGAGAAGCGTGCTTACGAATCAGGCAAACGGAATCAAAGATGAATAAGGAAGGAAGAATCAGAATGTTTAATCTTTTAAAGAAGTCCCTGCAGTTTAGTCCGATTATATATCTAACAGCTCTCTTTCGTAGTTTGAAGATTCACTCAGATTGAGTCGCACACACGTACCCCAGAAGGGAAGGGCATATCGGAGATGCGACTCAATAAGGACATAATAAATTGTTAAGGAGATGGATAAGTTCAGTTCTTTGGAAACAGGAGGAAATTAATTTTTTAGATAAGGCGGCAATATGTAACTCCCATTTCAAGAAATTGTGCACAAGAAGCCCTAAGAATTTTACAGATTCAACCACGTCAATGGTGGTGTTATTTAATAAAAAAGCTTAGTGCAGTGGCAATTAATGATAGAAGCATGAAAATTGGTATCTTGGGCAATGATGCCATATGAAAATTTTAGAGATCGGGAGCCCCTAGAAGTTCGCCATTTTTGAGGTTCCAGCCCCCGTGAAAAAGTGACGTTTGATGTTCTTAGGGTCGATTATATATATTTTGACCCCCCTAAACATTACTTTCTAGATCCGACCTTGAGAAGTGCCCCAAATTTTGAATTGAAAATTTCCCCATTTTCCGATTTTTGTGAAAAATACGTCAAAATTGCGGGTTTTCTTCAATAGACCGAATAAATTTTTCAGGATCGAATTTTCAATACGATATTCGATTAGTAGAGGTCAAATATGACATTTTAACGTATATATGAGCTTCATGTTTTTTATACGTATTATATATTCTCTGTACAAAATCTGAGTAATTTTGAAGCATTACAAATAGTAGATATCGTGTCTAGAGACCTCGAACAATGAGCCTATACGTTATTGAGCCTTTAACTTCATTTTGTTTAGCATTTAAGGAGCCACAATTTTTTTCAGAGCATATTGGACGAATCTTCAGTATTGGGATCGATTTCAAAATTTGCATTTTAATAACCTGTTCTTAAAACAACAATTTATTGTGTAGGGGTAGTAGGTAGAGTGTAACAAATTTAGGAAAAAAATTTGAATTTTTTCTAGTAGAACAGAACTTAACTTCTTTTTTCCAATTTTGATCTATTTTTTCTTATACTTTTTTTGAGTCGTTGGGAGATACGAACGTTTATTAAAATTTATTCCCCTCTTTTATGCGACAACGATTGAATTCGGCAAATGAATGAAACACGTTGGCTCGAGATGGAGCTCCATCACCAAAAGTCGAAACGAGTTGATCGGCATACTGCTGTTGGTTTAATTTAAGTCATACAAAACCATCACCCTAAAATGTTCGCGATTAATTCCATTTTTGACGTGTTGTTGAATGTTTCAAGTACCTATCTGTATACAACTCAAATAGCACTCGTATGACAACACGTGCTGAGTACATTCACCATTAAAATTGTCAAACTTTCTGAAGGCAATGTCAGATTTGACATATTCACATCAGTATTGCCATATCTCAAAACTTAAGTAGCAACCATCGTATTTTTTTGATATTAGAAACTTGAAAACTATCTTATGGAAGAATAAAGAATATATAAAATACCCACATTTGAATAGATGTGAGTCATTTTCAAATAGACATAGAGATAGCGAACAGAGCAAAGAGGTGATCCCAAGGCAATGTAAAATAGAAATAGTTAAGTGAAACTGTGGTAGAGAACAAGGAGGCACAGAATAAAATAGCAACGGAGACTAAGCAACTAACGAAAATAGCAGAGAAAACGAGGATAGACGGGAATAATACTTTCTTCGCAATAGTTAAAGACAATTTTTGTTAGTAAAATTATGTAGCCTGTTACAATGTATCATCTTTTAACATTTGTCCGCCAAAGTTCAGTTTTAGCTCTTCCAATATCAATTGCAGATTATAAAAACGGGTTCGAAACCCTTCCCGACAATTTTGTTTGATCTACCATAGGCGTAGATAACTCATTTTATAAATCTATTATTTTTATAAATAGTTTTTTCAGAAAAATACTTACATACAAAATTTTTGGTAATAGGTTCCTTATAAGTATCCTTCACAATAGTTGAGGAAAATTTGAAAAAATGTTGGGGCTTCGATTTATGAGTTTATGAATTTTTTGCGTTATAAAAAATACCCACCATTTTTTGTTAATAGGCTCCTTATTAAAGTTAAAGAGAATTTTTGCTAGTACAATTAACTCTATAGTAAGGAGGTATTAACTACTAAAATTTAAGCTTTTTTACTACTACTATTTGGTATCTTACAGAGTTGCCGTGAGTGGTAAGATGCGTTGTCCATAACGATTATTCACTGTGGTGGAATGTTAGATAAAATCTGTTCATCAAATCAGTTTTAATAATTCTGCTGTCATATCGTCATGATAATCAGCTGCACAGTTTTCAATTTTAGCAAATATTAATTAGGCATTAGGCACGAAACCATCTTTGCTTCCAGCGTGTACTATTATAATACGTTTCCCTTTAGAATATGGCCAATTCAAACAGCAATTTTCACTATTGTCAACCCAACCGAAATTTACTACATCGTGACCGTCAAGCCATGTTGCATCTATAGATAAATTATGTGTCTATTAGAACTTCGGTAGTCTTTTATCTAACGCAAATAATCTTGTCGCCATCGAAAGATACTTGACGATTTGGTTATTGCCATCCGTTTATTCAGTTTTTTGTGTTTCAAACCACATGCTGACAAAACTTAACGCAATGTTTCTAAACTAGTATAATTGTATTCTAGATAATCTGCTACCTTTTGCTGTATTACTTCTAATGTCGCAACCCCGTTCTCCTTATACAAACTATAAATTGTCCTACGTATAAAATCTTAATTAGCTTTGTCAACTGATTTCAATTTTTCTTTACATGTTTTTCGGTTTTGTGCATAATCCACAGCAACCTCATTCGTGACTACTCGATAAATGAAAAATTTATTTTCCTATTTTAAACAATCGAATATATTTAAAATAACTTGCTGTGCTTTTATATGTAAATCTTTAACATTGAATTCATGCCTCTTTATCTTCACAGTGAAATTTCATTGCCTTCATTCGCCCATGGTCCAAAGAATGCCATATTTCTATTTATTTAAAGAAATTTATGAATTAAATGAATCTCACCAAACGACACCACTGCTTATCGCAGACTATCCGGCAGGAATATTTTGAAGAAATTGTGTAAATACGCCTTCCGACAGCTTCCGCTAATAGAAATGTATTTATGCTTACGATTAGATGATTTCATTGGTAAGCAGTGAAGATGATGAGTCCACGTAGACTGACAGTTTGTTAGATGTTTACCGAATTTTTTACGGAGACTATACATTATTTTTCATTTCTTAATTTGGTATGAGTGCCGTGCGTAATTATGAATTATTGATTGATCCTCGCATGACTGTCTTCTGCAATTGATATTGGAAGATCTATAATGTTGTAAAGAAATATTCGTGTCTGAAATACGTGGATAACTTCACACAGGTTACAAAGTCTCTCAAAAATATTCACTAGTTTCCGATCAATTTGTCGATTCATCTCATCGTGCTTTATTCTGTAGATATATAATCTGTGTTAGTTCAAATTTAATTCTATAACTAAACAAATTAATAATTGTTGTTTTTTCTGCAATCTGTTGAAATTAACAAATGTAACTTGTTTGCAATTGATTAAACGCATTGAGAATATGTAAACAATGTAAATCTACAACTTACTATTTATCAAGAAATAGTAAAATATTTACTTTACTTTATTAAAACAAAGATTAGTTTATTCTATATATCTAATAAAACTAATTCAGTGAAATGCTGTTGTGTTGGTGTTGATACAATCTTTATTACTTCATAACGGTTAGAAATATTTATAGAGAACACTATGCTATGTGGAATTAAGCTTGCTATTCAATCCATTAAAAATATACTGGGTGTTTCATTGGAAGAAATAGAGAATTTGGCCAAAATGAGGTTCAATATTTAAATAATGAAACAACAAATATCATGTCTCATGCACGCAAAACTCAGATACATGAAAAATTTTATCAAATATAGGGTTTCCAAGTAAAAAATCGTATGTTTGATTTGTTTGACTACTTTTGGGACATCCTGTATTGCTGGAAACAATTTAAGATTGTAGCTGTTATTGATGTTGTTGATGCTGTGAGAAAAATTTTTTGAAAAATTTCACCATTCGCTGACTACAGACCTTATAAATATAGACGACTCACTATTTATAGAGGCTAAATTGAATAGTCCCCTCAAGCTTTATTTTAAACAACACATAGTAAAGATTCTTTCAATGTTTAGAGTTCAATTGATTCCAGATATAAACTGGGTTTATTTATTTCATACAGAGCTATTATTGTTAAATATTGCCTACACATTATTATCATTTTGCGAGTATCTAAAGTTTTGAATAAAAGTTGTATTAAAACTCCCTTAAATATACAACAGCGTAAAATTTTTAAAACACAAGTTTCTATATGTACTATGTTGAAATGAATCATAATATATTGTATGGAATATTTGTTAGATCTGGAAATAAAACTAAAAGAAATACCAAAGAATAAAGGAAAGCCTCAGGATCTAGTAAAATATGACGAAAACGCAAACAAACATGGGAGGATATCGAGATGGAGTGGACAGAGATTACGAAAACAATGAAGGATGTGATACAGCAACAACTAGGAAGAGTGGGGAAGAAGACAAAGGTTTAATGAAGACTGCAAACATGCATTAAAAGGAAGAAACCAAACAAAATAAAGAATTTTGAAAGACCCAAAAGATGAATTGAAACAGGATTACGCACAGGAAAGGAAGAAAGCAAAGAACATGACATAAACAAAGACATTAGAAATTTTGATCAAGAAGCAAAAAGTAGTAAGATACCAAACAAGACCGGACAGAAATATTACAGAAACGAAGACGGCTCACTCGTAGGGGGAAAATGGAAAACTGGACAGGCGGAGGAATATTTCAATGAACTGCTAAACGATGGAACAAGAGGGAACAAAGAAGATGAGTTTGTGGAAGAAGAGACAGTGAATGAACTCGTCTCGGTAGAGGAAACACCATCGAAAATAGAAGTAGAGAAAAAATAATATGAAGAATACCGGTAGGAATGGGATTCCAATTGAAGCTATAAGTATTGTAGTGAACCCTTAAGGAAGCGAATATATAATTTGATTAAAAAGATATGGGAACAAGAGCAGATGCGTGCATTAAACTCTGTTGGATGTCGTATATAAAGCTCTAGCCAGTATTATAAGAAATAGATTAGGCAAATACTTGGCTGAACAAGTGGACGAGTATCAGGGGGGCTTTAAAAATGGGAAATTAACTAGTGATCAATTTTTCATACAGAAGACAATCCAGAACAATAGCTATGACCAAAGATTAAACCTGAATCTCCTCTTTGTGGATTTCAAGCAGGCGTATAATTCAATAAGTAGAAAACATTTGTTTCAGTCGCTAGGAGCACTCGGAATACCGAAGAAAATATTACAATTGGTGAAAATGACACTGAATAAAACCGAGAATGAAGTAGCTGTCGAAGGAAACTATCGGAAAAGTTTGAAAAAAAAAGAGGTTGAAAGCAAGGTTAGATCCACCATGTACAGTGCTGTTTAACCGTGTGTTAAAAATGATGCTGAGAAGTAGTGGCATCCGAACCCAGGGAATGATTTACAATACCAAAACAAAAATCCTTGGTTTCGCAAATGATGTGGTACTTATAAGTAGAATGAAAAAGGATCTAGAAAAAATGTTCCTACTCTTTGAAGAGAAAGTAAGAGAATATGAACTGCGCCTAAATGAACAAAAGACCAAATATATAGAGAAGGAAAGGGAAGGGATCTGAATAGTTGCAACCAATTGAAAGTGACGACAGAGAAAAACAAGGAGTATAGAGTTGATACAGTCCAGAAGTTTGAATACCTGGATGTGGCAGCGACAAAGTAGGAGATGAAACCTGGGAAATCGACAAAAGACTGACGAGAGGGAACAAAACGTTTGGAGCCCTAGGAGGATTATTAAGATCAAAAAATATTTCAACAGCCTACAAGTTACGCATTTACAAGACAATTATACAACCAATGGTACTGTATGGCAGTGAGTGTTGGATCATGAACAAAAAAGAAGAAAACAAAATAAAATAGAAAGGTACTAAGGAGGATTTTCGGAAGAGTGCGGGAGCAAAACGAGTTGAGAATAATGGTCAAGTTGAGATGGAATATATGGTCAGAGCAAAAAGACCCTGTTGGATGGGGCATATAGCCAGAATGGACGAAAACAGTTGGGTGAAAAGATCATAGTTAAGGGAAGAATAATCAAAAAGGAAAAGAGGGCGACCATGGAAAAATGGATAGAAGCATAAGAGAAGATTTAGAAAGAATAGGAATAGAGAACTGGCGTATTAGCAATGAACAAAAATAGATGGAGAAAAGCTGTAAAGCGATTCCAAAAGCCTTGGGCATGTAATATATATAGATATATATATATATATATATATATATATATATATATATATATATATATATATATCTTTAATTTCTTATTTCTTCGACCTTTTAGGTCTCTTCTGTCCAAACGTCAACTTTTTATCAATCTTTCAAAAATTAATAAAAACACCAATACATTCATAACGACCTAACCTAATGAAATTTAATGTTATCCATAAATTTACCAATCAATGTTGAATTCACTACAACTTACTTACTTATCGCACCTATAAAAATTCAACGTCATTCATAATCTAACCAATTGAAAATTAATGAAAATTCCTATAGTAACCAGAATCAATATTTCTATCATCGTCAATTTGAATATTGAATTTTGAATTCTATTTAAGTAAAAATTTATTATTGTTATACATTTATACATATTTCTTATTCTTATATTGTATTTAACCATAATTTCAGTTCCAGACGATGAATAAGTATTCGAAAGCTCGGAAAAATATATTAAAGTTAGTCCACTTTGGTGTTTCATTGCCACATTCCTAATAAGAAACCACTCATAAAATACCTGCCGGAGAGGTCAATTTGAATATTCAATTTAATTTCTTCAATTTCTTATTTTTTAGACCTTTTGATATATTAGTGCACCTAAATGTTCTTGATTTTAGGTCTCTTTTGTTTTAAAATTATTTTTTTTTTGAAAATTTTTAAAAGAAAGATCAATTTTGACGTTTCGACTTTTCTTTAAGTCTTTATTAAAATATGATATTGACACTGACAATTTGCTTATTTATATTGATGTATGATCACCTTCAACATGAATATGAAAATTACAACTTTGTTCTAATAAGAAAAATTAATTTTTCCTTGGTCCCTACATCTCAAATATATAGCAGTAATCAATTAAATTATTTGTAGTTTTATTAGAATTTACAAAATTTTTTATCATTTATAGCTTTTTCGTTCTCATGAATGTGAACCATTTCTAAAAATTCTCTTTTTAGTGTATTAGATTCCATTTCAAGAATTTTTGAATCTTTATAATTGAATTTATGTTTTTTTGATACTTCATGGTTCGTTAATGCAGTTCTATTTATTTTTGATCGTATTAATGACCTTTCTATCTATTTTATAAATACTGAGATATCTGCCCTATGTAGACACCATCACAATCATTACAATATACTTGATATATAATATTATTTCTATTGTTTTTTCAATGCAGTTTTATATATATATGTATATATATATATATATATATATATATATATATATATATATATATATATATATGAGGCAAGAAATTAGAGAAAAAACAAAAATACTTAGTAGTTGTGGATAAACTATAGTATTCTACATGCGTATTATGGATTATTGTTCACTCGATGATTTATACCACTTGCTAGCGCTCATAGCAGTGATCTTCACCTCGTGAATAATAATCTCTATTATACACTCGTGGATAATATATGACAATAATAATGAATGAGTGGTTAATAATGAATTACCCTGTACCAAAACATTATAAACTACTGAGGTATATTTACATGACTTCATAAATCGCTGTGTGATAATTACATTATTTATGTTATTTTTTCTGTTTCAGGCTGCATTATTTATCATAGGTTATGTAATATGTTACTTAAATTTATCATTAACTCTACCGATTCTGACAATATGTACCTTAGTTTTTTTTGAAACACAAACATCAGGAATTTCGAAAAAAATCTCAAGCAAGTCCAAAGCAAGTTCGTATACCAAGAAAGATCTCTTAAAAGTCGTTGATGAACTACCATCCTGGGTAATTATTTTATTTAACTTTATCTATAATAACATAAAGAATAGTGGTATCATCGCACGATATACCGCACTAATTTTAGATAATAGTTTTCTCAATTTATTAACAAAATACACATGAAAGTCTTGAAATTCACCATAATTTTCATTATGAATGAATTTTTTATTAGAGATACTATTTTTTATATCATACATATATATTGTGAACTAGTCGACTTATTTATAAAAAAATATTCCTAGTACTTACGTAATAGGCCAGTAGCATAAAACATAAAAATTAGATAAACCGGAAATAATTGCTGCAAGAGGTTTAATTGTTTTAATGGCTTCATTTATAGTCCAAAATGACTATCCTAGGTTCTCCCCTGCGCTAAAGTGGTGGAAGAAGGGGTAAATGTACCCCAAAAAGGGTATTTTTGCAGTTCACGATAATATCTCCTGAAAGACTCGCAATATCGAAAATATGGATAGTATAAAAGTTTTAGAACATTAAATTGTGCATTTCATAAGACTATGCGTACGTTTTTCTGACCACTATTGTTCCCAAAATATTGCACATCAAAGTTGGACCTATCTACCACATTTTTGAAAAATTCTCGTTTTAACTTCAAGTTTTCGGTAATATTTGTTAACTACACCAACCCATTTGTTAATGAAGTTATAATAATTTATGTTTAGTAGTATGGGAACAAGTGGTCAGAAAAATGTGCGACTAGTCTTATTCAATGCAGAATTTAATGTTCTAAAACATTTATAATAACCATGTTTTCGATATTGCGAGTTGTACCCTTGTTGGGGTACATTTTACCCCTCTACCCTCAACATTAGCACAACTCCCGAGCGAATAGGAAAACCTAAGAAAGTCATATTGGGGTTTAGAAATTAAACCATCAAAACAATAAAACTTTTTGTAACAATTATTTCCGATTTGAAGATTAATCTTAGTAGACTATTAAAGACTCTAGTTAATTTTTTTCCGCATCATATCGACAAATGATGGATAATGAGGCAAATTAAACGTTTCCTAACACTGAATTAGAGATATTAAATTACAATAAGTCCCACAGAGCTAAATTTTGACAAGGGCACTGAATAGGAATAGTTTTCATTTTTATTCTTAGAAGGGCAAGTGTCTATAGATAGCGACTGCGACTACAATATACTGATCATGTACTTTGTTTATTAAATAATTATACAAAAAAAATTGTTTGTGTCAGCTCCGACGCACGACTGGAGTTTACTCCTTAAGTTCGATAGTCTAACCAGACGCAAAAAGAGTTTATTTAACTTAAAAAAGATTGATACTGTATAAAAAGGTAAATTTCTTAATTAATGAAAATAGTATACATATATAAATATATATTTATTCAATTTATTCATTTCATATACATTTATTATAACTAATCGACGAAATATTTTACATTAAACTTTTTACAATAGTCAATAATCTCGATAATTCATATTGGGTTGATTATCTAATTTTATGTGTTGTTTTCAAATATATATTTATATGAACTACATCGATAATTATTAAAATATTTAATAAATACAAATTGCACATGCTCATACATATAATACATGAATTATAACGTACCTTGCAACCACGTGTTTGTTAGATGTTCCGGCAATATCATCTACACCTCTTTCTGCCATAGTTATTTGAAAATACTTTCAGTTCACTTTAGCGGAACACAATGATAAAAATTAAAACTTCACAATAACAATATTAATTATTGATATTTATAATAAAAACAGCAATATAAGTATATCGACACTGACAAATTAGAAAGTTGCGCATCATAGGGTGCGCACCAAAAACGTAACGAGGTCATTCATCGATAGATTTTACTCCTCACATTTTTCTCATACCGGGCCCCTTATATATGCAAATCGATTATTAAGGAGTAAACTCCAAAAAACCTTAATATTCCAAGTACAGCCCAACGTATTCTATAGTATTAACCCGACTCTTTGAGACCTTGGTTTAGGCTTAGATGCACAAAATAATCGCGCTGCGTTTTCAACATTTACTTTGGATTCAAATTTTTTCACACTTGGATGTGAATAAATAGTAATCTGACGATGTAAGGTCCGGAATATATGCTAGTTATGGTAGGAGCTCAATACCACCAAATTTTTTTTTTATTACAAAATTCCCATCAACCGTATACTGGTTATTAGCGATTTAGTAAAGATTAAGTATTTTATCTATGAATAATTGTTAAATTAAATTTATAATAGAGATCTGTTTAAGGTAATTTTTAAGGTAAGTAATATTGTATTTTGGTCCTAAAATTTCACGTATTATTCCGAGTGGTAGATTTGATGATGATCTTTCTGAGTTAAGAGATGGATATTCTGCGATTATGTGTTTTATAGTCAGACGCAGACGTGTTAGAAGAACTTCATCTCTGCGATTTTTCGGTAGTATTGACCATGGTTATTCCACGTAACTTTCACAGTACATTGTTTTAGCATTGTCTTGTAAGGAAAACACGATTTTGGTTAACTAAACCCGGATATTACTCCGATGAAACCTCATACATTCGCATCAGCTGTCCTCGCCATTGATAGCTCGATCATCTGGCATGATTTCGAAGTACACTAAACCTTCATAATTCTACCAATAACACAAAAAGACTTTCTGCTCGAACCAACCTATCTTACACTTCCATTACACTGCCTAAAGCACGTTTCGATAACCAAGTTATCACCTTCAGAGACTGAAGGTAAATTAAAACTTGACCTACTTGTTTTATATTAAATTTTCCCAACAATGAGCCCTCCCCACGAAACACTTTGTTCGGTGCGACCTCTATTTGCAACGGATTTTGGTAATTGTCTTTCGTGTGACACTATTCGACAACTTCTATAGAGACTTCTATGTGCTAAAGTGAAATATTTCCGACTTTACCTTAAAGTTCAAGTTAAAATATCATTTAGGCTAAATGGCAATTATAAGAAACCCGTGACTTAATTCAATAGAAACTTTAAATGTTACCTCAATAGCCCAAGCAGGTGGACGACCTGAGCGTGAACGATCCTCAAGCGTCAAATCTCCATTATTAAAACGATTAAACCAAAGCTGTGGCATTCGCTCATTAACTGTGTCTTCCTCTTCAATTTCACAAATTTCCTTTGCTGCCATGATTGCTGACTAATGTCTTAACAATCAACGAATTTCATGTTTATCGCACTCCATTCGATTTATTATAAAGCTGTTTACTATAAAATATTAATTGAAAGTCTGTCCCGCCTCAGCACACACTTTAGCCATTATAATAATTTTGTCTTTTCAACAGATATGCTGTTCATTTTGATTTATTTTTGTCTTTTGCTAATACTTATAATAATTTTTATTCTTTCACATTGATCCTCAAACACCAATTCCATTACAAACTGTTCAGATCAATCACTTATCTGCTCATTATAACATAATATTCAAGAGAAGCAGTAGGGGCGCCCACCAAAGTTTTCGGATAGGATAGGTTAATAGGTTAATCGAACCATCCTGTACATATAATGGTCGCGTGCGCTATCAATGAATGCCGGGATACCCAAACATTCTATCATGTTCTCTGGTGATGATGAATAAGCGAATCCGACAAGTCGGGCAATGTCTACCTCGTACACTTGAAGTTTCGTCACACTTCTACCTCCGATTCTTCAGCTGCGATTGGTACGGGTGTTCTAGATGCTTGGGACCATCTTGCATGTCCAACCTCTCCTTCAGCTGTTCCAAGTCATTAAATTCTTCAAGAAGTATCGTCTGGAGTATATCTAAGGCATCTTCTCGCAGTGCATTCGTTAATTTCACTGCTTTTTCTTCGGACCAATTTTTTAATCTAGCGGCTGCCTCGAATTTTTTAAAGTAATTGGTCCAAGACGTCTTATCATCCAACGTTGAAGCCTCTACTTGGTCGAAACTGCCATTGTCTTGAATAGTGCTTATAGATTGCAGGATTTCATGTGTTCGTTCTTCTTTTCTTCTACTGGAATATCGGAATATCTTCAGTTATCGAATTTGCAATCTTTCTTTATAACTATAATTTTCTCGTTCATCTGATCTTTCATCGTTGTCATTCCATTCTCCATATCAGATTGTACCTTCTTATTCATTGTATTCATCTTTTTGTCTATATCCGATTATATCTGTTCATTCATTGTCGTTTTCTTATTCTCGATATTCGATATAATTTTATTTTCCATGTGATTGACTACGTCAATTTTCAATGACAAAATAGATAAGTTTCTGGATCAAATCCGTCACTTTACGAGTGCCACTTCGAGTCTTTCTACTAATTAGCGATTCTCCAGTTCGGCTTTCCTTTCCGTCACTCTCATGTCACCAAGTCTCTTGGCCATGTTTATGTCACTAGTTAAACTAACTTGATCCGCTAAACATACTCGGTTATATATCTAAAACGAAGTTCTCAAAAATTATAGAAAATAAAGAAATAAAACAAATAAATAAATAGACGTTCTTAAAAATTCGTTCAAAAGAAACAATGTAGAAAAATCGCCTGCTTTGTTAAAAATGTATGTTAAAAAACATCAAATAGGCCGCGATTTCGCCATATCTTAGAATTCCATATGGAATGGTAATGTTACGAACTCGTCTCCGACAGTAAGCCGGCCCTGTCCGGTTATAATGGCATTCTAAGATTTTCAAAGTTGCGGCCCGTTTGATGTTTTGATGAGGTTAGGTTAGGTTAAGTTTTTATCAGAGCAAGCGATTTTTTTACATTATTTATTTTGAACTAATTTCTAGAAAGGTATATTTATTTGTTTTGTTTCTTTAGTTTCTAGAATTTTTGAGTATATCGTCTTCAATATATAAACGAGTTAGCTTAGCGCAGTTAGTTCGTTTATAATAAATAGTCATAGTGAACGGAATGAAATAGAAAAGTGACCGAGGAATTTGAATAAATTAGTTAAGTATTAATGATAAGTTAATTATTATAAAAGTGTAGTGTGTGTAAAGTAAGTAAATTAAATAAGTAAGAGACAGTATTTATAAATTCACCACACGAATAGAAAGAGTGTAAATAAATAAGAAAAACATTACACTAACATAAAATGATGATGAATTAATATTCAATAAATAGAAATCTAATTTACCATAACCGATCGTTAGTAAGCCAAGTAGGTAAACATTTATTGCATATTATAAACATATCAATCGTCATCCTCGGATATCGCGATTCGAAATTTGAACCTTCGCTTCGCCGCACTACGCATTAAGTGTGCTGGAGTACCTTAATATTCATTTCGGAGAATGGATAGGCAGACTAGGATTCGTTGAGTGGCCTTCACAGTCACATGACCCGACACCCTGTGATTTATTCTTGTGGGCTTAATCAAGAATCGCGTTTTTGCAAGAGGACCACGCACTCTTTCCGACATCCGAACTACAATTGTGGAAGAATTTGAAACTCTTGACATGCTTCGCTGGACCTGCCTCTCCGTTGCCGTAAATGCATTGAGCAAGATAGACATCAATTTGAAACCTTTTTCGAATCCGTTTTTTCAATTTCTTTCAATAAATTCATTTTGACGCTCCAAATTTGTTGCCAGACTTATGTCGACCCCTATATAAAGAAGTACGCGGTTACTACTCAACACAAAAAACTTGACGATGAAAAAAATTAGTTCTGACTTGACCTGTTTTTTTTTTAATAAGCGATCGAAATAGTGGTTATATTTCAAATTTTTAAAAACTAATTGTAGAAATACAGTTCTAGTAAATTAACGCGGAGTGCAGTTAGTTTTAAATAAAATGGTAAACATTCTGGTAAACAGTTTACCTTCAGTCTCTGAAGACGATAACTTGGTTGTCGAAACGCACATCTGACACTGTATTTGTGAGTGTTGGTGTAGTGTTAGTGGAAAAAGTGGGTTAAGAATGAATATCACCAACGGTTCCAACAATTCCAATTTAGTCAATGTATGGGAGAGGTTAGTGATGAACACTGCGAGCCACAGGATATAGCTGGCGGCATGCAACAGCATTATTGGGGAAAGTGGACCCCTGCTATAGTAGCAAACTATTGTTGGACGTTAAGAAGATTAGATCTTGATTATAAAAGAAAAAGTAGTTCTTCTTTACACATTTAGATTTAAGAAATAAATTAATATAAGTAAACTTTTAACTGAGTCCATAAAAAACCCTAGCTAACTAAGACATAAATTATTCCCACTGTGAACAAATTAATTTAATTCCTTCCATGGGTTTGCAGAAGAAGTTTTTTTTGTTGACCAGTGTCAATAACTCACGAGAAAAAAACACCAAAATTTCGACTTTTGAACTTGAATAACAATGGATAGCTGATGACTTTTAATTGTTTAAAAGCAATGGTGTACACCAGTCCTTAACGAAAATTCAACTCTGTAGAAAATTTTCTCATTTGAATACTAATTTCCCGACCAGTTACTTCCAATATAAACAGGCATTCACTGTTTTAAATACTTATCTCACATTAAACCATCACGCCAGAATTATTTCTAGTTGAATACTCAGTGAGAGATATTAAGAAACATTTTTTAGAATATTATTTTGAATTGTAAAATTAGCTATCACTCTAACAGCCGGTTCCATAATACTTTTTAAAGGAAGCTTTAAATTTAAAGTTAAAGTCGCGCGTTTCATAATTGATATTCAGCCTAAATGTTCTCTTAATTTGAACTTTAACGTAAAATCACAGATGTTTCACTTTAGGATATTGAAGTCTTCCTTAGCGGGAAACATCAAATACAAACATTCATTATGTTTGAATTCTAAGCTGAACCCGGTGTCTTTAAAAGTTTCAAAAAATAAGAAGTTCATGACACCATGTTCAAGCTTATGCGAAGAGATTTCTTTCGACATTACTGACCACTCTGCAGGAAAAAATTAAAGAGATAAGACGCGGAAAGCCTCCCAAAGGTGTTTTCTTTTTGCAGGACAACGTCCCTGCACACTAATCTCATGTTGCCATGCAAAAAATTCGTGATTTAGAGCTTGAGTTACTAGAACACTCCTCTTATTCATCAGATTTGGCCATCTCTTTTCTCAGCTGAAAAAAATTTTAAAAGATCGTAAATTTTCTTCCAACGAGGAGGTAACAAAAGCTGTGGAGGTCTGGCATTTGACATTGAAATTTTGTTTGGTTCTATAGTAGGCTAAGAATTTTTCAAAATATCTTCGTATAAACACAACGGGGCTCAACGTGTTAAGGAGCCTTTACTTGAGAGCCCGTTACGAATCTGGAACTATTTCACTTCAACAACTAAGTTGAAGGACCCTTTAATCTAAAGGAAAAAAGGAACCTTCAGTTAAATTGCAAGTTAAAGTGGGATTATGAAACCGGCCTTATATTAATGAAACCCATTTAGTACCATATCAATCAGATTTCATGTGTGAAAAGTACGCTAACGAACTTCTACGTTTATTTACCACTTTTCACATCACTAATTACGAAATAACTATAGTTACTTTTCGCTTAATACAATAATCACTTTTTACTCTAAACTTCATTCTAGCAAAAAAATCACTTTATATTTTGTACTTCTTGTACGCATGCCCTAAAAAACTTTTTTTAGCATTAAGTAACTATAGTACATCTTATTTCATGTTTGTTATTTTTTTTTTAGGTAACTTTCCCAGATAGAGAGAGAGCAGAATGGCTTAACGAGGTAATACATTTCCTATTTGTTAAATATATTGAAATAAATTTCTCTTTTGTCCAGTCATTTCGTCGGAAAAATCGGGTTAGAAATGCAAATGAACCTAGAAAGCCAAATTTTGGATTTTACGTGGGGGGAGGGGGTTAAAAAAGCTTAAGTTCCAATTATCTAACAAAATAACCTTGTGGGTTTTCCGCCACCAGACACAGTTTTACTAACTTTGCGGCACGCTAAATATCGTAATTTTTCTCGAAAATAAAAAGTAAAGAAACGAATTCGTAGGTTTGAACACGCTCTACAAGTTTCATAGTGGACATTTTTCGATATCACGAGGTAAAAGGAAATAGCGAAAAACAATTTTTTTCTCCCCAAATTTATGGTTTTTTTATCAATATCTCAATAACGATGATCGGTACGTGAAAAATGTATAGGACTTTAATTGTAGATCGTACAAAGTGCAACAAAAAAGTATTACATAAAAATTTTTTTATCTCTACGGGGTCCCGACTTACGCGAAAAAACTGAATTTAACCCTTTTTTTCAAGATGGCGGAGAACCCACAAGGTTATTTTGGTCGAAAATTAAACTTAAGCTTTTCTAGACCCCCCCCCACACACGTAATATCCAAAATTTGGCTTTCTCGGTACATTTGCATTTCCAAATGTATATAATGACTGGACTAAATTTCTTACTTCGAAGACATTTTTTATCTGTTGTTGTTAATATCTCAATGTTAGGTCTCTTTTAATCGAAAATTAGTTTTAAAATAGAAAAAAATCTTGATGTTTCGAGCTATATCGGTCTTAATAAATAAAAGAATATTTGTTGTGTTGTAAAAATATTCTGAAACTGTTCTAAAAAACTTTTGAGAAAGAAAATTGAAAACCCTGGTGTCTTATGATTAACTTAAAACCCTTGTACGTTGTACATACAGTCCATAGTTGTTAGCGTAACATAAAAAAAGTCATAAATAAAAAAACTGATTATTTTTCAATATTTAGTTCCACATACTTTCCAGAACGCGTGACTTAAGCTTTGCAAACAAAAAATTGTCGAAAAATGCCAGATCAAGGCTATATGGTGGATGTTCAATCTCTGCGAAACAATATTATTGTACAGTAGCCTTGTAAGAGAAGCAGTGTTGACTGGAGCATTTTCATGAAGCAAAGCACACCTCGGCTGATTTTGCCGTGTCTTTTTTCCATAATTTTTTGACGCACCTACCTGAGTAAGTCGTGGTAATGTACCTCATTCACAGTTGTTTTTGATTTCTTATAGTCCATCGAAATAAAACATTCGTATTCCCAAAATATTGTAGCTATCACTTTTTTGGTGCTTTTCGAGACCTCTTGCTTTTTTGGCACAGGCTCTCCATTTCGATTTCACTCCATGAAATCTCGTTTGGATGTCGGATCATAGTTGCATCACCCGTTACAATTAATTGATCGAATTATACTTTCTTCGCACTGCGCTGAGAATTCACCTTGCACTAATTTTTGTTAAATGCTCATGTAGGATCCTTAGATCCTTTTTTTGCCGGTCACAACAATTTCTTCAACTGATTTAATGTTTTTTGGAGTAGTCATCGTCATATGACCTCCCGCATGTGGGTCATCTTCTAATGATTTTCGTTCCCAGCGAAACAACTTAGACCAATTTTTAATTGTTAAAAATGATGGATTCAAGTCACCATAAACAACTCCATTATGTTTTTAATTTCGAAATTTCATAACAACGCGAAACTTAATTAGAAAAATGGATAGAAGCAACGAGTTGATACTTTGTGCAAAGCTTGTTAAGATTTGTCACTGACTTGTGCATAAAAATTTTTTTGAACTATTGAGGCCAATGATTCATGAACCGCACTACGTATTTTATTATTTATTTATTATTTATCAATACTTGATTCTTTATATTTGTTTCAGATCATTGGACAATTATGGCCTAGTATATCTCTTTATGTAATAAAATTGTGCAGAACCAAATTGCAAACAAAAATTCAAAAGAAATTTGACGGTTTCAAATTTGAAGAAATTGATTTTGGATTTACGGTAACTCATTTTCAATTGATAAATAACTATGATCTGAGCAATCCTGATGTTTTTTGCTCAAATTTTAGAGCACAAGTGACTACTACAAGAGAATACCAGTGCTTTTCATGGCAAGGGAGTGTCTTAACGTATTTTCATAGTGCTAAAATATTTGATTTGATAAATAAAAATGTGGTATAAAAATTCAATGAAAAACTTTTATTGAATTAACACACTTGATTTTGGAAATACAAGTTTAAACGTCAGGGCGTATATAAAAACTCTAAATATAAAATTCCATGTCCGAAGCAATCATTACGCAACAGCCTGTTGATAAGGTTTAGTGTTGTCATCCGTCTGGGCATTTTTCAAAAAATGATTTCATTGTATCAAATAATTTTTCCACTTTTTCTATCCTTTCATTTATTTCCTGCTCTAGTTTGCTATCACTTCCTATTATTGCACCTAGATATTTTATCTTTTTACTTGTTCAATTTGTTCTCCTCTTTGAATATTATGTACTTCGTTTTCTATTGCTATAATCATGCTCTTAGTTTTGTTGGTATTTTATTTCATTTTTCATTAATTATCAAAATTAATTCATTGAATCCACCGAAACAACATTCATCTCATTCATAACCATATTTACAATTTCGAAATTATGTAAATCTTCTTACCATCTTGCTACCAATAGCAAATCATCTGCGAATATCAATTCTGTTATATATGTAGGCTCCTTCCTCCAAATCCCTATATTAAATTTTTTCATCTAACTCTTTGCTCTCTTTATTTTTTTATCTATTACTATTTTGAAAAGTAGTGGTCCTTCGATACTACATTTCTTATCATTTTTGTACATTGTTATTGTCATTGTTATTCTCTTTTGATACGGTTTTTAAATATTTGGAATTATATCTTCTCTTATTTGAACAAAGGTTTTTTTCAAATCTATGAAACAAATGAAATTCCTTGTCTTTATTTATTAATTTATTTGTCTAATTGTAAATATCAAATCGTTTGTGCTTTTTTCACTTTCCAAAGCGACATTGTAAGTCCTCTAAAGTGTCTTCGACCTTTCTTATTCTATTATTATAGTAATTTTTTTGCTGCTATGGTTATTATTGTTGTGATTCGGTAGTTTTTACAATTTCTTTTGTTGTCACTTTTATATATATATGTAGTATAGCTTATTTCAGAAAGGTATAGAGTAATAAAACCTCATTAGGAATGCAAAGGGACCACATAGTGACCCAACAAATATTTGCTACTTTAATAGTTTGGCATTGATTTCATTGTAAAATTTTTTCTTTTTATCAAGTGTATGTAGTACCACCCGGGTCGGGGTCAATATATGGGTTTAGCCTATTGTTATGCATTCACAAACATTGAAAATACTGTGCCAATGGCGTGCTGGTAGGATACTCGTAAAAAGAAAAGAATTTTAATTTAACAGAATAAAAATTAACAAAAAATACATAATACAGAAACTAAATTATAAAAAATCATAATATTCTTCGTCTACTCAGACACTGTCGTTATAATTAACGGGTCGACGGTCCGATCGATCATTTTTTCCTCTTCTTTAATAACATGTTGGACTGCTTTTCGCAGTGCTCTGGTGTCACCTCCTTAAAGGCTTCATTAAACAGTAGCTTAACGTCTTTCATTTTGAATATCATGTTGTTCTACTATATCTTTCGCGGCGTATTTCATAAAACGATGTTTGTGTAAATTTACTGTAGTTAATAGTTCTTTTTTTATCAAATTATCTTCAAATTGGTGGTTAATCAGTCAATAATTTTTTGTTTTCTCCAAGATGTAGTTGGTGTCTTCTCTATACGTCGAGAATGATAACTTGCGTTATCCGTAACTACTACTCAATCAGTCGGAAGATATTTTATTTTTTCACCAAAATAGTCTTCAAAAACATCCGAATCCATGTCCTCGTGGTAATCTCCCATATGGCACGACTGAAAGGATAGCAAACCTTCTTTTAAAAATCCCTCTTCTTTTCCATAATGGACGATTATTAGTCTTTTCCCTTTTTTTTTGTCTTGCCACATTTTTGGTAGTGTATACCCTTCATTAATCCACGTCTCAACAAGATAAAAGATTTTCTTCTACTCTGTTCTGTACTGTACTTCTTAAGTATTTTCGTCGCCAGCAAACAATTTCATCGCTTTCCATTAAAAGTGCTTTACGGTTATGCTTTTCCTAGGTAAAATCCATATTTCTCAAAGTGGTCCATAAAAGTTTTTTAGTTATCAACGGAATACTGTCATTCTGGCCAAGTTCCATTGAAATCTCATCTAGGGTGGATATTTCTCTTTTAAAATCAAAAAAAGAGTGAACTTTTCTTCGAATTACACTTTTGGTGTCTTCATCAAGGACTTTTACTGGTCCACTTGGCGTGCTATCTTTCTCCGCAGCAATAATTTAAAAACGGTGGACTTTCCAACTCCAGTCATTCGGGAACATCGGTCGACGGTTTCTTGTACAGTAAATTTCGGGTAATCGTATTTTATGCAAACATTTAAAATAATAAGTTTTTCATTCTCTGATAGTGGCCATTTTATTGCTAATCTTTCGTTCCATAGAATAATTTTTTATTGTTCCAATAGTTTTCTGTTTACAGATGGCAAAAAATTTACTCTATGCTGCTTTAAATTGCTTGATATTAAACTGTTTAATATACATCTATTTAGTTTTGTTTTCTATAAAAATCCTTTCTATTTGCATATTTACTTGAACAATTGTTGTTTCTGTTCAAAATCCAAAATTGTAATGGAAATGTTTATTAATTCTTCCATGTCTTTGCCGTCGGACCACTTCATCTACCATCCAATTATTATTGCTAAATAACACGACCAAAAAAAGTGTTCAGAAGTCACTTCGTGCCGTTAAGAAATATGGTTTACACTTGTATATTAAACAGTTATTTATTTTTAGCCACCAAAAATTGACGGAGTAAAAGTATACAATAAAAACGTCACAAAAGACTCAATTATTATTGATTTTGATTTATAGTAAGTATCTACGCGCCAAGATTCCAGTTGTTAAGCTATTCTTCTATAACTAATCAATTATACTATAACATAGTTATTAACGTTAAAAAGATCTTGTAGAATTGTTTTGAAGACCTTAGAAAAATATCTTAGCTAACTGGCTATCAAAGTAGCACAGAGAAGTAATCTTGATTTCACACCACCATTATCAACATTTGAGCTAATGAAAATTAAGGCATAGAGAGCAACGTGATATTGGGCGTGCTGTTGAAAGGTATATGGGAAGATTTAGGGAGCTGTGACTTATTGTGATCCATCATCACCTATATTTATTCGAGATAGTATGACAGTTGAGCGTTATGTTGATAATATTGTTCAGACCAATTTACTGCCATATCTAAATTGGCGCTAAAAAGTACTTTTTCAATAAGGCAATGCACCTCTACATATTGCATAGCAAACCATGGAGCTTCTCCAAAGAACTGATTTTTATAGTCACTAGATTAAATTCCATCCGGAATGTGTGGGATATGTTGGGTAGAGAACTGTTCAATTTACACTATACTCCAAAAGAGTATGATGACTTATGATTCATCACCACTTGCATTTATTCGAGACACTATGACAGTTAGGCGTTATGTTGACAATATTGTTCGGACCAATTTACTGCCTTATCTAAATTGGCGCTGAAAAGTACTTTGTCAATAAGACAATGCACCTCTACATATTGCATAGCAAACCATGGAACTTCTCCAAGAAGCTGGTGTTAATAGTAACCAGATTTAAATTCTATTTGACATGTGTGGGATATGATGGGTAGGGAACTGTTCAATTTATACCATACTCCAAAAGAGAATGATTTAGTTATCCACGAATTTAAAGTTACTTGAAACGGGATGCTACAAGCAATCAACGACTACTCATTTTTGCCGATACCTAGAGTGTATAATTTGTAAATTGGTACTTAATATTAATATGCAGTAGATATTAGGCAACTCACACTATTGTGGATAAAACTATATTGATTACATCTTATGTCCTAACGAGTTTTAAAATGATAGTTAATAATAGATTTATTGTGTAAGAATCCCAATTCTGATCTGTGCGGATACTAAGTATAACAGTCTTATCATACTAGCGGTTGTGGGGCGAAGCGGGCGCGCAATGAATGCATCGCAAACACGCCCCGGCTGCGCCGCGGGAATGTCACAGACGCGTGGCAGAAATGCAACGTTCTCGTCGCTTGTTTGTAGTGCACCATACACTCATTAACAAAATGGATTCCGGGGAGGAAACACTACTGTTGGCTTTGTTACTTTGGCGTTTGTACGCGACAATACAAAATGTCGTCCACACTACTATTAGCAGAGATCTCGTTGCCGACGCGCAACGAATTCACTGCGTATGCGCGGCGGGGTCGTTGCGCAACCGCTCCGCTTTGAATACGCTCGCAATCCGCTAGTTTGATAATGGGATAACCCCGTCAAGGAATCTCCGTTATTTTAGACAAAGATGAAAAATCCTGGAATCCGTCAATTTCTATTTTAATCGAGGTGTTTTATTACATACTATAAATTGTCACCCTTTTAAACCTCTACCTTTGACAGCTACACTCTCAGATTCTTTAAATAGCAAGGAGGGTCGTACGATGCTTCATTGGAAAAGGTCTGAAAAGCAGATATCAAAAATATATCACACTTTGCTTTAATCTTGGATAACCAAAAATTATGTAATTGTTATTCTTGAACGCTTATACAGATTTATTTTTTTCGAATAAAAACGAATAACACATGGTTAGAACAGTTTTTTTGAAATCTAGTTGATTTCAAAGTTGATCAAAACCAAGCATTCATCAAAATTATTGATGCCAATAATCTTGACAGTAACAAAGTGAGATTAACACTTGCAATTTGGTGACTTTTTTATCCACAACAATCGAAATGATACAGATTCATGGTTTAGCAGAAAAATGTGAAGCAGTTCTAATATTTAATGAAGCAGGCCGAAACTACCATGAAACTGTGATAATATTAAATGAACGTTTTTCAGATCGTCCAATTGATCGACATTACTATAGACGTCATAAAATTTTTTGAAATTGGTTCTGTAGAAAACAAGAAACGGGATAAAAGAAAAAAAGACTTCTGAGGTGAAACATTAGATATTTTATCTCAATTTTTAGTAAATCTATACAAGTCAAGTAGAAAAATTTACCTCTGAATATTAAGTAAATCACAAAACCATTTTAAAAATGCAAAAATGTCATCCAGAGAAGTAATCTTGACTTCGCATCACCATCATCAACATGTGAGCTAATGAAAACTAAGACATAGAGAGCGACGTTATATTGGGCTTGTTCATATGAACAAGACTTGAAATAATAATTTAGGAAGCTGTGACTTATGGTGATCCGTCACCGCTTACATTTATTCGAGACAAATGGACAGTTGAGCGTTATGTTGATATTATTGTTCAGACCAATTTACTGCCATATCTAAATTGGCGGCGAAAAGTAATTTTCAAATATGGCAATGCACCTCTACATATTGCTTAGCAAACTATGGAGCATCTCCAACCATCTGGTTTTTATAGTCACCAGATTTAAAACCCCATCGGACATATGTGGGATATGATGGGTAGAAACTGTTCAATTTGTATCATACTCCAAAAGAGTTATCCATGAATTTGAAGTTACTTGACACAGGATGCAGTAAGCAATCAGCGACCACTTCTTTTTGTCGATACCTAAAGTGTATTCTTGGTAAATTGGTACGTCGTTGAATTTTCTAATATTATGGTTACCGAAATAAGTGAACATTAAGTTTTCATTATAAAACATTTTTTTCCAGATCGTCCAATTTATCGACATTACTATAGACATTATGTCACAAAATTTTTTGAAACTGATTCTGTCATGGGAGAAAAAACAAGTAGATAGTGTATCTCAATTTGTAGTAATTCCATTTAGGTCAAGTAGAAAAATTTACCAGAGAATGCGAATTAAATCACTGAACCATTTTAAAATGAAAAATGTCATCCATATTAAGTCAAAAAGGCGCACGAATTGACAGATGGTGATACAGATCGACGACTGCAATACGAGGTGGTATTGATATCTAGTTAGCCTAGACCAATTCCATGCATAAACAAAATATTGCGTTACCATAGCAACGAACAATAACTTATTAGAAGTGTCAGTATAAAGTTTGACGTTAAAAAAGTAAACCAGACTTACGCAATAAATTAAAAGAAAAAAGATGTCCACCGAAATTGTGAAAATCGAAAAATTGGAGTATTGAGCAATTATCAAGTACCTGCATTTAAAGGTTAAAAGGTAAGCAGATTTACGAAGATATGCTTAATACCCTTGGTGATCAATGACCTACGTAAGCGACCGTGAAAAATTAGACTGCAAGTTTCAAAAGAGGTAAATTTTCCATTGAAAATGTTGACCGATCGGGAAGGCCAGTTTCTGTGGCAGTACCCGAAAATATCTATGCAATTCATGACATGAATTAATCAGACCGTCGAATTGGGCTAAAACGGATATCTGAAGCACTGAATATTTCATACGAACGCGTTCATCACATAGTTCACGTCAATTTGGATCCAGAATCAAAGCTACAATCTATGGAATAGCGACATTGTTTCAAGACCTAAGAAGTTTCGTGTCCAAAAATTTGCCAGAAAAGTTCTTGCTTCAGTTTTTTGGGATTGCCATGGGGTAATCATGATTGATATTTTGGATAAAAGTAGAACAATAACTGGAGATTACTATTCGACATTACTCTACGGGAAAAAATTAAAGAGAAACGAGGCGGAAAACTATGCAAAAGTGTTTTGTTTTTGCAGGACCACGCCTCTGCACACAAATCTCATTTTATAAGCAGACATTTTTTTAAAGGTCTAGAGACGTTGCAGGTTCGCTGTAATAAATTTATCCAAATAAGAGGAGAATATGTTGAGAAATAAAATATTTTGGCATTGAAATTTTGTTTCGTTCTATAGTAGGCTAAGAATTTTTCAATATATCCTAGTATTGTCAAACTATGGACCATAATATTCCACAAGATCCATATTATTTAAGACATATTTGTTTTTCCTACGAAGCTACATTCTATTTAAATGGTCACGTCAGATATTGGTATGACGAAAACCCCTCGACTGTTTCTAGAGTGTCATACTTAATTTCCAAATAAATTAAATGTTTGGGGGCAGGAAATTTAACGGGAGAAACCCATTTTAACCTGTTACACACACAAATAGTCCCTGCAATTAATGATATAGCTAGAAACAATCCAAGCGAATTCACGAGAGCTATTATTTTAAGCAGGATCGAGCTCCATCTCTTACGCTGTTCGAATTCGAAATATTTAAAATAATTTGTATCTTAGAAGATGGATAAGGCATCGTGAATTCATTGAATGGTTATCTTTCTTTCTAGTTTTTATTAATCAATTGTTTCATCCAAAATTTTAAATTTACACATTTTTGAGCTCTGCTTTTCAAACTTTATCCAACGAAGTATCGCACGACCCCACTTGTTATTAAAAAAATCAGAGGGGGTAGTTGACAAGGGTAGGGGATAACAGGGGTGACCATTTTTTGAATTTTATGAAAAACTTCGATTAAAATGAAAATTGACGGGTTCGAAATGGAGATTCCTAGCGGGGGTAAGTGTAAACATCCGCAACGTATAGTCATTTACTTAATCAATTGATGCCTTTTATTTCAGCACCTGTATTCAAAAAATGTATGAAAATTTCAATACTATTTGTATAAATACAATAAAAATCTAAAAACTGAGAAGCGAGATATGTGATATCTTTATATATAATGAAGAATTCTATTTTTTTTTTCTCTATTTTCCAATTTTGTAAAAATCTAAAACAAAGCCAATTTATAGGGTTGTAAATTGTTTTTAGCTACGACGGGGACTGCACTATAAATTTTTCAGTGTCTGGAACACAAATTGGACGAATCAAAGATTTTCAGGTAATTTTTCAAAATATCCTGGAGGTTTGCAGTGAATCTGAATATTTTTTTAGGTAGGAGCAGAACTGCGATTGGTATTGAAACCATTGATGATAAAAATGCCTTTGATTGGTGGAATACAAATCTTTTTTCTTAACACACCTGATATTAATTTCGAATTAGAAGGAATATCAGGTATTCCAGGTCTTAGGTGAGATAAGTTCATTTTTCAAATCTTACTGAATATTTCATATAACGCATATTTTGAGAATTTGTAGTTCATATTTAAATGGTATTCTTATGAATTAAAAGAAGAAGTTAATTGAATTGAATATGTTTTGTTTATTTTACACTCCATTCTATAGCTTCATTTAACTCAAAGTGGCTGCTACTGTTTCTTTGTCAAGCGCGCAAATATATTCACTATTAAAATTTCATATTATTCTAATCAATCATTTTCACATTAATTTCTCAACAACCGAAATAATTCATATGACGGATAGTTTTAATATTTATTTATGAATCAATATGAAGTTATTTACCATAAAATAAACATTAAATGGCCCTTAAAGTTACTCCAAGGGTAAAAATGGTGGTCTTTTAATATAAAGATGTTAGAAGGGCTTTTAGATAGTTTGGGGAACCTTTTTATCTTTTCAGTCACTCTGAACTTATACTGATATTTTTTACATTACATCTCATTGTTCTACTTCCAAAATACGTAGACTTATTTCAAAGGAGGCCAAAACAAACTATCCTTCCACAACAAGCTAACATACTTTGATTTTGAGGATATTAAGAATGATGTGTTATGTTTAATATTTAATTTTTGTAAAGAAAAAATTAAAATCTACCCCCCTTATCGATAAGTTACTGACGTTGTATGACTGTACGACAATAAGAGACTGAAGTGGTGTTGACACAAGCATTAATGCGTGTCTAGCGCTATCTATAAAAAATGTTTCAAACGTTCTTATACATATAAAAATTAAAAACTCTTTGGAATTGTTCTCGGTTTTTTGTGTCCCATTTCCAAGATCTTAATACTACTCCTTCGAGGCACTCAAGCCTTTTGATAAAATAGCTTCTATGTGTAAGATAGTATTTGACGGGGCAATCACCTGTCAGGAGACCTATCAACAGTTTAATGTTGATTCTGAGCATCTTAAGAAGTTCTTCTAAGACCAGGAATGTTTAGCTATCCGATCAGTTCGTTATTGCTGTGGCATCTTATGTGAAAATAAAACCAATTTAAAAGTGTCGGATCACACTTTACAAATTATTGAAATTGAAGCTAACAACCAATTTCTATTAGCTCAACGCCGAAAATCCCGTCTTGAGAAAATGAGCAGTATTGATAAAGGAATTAAAGTATAAACGATTGAGGTCTTCCATCACGTGATTAATACGTCAGCAACAATATTCATATGAATCGAATCAAAATTTCTGTCAACTCAGTAGAAATAATCATTATGACTAATAGACCAAAGGTTGCCCTTTTCAAATTGTTAATTTAAAAAGAAATTTTCCTTTTTTCATTGTTTGTATTTAGAAAAAATTTTTTGATATCGGTATACTAGGTGAATAAGTTACAAAAGCCAAAATCACTGCTAGCCAAGCTGGCTTATTACTGGAGAACACACTATTATTTTTGGTTTCTAAGTTTCTACCTTTGCTCGACAATATAAAAGAGAAATTTGTTAAAATGTTTTTAAATTTGATTGGATTAAGCGGTGGGCAAAAACTTTTGATCCATATTGTATAGAGTAATGTATACAGCTACTTAAAATTTTGTATTGTTGTATGTTATTATTTAGCACAGTTATTAAAAATAATTCTGTGCGATATTTTAGCTACTTCATTCGACAAAAGATTGAGGAAAGAATAACAAAAAAATTGGTATTCCCAAATAAAGTAACAAAAAGGTTTTCTAAGTCTGTTGAGGCTGCTGAATTGAAATCATTAGAACCAGCGGTAAGAATTATTGATATTTTCAACTTTTCAAAAAAAGTATGCTTCGCTTGCATATATTCGTATAGGAATCTAATTTACTAGTTTTGAGATTTTAAGAAAATTATAATTTTAATACCTAAGCTGTTAGTTATCTCAAATTATATTTTTTGAATTTTCTAGTTTCCATATTTTTCTGCTAGTATATTTGTTAGTATACCTAAATTGGAGAGGTTCATTACAGTGCAACATATTGTGAATTTTGCAAGGATTATAGCGTACATAAATCGGTTTATATTAACCTGATATATTGTCTATCTTGTCTTTGTATTTCAGGGTGTTTTGAGAGTGCATGTATTTGAAGCTAAAGATCTGGAAAGAAAAGATGTTACCGGAAAATCGGATCCTTATGTTGTATTAACGGTTGGCGCTCAAGAACGAAAAACTCCTGTCATAAAAAGGGACTTGAACCCAAAATGGGACTACTGGTGTGAAGTACGTGATTAAAAATGAATTTTTTTATAATGTTAATTTTTTATGATTTTAGTTTGTAATTTTGGATCCAGTAGGACAACATCTACATTTTAAAATGTTTGATCAAGACGATTTAAACGAAGATGATTTTATGGGAAGGTATATATCAAAGTATTATATATATAAGATATTACTGTACATAATTTATAATTTCCTAACCCTACAGTTAGACAATTTAAACTGAAATTTTGACAAAATCTCATAACTATAATAATGAGTATATTAAGACTCCTTATAATTAAAAAAAACGTTAAGACAGGATTTACCCCACAGTTATGTCCTCTTAGGTTTAGCTGTAATATCACTTTTTAGTAACTTAGATATACACAACCGGTCAAAATTTCTGCTTACCTTATAGTTTGCTTGTTACACAACATATAAAAATAATACGATCGATTTTAATATTAATATTTTGTATTGAACCCCCTTTTGCATTTACTATTTCGGTATACAATTTTGGTATTCTCTCAAACAATTTCGATAAATAATCGTCATCTATTTGATTCCATTCGTTTTTTAAAATATTCCAAAAACGTGAAGGAGAAGTAGGACACTGCTCTGAATTCCCTATCCAATTTGTCTCTGAATTCCCTATCCAATTTGTCTCTGAATTCCCTATCCAATTTGTCTCACAACAACTTAATCGGGTTGAGGTTAAACGGTTGTAACGGCAAAATCATTACTTCCGGTACATTTCTCCTTTCCAATTGCTTCAAATACTCATTGCACAGCTTCGTGCAATTCTTCGGATCGACATACCGGAAGATTATTTTTCTGTCGATTCGGCGCTGGCCAAAACATACTACATTCACCTTTAATATTTCTTATAACCTTTCCTTACAATCCCTTCAATTCTTACCAGGTCTCCAGTCTCCCTTCCTCCAAAACATCCACGAACGATCACTGAGCCTCCGCCGTGTCTTACAGTCGGGATTACACATAGATCTAAAATTCGTTCTTCCTTTGATTTGCGTATAAACACGCTTCTGTTAGACCAAAAAACCTCAAATTTAATTCACCACTCTATAAAACACTCTCCTACTTTTTGTGCATCCAATCTTTATCCTCCTCGGCCTACTACAACCTCTCAAATTTATTTTGAGCTTTCTTCACCATTCCAAAAAGGACAGCTTCGCTCAATCTTATTTCACTGTAGAAGTACTCAAATTTAAATTCCTAGATTCTTTGATTTGAGCTGCTATCTCTGGACCCGTGAGTCCTCGATCACGTTTACTGATCAATAGAATACGTTTATCTTCGGCGATTGTGGTTTTTAGAGGCCGCCCTGTACATTTTCTACCGCCAAAGTTACTGGGGAATGCATATTTCTTTATTCAAATAATCCACGGTAAGTCCAGGTATTTTTAAATCGGCGGCTTGTGATTAATGCACGAGATTCAATCGATAGTTCCTTGGTTTAACCCATTCTAAAATTTACAAGTCTGAATTTACGAGAACGAAAACACTCCGTATACTAACCTCACAAAAAGATTTTTTAGTCCAAAAAGTATAAATAACACACGCTCTTGTGTGTCACAGGGCTAACTGGGCATAACTATAATCATAAACATCGAAAAAATAATTCACAGTTAAAGCAAATCATCTGGTACTTACAAGTATTAACTTGTCGCATTCACCGACTGAGTATAAACATGCGCTCGGATACAGTTATCAAATAACGAACACTATCATTTTTTGTTTGTAAGACACCGTTGAAACCTTCACGTGACAGTATGAAAGAAATTTATTTAAAGTGTATTTTGAAATGTAATAAACGGATTATGGGGTAGGCAAAAACTTTTAACCGGTAATATATTTCATCGATACACTTTGCCTTCTAGTGGTATCATTGAAATTCACCAGGCAATAAAAGAAGGAGAAAATGACAAGTGGTTTAATTTAGACAACGCAAAACATGGAAAAATACATCTTAGATTTACTTGGTTAGGTCTCTCTGCTAATCAGGAAGACTTGCAGGCGGTATGATATTATAGTTTTCATTATTTTTTCAGTAAACTGTTTGTGCTTTTTTAGGCATTAAAAGAAATTGCTTTATTGAAAGTAGCAGATATAAGCTCCGCACTCCTTACCATATACTTAGATACCGCACAAGATCTTCAGGTAATGGCAAATCAAATTGTATTTTCAGATTAAAATATTTTTTTTTGTTAGTCAGTCTTACATATTTGTGTCATTAAAATTCAATTACAAATATGGATAATATCCAAGAAACTATTGAATATTTAGGGTCAAAACAAATAGAAAACATTAGGCTCCACAAACATATTAGAATAAATACATCTAGGAAATTTTTGCGAAGTATACGTCTTAAAAACTACTAGTTAACCAAACTTGGGCTCTTGTTAATTATTTTATATTCAATTCATATGCTTTTTAATTCGTTAAAAAATAATCTTCTCACCTCTCTGCTATGCTTTTCCTTAAAAAAAAAAACATTGATCACTGGTTGAAGTTCAGAAAAGCGCTGATGGTCTCTTCTGTAACCAAACTTACAGAACAATGTAATAAATTATTTTCTGGATCTGAAATTGAAATATCTGGTTTTAGAATACTTCCGTTCAAGAATTATTGATAAATATTTTATTGCAAGATGTTTTTGCTTGAATTATAGATTCCAAATTTTCCAGTTACAGACGTTGTGAAGTATTCACTTATATGAGGATATGTGATTTTAATAACTTTGATTACAAGATAAAATATTAGAAATTTATATCCGGGAGAAACGCTCTTTGATTGGTGGCACCTCTAGTAACGACAAAGTGAAAATATAGTTATTGCTTGTTTGTAATTAAATCGATCTGTCAGCTATTTCTGAAACACTTTTTGAACTAGTGGCATGAATGTTCGCTTAAAGTTCCAAAATAAATACACTTCTATGTGAGCAAATATCAGAAATCTACCCAAGATATATGTATACACATATTATTCATACCTCAACAGCAAAAAAACAGGACACTTCGTATTTTTCTTAGTAAAAGCTAATTTTCAGCAATGTGTTTATTTTGAGGGTATTCTAGTTATTACAGAGAATGTAGGATCTAAGTCCATTGAACTAATCCTTTCAGGATTAGTAAACAGTTAGATAAAAATCATATTTGATTTATTTTTCTTGAAGTTGATTTATCTGTCGGACCTATTCTAAACTGTAAGTAGTTTTTTGCAACATTAAACATCTTAATTTATTATTTTTATTATTTTTAATTGGGTCCAAAATAATGGTTTTTTCAAATGTTGACATAGCCCGAGAAGGTCGGAGCTTAAGGTACATTGCCGAAACGCATGGGGTAGCGAAGTCTACCATTCAAGATGCACTCCGGCGTTTCCGGGAGACTGGTAGCTATGATAGGAGTGCCGGCAGTGGCCGACCAAGGGCAACAACGGCAGTCGATCAATTTATTACGTTGTCGGTATTGGGAGGCCGATATTTAACGGCTCCTGAGGTTCTAAAAAAAGTTGATGGGGCTCGGAATACACGTGTAAGTGCAGACACAGTGGAGACTGAGGGAGCATGAAAACATACCAAGGCGAACCGAGACAGGGCCTCAACTCTTGAAAGGCATCGATGAGGAATGATTATTTGCCCATCAGTATTCTCATTGGACACTGCAGCAATGGGGAACTGTTTTATTCACATGAGTCTCTATTTGGTCTATACCACTCAGACTATCGAGACAGAGTTGGAGACGACCAGGGTGAATCACTGCCTTTTGAAACGAGATCAGTTATGGTTATTTCCATAAATAATGGGGCTCTGACTGCTCAGAGGTACATCGAGGAAGTGTTCCTAGAGGCTGTCATCCCATTTTAATGCAGAATAGTGCTCATCCACATATCGTTAAAATTGTTACCGAATACTTTGAAACAAATGGGAATCACAGTTTTGGACTAGCCTACACGATCTCTTGATACGAACTCCATAAAGCATTTGTGGGATAATTTAGAGAAGCATGTACGACGTCAAATTCAGGGGATCAGTATGTATTACAGTATTACAAAGCTCTTTGGGTTTCATAGAGCTAACTCGACTTTTGTGTTTCGAAGAAAATAAACAAACGTTATTTTTTTAATTATTTATAAACTTTTATGAACACCTTAGCACTATACACCATTGATATATCATTTCTTACTGTAAATTTAAAGTAAAAATATGAACTTTGCCTTGGCTGCGTTATATCGTGACACATGACCAGTTGTAGAACAAATCGTTTTTCGTATGACTTTGAAAATTTAAACTCTCAACATTTCAGCACCGTATAGTATGTATATTGTACTATAAATAATAGTTTAAAATAATTTCCAAAATGGTTAAGTAGCTAGCCTATTACTAGAAATCCGAAAAAATGTACCGTGCAGCTTAAACAAAGTTCAACTTCTTCGACAAACAACAAAAAATTGCGTTTATATATCTACAAAAAGTCTGTAGTGTATCTTTTAAGAAATACTTATCATACATATACGTTTTAAAATTAACGCACTTGAAAATAAATTCTGTTTTTGTAGTATTTTTATATTCAACGTTTTTCTAGGAATTGTATCAATGCTAAATTTACTTTGAATATCTTGAATGAAATTCTAATGGCCTGAAATTTCAGAGAGTGAAGTCTAAAAAACCGGAACCCTATGTAACGTTGACAGTGAACAAATATCAGCAAAAAAGTAGAGTAAAGAAACATACCTGTGATCCAATGTGGGAACAAGGATTTTCAATATGTGTTCCTAATCCAGAAACTGATTCACTTAATTTGGCAATAATAGATAAGGAGAGTGAGACAAAGCTGGGTCAATTAACATACCACATTAAAGACCTTTTCCGATGTCCAGACATGCAGATTAGTAAAGAAGAATTTAATTTAACTAATTCTACTGGGAAAATTGTTATTTCCCTTCAACTTCGGGTAAGATTAACTTTGTAAATGCTCAACTTTCTTGTTAAAATTCTAATAATAATAATAATAATAGTGGACAGATTCGATTTAACTCAAATTATTTTTAGATTTTAATGCACAATAAGTATGAATGTGATGAAAGTGATACTGATTCTGAAAACGATTCAAACGAAATTTCTCGAGATAATTCCGTCCGGTCATCTTCCAGGAAATTCAGAACAAGTAGGCATTACTAATTATTATTTAATTTACATATAAGATCGCAATTAATATAGGGTGAGTCATCTGTATTTTTGGATCTAGTGAGTAAATATTGAAATTTAAAAAAAAATCAAAGACAATTAAAAATTATTAACAGTCATACGATATTCTCCAAAAGTACTTAAACATATCTAATGTACGTTTTATTGTTTATATTCAATCACATTTTTCAATTTCTCATATAGAATTAGGTCAATTTTGATAAGATTTCATGTACATAAAATTGTTCTTGAGATATTTAATTAGTTGCTAAAATAACAAGTTGGCGCAAAAGCTTAATTTCTAAAAACTATTTTCATTTTACCAAATGAAATATACAATAGGATTGGTGTGAATATTAGTATCAGCATAATTTTTAATATTAGTATCAGGAACAATTGATGCTGATTCTTAATACCGATATTTAACTGCTTAATGTAAAATAATGATGCAGAAAAATATGAATGTATGTATGTTAACATAATAGATTTAGAGTAAGAGATTTTGTGCACTGTAATTACAATTATGAAATATACATTCCAAATGCATAAACTACAATTATAAGTTAAAAATGGAACTCATTTGAGCCATCCAACTATAAGACTAGACCTATAGACCAGTGTTGCTCATCTCTAAATTTTACCTTGAATGAGAAAAAAGTTCCCAGTTTGGAGTCTATATCAAGAGAAGGGTGAAGATAGGGTGGTTAATCGTTCATTGGTAAGAAGTGATCCTATTTCGTGGTTTCAATATACCTACTCTATGCAAGGAATCACCCCTTTCTCTTGGTTGATTCCAAGGCCTCAACAAAAAGCCGAAACAAAAAAAATATAAAATGATTAAAATAGAAAATAAAAATAATAATTTTACCATTAAGAACACTGTTCACACTAACACACTTAGTGATGGTCTTAAGCACACTGGGGAGCTAGTCGCCTGGACCTATTGGCAGGTTTTGGGGTTTTGAGACACGTGGGAAGTATATTATTGGCTGTAGGGGTAATAAATGTGTGGAGATCGGCTTCTCGGGGAGTTTTAGAGGAAATGTTGTTGACCGGAGTGGTATTGGAGCGAAGTGGATGAAAAGATGTTTCCAAGATACCGGAAATTTCTGACGTTAAAATAGACTTTAGCTGAAAGAAATAAAGAGACTTGTTATTAATCTGTAGAATAGCTTGTTCAGATTAAATTTAGCAACATTTCATGTATAGTAAAAGGTCTTTATTCTCGGGGTATATGATTTAGATATAGATATGGAATTTATATAGGGGATTTTTTCCTAGTTGACAAAATGAAAACAAATCTATAAGAAAATAAATTGACCTTATTGATTAATTACATATTTTATTCATACTTAGGCAACAGTTTAAAAAATTTTGTAATTTTTTATTGCTTGACAGTATTTTAAAGATCCCTCAAATCAAACTAATATCCAGCAATGGTATTATCAATTTGCCACAAAGCTCATAGATTTTTCAATTTAAATGTCACATTTCCAATGCTTTTTAAACCTCTTCTTCAATGGGCTATGAATTTAACATTTCCTCCAAGTCGGTTTCAGTCACTTCTTCATCTTGCGATTCAATTAACTCCTGAATGTCACTTGATTCTATCTGTTCTAACCCATTCTCGTTCTTTTCCATACGCAATAAATTTGTAATTTTCAGTTGTCCCAATGATTCATTTATGTTTACGATGCATTTTGCTGTGCCAAATTTCTTCCGACATTTTATAACATTCATATCAGGATCACATTCTATATTATCCAATATGATTTTGGGGATTCCTCTAATGTAATAGAACTTAGAGGCATAGCTTATTTCTTGGTCTATAGGTTAAAGTAAAGCCGTCGTATTGGGAGGAAAAATGTCACTTTTATATTTGGATGTATAGTTTTAAGTTGATGACCTGATGCATTGTCCAAAAAATGCTTTAAAATCTAAATTCTTTTTTTAAATCAGTTTCAACTTCAGAAACAAAACAATTCCGGAACCAGTCACAAAAATAGTGCTTGTAACTAACGCTTTATTATTAGCACGCCAAAACATTGGCAGGTTGCCCTTGGTTCGATTTTTTAAAACATGAGGATTTAACAATCCGTAAAGCAGTAGTGGTTTAAAGACACAATTTCCAGATGCATTAGAATATAGCAGCAGTATAACTTTGCTGCCTTAAATCTAGGGGCACGCATTTTTTTTTGGTCGTCATTCTCTTCCAAAACAGTGCAGTTTCGTCAGCATTGAATACTTGCTTAGGATTGTATCCTTCATCAGTTACTATGTTTGCAAATTTTTCGAGATATCTTTTTTCCGCAGCTGTGTCTACTGATGCAACTTCTCCAACGATTTCAACGCTATCCAATGATTGTTTCACATTAAATTTATTGAACCAATCTTCCGATGTTTGAAATACTTCATCTGGACATTCACCACCACACCACAACTACCATCAAGTTCTTTAAAAGGTGCGTAAGGACGTTTTACCTTTTCCTGGACCATTGGAATACTCAGAATCATCTTTTTTTTGGTTGCGGTCTTTGATCTATAATCACGAACAATTTTTGCTGACAGTGAAGTTGAAGCTACAGACGATCTTTTTTTAAGGATCGTATTGTTGATTCGTTGACATTGAATGAATGTGATATGGGTGCAAACGACTTTCTAAGGCGTAAATGATCAAGCATTTCTATTCTCACTAGTTGTTATAAGATATATTTTACTTTTTTATTAGTTCATTTGAATACGCATTTACAAATAATATTGGGATAGATATCCATTGGAATTGTTCTATTAATATGAATGTACTCATGTACCGATTAGATTCGCGATTAAAGAAATCTTTAGCCGTGATTATAGCAGTTGGATCGCATTTTTTTAATCCGAGACTAGTGAAAACGCAGAAAGAAGCGCAAATAAGCTTTTACTGTAAATTGTTGAATCCAAAACTCAGCTTTATTCCTCAAAATAAGCTCATTTAACAATTCAAATGTTTAGAAATCATGGCCAAACATCTATTGAGAATATCATATAAACCAAAAATGTCAATAATTAAATTAATAACCTATAAAGAGAACTACTATTTTCAGATTTTAAGTTCTGCCAGAATAAAGATAAATGTTCTATGTCACAAATATATTTATAAAGGGTGTTATTAAAAAAGGCGCTCCCGTCTCCAGATTTGATAGAAAATTGAAAAATATTTGGAGCTTACTCAGTAAAAAAGTATACACGTTTTTGCCGCAACTACTGGTGATATTGTATTGTAATTTTATACGAATATGTTTTGGAAGCTGATACATCCAATGTTTTCATATCTGACTCTTAGAGGGTCCTAGTTACACGGTTCGTACCAAGTAGTATTGATTGTAACTTTTTCGATATTAGATTTATTAAACAAAATGACCGATGCTAGTATAAAGTATTGATAAAGTTAATAATAATAATTATTATTATTAATTAGTAAGCATTATGTGAATTGAAAATTTTTTGTTACGTAAATGAGACCCCATCGATAATACGGATAGACATAAAAAAATTGGAACTGAGGGCTTTCACTTCTTGTAACGTTTCACAAAATCCAGTGTAATCAGTATAGAATCTTGTTTTTCAAAGTTAAATAAGTATGGACACTGAGCTATTGGAGGCATTAGTATGAAACAAACAACAATTTGATGATCGTGTATTGCGGTTCTGGGACTCAAACTGTTTGTTTCATACTAAGACCCCCAATAGCTAAGTACCCATAAATGTTTAACTTCGAATTTTACACGGAAATAGCATTTTCTCTGAATTTGTCTTGGAAAATTGTCATTCATTGATAGTTATGACGTTGAGTCAGTGATAATTACATTTCTAAACCTTGTTATTTGTTAAATTAGATATTGTTATTCAAAATGTACTCAAATTTTGAATACACTGACATGTTATTAACCTTAGGCGAATGTTTAAGAAACTCTAGTGCAGCTGTTACGCAACAGCAATGAAAAGTCTCCTCGAAGAAACTTACCAAGTAAAAATACATAGAGCCATTGAACAACGTTATGAATAAACTGTGAATATGAGACCTAAAAAATAAATTTTGGTAGGCCAAGAGCATCAAGAAACTTTAGTAAAGAAAATATGATTTTAAATTTAGTTGATCAAAATCCAACCGTTGGCATAAGGAATGCGGCAAGACAAACAAATACGTATTCTTCAAGTACTTGGAGGATACTTAAAGAGCAACAGCTACATCCTTATCATTACAGACAAGTCTAAGAGCTCTTGCCAGACGATCTACCAATTAGAGTGGATTTTTGTCCAACATTACAAGAAAAGACAGTTCTCAATCCAAATTTTTGTTATATTCTATATTATTCTATTATAGTCTATATTTTGGTATATTCTTTTTACATTCCTATAAAATTTCAATACAATGTTGCCAGTACTTGCGGCAAAATCTTAAAAAATGTGTTTTCTTCAACACCTTTTATCTTGAATACAAATGGCGTTACGAAAATTTTTCACTGAGTAAACCCCAAATATTTTTCAGTTTTCTATTTATTTTAGAGACGGGATTGCCTTTTTTTGAAACACCCTGTATTATATCAGACGAAAAGGAATCGATATTTTTAATATGAGGTGATTATGACATAAAATATGGTGAATGAACATTATGTTTCCAAGTTGATCATAATCTTAGACTACAGTTTCTTGCGTTTCAATATACTGAATGTTTTTCCGACTCATAGCTTCTCGAATTATTTTGTATGTAAAAAAGAGTTGGGGTAATAGCTTTTCCTACATGGAAATTGATTGTGTTATATTTGGACACAATGTTGTATCAAGGTGGCAGAAATATCGGAATTTCTCACAAATCCTGTATGCTCTTTTATCCTGATAGAGATTTGAATATTATGTCAAAGCACTTAATGTACTTAAGACAATAGGCGGGATATATGAATTACATTATATTACAGTATTTGATTAATTCACATTATTTATCATCTCCTCTTGACGTTATAATTAACGGGTCGACGGTCCAATCGATCAAGTAGTCAAGATTCCACATTTTCTACTCTTTTTTAATGACATGCTGGACTGCTTTCCGCCAGTTATCTGGTGTCACCTCCTTAATGGCTTGATCAAACAGTAGCTTAACGTCTTTCATTTTGAATGTCGTGTTGTGTCTTGTTACAAATTCTTTCACTTGCGCCCATATAAGTTCTATAGGATTTAGTTCGCAATGATTTGGCGGTGTGCGCAGCATAGTTACACTATGTTTTACTGCTATATCTTCCACGGCGTATTTCATAAAACGATGTTTGTGTGAATTTACTGTAACTAATAGTTCTTTTTTTATCAAATTCAATATTTTTGATGGTTAACAAGTCAATAATTTCTTGTTTTCTCCAAGACGAGTTTGGAGTCTTCTCTATGCGTCGAGAATGATAACTTGCATTATCAATTACTACTACTGAATCAGCCGGAAGATATTTTATTATTTCACCAAAATAGTGTTCAAAAACATCCGAATCCATGTCCTCGTGGTAATCTCCCGGCAAACCTTTTAAAAATCCCTCTTCGCTTCCAATATGGACGTTTATTAGTCTTTTTCCTTTACCTGAAGGCACCTCAATACTCGTTGACAGGCCTTTCATGAAAGCTTGGCGAGCACTGGTTATATTTTTGTCTTGCCACATTTTTGGTACCGTATAACCTTTATTAATCCACGTCTCATCAAGATAAAAGATTTTCTTCTGATGTTCTGTACGGCTTTATACTTCTTAAGTATTTTCGTCGCCAGCAAACAATTTCATCGGTTTCCAGTAAAAGTGATTTACGGTTATGCTTTTCCTAGGTAAAATCCATATTTCTCAAAGTGGTCCATAAAAGTTTTTTAGTTATCAACGAAATACTATTATCCTGGCCAAGCTCCATTAAAATCTCATCTAGGGTGGGTATTTCTTTTTTAAAATAGAAAGAGTGAACTTTTTTTCGGATTACTTTTTTGGTGTCTTCATCAAGGACTTTACTGGTCTGCCTGTACTTTTCTTGGGAGGTCCCACTTGGCCTGCTATCTTTCTCCTCCGAAATAATTTAAAAACGGTGGACTTTCCAACTCCAGTCATTCGGGAATATCGGTCGACGGTTTCTTGTACAGTAAATTTCGGGTAATCGTATTTTATGCAAACATTTAAAATAATAAGTTTTTCATTCTCTAATAGTGGAGAATTATTGGAACATCTTTTCGTTGGTGTAAATGTCGCCATTTTATTACTAATCTTATAATACTGTGAACATAAACGCAAAACGTTAATGTATAATCTACTACCTAAGTAATCCCTACACACACACAGAGCTACACCTATGGCCGACACCGAAATTGAGACGAACTGGACGTAATTCACCATTTTATTGCTGTATACATTTCTGAAATAGAAATAATTTAATGGACATCGTTTTACTAATAACGTCGTTCAAGATGCGAATTAATTGAAATAAATTAGTAAAACAAGAAAATGGTAAAAACATAAGAGGATCATATATTCAAACTCTATAATATGTACATTTTTTTCTCTCACGGAATATTTATTTGTCTTTATAGTAACCACTTCTACCTCAGTAAATGATTCTACACCACCAAGAACACCCTCCCAACCACAAACACCAGTAATAGAAAAAGAAGTTACGTTCGAAAGGCAGTCCTCTCTTCGATCTTCTCAGAGTTCTGTGAGAAGTTCTAGTTTCAAAGTGTAAGTATTGATTTTTGTCTTCAAATAATATATCTCCTATCCGAAAATGTCATCAGCTTTCTTCCAAGGCATTGGCAAACGTCCTCTTCTACCGAATGCCTTAAATTGTAATTATTATTGAAATGCAATAGAAGTCAAACTAGAAATGTTTTGACCACTTTAATACTACTTGGAATATCTAGAGGGTTCAAGTAAACAAAATAAAATGTTTTCCAAACTAAAAACTTTTCTTCACATCGCTAATTTTTTCACAGTGTATAAAGTTATAATTAATAAAAATGTCTACACATCGTGAAAATCATGTATAAATTTCTTATACAAGGAAAATAAGTGTAATTATGTTAACTGGAGGGTGGAATATGCTTAACACTAGAGTAATAAATTCGTTGAATCGACGACGCGAATTCGAGAAAAAAGGCCGTAAATTTTGAGTGCAGGATTGTATCTCCTGTATATTATTTTTCACCTTAAATCGGCTCTTCAGCTATTATAAGCAGCTAGTACTTGTGAAGAAAATTCATCACAGTGAAGAAAACTCACATCGATTTTGATCACGCTTATGAATCAGATACTAAGGATGAGTTTTTTTCTTTGGCACAATATCCACCTCCAAATCCAGACGCTCAGGTAAATAACTATGCATCGCTTTAAGTAACGAGAATTGGGTGCGCTTTCATCAAGATATCGCCACAATTGAAAAGCGCTACCAAGGAAAACGGGAACCAGCAATGCTTGCAGACTACTGTTAGTTTACGATTAGAGACACTCCGGACTCTGAATATAAAAGAGAGAGTCTAAGAAAACATGTTTTTTTAGTGCTGATTATAAAACTGGAGTTTTATAAATACTTGAGATTTTCCAAAACAATTTATTTCTCACAAAAATATGACGTGGCTCAAATTTTTCTCTCCTTTCTTATCTATTTTTTCTATAAGAATTACGAATCACATAATCTTATGCACGAGGAAAAATTGATAATTTTTTGTTGTCTAGTATTATTGCTTATATACGGTAGTAGAATATTCTTGTACATCACAAGATTTACATAATAAATAAGGTTTTCAACTTATAGAAATAGCATGAATAACACAAAAAAATGTTTGTGATTTGTAACTCTAAACGGTAAATAAAAAAACGTTTATAAAATTAGTACTCATGTTTTATGTATGGAACGCCTCAATTATCTCGGAAACAGCTTGTGTGATTTTTATAAATGTTTCTTTTTTATTTAAGCAAATGTTACATTAGTAAAATAAAATGTAAATAGAGATACCTACGAAGAAATATATGGACGGCCTAATTATCAGAATGCGTAACTTCACACAACATCGAAAATACACTAGATGGGTATTATGAATCTTATCCATTAGATTACTTCGCATGCCCTATGAAAATATTACTAATTATTTATTAATTAATAATAAACCCACCATCTCCCCGCCGCCATTTTGTAAGGAGGACATGTACTGTTTTGAGGAGTAGGATACGTAAAACTATATTGTGAAAAACTTCTCCTATTATCACACTGCTCTAGAGAAACTCATCAATCAGAATATGATAGGTGAGTGCCAGGAACTGATATTATACAGTGATGGCTGTACTTACCAAACATATTTGCATTTACAGGCGTTAAAAGATACGATGGAAAAGGATTATCATAATTTTTATGACGATTTACCTCGTTATTAAAACTTGCTATTACATTTATTATTTAAGAGTGCCTCGATTTTTTTGATTTTATTTAAATTTAATTCTATTCTATATATGTATTGTATAAGAAGTGATGTATGTACAATAATATTTTATCAATATTTGAGACTGATTTTGTGCCATTGCTACTTAAGCGCAAGTAGAAACTTACGTAAAAAGTTAATTGATTCTTAATTTACTAGGTACCTAGTCTTATGAAGACTTATAGAAGATTTTCGTTTTATATTTCATAAGATATTTTATAAAAACAATAAAGTTGAAAGCTGAAGGTTATGCCCAAATAAACAATAATAATATGAGTTTGGTTGAACATTTTTTATTAATATTACAGACATTTGATTGTGATTAAAAATGTTGCTCAAGCGAATAAGACTTCTATCACAAAATTATTATGTTGTAAGCAAAGTTGTAAATAAATACTCCACTCGCACTTCGTAGTTCCAAATAAGGTTGGATACTGCATCAAAGAAAGTCCATTTTCTTGATGTAGTTGAAAATTAATAAATAAATTTTAAAATTGATTTCTTAAATATTTATTACTACTAAGATTCATAAAATTGCATTCAAATGGTTTCCATGCATAGAAAAAATTAATAGTTTTTACTTGATCCTGTAAAATTCATCCAAAAGGAGTTGCGCATTCTGATAATTAGGCAAAAGTCAAGCATTTTGGAAGTTTTAGAAAAAATCTCTTTTGATCTCGTGAACTGTTCATAAACATGTGTGATAAGTCTTGTCGTTAATGAGATACTAATGGCAATGGTAAAGGTAATGCCTTAGAGGCTAGATGTATGTATGCCCTGCGTTATCCAAATAATCGTTTACCATGTTCTGATACGTTTACTAAGATACATATTGGTTTACAAAAGACTGGAACTTTTATTAAATCAAAGAATATTATTTGACGACATAGATATGTGAGAACTCCACAATTGTAAAACCATATTCTTCAGATTATTGACCATCCAGAAACGAGTACCAGAAAAATTACTACTGAAGAAAATGTTACCAACAGAACTGTTTGATATATTCTGAAAGTTAATTTAATGTATCCATATCGCGTTCAGCGTGTTCAATATTTGCTGACAATATTCTGTTTATGAAAAGCCAACTTTTCAAAACATGGCATTATAAATTTTCATAATGACCACGGATGTAAATCAACAGGCAATAGTTGTGGCTCCAACGCCCCATTTTGTTCAATGTTTGGCTTGGCATCATCGAAGATTATTTAATAGGACCGTTTACCAGTGAGACATATCTTTATTTTCTAGAAAATGAACTTCCAGTTCTTTTGAAAGATGTACCTTTTATTATTAGAAGGGGGGCGGATGTAATTTGGTCGCTAAAGGATTAATGTACTTTTTACAACATGTAAACTAGGCGCCAAGACCGAAGGGTCATTTTAATCCTATGTGTATTTTTATTTATTAAATCACCGACATTTATAATAAGATATATTTTTGTATTTTTAGATTTTCCTATAAGAGAAATGACCTATTATCACTTAAGGTCTGAAAAAATTTACCGTTAGTGGGGGCTACTTTACACTTTTCTTAAATGAAAAATCTGCCCTTAATAAAGTTTCCTCACAACATTTTTGTAACACTCTACAGAATAAAGTAAATTTTATATTTCTTTAAATTTTTATTTAGTACTTAAGTACATATTACATATAAAATATGAGATTTACATACACACTACTCTTCTGACATAAACAATTATTTATTTTAATTTAATTTTTATTTTATGAATAATAAGAAACACATTTAACAAAATCTAATCTTGTAATTTGATTTGATCGAAATCTATGAACAATATCTACTAAAAAATTTAATTTATTTGTAAATTTATTTGTAATTTTTGCATCTTTAATTCTTGCTGGAACATGTATTCTTGCTCTGTATTTTGATATAAGTATCAATCTGAAATTCTTTCAATTTTTCTATAAAAACGTATATAGCAGGGTGCAACGAATAAAGTGAAGAATTAAATCTAGAGTGAAATGACTCACATGCATTAGTTGTGTGAAATATTGATGGATCCATCTGACCACATAGTAGAAGGGAATTGTGAATCTTTATCTATATAAACATCTAATAAGTAATCGGCGTATTTGACCAAAGTTGCATTTACTGGTTTATAACACATTAAGTCAAACACAAAACAATCTTCCACTTCATCGGGATTTAGATATGTTAATCCAAATGTATGCTTTATCCACCTTCCAATTTCCGAGAGCTTGTATTTTTCTAAACCAAGCTTTGTGTAAATGAAATCTACAACCATTTATTTTTATATTTGGCCATGTAAAATATAGAGCGTTATGTATGGCTTTTTCGAAATCCACATACACCTCGCTTGGTTTGAAAATCACATTAAATTGATTAAACATCTTAGATCCTAATAAAGAAAATAAATTGATATATGTATCAGTAGATTTCGAAGTTAGTAAACATTTGTAAAAAATATTTTGCGGAATAAGAAAATGTACGGTCCATGTAAAAAATGTTCATATCACACATTACACGAATGTTACTGTCCTGTCACAAGAAAATACAATATTATGTTCAGGACTGTTAATGTACAAAAAGCATCCACCTTTTCCTATTTTAGGATTTAATTTTTCCACTGCACTATGCACTTCCGTTATATTTTTAGGTAGTGGTCCTGGTAACAACTTGCGCCTATAAATATAAATATTTCTTCGTACATATTCTACATCGGTCGTTGTCATGGTCTGTGGCAAATTGGATCTCAATTCCCTGCGAATAATCTTCGATGGTTTTTCGGATATATCATCCTCTGCCTTGCGTTTACAAGAATTTGAAAGTATTGTCCTATTTAATTTCTTCTCGTCTGCTTCATGGTTGTGATTTAAATTTTTTCTCGAAATTGTAAATTCAGGACCAACAGTAAATACGTTGGCAGAACATTTTACATTCTTTTTCACGCATCTCCAATACAATTCTCCACTTTTCAAAACTTTATCGTTAAAAAATGCAAAATTTTCTAAGATTAGAAGAGTTTTACCACGCGAACTTTTCACTATTTGAGTCATTTCAATAATGTAAAGTACCTATACGATACAACAGCTGAATCTGATCTTAGGTAAGAAAACTAGTCAACCCTCTATCTACTGGGTATTTCCAAAATATGTTAAGTACCTACTTAAAAATCTATCAACTTTCCCTATATTGGGTTATTTTATGACTCGACCTACCTGCACTTCTTAGCGTCGAAAATACATGTCGGATTATCTACCCTTCTTGGTCAGACAGGTAAAGAAGGATGGTTAGCGCCCAAATTACACCCGCCGTGAAGGGGCATGTGGTTCATAACGGTGCTCCTCACATTTTGCAGTTATTGTACGCGAGCTTTTAAATAACGTTTTTCCAGTCAATTTGATGGGACAAGGATTTCAACAACCGTTGCCCCTTAGGTCACTTGGACACAATCCTCTGAATTTTTGTGTATGGGGATATCTAAAATAGAAGATATTCAAAATCTTATTATACAAAGCTGTAATTTTATTCGTAACAATCCTGGTATCTTGGAACGTATTCGGCAATTCATTAGACATCGAGCGGATGCTTGCATTTTGGCTGGAGTTGCATATTTTGAACATATGCTCTAAAATGTACAATTTTTTCTTAAAGGCCGCTTGACATGATACAATACAACGTGCAATGCAATGCAAGACGCAATATTTCTTAATCAAAAACGTGCGCACGTGCGGGTGTTCATCTGATTATTTCATGCATGATCTTGACATTATTGGTTTTGTGTCATTTTTATTGCGTGCAAGTTTCAATCTAGTTACTTTTGGCTTAACAGATCAGCTAACTTTCGTTAAATTTAGTTTTGTTATTTTCATAACAAATATTAGATAAAATTTGAGGTTAGGTATTTGTTCACTTTTACTGTTTACAGAGACTTCACAAATGTTTATAAGAACTTTTTGTCTTAAAATAGAGTGACGAAGCGCACACTACAATATTTTAGATTACTTGACGCTCACAATTTTTTTTGTTAAGGTCAGAATGGAAAATATCTTATATAAAAATTAGAAAAAATGCAATTTTAACTGCCCTTCAATAGTCGCTTATTTTAAAATCTGGATATGTTGAACGCTTAATGTTGCCGTTAGAAGGAATTGAAATTTATGGCATTTTTCTTTTTAAGCAAGCCTGAACTGGGTCAAATGGAAATAAGTCTATTTTATAGTGCACCCAGACAAAAACTAGTTATTACTATTCACAGAATATCGTGAGTATTTCTTAATAATTGTTGTATATATGTTACTGTTAAAGTATGAGATCCGTTATTTTATAGAATGTCTTGTTATTCCATGAAATAACTGATGGTGTCTGTTGTATGTAATATGTTATTAATTTGACACTTTAACTAGTTATTTCATAGAATAACGATCTCTGGCCCGTTGAAGTGTAAAATAATATATATCATATATCTCGCTTTTTTGAATAAAGTACATTTACGTTTCGTTTATAGTTCTTCTAACATCAATTGTAGATTATAAAAAACCCTTGCCGACAATTTTGTTTGATCTATTTACCATAGTCTTCTGAAAATATGTATATCTTATGTGAGAAAGTATTCGTTAAAAGGCAATCGAATCATAAATCGGACGGCATTATACGCCGTTATTTAGACAGATATACTTAATTGTAGTCCTCTTGGAACTTAGAAAAAAACCATTATTATACCTAGCTAACTTGCTACAACTCAAATTTAAATTATAAAACGTGAATAGACGAGTAAAATGTACCTGCCTGTAAGGGAGCTTGGTTTAAATAGAGTACCAGACGTGAACTGAGTCATATTTGTACCCTATCCATTCTTTGCACTGCTTGTCAATATAATAAATTGCCTTTAGACTTTAGACCTTAAACAAAAGAAAGCAATTCTTATATCATACTATATCAGGTATTGAGATACATTTATTTTTTCAAGTTTTATAATTTATTCATTTGTTATTACGTTAATTTAGTTTGCTTATTATGAAGTGCGATTATTTTTAAGACCTTAAATTGCCTTGAACAATGAATTCTTTAAATGATAACAAAAAAAACAGCAATGAAAGAAAAGTTTCAATCTTTACTAAATAAGCTTGATGTCAATGAGAACAGATTCCCGCTCACCCGTGAAAAATTATTAAGTTTGATAGCTTATGTAAAGAAATTTAAAACATCAGATGAGAAGGTACCACGTGATTATTGGTTACTTCAACATTACCATGTCGTTGAAGTTGGAGTAGAAAAAATAATAGTCCCAGTAAGAAATGCAACACCAGATGTAATGTTTCATTTCTCAAGTGATTCTTTGTTTAACATTTTGTACGAAACTTATTTATCTATTGGGCACGGTGGTAGAGACCGAATATAAAAGAGCTTAGTCGTCATTGCAAAAATATTATGCAAAAATATATTAAGATTTTCCTGAATTTTTGTGAATCTTGTCAACTAAACCTCAAAGCGGGCAGAAAAGGTATTGTTGTTAAGCCCATGATTTTGTCACATATGAATTCAAGATGTCAGGCTGGCCTCTTAGATTTTCAATCACAACCTTATGGAAACTATAAATTTATTTAGTTTTAAGACCTCTTCTACAAAGAGAGTAGAAGAAGATGCAGGACAGTTGCTTAATATATTCCTGTTGTTTGGATCCCCATGTATATTGCAGTCGGACAATGGAACAAAATTTTGTAACAAACTTATTGATGACTGAAAAGTAACTTGGCTAGAGCTTAAGATCGTGCATTGCAAACCAAGACATAGCCAAAGCCAAGACAGTATTGACAGAGCGAATCAGGACATAGAAAATATGTTGACGATTTGAATGCAAGACAACCAGTGTGTCAACAAAAAATGTTTTTGTTTTAAAAATAATGTTCTTTGTAATTCCAAGTGTTATTTTAGTAATCCTTGTTGTAACAAACGATTTTATGGTACATTTCCATAAATACTATTTATATGGATATATGGATATATGGATATATATTATATGCATAAATTAGATAAATTACACACTTCAACTGAAACGATCATTATTTCATGGAATAACTAGGTATTCTATGAAATAACTGCATTATATATTTTAATGGTAACATATACACAAATATACTACATTATATTTTAGAAATCTGCCACTAAAAGATCCAAGTCATATACCAGATCCCTATGTGAAACTCAAACTCATTGGTGTAGGATCACAAAAACTTAAAAATAAAACGAAGGTAAGTTGAAACAAATTTTTTTAGTACTTGAATTTAATCTAAATTTTTATCCCTTGAGTTGAGGTTTGCTAATGTGTAATCATTGTCCCTCTAGTCAACCATGATATTTGTTGCCACGCTTCCGGATTTCTTCTGTGATTTACGATATGCAAAGATCATTATACATACCAAGGTGTATTTACCATTGCTCAAAGAATTTTGAATATTTGAAGTATTTGGAACCTCCTGAGAATAGCAAAACTTCATTTACTGTTATAACTCCAGAGTTGTCTGCCAGATGTCTAGATGGGTTTCAACACAGTCTTATAAATCTATATTGTGACTTTTTTACCATATCCTTCTAGCTTTACTTTGTCTTCTATTAAGGTTTATTGAGAATTTTTTTTTCAATTGGAATAGGTGTGGCTCATTTAACAGCTTCTTGTATCTTAGAATTAGATTTTCTATGCCTTCTTCAAGTTCATTCATAGTTTTTAGGATGATGTACAGTTTCAGTTCATTATCAGTTATACTTCAGTATAAAATCCAGTTAATTGGTTCTTGATGAGTGGAGCTTGGTTATTTTTTCAATATTTATTGCTACTCTACTTATTGTTTCAATAACAGAAATATGATCTGAAAAGAGATCATAGTCGGATTCAATTCCATATATGAACTCAATTAGCCAGATATAATGAAGAAATCAATAGATCAGGAGACTTTGCTGGATCTGTTGGCCAGGAGGCTGGAGTTCCAGTTGACAGGAAATTATAGTTATTTTCATGTGGTTCCTGCAAGAAAGGTAGAAAACCTTTTGTAGTAGTAAGTCTTGAGTGCTATAAAGTAGTCATTATCGTTATTTGGACGTTCTCTCCAGTTTCTTGTTAATCTGGCTGTTTTAATTGTTGAGATTAATCAAATTGTTATTAGCTTAGCATCATGTGAAACTGTTCCTGATTTGATGCATAATACCTACCTTTTGTTAACATTGGGCTACCAAATTGCAATGGCTACCATTTGTGGCATGTGTACACTTGTTGGATAAAACTGCGTTAAATTTGCTGAATGGTTTTAAAAAATCCTGCGATTACTAGCTCATTTCTAAATTGAAAACATATTTGGTTTTTGGCACTTATATATATTACAATGTATTTGAATCACCTTGTATTATCACTTGTATTTAGTTTAGTTACTATAAAATTAGCATAAAATTTCAAAAGAACTTATCGCGTTTTTTGTTCTGGTTGATAAGCCGAAATTGAAACCCAAATCAAACTTGAATTTCAAGAGCTAGTGGACAGGATCGTTATCACTTAAAATTCAAATGGTGTTGCTTTTTTCTTCACCTCGTTCACTTCTGTTTTTCAGCTCCCAATTATAAGAAATCAAAAATATCATAGTAATAACTAGTTATTATTTAATCATCCAATTTATTTTAGGTAATAATGGATAACTGCGATCCTGTATATGAAGAAACATTCGAATACCTTGTATCCAATTCTGATCTTCCAAACAATAAGCTAGTTTTAACAGTAAAGAGTAAGAAAATGTTCAATTCTTTCGTTATGGGACAAGTAAGTAACTGATTTTGCTTAAATGGAACAAACTAAAAATGAAATTTGTCAGCTACATTAATCGCGAATAAAAAACTGCCATCGAGCAAAGGGATCGCAACTATTAGTGTATGTTATACATAGTGAGTTTTATGTATTGAACGCCTCAATTATCTCGGAAACGGCTTGTACGATTTTTATAAATTTTTGTGCGCAAGGGTCTTGTGATACGGCCGATATTATAGTGTTATAGTGGCAACTACATTGTTCTCAGATCTTTTCTTTTTCCGGAAAAATAATGAACTTTGCTATTTCAAATAGATCACCCTATAAATACTTATTATTTTTCATGCAATATTCTTTATACCTATAGTTTATTTCTTAATGTCCGACAGCACAGTAGCCTCATTAAATATTCAAATAGAAAAGTATCTCTTACAGAGTGAGTTTAAGAATTTTACAAGTAAATCCTAAAATTCTAATGCAAAACAAGTAGGTGTTTGTATTGGTTATCTGTACAACCCTGTTTCAGCTCAAAATACAATATGGTAATAAAACCGAACAATGCCAGCTAAATGATAAAAATTGCTGCAGTGGCGGAGATTACGATATTAGTTCATTTTGCTTATTTAATTAGATTCGGTCAACATTACAGTTGAAATAAAATTCATTCGTTTAGGCCTATTAACAAGTTACATTCTTATTAAATTAAATTAATTAAAGAAAATATAGTTTAATTTTCATAATTCAAATTTATTGACAATGAATTAATGTATATTAAGTAAAGTAAACATACCATTTATAGGAAATATAAAATTCAATCTATAGTATCATCCTCTTCGCTGGCCATACAAGATGCATACGAAGACTCGTCGATAGAGATCACTATCGGCTCTATAGTTTGTTCTATGAGGTTATCTAAAACTCACATTTTCTCTTCCTCTTTAATTACATGATTCACGGCATCTCTCCAGTTCTCTTCAGTTATTGTTGTCAATGAGTACTTCATGAGTTCACGAAAATCTTTCATTTTAAATGTTTTATTATGTCTAGCTACATAACCTTTCATTTGGGCCCATATTAACTCTATTGTATTTAATTAACAATGGTATGGCAGCAAACGAAGCACTGTTATCCCACGATTCTTGGCTATTTCACAAATAATAAACTTTTTAAATTGTAGCTTGTGATCTGAAGCAACCTTTAAAACTTCTTTTTACAACATATCACCTTCAAATGGTATATCTTTTACGATTAACCAGTTGCTAATATCAGCTTTTCTCCAAGAATTAGTTGGAAGATTTTCTGTTAATCGCGAATGATAAGTGGCATTGTCCGTAACGATTACAGCATTATTTGGAATTAATTCGACCATTTGTGTAAACTACTCTTCAAAAACATTTGCAGTCATTTCTTCATGATAGTCTTTGGTTGATGTTGACTGAAACTCCAGTAAACCACCTTCAACGAATCCTTGATTGCATCCAATATGCGTTATTATTAGTCGGCGACCTTTTACTGAATGTCCTTCATTGAGCCATGTCTCATAGAGATAATAGATTTGTCTTCCCTCATGTCTGTATTTTCGGATATCTCGTAAATACTGGCGTCTCCAACATAGTATTTCTTTGTTGTCGATTAGCACTGATTTGCGACTTTGCTTCTCCCAAGTAAAATTTAATTTGTGTAATATTTTCCACAAAGTTTTTCGCCCTATGTTAGGCAAATTCTCGTCCTCCTTTACCATTCTTAGAATGATGTCAAGGGTTGGAATCTCTTTTTTAAAATATAATTCATGTACTTTTCGCCCTATTGTATTTTGCATATGTTCATTAAGGTCAAGTGGTTTTCTTCCAGTTCACTTTTTAGGTGGAGATATATTCCCATTTTTCCTCTCTTAGAAGCCTGTAAATAGTAGATTCACTAACTCCTGTCATATTGAAACATGTCGAAACTATATTTCTAACAGTAGCAGCCGGCATTTGATGTACAACAGCATCATGCACATTCAACACTACAGTCTTCGTTTGTAAGCTAAGCACGCTCTTACACTTTACTGGGGTAAGACATTTTTCACAACAAATTATACAAATTTGGGCGAGACCAAGTTTCACCGTATATACCTGCAAAATTTCTAAGTAGTCATTAGGACAATCCCTAGTAGGAACCTATTGTAATGTTTCTTGGAAATGTTATTATCAACATTTCGAAAATCAGAAAGTAATTATCTGGAGAATGAATTGATAAATGGTTTGTTAATATGTCTCCCAAGAATTGATCCGCGCCAAATTCTCAAGATAATTAATGAAATATTCAGTCAGAATAGTTGCGTTACAAGATTATTTAAAAAATAATTTATTGTTTTAACTGCATGTACTCTACAAATGTATGAAGGTCAGCTAGTTGTTTTAACTAACCGAATTTACATTTAAATCACTTTAATATACCAGATCGGATATAAAATTAAATAGTAAATAAATTCCTTAGATTCCTTAGACCTTTTCGCGTGCTGTCAGACAATAAGAAACAGATTATAAATGCCATGATTATAGCTACATTTACAGTATCTCCATCAAAGTTACAATGAATATTGTACATTTAGATGGCTACGATGGAATGAACTCGTTTAATTTGAATATTCTTTAATAATTCATGTGCTAATACAAATTTCGTAACAAAGTCAGTAAGTTAGTAAAAAAAAGTATAACGCAACTGGTGCAGTAAAATATTTATCCAAATCATGGCGCAGAAAACCTACAACAACTGAAGACAAGTCTTTATATGTTTGTGTCATGTTAGAAGTAGATCTACATTTGTTAAGTAGAAAAATTACGAATTTTATATAGTACATATAGTAAAGGCGATTACAGCAAATGCTCCAAATGTTGTCCATTTACTTCAATACAAAAAGCTATGCGATGGGGATGAGTTAAAATTGAAAATTATTTGAGGCCCATACAAACTGTGGACCCACATGCACCTCAAAAACTGCTGCAGATGATCTTCTGCAACTGCAAAAAAGTGTGCGGCGCTACTTGCAGTTGTATAAGAGTAGGCTTATTCTGCAGTTCCACATGCCGCGGAGATAATTGCCTGAATTACCAGCAGAACTGGAAGATAACAATTTTGATTTTAAAATTTAAAATAAGTATATTATTAATTTTTTTATACAATAAAAATTTTTCATTTATTAAGATTGATGTTGAAAATAAAATATGCAAACAGTATTTCACTTTTCTTCAGAAATCATCTCTCCTTTTTGAGTTGCTATATATAAAGTAAAATACTGTTGTCTATCATGAGGACAAAATTATAACGCTTCCTATGGTAGTCGCCGGGTGAACATATTCGATTTCCACCTCAAAGCTAAAATGTAACAATGTTTAATTGAAAAGGGGATTAAATATAATGATACCTTCTGCAATTAAAGCAGAGTTAATGCCCAACTAACATTTTTTGTTTTATAATGGTAACGTTTACGTTTCGATAACCTATTTTATAAAACGTCGGAACCTATCAATTGTTGCTCTTATAAAACCTCTATATCACTTAAATGGAGAATTCTATAAAGGTAACAGTGACCAAATGTTGTCTCATAAAACTTTTTGTTCCCATTTATTTGTAACCAAGAGGTACTTATTACTGTTATAAACCATAAATATAAAACCTTAATGTTCCTTATAAAAGCCATTATATGTTATGGGTTGATTAAATTGAGCAATGGATTTCTATTTACAATTTATATATTACTAAAACATTTTTATAAGCAATGACCAAGATTACCATGGATTTATTTCTACAAGTTTTCTAATACACACATTATTACATTCTAGGATCTATTAACCTCAAAACCATAAGTCAAATTCTTCTTTTTCTGTTGACCACAGGATTATAGTTAATAAGAGGAGCTGAGGTTATTATAACAAAAAGACGAGGTATTATTTAACTTTCAATTAGAGAAACTGGCAAAAATGACATAAAAATTAAAAGAGCAACAAACCGCCACCATGTTATATAACTAAAATGCGTGACGCCATCTACAAATTATGGTCCACACCGCACTACTTCAGCTGCTGCAAAATAATCTTATTGAATTAGGATGGAATCTGTTTTTCTTTCAACAGAACCATCATACTTAGGAAAAAAAACTTCTAACACTATAAACTTCGCCACCTACAGTATTTATAAACACCAAACTGAAAACGCCCACCTTCTTTATCCCTTTCTTTATCGTTGTTTGCAAGATATTTTATTTCTAGACCTTAGTTATTATTATTTTGCTTCTACTCTTAAGTTGGCAGCAATGGAGTTTATTTTGATATTATTATGAGAATGTCTCATTAAATATTATAACAACTCAAAAACTCTGAAATGTTCCTGTAACGGCTTAATTCTTTTTGTCACAAAAATTGTATCGATTAATTTTATATTTTACCCTGCCCTCGTTTTAAGCACTTTGAAACTTAATTTGTGTAAAAACTTGAAATTTAAAATTATGTCTCACGAACTTCTTTTTGCAATTAAAATGTAGAACTTTCCTTTACCGAATATTTTTGAAGAAATATAACTTTTCGTTTCAGTAATACTGCTTAAATTGCGATATTATTTTTTATGTAGATACTCATGTCACTTCGAAAAAACATAAAAATAGCCGTCATTTAAAAGGACTCCATGTTTTCCAGCTCACCCATAGTTTTGTGTGCGCCTTCAATTAATATTAAACACCTTGGAAACGTTCATAAAACTTAACTAAGTGTCTTATACTTATAATACTCTTGAGATAAAACCTATGATAGTTTATGTTGTGTTGTGATAGTTTTATAAATTAACAAAACGGTATTTATAAAAACCTTCGGTATAAAACTAACGGTAATCGGAAAACCAACTGAAAACTATTAGTACGCAAATGTCAAATATCAATAATTCATTCAATAATAACCCCACTTTTCAGTTGTTGTTTTTGAAAGAAGTAACCCATATTATTTTTTCTATTAAGTCTCAGTTTCATTTTTATGAATATAGATAAAGCAAAGCCTAGAATACTAACCCAAAATGCCTTTTAAAATGGTTCTAAGTAAAGAAGCTGGGAAAACGACACCGTCTTTGACGGTTGTTCCAAATTACAGTAGGTTTTAATGCAATACTTAAGGCCTTGATGTCAGTAGAACTGTCCGTCAGCTATCTCCACAATCTTTTGGAAGGGTGTATTCACAATTAAAAATAGGGTCTTCAATTAATTTTGGCTTATATTTGAGGAACCAGATCATTGCCTAATCCGCAAGTAACATGTTTTTCCTCTCAATTGGAAATTCGTAATTTTTATGCTTATTTATTACCTCATTAAAACTTAGGTTATCAAATAACTAGCCGATTTTCCCTTATGTCAATACATTTTTCTAAATGTCCTTTATTCGTATATTCATCAGTGGTAGTTATTTTAGAAGTATTTGCCAATGTAATATTGTCTTGATGAAAGTCTAAATTTTCTGCAATTTTTGATGATTTATCAACAATTCGGGTTTTGGCACACCTATAAAAACTGCTACTATATTCAATTTTTTGCCAATTTTTCTTAGCTTGTGACATGTTTAGGAAAAAAATTGTTAAAATCATAACCTGAAAAACAAAGCGGCTTCCTTCTACATTGAAAGTTGTTACTGGGCCTATAAGGTTTTATAGTAGCTGTAGAATATTTAACAAGCACCTTAAGATTTATAAAGGTTATACTGAAGTAAGTTATAATACCCCAAGAGTTAAAGTTTCATAAGAAAGTTTTTAAGAACGCTATAAAACCTTTTTAAAATATCTGAAGTAACTAACACAAAAGGTTTTATAAATAAAATAACCAAAACGTTTTGGATGCAACATTATTAAACTTGAGGTTTTTTTGTAATTATTGGACGTCTTATAAAAATTGTATCACCAATGGTTTTCCTATAAAACTATAAACACTATTATAAAAGTTAATGTAGCTTAATTTCATTTTTAGTTTGTTGACTATACCGATGTAAATCATTTTTATGTTAAATTAGCCAAAGTTATTTGGAAATTTACTAGCTCAGGTGGTTCCGAATCTTGGCAAATTCACATTTTTTTAGATTGATAATGGTGTCAAAATGACATGCCATTTTTTATCTAATCTACCATTACTACTACTTTTAAAAATTGAAATAAGTTCTTTCACAGGCTCCCTTTATTTTAACATTTTTAATATGAAAGCAGATCAGTACAAATTAATAAATCAGTTCATACCTGAGAAATTTAGTAATATCACAGAATTTGAATAGAGTCTATTTACAAACTTATATATATATATATTACACTGTCGGACGCGCGTTTCGATAACCAAGTTATCGTCTTCAGAGACGGTATAATTGTGAGTGTTGGTGTAGTAAACAGTATATTCATTATGAATATCGCCAACGGTTCCAGAAATTACAATACAATACAATTACAACGAATGAAAGGTTCGTTCCAACCCATTAAAAAACCGTCCTTGGTACGGTGATGATACTGCGCAATAGAGATTACGTGTTCCAACCGGGCGGTTACCGTTATATAAACGATTCTGTTTTGTGTTCCAACCGTTTCCGGGACGGTCTTTTCGATACTTGTTTGATAGCAAATACTGTTACAAGAACCGTGCATAGCCGGATATTGCGCATAAAATATCTATAAACACTTCCAATAACCGTTCTAAGAACGGCTGGAACAAACCTAAAGTTTAAAATTATTGATACATACATAATTCCTAATAATGCGCATTTTTTTATTACCTATCTATAACGTTAATAATAACAATTTTTTTCAATAATTGTATATACATTCTGTACAATATTTATAAAACATAAATAGCATGAAACCCATAGGAAATGTTTAAAAAATAGATTTTTAGACCTTTGAATTTTTGTTGTCACGAACATCCTAAGATAAATAGGTTTTGAGACAAGTTTTAGGTTGTTAAAACAAAGGTTTTTACAAGTTTATAGCCGACTATCTCTCATTCCATTCCGAGTTTCTTATCCTCATTTGACTAATTTGTCCGGACTATAAATATGCTGCCTACTATTACTACACCACTACACAGTCTGTTGTATAGTAAACAGCGTGCTCAGAATATCTAGATTTTCCTATTACTAAACCAAGTCTTAGAGTACTTTTCCTTTTGTTTAGGAAACAATAATGTTACTTTGTAAATGATAGTTATCAATAGAAGTTTTTAAATGATAGTTGTCAATAGAACAATACATTAATTCTATGTTTGCGATGCCTGTCAAAATGAGACTTTTCAGCCATATTATATTACCAGGAATAAATCCTTCTTAATTCTTATCTTAATTCTTAAATTACTTTTGTTTTTTAGGTGATAATAAATTTGAATAATTTCCAAGGCCTAAATGAACCCTTTAAAGAATGGTATGAGTTGTCACATGCAGAAGAGTCAGACTAACGATGTTTGATATGTACTGTTTCTTAAGTGTACTTGTAATGTAATGGAATATATATTAACCTATATAGTTTTTTAGATACATATTTGAAAGAAAATATTTGTTACTTAGCAACTGAATAAAATTTCTAAATTTTCAATTTTTTGTAGTGAATGGTCAAATACTCAAAATTGGCGACATATCATATGTGCAAATTTATCGAAATAATAAACATAAATGGAACATTTGTGTTTTCTGATGAATGAAATTATTTTCAAAATGTTCAATAAGAACATTCATATAATTACAGTTCAGGAGATTGTGTCTTGTTCTTTCCTTAAATGGTGCTTCTGTTAGATCTAGTATCATTTTACCGAGTTGATACAACCCAACGATTATAGACACAAAGGTTTGATCAGCTCTCCAAATCTGTTGGCAAAATCATGTACAAGGTCAAATCGAATGTTACGTCACTATATGTGCTCGCATTCCAAAAACATGCAGAGGAATGAATTGGAGAAGCGGGACAATGGAAAGAATTAACAAAACGTGGTATCTAAACAAGTATTTCTGACGATAGACGATGAGGTGAGTCATCGATAATGCGTTCCTCCTTTCTTCCGCTAGGCCATTTTTTTAGAGCTGGTTTATCTTGCGCAAGTTTTTATTGCAGTGTTCGAGTGTTGACTAAGACTACATATCTTTGTACGTATTCTTCGTCTGTGATGAACGTTCTTAGTTATTAAACATAATAGCTACTGGTACCAAACGTAAACATACCACTTATTTTACTAGGGAAATGATAGTGCAGTAGTTTCCCATTAATTTCTGCACCGCTGTACAGCGATCGGTGAGGTGATTGTCACCACGCTCTCTGTTTTCTACTCTGTCTGGATATGGTCAGTTTTGAACAACCAGCTGCCGTTGCTCAGTACTAGTTTTGGTCCGCCCTGGGTATTTTATTTGCCCAGTACCACCCATACCTGGGAGGCATTCCCCGATCCGCCACATGGGGAGGCGCCCGAGGGGGGATCTAACAATCCATCACTGGCTCTAATTAATATTATCTTTAAACTCAGTAGTTGTTACTATAGATATAAGACTAATTACTCACACTGTATGCTAAAAAAAATGTAAATGGAAATGCTTAGAAGAAAGTTACCAAAAATATTTCTGAATCAGTTAAAGAATAGTTACGCAGTTGTTTATGAGGAGATTGTGACGTTTAGTTACGATACTGATAAACTTATCGATGGTCCGAATTCTGAGAAGTATGGGCACTAAACCCAGTCAACCAATATCTCAGAATCTCAATCAGCGTGTAAGGCAAGTAAAACATAATTTAGTGTATCTTTTAACTCTAGGAACATTCTACTTGTTTTCTGCTATAAAGTTTCAAGCATGCGCTTCCATCACAACATATTGAACGCATAAATTCTATCTGCTGCCATGTAGCAACCTTCAATTAAAGTATTCGTAGTTGCATTCGAATATATACAAGAAAACCATGAATTTCACTCAAATTGTTCAGGTCATTTTTATCATTGACAGTTTTTTCGTTCCTATGTATGTGAAACCATTTCTAGAAATTCCCTTTTTCTTGTATTTGATTTCGTTTCGAGAATTTTTATATATGTTTTTTTATTCCATGCTTTGTTAATACAGTTTAATTTGTTATAGTATTGATGAACCTTTAATCTATTTTTTAAGTTCTGATGTGTCTGTCCTATGTGTATAATATTACTTTTTCTGTTTTTGGGTGGTTTAAGATTTTAGTTTAGTGAAATATTTGTCCTTTATGAATTATATTACTATCATATTTATTGAAATAATTCGATACCTGTTGGGAAATTCCTTATCCATATACAAGGTGTGCCTATTAAATAATGAAACTGTGCGCCTAGGGGGTGCCCTAGACGGGTGGGGTAAAGCATAAGTAGTGCGTTGGGTATCTAGATATCTTGTCTATGCACGTCCCAAAACACGTTTTTATCACTATAATAGTATTTGTGCAGTGGCGGTTTGAAACGAACGTGTTTATGTTTCGTGCCGAAAACCATGTGTGACGAAAAACAGAAGCAACTTTTCAATCTCAAATTTCTTGTTAAATTAAAAAAAAACTCCGTCAGAGTGCTATAAATTGTTGCAAGAGGCCTATGGGGACAATGAGCTTCCACAACATTTTTTAGTCAGAGTCAAGTGGCCCGGAGATCTGAATCAACTATGCTCCACATTTTCATGATTACATTTTGTTAGCTGCTAGATTACCATCTGCGATGACGGTTTAGAGTTAAGATTTGGTCTAGCATCAGGGCCTGTGCACTGGAATAGGAAAAGTTAAGGACAATTTTCAACGTCATCTCTGTTACTGGCTCACACCTAAAAGCTTACTTTTTGGTGTTTTATTTTTGAATGTTTGTCAATCTGGATGCTGAAACTAAATTGCAATCATGCATCGAGAAACAACCAAGATTATTGAATGAACAACGTCCATCTTGCGAACGTGTATAAAATCTTTGCAAAGGTGTTTGATATTGTTTGTTTATTAGCTATTTGCATTTTTGTGCATTTAAAAGTTATTATTTGTTGCGAATTGTGCTGTCGTGTTTACTTACTCAATATGAGTAAACCAGTAAAGGCCTGCTGTGTACCAGGATGCACGAATAAGCAAGCGATAAGGTGAGAGTAATATTTACTATTTATCAACATAAAAATATTTAAATTGAAATCAAGCTCATATCTATAATGATTTTATTCTTATTTTACTTTTTAATAGACATTCCATTCCTACGAATGAAGGCAGAATGAAGACGTTTGCAGAATTTGGATGCAAAGAATAAATAACCCCAAGTTAATGCTTGCAGATACAGTATTATCATCACATAGAATATGTGATATTCATTTTGAACCAATTTGTAGAAATCCCAATGGCACGTTAAAAGAACTTTCACTGCCAACTCTACATTTACCTGGTAAGAACTTATATTTACTGTGACAATAAACCTCTTATGAATCCTAGTGAAAAGTTATTCAGAGGAAAAGAATTGCTATTTCCTCCAATAGTGAATGTCCCAATTTATAAACCATTCAATAGAAGCTCAGAATATACAGGATTAGATCTTGTCACTCTTTATGTAGCAGGTTCAGTAGCGAAGAAATTATTTAGTCTCAAATTGCCACTTGTGTAAAAATATAATATTGTCGAACGAATTAATTAAGGCAAATTCATTAATATATTCTAGGGAACATAAAAAAAATGTTTTATGTGCGCCTTCAGCAAAATTCTGTGATATTTCTAAAAGTTTATCTGATAAAATCTTCGAAAGATTGCCCCAGTTAATCAATTCGCTAGGCATAAAGAAACAAATATTTCGTTTGGAGGATTTGACAGACACTTCCTCAATATTTTGTTCAGATCATAAGGATTATGTAAATATGTTTGTAAATATTAGTTTTAACATATGCATCTTTCATTACATAGGTATTGTTAATAAAATTTTGAAGGGCAAAGATCAACAATATAAATACTTGTGATGAATATGGCATATGTTAAATATAGGGAAAGCTGCAAGAAAGACAACGGTAATCATTAATTATCCATGGTTATAAAATCAGTTTTTTATATATATCATTGTATGTACCATGTACAAACAGAAACATTTTTTAAACACTCCAACATCTCACTGTTGACAGTCCTAAGCCTGCTAAAGTGTGAAGGAAAATTTTTTGTTTATGGATATAGTTATAAAATGTCAAAAACAAAATAAAAATTATAATAATCATCCTGTGTTTCAATATTCCATCTACCTATATCTTATATAAACCATTTAATTGTGAAATTTAGATGGTCGGACCTGGTTGTCACATAAATTGTAAATGAAACCAAAATATTTTCCAAAATACTTCATTTAAACAGCATTTTAATTTCAGGTATTTATATTTTCTTGTAAACAACAATATTTGAATTTGAAATGTTAGCAAAATGAAAGTATTTTGCATAATACTTTAGTTTCATTCACAATTTGATGCGACAACTAGCTTCGAGCATTTAAAATTACTCGAATTATTTTCAAATTTCAAATACAGTCTTTTCTAACGCTCCTATCTTTCATCATCTCCTGTTTAAGCTTGATATACAGACTTGTACCTTTAAAGAAAAACTCGGGTTTTGAATGGCTTAGATAGAGGCGAGAGTTTTACAAAACTATCAGTAGAATTTGTATTAGGCAAGACTATAAATTTCTGATCGGAAAAAAAATCGTACCAAGCTGAAATAGCTCTGCACAACATGATCGTCTAGACAAATTCTTGAAAATCGCCAAACATCTAAAGTTTCTAAGTTCGACAAGTCAATAAAGCTCTCTATTTATGGTTTGTCGAAGCGAGAGGCGAAGGTATATCCTTCAGTGGACCTCTTGTACAAGAAAAAGCTGAACAACTTAACAATTTAATGAATGGTGATTAATCGTTTACTACAAGCAATAGGTGGTTGAATCGTTGGAAAGTTCGAGATGGTGTCCGCCAGTTGACAATAACTGTACAGCAATTATCTTCAAATAAAGCTGCGGCACAAGCTTGTCTGGATAAGTTGTCTGCTATTATTACTGAAGGAGGATTTTCTCCTCAGCAGGTTCACAATGCTGACGAAACCGATGTAAATTTTAAGGCGTTGCCAAACAAAAGTTTAGCTTCACAGCAGGAAACCCGGGGTATTAAATGAGCAAGGAACGAGTCATAAACTCTGGTTTCATAACGAGTTCCTCAAGGCTGTTAAACGTTTCAATAAAGAAAACGACTTGCCAAATAAGGCAATTTTGTTCATCGACAACGCATCATCTCACCCAGACATCAGACAATTACAAAGTGGCGAAATCAAAACTGTATTCCTCCCACCCAATGTTACAGTTCTGATACAGTCTAAGGACCAAGGGGTTCTCCAGGTAATGAAATTAGCCTATGGTATGAAATTTCTCCGTACAGTTATTAAAGATTCTACACCAACTTTAATGGAAAAAATCAAGAAAGTGACATTGAAAGATATAGCTTACTGGTCAGCTGAGGTATGGAATACAGTTATTGATCAGGCTATTAGAAAGTCTTGGAGGAAGCCGTGGACTTCTCTTGATTTTGTTGATTCGTCAGATGACAGTTCTAACCAAGGACCCTTGCTTCAACTGGAATTTCCCGGTTATGGGTTATGGGGACATAGCAGCTGCAGTGAACCTAGAAGCGGGAACCTAGAGCAGGAAAGCGGCACTATGTCTACACCTGCTGACCTGTTGTTTCCACTGCGATGACGCAACATCGCAATACCAAACAGATTTTCTTTTTGAAGCAATTGAAATTGACTGACATGTCGAACAGTTCGCAAAATTAGTGGTGTAATACAATGTTGTAAAGTCTCAATAAATCGTATTTCTGTTTAAAAGAATGTTTTATTGAGATCCCAATTATTAAACTTGCCTTTTTTAGAGCAGTTCGGCAGTTCAGATTATCCGAAAACTCGGATTAACGGAGTTCGGATTAGCGGGGTTCTACTGTATTGTATTTCTGTGCATTTTAGAGCAATTTTGTTTATGCCAATTGAGTCTAAAGAATATTTAGGTTTTGAAAATTTAATAATATACTATTTTAGTTATATAACTAAATATTTGTAATAAGAGCTTGAAGTTGTAATAAATATCAACATAATACAATGGGATACATGAAATTGTTAATTTATTTATTTAGGAAAATAATGTATTGACAAAACATATTAAAAATCATAATTAGAATAACCAGCAATATATAAAATGCTTACTTGTGAATGAATTTAAACATAAAAAATAATAATCATAATAATAAGCATTCGTATTGTCCGTACTTACATACGAATATCATATTTTAGAACATCCTTCTTCAGTTAACAATTTTTTTCAACTTGTTTAATTTACTCTCTTCACGATCATCACTGCTTTTTCTTTTCAGATTCTTATTTTTTTGGGGCTGATGGTTGTGGAAGTTTATTCTTGTAACTTGTAATAATTTAATATTATTTTAAGTTAACTTTTTTTCCTTTAAATTTTATTGGCCAAGTTGCCGATAATTCTGTACTAAATCTAAGTGAATCACAATGTTGTAGATCATGGTTCCATTTTTGAATTTTTTCTAGCTAATGTCAATAGTTACTGTACCTAAGTAGGAAAATTATATGTTTTATGAGTGGAATCTCTCAGGTCTAGTAATACTTCTTCATCATTTTTTGCAAGCTAACCTACGATTCACTCCAAAGCATCTTCTGTCATTTCAGGATAACTTTGTTCCTGATACAACAATGAAGTACTTACCAGAAAAATCAGAAGTTTCTATTGACGCAAACTCCAATTTTTCCTGCATTTTTCCCTAATACTATCATCCTAATGCGATAGAAGGCTGCTAAAGGATTAGGATGCTCATTAGGTCCTCGGGACGAATCTAACTAATAAATTTTTCAAGGCCATATATCATATTATGATCTCATGTCAATAAATAATATTTTTAAGGATTTTATTGACATAAGCTTGCCTTTTTGAAAAATTTTCAATTACTTTTTCCCGACTACTCTCATTTTTGATCATTTTATCCTAATGTTCATTCTGCATGTCAATATATTTACCACCATATCCACTCTTAATTGACACATGTTCTATGTAGTTGTTGAAGATATTAACCATTTGTCGATGTCTTCAATAAATTCTCCTAAGCCAATAGCGTTTTTGACATTATTACCAGGTTTATAACGTTATAACAGCTGTCGATACAGTAGAGCTGTGCGGCTAATTTAACATTTTGCCTTTGTGCTTTTTCACAATTTAAATGAATCTCAGAGATTTTCCAGCATGGATTCATTAAACTAATTTTAATTTTAACTAGTTCCTGAAGAGACTATTTTGTAATTTTCTTATCTCTATCCAATATAAATCCTGTGTCCAACAGCCAGTTTCTGATCAGTTTCAAAAGATGCGGCGCAAACATTGCTATTTTTGCTGGATTAGTAAAAAATTGCTTTTCTACATCAACTCCTGATTCTTTCCACGGTCCAACGTTTCCACCCCCACAGATATTTTTTGTAATGCATTAATAATTTACAACAAAATATTTTTTGTCATTTTTGGTTAAATGTAATATACACAGGCTACTTCCATTTAGAAAACAGACTTCGGGCCGGTATTTTTTGTTGTTAAGTTCATTGTAATATTTATTTTTATAATATACTATCGAAGACTCTTAATTCTCTTGCGAGTAACAGTTCTTAAGAAAGAATATTTGCGAAGTAGCTCATCATACATTATCTTATAATCAGGTGAACGGGGCTTAAGCTGAGGGACTTTTGAGCAAATCTTCTATTTGGACCCAAATATTTTGTTATTATAGAAACATTGGGATCTTGCCTGGTTGACTATAAAAAAAGGGTGAACCAAGCAACGATTCGACCATTGCTTTATTTTTTTAGACTTCTAGCATGACGGGGTGTCTCAAATGGTGTTTTTACTTCCATTCCCAAATTCAGTGTAGCCACTGATTTCTTTTTCAAAGTCCTGCGTGGAGGTAAATCTAAAAAATGAGTAATGAACAATTTATCACCATTATAATTTATTACCAGTATAGATTTATTATTATTAATTATTTGTAGTGGGGTTGATCCTATTTAGAAATAAATCCATAATCTAATTTAGTTAATGAAAAAAATTACACATGTTAATTGTACTAAAAATTATTACTTAATAATTCACGTTGCATAGGGTGCGCCAGAGAAACTTACTTATTTGAAAGGTCAATAAAAACCATAGTACTTCAGATATTAATTATTTTTTCGATAATACAATGTGTAAGTTTTTTTTTCATTCAGTGCTGAAAATGACATCTGTTAAATGGCGACCTCCATTGTGTATAAACTGATTTAGGCGATTTCGGAAGTTTGTCTCCACTCTTCGCAACATATCAATGGGTATTATGATAATGGTATCACGAATGTTGTTCTTCAGGTGAGCAATGGTCCGTGGTCGATCGTCATAAACCAAGAATTCAAATAACACCATAAATAAAAATCGCATGGAGCCAAATCTGGAGAGCGTGCTGGCCATGGGAGATCATTTCTGAGAGAGATGAGGCGGCCGGGAAAATGTTGTCACAACAAATCCATTGGGCCTCGTGCTGTGGCTCCATTTTGCTGAAACCACACGTTCATTTGTTCGAGACTTGGAAGAAAAAATTTATCGATCACGTTACTGTAACGAGCTGCATTCGCGGTAACTGCACGTTCGTTTTCTTCAAAAAAATAAGGATCATCTGTTTCTGTATCGGTATCTGTTTATCCTTCTCTTGAATATGTTATTTATCAATTTTTCTGGATAATTATTTTCTTTCAATGCAGTTTTTGCGTTTTGAATAGCTAAGCATCTACAGGATCTGATAGTTGGATAGATCTATCAGCCAAACTTATTATCACTGATCTTTTCGTGACGTAGAATGACACGAATTGAAGTTTAATGGTTAGTGGGGTATCTACTATGAGAATATTTTTTATCCAAGGGGGAGAAGAAGGCAAAGAAAGTGGAAAGGTCAACGAGAGGTTGGTATTTTGGAGTAGAGGTGCGAGCAATTGAGGGAGTGAATTTACAGTTGTTCGTGAGTTGATAGGTACGGAAGTGGTGGTAAGTAGCGAATTGACAGGATTAGGAGGATTGGAAGATATTTTAGCAGCATATGACAGGAGAAGAGATTGTCGTCTTAAGGATAGTGGTGGATCATTAGCTTCAATATTTACACTAGCGGCGGGGCTTGAGCGAAAGGCGCCAAGGCAAAGGCGAAGAGTGGTGTTGTTTACAGAGTTGAATAAGTCAGTTTTAGACTTGGAAGCGGACATATAGATAAAACAACCATAGTTAAGCTTTGAGCGTATGAGAGCTCTGTAAACTCTTAGCAGTATAGTTTCATTTGAGCTCCATAGAAGGTGGCTAAGGGTTTTAATTATGTTCAGCCTCTTTAGGCAAATGCCTTTTACATAATGAATATGGTGATTCCAGTTGAGTCGATAATCAAAAGTCATACCAAGGATTTCGCACCGATTCACAATAGGTAGAGGGGAATTATCAAAGAAAATTTGAGGTGAGTGAATAGATGTTCTTCGAAAGAATTTTATCAGCATGGATTTGTTTCGGGAAATTGATAATCCTAGATAGGGAGATCTCTGTTGTAGTAGATTTATTGCATTTTGGAGCAGTTGGCATGTAGAGGGGGCGTATTTACTATGGCAATAAATGACTAGGTCAACAGCGTATTGGACATATTTTACGGGAGATGGGAAGTTGTCACATAGCTCATTTATTGTGAGGATAAATAAATATGTTACCATGTAGATTGATGCCATACGTGTTTTCAAGAAACGCAATAAATTCGGTTGCCGGTAAGGGAAAATGATTCAGAAGAATCTACGAATTGTTTTTGTATGACAGAGCGTGATTCAGGGCTTATGAAGTGATAATCGTTTTTAGTCATTTTAGATATTTTGGTCTTCTTTTTCGCAGGGTTTCTGGAGCTGGATGTTGAAAATTCGGGGAAGAGCATTGGATCTGGATGAAGATCAGTAGGAGATATGGACTGTGGTGAGTCGAGGCTGCTGTCATTCGAACGGGGACGTTTTTCGCTAGTTTTTGATAAGGAAATTAGAGAGGGAAAATGAGAAAGGATGTCCTCCTAGGATACTACGGGAATAACTGAAGTGGCCGTAAGGTCAGCTCAAGAGGAGGGGATGAGATTGACCGAATCATTTGATTTGGGAGAGGGATCTTGAGGGATGGAAGTGTTGGGGTAGAAATGAATATTCTGTGTGTTGTATTTTCATGATTGATAACAGTCGAAGTTTGAAGAGAAAAATCATTATTGGTCGGTAACATGAGAGTTACTCGGCGGAAGCTGAGAACATGTGCATATTCATCATCAGGTGAGCCACATTTGACGTATGATATAGGAGAGATGAGTGATAACCCTAGGTCTTGCAGTGCTTTCTCGATAACGGAATGGGGAATGGATGGACAAACATGGGAAATATTCCTTTGGTTGGAGATATAAGCCGACGTATAGGGATTAAATTGGAATTAACTAGGATGCTTTGGTTGGTTTTTAGAAGTTCGTCAACTTGAGTCGTCGATGATAAATAAATGCATATGCGTCCGTGTGATATTCTGGATGCGACATTTTTAGGAAAGACAATGCTACCTATTGATTTAATGTAGTCAAATAGTACAGTGTTGGGGATAGAAGGCATAATGATGGCCTGATTTCGTGAGGGCACAGAAGGCGGTCGAGATTTTGCTGAGGTAGCTGCAGCATATTATAAAGGTGGAGAGTGAGTAGACAGGTGGAGTGGAGAGTGAATTGGTTTTTGGTAGTGAGGGAAAGCTAGACATATTGCTGTGATCTTGGTTGCCAAAATCACAGTCAATAGTTGAAAAAAATAAGAGAAACGGATCAAATATATAAATAAATCTCAACTCGAGAAAACAGTCTGTGTTTCAGTGATTGCCTTATTGATTTCCGGATACGTAAATAATTTTAAAGTATATTGATATAAATATTCCATTCTTTTCCAATATGTAAATGATTGCATTTCTGCTGTACCAAAAAATCAAATTGAAAACAAGTAAAAAATTCAATTCTTGTCTCTCTTCTAAATTTAGTATTTTTTACATAATTTTTATATGAGATCCCGCATGTAATGCAAGTTCAAATCAATTCATTACGAGGATGTATTGATATCTAGCTAGCCTAGACCAGTTCCATGCATAAACAAAATATTGCGTTACCATAGCAACGAACAATAACTTAATAGAAGTGTCAGTGTAAAGTTTGTTGTCAAAAAAGTAAACCAGAGTTACGCAATAAATTAAAAGAGAAAAATGTCCACGGAAATGGTGAAAATCGAAAAACTGGAGTATCGGGCCACCATCAAGTACCTGTATTTAAAAGGATTAAGAGGTAAGCATATTTACGAAGATATGCTTAATACCCTTGGTGATCAATGTCCTTCGTATGCGACCGTGAAAAATTGGACTACAAACTTCAAAAGAGGTAAATTTTCCATTGAAGACGATGACCGATCGGGAAGGGCAGTTTCTGTGTCAGTCTTCGAAAATATCGATGCAATTCATGAGATGAATTAATCAGACCATCGAATTGGGCTAAAACGGATATCTGAAGCACTGAATATTTCATACGAACGCAAATGGATCCCCAAATGTTTGAATGTTGACCAAAAGCGTGCAAGAGTAGAAGCATCGCGTTCGATCTCTGCTCGATTTAAAAACGATGTAGACTTCTTAAACCGAATTGTTACTATGGATGAGACTTGGGTACATTTCTATGATCCAGAAACAAAGCGGAAATCGATAGAGTGACGACACTTTGGTTCACCAAGACCCAAGAAGTTTCGTGTCCAAAAATCTGCTGGAAAAGTTCTTGCTTCAGTTTTTTGCGATTGCCATGGACTAATCATGATTGATTTTTTGGATAAGGGTAGAACAATAACTGGAGATTACTATTCGACATTACTGACCACTCTACAGGAAAAAATTAACGAGATAAGACGCGGAAAGCTATCCAAAGGTGTTTTGTTTTTGCAGGACAACGCCCCTGAACACAAATCTCGTGTTGCCATGTAAAAAATTCGTGATTTAGGGTTTGAATTACTAGAACACCCCCCTTATTCACCAGATTTGGCTCCGTCCGACTATCATCTCTTTCCTCAATTGAAAAAAAGTTTAAAAGGTCGTAAATTTTCTTTCAACGAGATAATAAAAGCTGTGTGTTTGGTTGTATAGTAGGCTAAGAATTTTTCAATATATCCTCGTATAAACACTTAAATCAGATAGATTGCTAAAAAGGTTGGTGTAGAATTGTAAAAAGAATACTGTAGAAGATAAAATGAAATAACTATTCATTAAAAAATATTTATTAAAAAATGTTGAGATAGTGATGTGCCTAAAATACTATAAAATTAAAGTCACTGAAATTGAAGCATTAAATAAAAGTTAGTTTAGTTCCTGTCTGGTTGACTTGCCATACGTTGAGTTCTTCATATTCTCCAATACATGCATTAACTTGGTCCGGATTGTAACCTTTGCTAGCACATTTTTCAATAGCAGCGTTTACCATAACAGTTTTGTTTTCACCAGCCAATTCACTGATCACGGCAAAAATCTTATCGTTAACGTTTGGAGGTCTAAAACAAAATAATCGTTAAATTTGAACTTATTTTATAATTTTTGATAAATTTCCCATATATGTCCCTATGCCGCAACTTCTCAAGCTCAATTTTTGATAATTTATCAATGCTTTTAATAGGTCATTTGAATATTAAAATAGAAGCACTGGTGAAACGCAGGATTCCGAAATGTCACAGGGAATTTAATGCATAATGGACAGGATTAAAATATTTGTTAACAAACATGCAAATTTTTTACATATTATTTTTCACGAGAAAAAATAAAATAATTTATATTCAAAATCTGTTTTCAGTCGCTATATTGCAGTATCACTCGCGGAGGCGCTAACTGATGAGTATAAAACTCTCAGTTTTAGCTTGAATCTGTCAGCTGTGTAATAAGATATTAGTATTGGATATGTTAGTCCTTGCAGGGGAAAAACTACAATAAACTTAAATGAAAAAATAAAACGCTGACTATTTTCTGAAAACTCAAAAACGTCAACTCTATATTTATAATTTTTTTTCAAATTAATTGTCAAAATTGCACAACAACTGAACACAGACAAAATAGTCTGAACATATAGGGGCACTATCTAATACATACTAACGATATTTAATACACCCTCTCAATTTAAATGTATTAACAATCTAAATACTTATATTGCCAAAAATCGCTTTAAATTCCATTATAGATTCATCAAATTTCACATCTCTGGACCGTATAATTTTTCTTTCATCTGGTAACCACAATCTCCATCCACCACCGCAATAACCAACCATAATTTCCTTCTTTACTCGAGCGTCTAGTTTATTTCCTTTTGGTAATGGTATCTACCATGAACGACATCCAAAAACTCTTTTATTCCATATTTTCGATGGTGTCACTCCTTGAAGCCTTAAGAGCCTCGCACCACAATTCTTTAGGGATACCGGAATCTATTATATTTGTTCTAATTTTGTCTAATAGAGTTCTATTCATTCTTTCGGCCGTATCGTTTTGCTGGGGTATATGTGGCAGTGTATACTCCAAAATAATCCCTTTCTTCGTGCAGAATCCTTTAAATCTATTTGTTATAAATTCACCACCGTTATTTAATCTAATCGCATGAACATTTACTTCTTTTTGCCTTTCCAATTCTACCATGTAATCTTCTAAATTTTTATCAACTTCATTTTTTGTTTTGAGAGTTTTAACTACAACAAAATTTTCAGAACATAAATTTGCTGCATACAGCTGCACTTCTTCCTCTTTTTCTTTTATAACGTTAGCTTGTCCTGAAATTTGAGTATATGATCTTTCTATTCCTCTATTCTTATTCTTCCTCTTCCACGTCCTCTACCTCTTTCTCGCTTAGGATATTGTGAAAACCAGTGTTCTTGGCTTCCACATTTATAGCACCCATTTGAAGCTTTAAAACTAGGTTCTGTAGTGTCCTACTGTGAATTATTTTTAAGTTCTTTATCTAACAGTCTAGCTTTAACGAAATCTAACTTAACATTTTCTATTGTTTCCAAAACAGTGGCTACATTATTGTATTTTGGCAGTAAAGCACACAATAAAAGACATACTTTATTTCCTTTATCTAATATAGATCCCATATCCCGAGATTTCTTATAGTTGTATCAAATTTTAAAAATAGGTCTTCCATTTTTTCAAATTCCTCATTTTTCATAGTTAATAATTTTCTCCATAATGCCATCTTAGTCATAGAACTTGTCCTTACAAACACATTTTTAAGTGCCTCAATTTGTTCTTTGGCCGTTATGTATTCTTTAATAATATCTAAATGCTTATCTGATATACCCGGAATAATAATAGACTGAGCTTTTGCATCTTTACACTCCCATTCATCCTTCTCTTTTCTACTTGCTGTTGAGTCTGGTTGATTACAATCTATGGATTACCATAATATTTTGATCCTAAACAGCCAGTTGCTAAAATTTTTAGCTTCTAGTATCGGTATCGTCGTATTTGTAGTCTCTTTTCTAAATTCTTTCGAGACTTTTTTCTTTTAACCTTGTCATTAAAATGCAAAATTCTTCTTAACTGATTTCAGCCACGAAATATTACCAATTCTTCTTAACAACGTTCTGGGCGCATAACCTATTGGTTATGTTAATTAGGATAGGAGATTATTATACCAAAACAGCCATAAGTATAAAAAAAATATAAAATACAATTTCGAAGTTAATTTATTCGAGAAATTTTATTTTATTTGTCTTCAAAATTAACCAATTAAAATTAATTAAATTTTTAATAGTGAATTTAACATGTAGAGAAAATACCATAAAATTATATAGTTAAGTATTATATATTTTTTCTTAAATTGGTTTATTTTCATAGATAATTGAGTACAGCTGACAATATGCATCAAAGTCATCAATCAGCGGTACCACCCCCGATAAATATATTTCGAAAATGGTATACCTCAAGGATCTATCATAAGTCTCGCATTATTTATCATCGCAATCAACGACATCCTAAAAAACTTGAAGTTGCCAGTAAAAGCTCGACTATACGCAGATGATTTGGTTGTTTATTGTAAAGGAAAAAATATTAAAAGTCTCTTCTGACAAAGTGATGCTTTTAATCATATTTAAGAACTGTGGTTACAAAATACTGGTTTTACTTTTTCAACTACAAAGACACGGTATATTATTTTCACAAGGCAAAAAAATATACCAAACGTACCGGTATTGAAACTATATAATGAAGACATAAAAATGGAAACACCAATAAAATTTCTCAGTATACTATTTGACCACACACTAAGCTGGAACCATCATATTCGAAATCTTCTCCTAGCGTACAACAACAAACAGATCGACAAACATTACTAACATTGTACCGAACGCTTAATTGATCAAAACTAGACTATGGATCAATTGAATATATAACAGCTAACATCGCTTCTAAAAAATCAGCTTTAGCTTTCACAATTCTCAGCCTTGCGTTTGATAACAAGTGCATTCAAAACAACACGAGTGGAAAGTCTGTACTGCGAATCAGGGGAATCATCCTTAGGAAACAAAAGAATATATGTTTGCCTTACGTATGAAGCCAAAGTAAAATCCAATCCTACCTTCCAAATAAATCACCATTGAATTTTTTCATACTCCACCATGGACAATAAAGAGCACCAATTTAATTACCCAGCTCACCTCATTCGACAAACACCACACCAACAATACGCTAATCAAAGGACACTTCAATAACATACTCAATGAGTACAAAAACTTTGTACACATTTACACAAACCATCGAAATCTCAAGATGGTACGGGTATTGCTATCAGTACATCAACCTCCAAACTTGAGAATATGATACAGTAAGAAATTTCTGTTAAAATTGTGAAATAGAATACGTTGTTAGAATATTATATATCAATATATTCTATTTCACAATTTTAACAGAAATTTCTTACTGTATCATATTCTCAAGTTATTATAAGGAAAAATATGTCAACACTGAATATAATTTACATGTATGGAAGATTGCTGAAAAGCAGTTATAACACAATGAATTACATCAATGAATATATTATATACCATTTAAATATCGGAAAACAAATCGGTCTCAACTATACAATACAAATTATCAATTGCATTTATTATTATTATCATTTTATGTACTCCATACATGAATATATATGAAATTACGAACTACAATCACCCAAATTATCAAATTTGAATAGTCACTTTAGCCTATATTTATTGTAATTCCAAATAATGATAATGATAATGCATCGCTGTTTTGTAAAAAATGGAAAAAATATTAGAAAATTTTATTATCCACAAAATTTCTTACTAATTTAATTATGTTTAAATAGATTCAAATTAATGTTTTTTATCAGCTCCTGAAAGGTTTGTATCGACTTCTAAACACTTTGTACTCGTATAATCAAAATGAAACATTTATTTTATGTATGTAAATATGGCATACTTTAATTAGGGATTAACTTCATTAAAGATTTATAAACTTCTACCAAAAATTTTGACATTTTTCTAAAATTCCGTCTGTAAAATTCCCTCCTCGATTTGCTCGAATAGTCAGAACAGTTCGAGAATATTTGTAAACTACATATTTATTTAGGCCAACAAGTTATGGGGAAAAATAACCAATCAACTGAACAATTTACCTAAATTTGTTACAATACAGTTTAAAATAATGGTATAACAAAAAATATACATACCTCTGCCCTCTATTTTCAAGAGTATGTTTCAAAGAATCTTTGCTCATTTCTAAAAGCCTAATTGCTTCATTAACATCATCTTTTTCGACAACATTAGATAATCGCAGACGTGCCAGCGCTGTTGACAGACGCAAAATACCCAAAAGGTTTCTCGCTGAAGTAAATGTCATATCAGCATTATTGCGAGCCTCTTTTCTCAGTTCCACGTAAGCATCTGCAAATAGATTTTATTTATGCATCTAAATGTTCTTGATTTTAGGTCTCTTCTGTTATAAAGTTAGAAGAGATCTAAAATCAAGAACATTTAGAAGCATAAGCATATCAAAAGGTCTAAGAAATAAGAAATCAATAGATTTTATTAGAGTCAGACAGTTGAATTTAATTCGTTTTAATAAAAATAAATGAGCAGACCGAAGAATGCTTGTATCGTTATCATCAACTAGTAATTTTATTAAGCCTTGTCTGTTCTGTGTAGGTTTTGTTACCATTCTCTTGACGCTACTAATAAAAAACGTGGAAAGAGCTCAACATTGATTAGTTTAGTAACTTCTAATAAATAATTAGAAAGTAATTCCATCCTAGATGGGGATTAAATAAAGAGCCCGAGTGCAGTGACAAAATTTAAAAAAATTTGTTTAAAAGAAAATAATTAATGAATGTCAATTTTTTAAATATAAACTTGATGAAAATCGCATTATATGAATCGTATAAGTTCAATATCAATTGCAGAATATAAAAAGTTATCTTGTGTGAGAAAGTATTTGTTAAAAGGCAATCGAATCATTATGAATTGGACGGCATTATACGCCGTTAATGTACCTGCCTGCAAGGGAGTTTGGTTTAAACAGGGTACCAGACTGTGAGCTGAGCCCTTTTTGTACCCCATTCGTTTTTTTTTGGAAACGAAATTTCAAAGTAAAAACCATCAAGGGAAATAAATTCTTTGCAAATAAAACAACAGAAAACAATACAAAACAAAACAATAGTTAGGAGGTAGTTGTAGCAGATTATCACCTTGTTCTTTGCACAGCTTGTCAATATAATAAATTTTCTCTAACTTTAGACTTTTAATAACAGTAAGCAATTCGTTTGTTGGGCCTTTTTTACGATCGCTGAAAGGAATAGGAATATTTTTTTCAGACATAAATTGTGGTGGAATGTTAGTTAAAAGCTGTTCATTAAACTACTTTTCAAATTATTCTGCTGTCATACCTTCATGATAATCAGCTGCAGTTTTTAATTTTTTAGCAGATGTTAATAAAACATTACTGTACCATTATAATGCGTTTCCCTTTAAAACACGGCAATTTTTATTATTGTCTACCCAACGGAAATTTACTACATTGTGACTGTCAAACCATGTTTCAACTGGATAAATTATGTGTCTATTAGAACTTCGGTAGTCTGTCGTATGCCGTCTAGCAGGAATATTTCGAAGGAACTGTATACATACGCTTTTCGATAGCTTCGGCCAATAGAAATGCATTTATGTATACGATTCGAAGTTTTCATTGGTAAACAGTGGAGAGTATGAGTCCACGTGGACTGACAGTTTGTTAGATGTTTACCGAATTTTATACAGGGAGTATAGCATTTCTTTAAGTATACAGACACATTTTTTAAGCAATTATAGAATTATTATAGTTGCTCGCATTTGCCTTGAAGACATTACGACATCAATAAATTCTTCTTGATTTGTAGAATTAAGAAGAAATCAGTAATTATCATGTTTGCTTCAGAATAAACAGTTTAACATGTGTGGGAATCGAAGACAAAGTACAATGAATTGTGAAGGAGCTCAATAGCTAATATTCGATAGTTATACTTTACCAAAAATGAATCATTACTTTTTTTCTACTTAAATCAACAAGTATATTGGTAATTACTTGTAATATTGTTCTGAAAATTTGTGCAGGAGGGTTTTTCTAGAGAGCTTGTTCCAGTTGAAAAAATTTTCAGTTAACGAATACTTTCTGTTATACTGGAAGTAAATCCCAACTTTGGTTTGTCAAATAGAACATCCATTTCTTTTTACATTTTAAATGTTTTTAATCGGAACATTGTATGTCAATGATTATTTTGAAAACTTTCAATATTTTTTTAAAAACAAAGAGTCAGGTAAAAAAATTAGTAGAATTTGCCCATGTAACGCCTTGAATGGATATCTCAATATTGTGATTTCTAGTGGCAGCTGCATTTTTTAAAAACACTTGTGTTCGCTAAAAAACTTTCGCTTGGTTATTAAATAATTCTCTGAAAAAATAACCCATATTGACATACGATCATAGACACTCTCACAGAAATATAAAAGCAAAATACAAAGTACAGAATTGAAATATCTAAGAAAAATAGAAAATGAATCAAAATACGACAAATCAAGAAAAAACACATTAAGAAAAAATTTTAATTTGAAATTAATTCAAAACAAAATCGAAGGAAATTAAGATTATTTGGTCATGACATGAGAATGAGAACGTTATAAGAACAATTAATACTGAAGATATATGAAATACGAACTTATAAAAGAAATGAAGATCAAGGTGGAGAAGGACAGAAGAAATTAAGGTTGTAGAAGAAAATCGAGGAATAAGATGGCAGAAAATACAATAAAAGACACAGAATAGGAGAGAATGAAAACTGCTACGAAAAAGGCAGCTCACGTAAAGACTTAACTCCAGAATGCCTTGCACCAGAAAAGGTAGAAAGGCTTCAGAATTAAGTAAGTATGAAAGATATCTGAGAACTTTTTTTGAATATTTGAGAAGAAAAAAATGCTAGTGTCAAGAAACAATATTTAATTTGAACATATATGAAAATTTGACATGTTTAAAGAGTTTTAAAGTTTAAACCTAGAAAAAAGCAAGAATAGAAAGACCTCGGAAAAAAGAAGTGTCAAAGACAAAACAATTAAAATTATAAAAACAACGCCGTAAGAGCTAACAACGTGGAATTGGAAACATTTGAAACCACAAAAAAACTATGACGAGGAGGGGGCTCCAAGCCCGCATTTATTATTTACTTAAATGAAATTATCAAGGAATAAACTAGGATACCAGAAAATTGCCAGTAGGACATATAAACTTTAACTAATAAGAAATATTGAAAGAAGTATTCCATGTGGTGATGCTCATAGCCAGCAAAGAAGAACACATAATTACATAGCAATAAAACCAAAGTAAAGATAATTGAAGATAACAGGTAATCTATATATAAGATAGAAATAGATGGTACCAAAATAGAATAGGCAATATTTGAGACTACTAAATGCTACTCACATAGCAACAATATTTTTACTTACTGACTATAAAATCAGTTAATTCTTCAGGGATCACTGGATCTTTCAATTTACACATAGCTATATATTTTCTCATAACTTTCATATCTAAAGCTTCGACCTCCGTTGGGGGTTGTTTGCTATGTTGATGAACGTAAGTAATGTGTTGAGCAAGTTTTAAGTCATTATCACGGTTAGCTTTATCTTGAATGAGCCATAGTAAGTCAAATCGCGATAAGAGAGCAGCTGGTAATTGTATATTTTGTTCTATTGTCCTTTTGGGATTATAACGACCATAAGCTGGATTTGCGGCAGCTAAGATTGAAACCCTTGCGTTTAAAGTTGTCATAATACCAGCCTAAAACATAAAACAAAACAAACATTTATATAAATTAAACTCAATAATCATATAATTGAATCATATAGAAACTATTCGTCAAATTCGTAAGTTGAGTTTAGTCATAAGCCTTAAAAAACAATTTGAAAAAAATTGATAAAGTTATACATAACATAAATGCCCAAGAATGTATTTTTAGTGAATGTGTAACTGCTTAAATTACATAAAATATGAGCAAAGGTACAATCATGTGGTAATAGATTTACTATGACCTGCAGTCTGTCCTAATTTAGGGCCATATAAGATTTCTTGGAATCCCTTAACCCTGCTTATGTAAGATATCTGGTTTTAGAAAAAGACCTAGTGCACCAAAAACACATAATTTAGATTTTTCCACGTTGAAGTTACCTTAGCAATACTAATGGTTTGTTGTTCCATAACTTCGTGAATAGCAGTTCTATCTTCGTCAGCCATTTTATCAAACTCATCTATACAACATACTCCCTGGTCTGCAAGTACTAGTGCTCCACCTTCTAACATCATTTCTCCCGTCATCGGATCTTTCATAACTGAAGCTGTTAAACCTACACCGGAGGAACCTCGGCCTGTAGTATACTGACCTAACCAAAAAATTTAAAGTTGATTAAATACTACTATAACTGTAAAATATTATTCATGATTATAGCTTAAACTTGCATTGGATATTCGACATTTAAATTTATACTGATAAATATCATACTAGTTCACTATTTTTTATAATCTGATAGATTTTAAATAAGAATTTTCATCTGGTATAAAAGGTAAGGTTGCCCTTGAATAAAATAATTATTGAACACAAAAAATTTTTGGTCGTTTATTAAACCTAAAAATTTTTAAATTGATATTTAACGAACTTCCATTGCCCAAACGGAAAAAGCCGATTTGTTGGGTCGAATCTTAGCTTCAAATTGAACTCTTGATTCGCGGGGAAAGCTACCACCTAGCCTTCCCGATTCATAAATGCCAAAAACAAAATTTCGATACGAAGATATGGCAAAACTTTTAGAAGTTTTGGACATCAATAAAGCCACTGGCCTCGGTGGAATAACTATCGTATTGAAGAAAACAAGTCCGCTAGGCAAACTCTTTTCCCTATCACATAAAAGAGGCCTCTTCCCTGCAGATTGGAAACTTGCTTGTGTCAACCCATACCAAAAAAGGAAGAAAGTTGGTTCTTTACTTACAGTCATTTGCCAAGATCATGAAGAAAGTCGTTAACCAGTCAATCTTGATATATCTTGAACATCTTCAGCGACCATGAATACGGCTTTCTTAAACATAGATCAATCGGGGATCTCCTGGCCTATATCACCAACTATAGAGAAATATGGAGAATCTAGAGCAATCGCACTGGACATATCAATGCCTTTTGATAAGGTTTGGCATGCCAACCTTCTAAATAAATTAAGATCGTACAGTTTGTCATCCTCACTTATCGATTGGCTCAGTAGCTTTCTCAAAGACCGATCCATCCAGGACGCTATCCTCAAAAAGATTTGAGGTTAACGCTGGTGTTTCCCAGGGATGCATCTTGTCACCGACTCTCTTTCTCTTGGACATCGACGATCTACTCGACGAAACTGCAAACCCGATCTATAGCTTCGCCGACGATAGCACACTGATGTCGCCGTTCAAATAAGCCGTCTCAATGAACTCGGCTAACACCTACATCCGTAAGCAGTAACAGATTACCATTATCAATACCGATCTTGAACATTTTCTGAAATGGCGTAGAAGAAAACTAATTGAGTTTAAAACAGCAAAGATCCAGACTGCTGTTTTTACAAAGAAGGCTGGACTGTTGCGATTTGATCTTATCTGGACATTAAATATCACCATCACCGCAAATTCACTGTTTATATATACATTCTTGCACGTAATTTTGTTATTTAATAAAAGATTTAATGATGTATACTTTCTAAGACTTACTTCTTGTTGCTAATCTGTTAATATACCCCAATAACTGTGATTTAGCAACTCCCGGATCACCCATCAAACAAATATTGATATTTCCACGAATTTTCATACCATCTGGACGCTTATCGACTCCGCCAACAAGCAAAAGCAATAAAGCTTTTTTAACATCAATATGACCATATATCTCAGGAGCTAATGATAGGGCTAGTTTAGTATAAAAGTCTTCTCCTGTTAGTGTTGCTAGCTCCTCGGGGGTAAGAGGATTATCAGCGTTTTCCAGATCCATCTTATTCACTGTTGTGATTTTCTACAAATTGTTTAACAATATTTTTATATAGCAACTTATTTTGAAATTACAAAGTAGCTCAAGTCTTTTAGACTATCTGCAACATATTGATAAATTTTGTTATATTAGTGGATGAATAAGGGATACGTTAAAGATAATTCTAAAATTTGAAAAAAAAAATACCTTCTATTCTTTTTTCATTTAGAAATAAATAGACCAAAAGAATTGTTTTTAATATCTTAAATATATTTTGAGGGTCTTTAAAATGTTCAAACACATTATGCCGGCCTTAACAAAGTTTTGGACAAATTGTCCTAAAAATGAGATAAGGCCAGGAATTTCCTGCAAGTCAATCCAGAGTTGCAAATTTTGCTTCTTGAAGATAATTTTGTACTATTCTAGCCATGTTCGGACGTACATTATAGATTAATGAAAATTCCTCCCCATACAAAGGGTGCATGCAGTTCTGTCAAGCAACCGAATCACGACCCAACACAACACTACCTTCAGAAAAGTTTACTGTTTTAAAATGGCCGTATCGATACGATATTGATACATTGTTCTAAGAAGGTCGTCACTAAATGGGGTTCTTAGGTAGACTGAAGACCTCTCCTGGGAGCTGTAAGACCTTGACGTTGGTGGAGTGGCTCAGTAACTTCCCCCCCTCTCGCGCCGCACGGACGGGTGGAGAGGAGTGAAGCTAAGAAACAGCTCGAAAATGTCAGTAGGGCAGTGGCGGGACTACTGATGCCGAATAGGTAGGTACCACCGATAAAAGTCAGTAGAAGATCCCACAAGCATAAGTTACATCTAAACACACTGACAAGTCCTCACCCGAGTGAGGGGGACGAATGGCGAGTTCCCGGCGCCAAAAAACTGGGACCTCTCGGCCATGGTATGGTAACCCAGACAGAAGAGTCCGGCCAGCGGCAAAAAATCCGGAGTTAGTCAATCTCCCATCCAGCGCATCCCCAGGTGGCGGATAGGGGAATGCCACCTAGATATGGGTTGTACCGGCGAAGTAGAATAGCCGGAACGGACCAAAACTGACACATGACAGCGTCTGACCCGAAGCGGGCGGCTGTGACCGGGCAGACCTAGCTAGTAGATGTATAGTAGAAAGACAGCCAAAATCACGCATTTTGGAACCGATAAAGACCTATGGGATAAGCTCATCAAGCTCTAAGCCGAGACCGAAGAACATTAGTGGCTCGCCCTACATACAGTTAATACCACGAAAACTCATAAGTTGCAAAAGAATGTATCCTTCATAAATCCACCACTAAAGCAGCCATCTACACAGACCATCCGAAGAGGAAGTCAGCAGACCCACGAAGGGTAAAAACGGATAGGAAAACCTACGTGAAAGACTCAATTAAAATGAGGAAGCCTCAAACGCCGTAAAGAGCATACAACTTGATAAATTAGATCATGTTATTAGGAACATCCCAGAACAGCTGGAGGTACGCAAAGTGGAAGAGTCGTATCGCAAGGTATTGTACATTAGGGGAATGGACGCAGACGTCATCAAATACGATGTACACAAGGCCTTCGAAGGCTGCCTCAACAGCGATACGAAGAGCCATTTCAAGCTAAGCGAGCTTCGCCCAAATGCAAGGGCACACAGGCCATAACTATTATTACCACCAAAATAACGCTAGTAAATTGCTCGAGGTTGGAAAGATGAGAATCAGCATGGGCCAATGTGAAATTACAAGTAGAATAGAAGTCACAAGATGTCGCAAATGCTGGGGCTACGACCACCAAACAAGCGATTGCAAGGGTCCAAATATATCCCAGATCTGCTTCAAATGCGGAAAGGAGAACCACACCACAGCTGCTTGCAAAAATGGTGAATGGTGCCCACTATACAATGATCTAGGATTCGAGTCAGGGCACAAAGCAGGCACCAGTAAGTACACTGTATTCAGGAGAAGCTTATCGCAAGCCAAAAAAGCAAGTCGCACAAAGGACACGGATGCCACTAGAAGAGGGAGAATCCATCTGGGAGATAAAAGGGAAAAATCTGGGAAGAACCAGAGGAGAACGGACAACACTAAAAATACTGAAACCATGGTTTCACAAGAAACGGCCATTGAAAGACTCCGGCAAACCGATCGATGAGTCCCACATCACCGCTAACGCGAGAGATATGGCGCTTTCGCCGACACAAACACAGTTTCCTAATTATATAATGTCTTTAAAAATCCTGCAATTAAACACAGATAGGCGGAGAGCAGCGCATCATCTCCTTAAAAACCGTGGAACAGGGAAACATCGACATTGCCTTGATTCAAGAATCAAATAAAAACCTAATAAGTAAAAACAGTAAATGGATCAAAGACACCTTTGGTACCACTGCAGTGTTCTGCGCAAACCTAAGGTGTGGAGTTATCAAACACGAAAAGGGCCCGGGTTATACCTACATAATTCTCGAAGGATGGTCACTGTATACCTGCTATGTCTCCCCGAATATACCTCTGGACCAATACAAGGCGATTCGGTTTTTCACCACATAGCCATTTCAAGGAGAGAGGCAATGGAGACTGGCGATTTCAATGCCAAATCGGCCATGTGGAATGCCTCGACTACTGACACGAGAGGCACACACCTGGCAGAAGCAATACAGTCACTGAACATGGTTATTCACAACGACGGCGATACACCAACTTTCACGCGAGGTCCTCAGGCCTCCATCATTGACATCACCTTCTCTACTATAAACATTAGCCGCGTGGTTAAGAATTGGAGGGTATCCACCGAGGAAAGTCTTAGCCTGCACAGGGTTATACTTTTTGAGGTCGACAAGGGTAAAAAGAAGCCTAAACAAGAGTGGTACTCCAAACCGGGCATAAAAGAGGACGTCTTCAGGATAGCATAGCTGATATAGACGTCCTCACTTGGGCAGTACAAAAAACACAAAAGGCATCTATGGTCCACAGAAAGAATAATACACCAAGATCACAACCGATATGGTGGAAGGAAGATATCGCCTTGCAGAGAGAAGTATGCAACCGGTCGAGGAGGTGCCTGACAAGATCTGGACATGTCAATCAAGCCACTATTGACCAATTGGAAGAGGAGTATAAAGCGAATAGAAAGGAGCTGAGGGACATTAGAAGATCCCAATGAAATCAGTGGAATCTCCTTTGCGATAGATTTGAGGATCATCCTTGGGGGCAAGGGTATCGGATGGTAACCGGGGAAATTAAACAACTAAAGACTCCTTACGAAGCTCACCAATCAAGTAAAACTGAAAAAATTAAATAGCTTTTACCAACAGACAACGCCCCGACCACACAGGCACCGTTTCCACATGACCCCCCACTACTCTAAGCTGGAAGAACTCAGGAAAGCAGCCCAAAAAATTAAGGCTAGGAAGGCCCCTGGACTACTAGATGTCTTCGATAAATTATATGAGCACCTTATCAAGGCAAGACTCGAAAATGAGGTATACGCGAGAACAAGCAATTAAACACGTACTGGTCAAGATAACAGAAGGCAACCCCACGTGGGGAGTATTAGTTCTAATTGACGTGAAGAACGCCTTTAATACGGCTAAGTGGGGAAAAATCACGAGTAGACTCAAAGACCTTGAGATCAGCGGCTACTTATTCTAAGCCATAGCCAACTATCTGTCAGGAAGAACCTTAAAGTGTGGCGACTATAATCAGGATATGTCACAAGGCGTCCCGCAGGGATCAATAATTGGTCCCCCCTGTGGAACGTCCTATACGACGGAGTTCTCCGGCTGTGATTTCCCAGAGGCTGTCACACCGCCGCCTACACCGACGACCTGGCCCTGGTGGTCAAGGCAAACAGCAAAGAAGAACGAGCACACAGAGCAAATCAAGCACTGAGACTCATCGAGAACTGGATCTATGAGGCAGGGCTGGAGATCGTACCGGCCAAGACAGAAGCCATCATTTTGAGAGGACCCAGAAATAGAGACAACATCCACTTCGAGCTAGCCGGAGCACGCATTGCCCCAACAATGCTGCTGGGCTCCCAAAGGAAGATGCTGTTGAGGACAGTCTCGACCAACAGGACGGTATCAGCAAAAGTCCTTTGCGTAATCGCAGCAGTCCCACCGTTGGATCTATTAGCGAAGGGGAGAAGCAGGCTCTACAAACTGCCGGAGGTCACGGCAGAAGACAGGAGAGATCCAGAACTATAGAAGAGTGGCAAGAACGCTGGCAAAATAACACAACGATAGCGCAATGGACAAAGAAGCTGATACCCAACATCGAAGTATGGATAAAACGGGAACACAAACAAGTCGACTACTTCCTAACTCAGGTTCTGTCTGGTCATGGATCTTTCAAGTCTTTTACTCACAAGATTGGGAAGTCAAGGGATAACATGTGCATTTACTGCGGCCAACAAGACGATACCGAACACACAATATTCGCCTGTGAAAGATGGCACAGAATGAGACACGCTTTCTAAACTGAAACAACTATCACCCTTACCCCAGACAACCTATTAACGCATATGGTCAGCTCGACGCGGAATTGGAACAAAATAGCTACACACGTTAGGGGAATCATGGAAATAAAAGAAAAAGAAGAGAGAGAGCACCAACGTCGACAAAGACAAGATGCCGACGCACAGGTCAGAGTAGGACATCGCCTGTATCTGATGAAATATCCAAAGGACCAGGTACAGGAGTGGAGAAAGGGGGGTTCTAGTCAGAGAAGCGCCCGACACTACCAGAACTGATCGATAAGAAGTTCTGGTGCCATGCGGTTTCCCCTCATAAAAAAAAAGGTAAACTGAAGACGCTGACTTTGATAGTCTGAAGTTATTAGTAAACAAGCTGTACCATTGCAACTTTATATGAAATAAGTTTGTCTTTTGTCAAATTTCTTCGCACTGCCATTATACATATCTTTTCAGAGTTTCAACAAGCAGCTGTGTATTTGCCAAAATCGATCTTAATTATTTGTTCATTCTATTGCAGCATCTAGGTTTAGTTATTACTGGACTCTCAATATTGTAACGGTAGACTAAAATATTTTTATTTTGCATTTTACTTCATTTTAACTAATAAAACTCTACCAACATACACTGGTGGACAAAAAAGCGACTCACAGTCAACAGTCTCTAGCAAAAAATCTGTAGCTTCCATTCTTTTTCTGATTTTAGCATCTCAAAGCTATTAGTTTTAGTTTTATAATAAGTGGTCTAAACAATGAACAAGCGTTATAATTAACAGTAAAGGAAATAAAAGCTTAAATTCGTCAAAATAATAATTTATTTGGAATTAAACCATGTATGTATGTGGATAATGGGGTATAATATACGCTGCGCTATGTCCCCCTTTTTTGCTTCGATACTGAGGAGCCCAGTGTTTACAGCTGATCTGTTAATTCCAGTCTAGAATGTGGGATGCCTGTAGTGGCAAGAGATCTTCATCTTCTAGTTCATACGCTCCCAGGTGTAGTGCTCTGAAATTTCGTAGCGTTTCACACTTTGAGAGAATGTGAATAGAGGTTTTGTCGTCTGTACAACAAAATCTGCACGCCATATTATCTAAGTCTAGCATTTTCAGGTATTCGTTGAGGCGACAGTGCCCCGATATGATTCCTGTTAGTATTCGAAGATTGTTCTTTCTAAGGTTGATACATTCAGCAGATCTACTCTGGTTACAGTTGCTCAGGAGAGTGTTTGCCTGACTCAGCTCCTGTAGGTTGACCCAATAATTGGTTATGCTCCTATCTACTATCTTTTCCAATGCTTTTTCCATTGTTCTGTAGATGTAGGCAATCTCAAATGAGTTTGGATTTTATGATATTGGACTAAAAGCTCTAATGGCTGCTTGGCCATCGGACAGGATGATGACATCCCGTCTGCGATAGTTCCTTAGTTTTATCAATTGCATAGATGTTTTCATGAAAAATGCTTGGTGCGTTGGCCAGGCTTTGGTTTTGGCACCGTACACTCCTATTCCAGTTCCGTCTGCTGTTTTTGATCCATCCAAATACCATTTAAAGGCATTTCTGATCATTTCTTATTTGGGGTTATAATCCCACTCATTTCTACAGCTTAGGATTGAGGTAAATTCTCTTACAAAGCTCAACTTTTTCGTTACATTATCCTGAAGCATGTCCCATGTTTGATGATTACTTAGGGACGGTTTTTTTATTGATTCCGTCTCTGAACATTCTAAATCATGGTTTCTCTGCTTCGCTTCCCAATATTATGTGGAATATTATGTGGAGAGAGAGAGAAAGCTATTAGTCTTAGCTTTATAATGAGTGATATATGTTGTTATATAATAATTTATTTGAAATTAACTTATCAATAATTAGTGGTGCCTCTCCTGGCCCTAATATCAGCTTCCAATCGCTTTTCATGGATTGAATAAGTTTATTTACTCGATCTCACGCCTAATAGACAGATCGGTTTGCGGTAACAATATTTGTAATTTAATCGGGAATTAAAGACGGGGCAACTGGTCGCCAATCAGTTGACAACCGGTTTAAAAAATCTCGACGTGCTGCTGGCAACTTCAATCACCCGCCTCTCAAAGGTTTCAATGGACGGAGATTATTTTGTTTTCGTACTTATCACGATAACACGAGTTTTTCACATCAACAGGACAGTAATTCGTTATAGTAAAATTAATGTCTTCATTTCATTATTTTTTTTTTGTTTCTTGGAATTATATTTATTATTATTGTTCCAGGATAGTGTGTACATTTGCAAAAGAAGTTTGGATGAATTTAATTTGATTTTCTTAGTTGACTTATGTGAAGTGTCAACAAGCGTGGTTTCAACTTCTCAGTTTGGGGAGGCCACTGTGATCAGAACTTTCTATAGGCGATTACTAAGTTGTCTTTCTTTAATTTCGGCACTTCGCTTAAACTGTACTGAAGCTTCGATGCTTCCATAAAATTTTTCCGGAAAGTCAGACCGTTTGGGGGGTCATGACCCCCGTGACCCCCCCTTGATACCGAGCCTGAGTGACAATAATTAACGACTCAATTCAAATGAATAATTATTTACAAAGAAAAATAATATCAGCGTATATATATATATATATATATATATATATATATATATATATATATATTTGACACAAACATTGATTCGGAATAGTTACCACAAATCCCAAAGTTCTAGGAGTATCCACAAATTTTCATCTCCAACTCCTCCATCCTTCTCGACTGGTTTGAAAGATCAACTGAGGGTATCCCTTCCTTACATCAAAGGTGTAACAAACAAAATTTGCAGAATCCTCAAACCCCACGGTATTCGCACAATCTTCAAACCCAATCAGAAACTCTCCCACCCAATCAGATATTATAGACGAAATATCCAATATCAGATTGCCCCCGGTCCTATGTTGGCCAGACAAATCGAAGTATTTCCATCAGAGCCAAGGAACACTTGTTATATATCACCAATTCCGATATTTCCTCCACCCTTGCCCAACATCGTGTCCATACCGGACACCCTATCGATTTCAATAGAACTAAAACTATCGCCCCACTCCATTCCTTCAAGTCCAGGATTATTCGAGAAGCTATTGAAATAGAGAAACGTCCAAACTGTCTGAACACAAGGGACGATAACCAGAGATTGCCGGCAACTTGAAAACACCTTCTTCATCTATTTCACTCAAATACCACATACAATTTATTAACCCTCCCGCCAATAATTTACTTCCCATGCGCGCCAAAACCCGCCAATAGATCCAATAACACTCCTGTTAGCTCAAAAGCAGCAGTGAGTGTGTTAGTGTCAACAGTGTTCTTGATGGTAAGCATATTATTTTTATTTTCTATTTTATTCATTTTATATTTTTTTCCAGTTTTTCATTTCCTTGGTAAAATTCCAAGGAGTAAGCGGATTGAAGACTTGGAATGAACCAGGAAAAAGGGATGATTCGTTGCAAGGAGTAGGCAGATTGAGACTACGGTTTTTTTTCCATTAAAATGCCCGCCAAACCATCCGGGAACCTCTTTCCAATGCCACGTTTTCTTTAATACTACACTGTGTGAATCTTTCTCCAGGTCTTCTGAAGACTCGTCCTCATCTATCGCTACCGTTCAGGCACATTCTGCTTTTGTCTGAGAAGAGAACGGAGTCTCATTGTTCAAAAAACATTGACGAGGCTGCTCAGTGAGCTGGGGTTCATTTGGGTCCAGTAGCTAGCCTTTTTGGCTCTGCCTTAAGTATTTTTCAGACTGTCCAGCTACTCACAGCCCCTCATCGCGTTTCTCTGAGCTCTTGTTGAGGGTGAGGGCCCGATTTCTTAGCTGTGTGTTAACTATAAAATGGTCATTTTTCTCGGATATGCACCTTTTTCTTCCGGAACCGCGTCTTCGATTAAAGTTGCCAGTCTCTTGGTGACGAATGTAAATTCTGGACACATTAGACTGACTCATATTCAGCGCACTGGTCACTTCTCGCTGACACTGGTCTTGTGGCAATAGACTGACCAATTGAGCAGCTTTATTATTTCTTGTGTCCATTTTAAGGTAGAATTCTTGATTATTACTAACGGAGATGTGTATTGGTTGACGTTTGATGGCTAACTGATAGTGGTGGGTTAGGTAGATATACTTTTATAAGGGGAAGTTACCCCTATTAACCTATTGTAAACAAGCATAAAAAGGGTGGTTACCGATCATAGCACATTGTTGGACAGAGCAAGAAACATTACAATATTCTACATCATTTTGAAGCTAATATAGTTAGCTTTAAAATTTCACTAAGAAAAATTCAATTGTTACTCAGTTTTTTGACAGAGGTGTCGCCTGTATTCATTTTTTTGCTTACGATTGTATACAGTAAACCGAACAAAAAAATTATGAAATTGTATTTCAGGACTTCGTCAATATGGAAAAAATATGGTTCAACACAAAAATATTATCCCAAACTATTGTAATGATATGGTGTAGAAATATTTCCAATTCATTGGTGTCAGTTTAAAAATTTGGTATGATAAATATTTTAATTTCAAATTTTTTTATTTGTTTTTGAAAATTATTTAAAATATATTAAAAAGTATATAAGTAATTACAGAGTATGACTAAAAAAATGATTTAAACACTGTGTTTTGTTAAATTGAAGGGGAATTTTTAAAAATAAATGTAGAATACTTGTTAAAGTACTCTGAAATATTCAGAAGAAAATATGTGGGAAAACTTACATGGGCTTCGAGATACGTTTCTGATAAAAGTCCGCCCATTATTTGTCTGAATCCTTGTTTTATAAGTGGTAAAAATATACCGGTAACTGCAACATGATCCCCAGGTAGAGCTTGCCTTGTTACTTCGCCCCTACAAAAGATTGTTAAGGTACGTGGAATGTGGCCCACTGGTACTTGATCACTCTAAAATATATGGACAAATAAATGTATAATCAATAAAAATATCTCGATAAGAATTCAATTTTGAAATAAATGTATTCCTCTCCAAAATGTATAACATATATCACTAAATTTTATATTCTTTTCGCATCTTATACTTCTATAACTGAAAGGACTATAAAAAGTAACAAAGAGTTCCGACCACAAAACTCATATACCGGGCTAAGTGTTAAAGAAGCGGTCATAATACCCATTCACATGACAAAAGTAGTGAATTTTACTAGTTTATGTATTCTTGGTAATCTCAGTGAGAAATCAAAGTGTCAAAATCCATTTGCTTATTTATATTGATCTATAGATCACCTTCATCGTGAAAATCAAAATAAGGATAAAATCAACTTAGAACTTCGTTCCAATAAGAAAAATTAATTTTTCCTTGGTTTCCACATCTCAAATATATTAAATTTACAAAATAGAGCTATAAATTTTACTTGAATTATTTAAATCTTTTTTATCATTTATAGCTTTTTCGTTCTCATCATTGTGAACCATTTCTAAAAATTCTCTTTTTCGTGTATTAGATTCCGTTTCAAGAATTTTTGAATCTTCTTTTTTTTGGTGCTTTAGATTTTAATTTAGTGAAATATTTGGATAATGTATTATGTCTTTTATGACTTATACTAATATCATATTTATTAAAATAATTCAATAATTGTTGGGAAAGTCCTGGTACATATGGTAAGGAAAATTTTTTTATGTTTTGATGTTTCGTTTCTGTTTTTTAATTGATCGTAGTATCTGTTTATCCTTTTCTTGAATATGTTATTTATCATTTTTAAACAGCCAATACTCTTGGATATTAGATACGGTCATCATACCCATATTTAGGATAACCCCAATAAATGCGGTAAACTTTTCTTCTGTAGTATCTACCCACGTATGCCATGTAGACAACCTCTTCTGTGCTATTTTATGTCTAGCATAGTTTTTGTTCGTTCCACTATTTTTATTATTGGCTCATCGATAAAAAAGAGCTTGAAAAAATCTATGGGTTTGGTACAAGTATCTGGAATTTGTGAACCAACCATATTTTCCCCAGAAGTAAATAGAATCCTGTCTGATACCTGATAGTGGAATGTAGCATCCAACCATGGACCAAAATTACCAGGTTGTGTTATATTCTCATCGTTTTCATTGCTGCTTGAACTTGATGGTAAAGGTATGATTCTCTGTCTTTTAGTAACTATAATATCACTACCTCTCCTAGAGTCACTTTCTTCACTAATATTATCACTATCCAATCTATCATTGTCAGGTGCGTCAGTATTCCAATTTCAATTGTGTTAGTTTTAAAACTGAGTAATATTAGGTTTGTTCCAACCCATCAAAAAAACCGTCCTTGGTACGGTGACGATTCTGCGCAATAGAGATTACGTGTTCCAACCGGGCGGTTACCGTTATATGAACGATTCTGTTTTGCGTTCCAACCGACTTAGGTATCGTTTGTGAACCGTTTCAGGGACGGTCTTTTCTGTACTTGGTTGACAGCAGGTACTGTTACAAGAACCGTGCATAGCCGGATATTGCGCTGAAAATATCTATAAACGCTTCCGATAACCATTCCAAAACGGTCCCGACTAGCAGGTTGGAACAAACCTATTCAAAACGTAAAAATGCTGCACATGTGAACTAAAGTGGTTGTAATATATACATCAGTGGATATAAAACAAACAGCTTACGATGTATGAGTATAAAATAAATATATTATCTTTTATTTTTACATAAACTTGTCCTCAACGAAGGTTAAGAAAGCAATTTAAAAATATTAGAAAAGAGCTTAGGGAATGACAGACCGGCAAACCAGCTTAATGATAAGACATAAGTATGCCGCCTATACCGCGACATACGAGTGTAAAGATTAAATGTATTGCGGAGACTGTACGGCGGCATACGAGCGCAACGGTAAAACGCATCTTGTCCCTCCTACGGCGACATACGAGTGCAAAGGGTTAATGCCTTACAACATAAAAACATCTTGTTTCTGTGGATTTGTGAGTTAACCAGACGCGGGAGAAAAAAACGAATTGCATTTTTGAAATCAGCCTGAAAAACTGATCTATTTTCATTTCATCATAGATTTTGATGCAGGGTGGTGTAATCTAAGTTTTTTATTTATTTATTGAACGTATATGTCAAATAAAATGTGAATGTAATTAATTTCCTTAAAGAGTATTAACGGAAAAAAAAAACATTTCAATTAAAATTCGAGTGAGTTATCCTATGAGAACTCTTAAATTATTTCATTTCTTTATGACCAAAGTGAGTTGTTTATGGAAAAACTTTTTTCTTGAAAGTAAAGTAGTTTTTGAAATATCATCCAGTACATTTACTTACGTGTTCTTGGATTTTTACTTCTTGAAACTTAATAAACTTTGATCCCCTTGTTTGTAGGTATAATCGACCACCGGATCTATTGGTTTTACAATCTGCACTTTGACACATATCTGCAGGCATAAAACTTAAAGCATTTATAGGTTGATAAGTCTCGGCTCCACATTTATCACACGTATATGTGGCCACACACATCATAGGTTTTACTTCCGTACACCTGGTTACAATACCTCGAACAGTAACTAAATGACCCACATGTTCAGCTTTGATTTCTCTTATAGGCACTGTCTTACTTGTACTAAGATTTTGAAAATAAATTTCACTAAAAAAGAAAAATATTCAGTTCAATATGTTTAAATTATATTAGTATATATATTCAAAAGAGAAGGGAAAAATAATTACAAACAGGTGATGGAATATCAATGGTATAGGAGAAAGAAATGACAATGGTTCAAGACTGATACACTTCTGTTCAGAAAATGAGCTAGTTATAGGTGGCAAGCTCTTTCGACATAATAGTCTAGGAGCTGTCAATCTAAAAAGGCCCCTCATACCATACATATAATTTTTTTATGAAAATTGATAATTCAAAACTGTTTCTCTCTCATGGTATGAAATTGTATGTGCTCAAAAAATTTTATTCCCTCTCAAAATAAATTAACACAAACCAATTTTTTTGACCGGGAGAGTCGGGCAACCCTTTTTTTACAGTACGTGATGAGGGAGGAAATTTCTCCCTCCTTACATAACATGACTTTTTTACTCCTGACTCCAAACTCATTTTCGATAAATAGAATTATAGTCAATGGATATAATCTAGAATAATTGTTTTTCTGTGAAAATACTATTGTTCCATAATGACTATAATTTTTTGTAGCACAAAAGCATTACACATAAAACATTTAATTTTGTATTTTCACTTATTTGTAAAAATTAAGTAGAAATATTTATAACAGTTATGAAAACTACTGCCAACTGGCACCCCAACATACTGGCCAACAGATCCAAACAAAATACCTGACCGGCTGGACCTATTTATCACTAGAAGTATGTCCCCTGCTTACTTGGATATCACGTCAAGTTATGACCTACCATCCGACCATTTACCAATAATAGCAACCATCAGTAGCTTCATAGTCTACAAAGCGATAGCAGTAAGGCTACACAACAACAAAGCCAATTGGGATAAGTACCTCACCAAAATAGAATAGGACTTCAGCCTCCAAGTAAGTCTCAAATCAACTATAGATATAGTTGAAGCAGTAACAATTTTAAACTATACATTCTCGGCAGCCGCACAAAATGCCAGTAGCAAATCCAGATAACAAAGCTCACAACATCCCTGTTGAAATTATCAAGTCAGTAGCCCGTTAAAGAAAAGCTAGAGCAAAATGGCACCGAACTCGGGCCCCATCAGAAAAGTCTACTCTAAACAGATTAAGCAATCAACTAAAATCTAAACTCGAAATAGGCACAAGAAACTTCATTCACACACTATATAAAGAATCCAAATCGATACGACAATTCAATATGGAAACCAATTAAAAACTCCAAAAAACCGAAAACTCAGGTACCTCTTATCAGAAACGAACGAGGAACAAATCTGCAGTGGGCCAGAAGCGATGTGGAAAAACAGTGTTTTTGCCGAACCCCTAGCTCAAGTATTTACTCCCAACGACAACGATCCAGATATCGAAATAGAAACAGATTTAAATAACATTTTAGAGAATAAACGAGTAATTACCACTAACCAAAAATGAAATTCAACAAGAAATCCAATATTTAAACACTAGAAAAGCTCCTGTGCTAGTCAAAATAACTCCTTCACGAGAAAAGGCAGTATGCTCATCAGTCTTATCTTCAATGCTATGCTACACTCAAACTACAGGCCAAAGCTCTTCAAAACAGCAGAAATAATACTAATCCCTGAAGAGGACAAAAATACAAATGAAGTTTCCTCATATAGGCCCATAAGCCTACTACCAATCGCATCGAAAATACTTAAAAGGCTGTTGCTCCAACTAATTAAGATTCTATCTAAGCGATAGAGAATTTCAAACAAGAGTGAATGCAAGTATCTCCAATAATTTTCCAATAAAATCTGAGACCACTACTATATGTACTATTTAGAGCATACCTGCCGATTAATAACGAAACAATCACTGGAACATTTGAAGATGATACAGCTAAACTTGCAATCCATGAATATCCAGTTACAGCATCTGCCATACTTCAGACACAACTAAATAACTTTCAGACCTGGTTACACAAGTGGAGAATCAAAATAAATGAAGTAAAATCCGTCCAAGTAACATTTACCTTAAAAAAAGACCAATGTCTTCCAGTTACGCTTAATAACGTTCAAATTCCACAATCCACTAGTACTAAATACCTATATTCAAAACTTATCTGGAAACAACATATTTTAAAAAAGCGAAAACAAATTGACCTAAGAATAAAAAACCTACAATGGTTAATTGGTAAATAATCGAAACTGTTTTTGGAAAACAAAATACTCATATACAAAGCTGTCAAAACCTATATGGACTTATGGAATCTAACTTTGGGGATGTACGATCAAGACGAATAATATTCAAAGAAGCCAATCGAAAATACTACGAATGATAGCTGATGCTCCATGGTATGTGTCAAACCAGACCCCTCATGATGACCTCAGAATCACCTTTGTACAGGACGTAATTGCAGAACACAGTACAAAACACCATAAAAGGCTAGAATCACACAGTAACCCCTTACTCCATCCCCTCTAAGAACTACCCAGCTGATAGAAGACTCAAAAGTAATTGGCTAGCTGATCTAACAAACGAATAAAGAGGTCATATCACTGGAAAAGACCTTATCAAGCCAAGAGGAGCCCACAGGCCCCTGAGCCAACCTACTAGCTTATAGAACTGTTATAGTTTTGATTTTGATAGAATTGTATAGAAATATTTATTTTAGATTATATTCATTGACTATAATTCTATTTATCGAAAATGAGGTTGGAGTCAGGAGTTTGCTGGATATTTCCCACCATTACTGAGCCCGCAAACTAAGATAATCTTAAAGTAGACATTGAAACGAACAAAATAAAAAAAACATGTTACGTAATGAGGGAGAAATTTCCTCCCTCATCACATAATTTAAAAAAAGCTTTGCCTGACTCTCCCGGCCAAAATATTTTGTTTTCGTAAATTTTTTCTGAAAGAGAATGAAACATTTATTGATTTTTTTAATAATTAATTTTTCCGGCGTAGCAAATCCACGAAAAATCTCGCGTTCTTAATTCCTATAGTTTTGAGCTATCAATTTTCATAAAAAAATATGACATGCACGATATGAGAGGACTTTTTAAATTGACAGCTCAGGACTATAACGATAGACATGGACAAGGATCTTCTAGAAGGAAAAACAAAAAAAAAAGATCACATACTCCAACTGAATACAGAAATGAAAAAAATTAACATAAAGGAATTGGAAAATTTTGTTATTCTGAACAATTACACAAAAAAATTGGAAAGACGTTCTCAAATTCAAGTATGTTTGACAAATCACAATGTAATAGACATATGGAAATCATACAGTCATATTTAGAGAAACTGCAGCACAAACATTGGGTTATAAAAACAAGAATGACCAACTGTGGTTAACTGTAGAAACGAATACCAAAATAACGGAAAGAAAATATTTGAAAAACCTATTATTGAACTTACAAGAAGAAATCTAAAAGAGAAAACTTGCTAGAAAAATATAACATAAAAAAATTGAAGTGAAAAGAAGTGACAGGCAAGACTATTCACGGACAAAATGGCTCGAAAAGCAGAAGCAGCTAATACACATGGAACAAAAACACTACATATATGAAATAACTAAAAAATTGAAAGGGTAACAAAAATCTGCCACAAAGAATAAAATTCAGACATAGAACAAAGATGGGTTACAATGCAATAAATTCCCCGAAAAGAGGAAAATCAGAAGGCAATGACAGTTTTCCAGCAGAACTAATTCATTTTTTTTGCTAGACAAGAAAAATAAAATTACCCTACAATGGATTCCAGGACACACTGAGGCGAAAGGAGATGAGATAGCTGAGAAGCTCGTTAAAGTGGGGGCAGACAAGCCCTTTATGGGATTCGAACATTTTTGTTGTATCAGCTACAGAACAATGGAAAAAGCATTGGAAAAGAAGGTAGATAGGAGCAAAACCAATTACTGGGACAACCTACAGGGACTGAGACAGGCAAAGACTCTTCTGGGAAACTATAACCAGAGTAGATCTGCTGAATGTATCATCAAGAGCAATCTACAAATACTAACAGGAGTTCTATCGAGGCACTGGGATTAATGGATCAGCTGTAAACACTGGGTTCTCCAGTATCGCAACAAGAAAGGGGGACACAATATATCCTTTGGGTCACAGTGAATACAAGACTCCAAATCTATATATACATACATCTACTCCTCAATAAAATCTAGAATGATGAGAGAATCCCAGAAGTTTGGAATAAAGGAACAATGATCAAACTACCAAAAACAGAGAACTTATGCAATTGTGAAAACTGGAGTCCCATCGCGTTATTGAACATTGTAAGATCAAGGCAAATCAGAGAGTCACTAAATGACAAACTATGACAAGCTGAATGCAGAAATGGTAATTCTTGCACTGACCATATTGCATCAGTGAAAACAATACTGCAGCAAAGAAAATAGCAAAATAGAGATATCTGGTTAAATTTTATAGACTTCGAAAAAGTAATAATTAAACAGAGAAGTAATGTGGAAAATCTTGAAATCAAACGGACTATTAGATAAGTACACCAGAATAATATAAATTTATTTATAACAATTGCACAGCCAGGAAACAACACAAAGGACTATTATGCCAGCAAATCAAATAGAAAATGGAGTAAGACAGGATGTGTTCTGTCGCCAAACCCTGTTTAACATTGTAATAGATTGGATCAGAGGTGGGGAACCTTTTTACCATTAGAGGCCACATTTAAATTAGGCAGCAATAAGAGAATAGCATAAGCTGATTGAGCTAAGAAAGTGACTTTTGTGAAATTATTATAGTTTTTCTATAGATTTAACAATTTATTGCATTATATAAAAAAATAAAATATAATACTACAAAATTTTAAATATAATATACATATAAAATATTATAAAAATATTATAAAAAAATACAATAAAAAATATTTTTTATTCACTAAGTCAGTGACTTATTTGGCTTTGTTTTTTTTTTGACAGTAATTGTATATTTGGATCAAGCTTCGTAACACACAGCTATAATTGATCCTCTAAATGTGCATCTGTAATTTGCGTTCTTAAATTTGTTTTTATTTTTGACATGAGAGAAAATGTTGTCTCGCAACAGTAGGTACTTCCGAAGCAGGAAAGGTGAGCATATTCTCGAAGACATGGATATTCAAGAGCATTTTTCTAGATTTCTATGGGATCCTTTTTAGCGTTAAAAAGGGATTTGATGATACTATCTTCCCCTAAATCAATTAACTCCATTTGTAGTTCTGTAGAAATCAGAAATTCTATTAGTATACTCTTCTATTGAACAATCCATATTCATCGAATATTTTATTTTCACAGTTCTGCTCATTTAACATTTTAGCTAGCTCCGGGAAGTGTTGTGCAGATATTTCCGATCGACAAAGCAATGTTTTGAAAAATTATAATTTTTTTCTAAACACTTGGATCTTTTACCACATTTAATATGTTTATATTTAAATTGTTTTGTTTTGTTATCTGATCAGACAAAAATGCAAGATTTCTGAGAAATACTTCATCTGATATATCACATTGTTTTCCTTGTTCTTGATAAAAGTTTAAAATTTGTCGTGACAAAACTTATCAAAACCTGACCTGTTGATAGCCAGCGAACCTTGCAGTAGTATGGTAGGTCAACACTATATGTTTCCTCATCTAAAGAGAGCATCTGCCGAAATTCACGATGACGCATTGCATTTACGCGAATATAGTTGACAATGGCAATGGTTCTATCCAGAGTGTCTTGCAAAATGGTAGATTTTGCTGATGCAAAATGCAGTGAAATGATATCAATTTTTTTAAGTTTAAGTTTTCCTTTTTTAACAAAGCAATGAATTCTTTTTTACCTCTCATGGAAGGTGCACCATAGGTGGCTGACTAAATTACTGACATTCAATTGTAATTTATTACATACTTCTTTGAAGTTTTCGAAAATATCGGCTCCGCGAGTTCTTCCAGTTAGTTTACCCTTACTCTGTTACATTTTGCGCTAATTTGTGCTGTCAATCTGTTATAGTCCTTTTTGAAAGAGATAATTGTTTGTATTTGTCGACATTTGTTGAATCTAACATACTCACTGCTTCAACAATACATTCTTTCAATTATTTCAATGTCACTAAACATTTTGTCCATTTTCCAAGTATATGTGCTATTTTATACGTAACAGCAACTGCAGCGGAATTTTGATTTACAAAGGCACTAAAAGATGCCTGCTGATGATACTTCTCATTTTTCAACTTTTGAAATGCATTTTTTTGTGATTCACCTTCTAAAGCAAAATATTTATGTTCTTTATGAGTCAAGTAGTGTTTATTTGCATTTCATTTTTTTTTAAAATTACTTAAAACTGTATTGCACCACAAACACATCATTTTACCTTTCTCAGCAGTAAAGAAAAAATCTAGCTCCCATTCTACATTAAATGTACTGTTTTCATCACCTAATTTTCTTCTCTTACTATTTGACATGATGGATAAAAAAAGGAATATCAAATAATATCTTTAACAAAGTGTATGCTTTCTAGAAATACAATAAAACCGTGTAACTGTTATAAGCACGCACTGTTAACTACAGTTTGCTGAAGACCGCTACAGGGAAGCGTTGAGAGATGCAAGTCAGAGAAGCCAAAGCAAGGTGTGACACTCAAATGGTAGATCTGAAAACCGAGTTTTGTTTACTTCTTAGACAAGGTAGTTGATACTGCTGCAACCAATCAATATTGATGTAAACATATCACCTGCTAGCATGTGGCTGCTCTGTATGACAAATTTTGTAAATAGTATTTTGTAATTTTAATTTATTTTCAAATAAATATTACATAGAACATTATTCGTTTCTTTTATATAATCTGTACCTTGGAACAAAAAGGGCCAATGTCCAAAATTTCAAAATTTGAGTTAAATGCACAATTGAATTCAGGATGCGACATATAGTAATTGTTAAAAGGACCAAAGTCCTCTTATTATTAGATCATGGAAACTCAAATATTTTGTCACGGCCAAAGTTATTTACTGGAAATGCAAAAATGGCCAATTCCTCAAATTTAAATTGGGTTTCCTGTCATTTGACGAAAATAGACATTGGCCCTTTTTGTTTCAAGGTACAGAATTATATAAATTACATAAACATTGTGGAATTTTCAGTAAAGTGAAAAATTATTTATTTGGATATAAAACGAACATTTTGGCAATACTCTGAAAAAAGCATAATTGATTTCTGAAATTCTGAAATCTCCGGATAAATAATTTTTCACTTACCTGAAACTTCTAAAATTTTTTAATTCCTAATATTCCTTCTAAATAAAAAAAGAAAAAGTAAGAAAAAAAACACACACACACACATAAGCCAGCTTTTTTTCGTTTAGTTCATTTTTATTGCAACTTGGGAGCGCTAAAAACTGTTTAAAAAATTAACATTGAGTGTCCAAGTCTGAAACGGATGGTCTTTGGGCCAGAGCCCTGCTCATGCGTGTTAGGGTCCATTTCAGACTAGTATTCTGAGGTCATGTTACAATATGACTGTCTTTGGCGGGATTTTTCGCGCAACTGTCATGGCGTTGATGTACAATAATTGTTTGAAACGAACTCTACCATTTTGTACTAGGTGGCAAAGGGCCACACAAGAACCTCGAGGAGGCCGCAAGTTCCACATCTATGGATTGTATAATGATGAAAACAGAGAATAAAAAGTCAGAAATTAACTGGGACCTATTAAAAAAATTGCAAGATTTGAATTTGCAGATGATATATGTTTATTAACAATAAATAGAAATCAAAAGCAAGAGAAAACCCACAGGCTACCTAATAATACAATACCAGTGGGACTGAACATAAACCGCAAAAAATAGAACAATTTTGCTATTTAGGCAGCATAATAAATACACATGGTCATTGTATAAAATATGGTCTTCAACAAGTATCTCAATAACAACAAAACTAAGGCTGTTTTAGAGCAATGTAGTATATGTTCCATTATATGGGACTAAAACTTGGACATATAATAGGAAGATGTTCCTAACAGCAAAATCATCTGGCCAAATAGGATAGGTAATGAAATAAAATATGCAAGCATTTAATTATAATTCAACAGGCAGAACAAAAATAGGCAGATCTGTAAAAATGTGGAGAATAACCATCGAGAAAGAGCTACCACAGATAAACACCAAAAGAACCCTTGTTAACAAAAAAAATATATATCCACCTTATTGTTTTACCACAGCGACTGAAACACCGACAGGTGCCCTTTGCTCTACTAGGAGCTATTTAACGACAATCCAATTGCCAGAATAATTGAATAGTAGATATTCAAACAACGTATCAAAGACTGTAGCTCTGAAGATTATAATAAAGTTTCTATAAGTTTTAATGAAATTAAAGTTCATAGTACTTACTAACGACGTATTAATTCCGGCGGGAACTTATTTCTTGCCTCTCGATGTTCATTGGGTTGTTGTAATCTATTTTCCATCATTAAACGATGTTCAATGTAAACATCTAAAGCATCTTTGGCAACTACATCTTTCTGTACAAATGTAGGTAAAAGTTCAAACACAATGTCACTCATCATAACATTGTACCTTCTGGTATTTTCTTGAATAGCTTTGGCCAAATCATCATTAAACTCACTTATATCATCAAGTTCTATCCACATACCGACTTGTTCTCGATGTGCTAACTTAGTTAGTTGATTGGAATATTTAAAATATTTGTTACCAGAGTTATCTTGTACGCAATATTCTAACAAGAAAATTTTGAGCTGCTCTGTCGTGGAAAAATATAGTTGGTGTTTTTTTGCATTTAATTTATTTTATCACTTACCCTTATCTGCATCGTAGTCTCTTCTATCCATTTTAATAATCCTATAAAGGCTGTTATATGTATAAACAATTTAAATACACTTTTATGTTAATATTCTTATAAACCGTCTTTAACACCTGAGAATACACAAATAACGCGGGAAACAATCTGTAATTCTCTTCTTCTTTTTTGAAGCATGCATTGTATTGATCTTAAAACTGATTGTAGTTTTATGTTCGGAATTGGAAACAACTAGCACAGAAAAAGGAATTTTTGATGTAAAATAAAGTTGATACATAAAGCGATATGTACTGTCTTAACGTGTGAAAGTGAAATTTGAGATATCACTAAAATTATTTTTTATATGTTTGCCTATAATAATAAACTGTTTATTGTCACATTGTCTCAATAATACTACACATAAAATTCTGTAATAATAACTCATAAGGTGATCAAGCAAACGATATTCATCATGCTTATACGATATTTTCTCTAAGTAAATGTATGCTAGCTGTAGACTTAAATGGGCGACACATTATACGATTTATCGTACTATATAAGTCGTACAGAGCATGTATTATCGCAAAATTCCGAGAGTTACAGTGATCTTTCGAGTCAGTGTCTCGCACTGCTACACTGTTAACATGAACTAAATTTTTAACATCTTTCTAGGTGAAGAGAGTCTAATAATTTCGGGAGTTACACGCATACGTAGCAGACATGAGTTTTCTTAGGCGGTTATTGAGTGTATTATAAACATTTAAAATAGTTGTCGAACCGAACTGCTTATGAAGTTCTACTGATCATATAAATACAAAATTTCATTATTTTTCTAACCCAACCTAAATGCAACAACAAAGGCAGTCAAAGGACTCTAAAGAATGTAGTGGCATTCATTCAACACTTCATTTTGAAAGATATTACAAATTTAGTTCATGCTAATAGTGTTGCAGTGTAAGACACTGGGTAGGCATCCGCCCCAACTATATTATGTCAAATGTCAATGCTGTTCTGTGATTGACTGGTCATTATAGCCTGTTACTTACAGTCAAACATACAAGGTTATTAGTTTTGCTAATGAACCAAGAGAGTGCGCTACGGTGCAGTTCCTCTCTGCACCAGCAAGTTTCCATACCCTGATCCACATTATGTATAAAGTCTACAGACGTGTCAGGCAATTAGTTAGTTAGTTGTCACTTAATTAAACGTAAATTTTCTAGGTGTGAAAGTAATAAACAAATGTTTAAAAAGTAATTTTCCACCTTCAGTGACTTATTTAGCGTATTGATAGGTTACTGAAGCTTGCGGTTTTCATACTTTTTTCGTAAAAATAGCTGATTGGTATTGAACTTTAGTGTAAAATCTATGTGATGGGTAAATCGTTGACAACTGCTCAATAGAAATCTATATTTTTCTCTATGAAATTTTTTAGTAATACCTCACAACTCTTAATTATTCTATGTAACAAACTGAGAAGAATAAATTGTGGAAGTATATTTTGTTTTCTAATTTCGTAACTTAGTCCAAAGATTATATACTCGACTTAGTCGAAGAAATGAAAAAATAGAAAAAATAAAACTTTTTGAAAATACTTACTATTCAATTATGTTTATTCAGATAAGTATGAGCGAAATTATTTGAATACCATTAAAACCATCAAACTTGATTCATATTTCAGGTAGTTTAGTAATTACGGGTTTATTGTGGGGCTGGACAAATCCATTAATTAAAAAAAAATCTGAAGGGATCGTCAAAATTCAAGCAAGTAGCCGAATAGCTCAATTTATTTTAGAATTGAAGTTTTTAGCTACAAATTTTGAGGTAACAGTTTCCATTTTTCAGTTTATTACTAAATAATAGAATATGGAAATTTTTGTATTATTAAATACTTGATTTTATCATTCTAAGATACGTTATCTATGACATTAATAATATGAAGTTTTTCAGTACCTGTTTCCATTGCTATTGAATCAAATAGGGTCAGTAATGTTTTACTTTACTATAAATATTGCAGATTTGACTTTAGCAGTACCGGTGGCAAATTCTTTAGCATTTGTTTTTACTGCTGTTTCTGGTTGGTTTCATCAAGGGGAATTGCCAAATCTAGGTAAATTATTTGTTTTCCTTCAATCTTTCATGTATATCTTTTTATTGACATTTATATTTTAATTTTATTTTATATCTTCAATGTTTCGCATTATCAAAAGAGTTATAACTAATATTATCTAAAACCATGGTTAAAAATGCTTTTTCAAATTAATCACCCATAAAGGCATTCAGAATATTAAAATCTCGTCAACAGTGACTAATGAGTAATTCAGTTATAACTTGATCTGATAAGAGTTTTAAATTTAAAACTAAGTTATACTCATCAGCATTCTTTAGGTTCTGTAGAATAGATTGCACCTAAGCTTATTGTACCCACATAAGCTCTGTTTCTATACTAGCAAACACTAAACTAACTCAAAGGGCTTGATCCTCTTCAAGTTTTCTTTCTAACCCAGTATTATCAAGGAGCTGGATAGTCTCGACATTGACATGATGGAATCTTTTTTCATGACTCTTTGCTAATTTCTTGGTGGTCTGGTCAATTTACTATTGAGAATGTACTGAGGGTATTCTACTTTGTTATTCAGTGCTTTGTTTGGGAATCATCAAATGATTGCTAAGTTGCTTGTACTTGCTTTGGTGCATCTCCATAGTTGGATACTATACATAAGTTCATACAGTTTCAAGTATCTGCTTATAAAGCATAACCTTATTATTTAGACACTGAGTGGAGTTTCTTTCAATTAGTCAGTACATTTTTCTATATTTCACTTAAAGCTCTTCTCTTTTCTTTTTAACATGAATTTTCCATCCAGTTTGGCATCTAAGGTAAAACCTGAGTATTTTGCTGAGCTTTAGTGTGAAATCGGGGTATTATTTATTCTGATTGGAATTTGATCTATCCTTTTGTTACTCTATGGATTTGGTCAATCGTCGAATGTTTATTTCTAAATCCAAATTGGTGATTAGGGATAAGGTCTCTTTACAGATAAGCAGTTTTAGTCTTTTAAGTAGGATTTTCTCAAATAGTTTCGACATAATATGCAGTAATGAGATCAGTTTGTAAGATGATGATTATGTGGTGGTTTTTCTGGCTTGGGCTTCATTATAACTTCCACACTTTTCCAAAGGTTGTGTACATACTTAATTCTGAAGGCAGCATTTATTAGGTTAGTTGAACTATTGCTTTTTTCGGTAGTTGTTTCAAAATTTCTCTAGTAATTAGGTCAAAATCTGAAGCTTTTTTTGGATTCATATTTTCTTTAATTTCGGTTATTACTTCTTTGGTAGAGGTAAACTCTATTTCTTCATCAACCGTTAATAAGTAATGCCACATAATACTTCAGTGAAAAGTAACATTAGAAATCAGTTACCTACCCTAGAATTTCAACAATGTTCAAACTAAGTCCAAATAATTAATTAAATTACAATAAATTTGACACAAGTTTTTAATATTGTTTATGTTGAAGTAGACTGATTCTTGATGTTACTGATGAATACAGTTTGGAGAGAATTTATGGCAGAAGGTCAATAGGATGCTGTCAGTATAAATTTATCTAGCATTGGAGTTCAGCAGTGGAAAATATAAACACAATATTGTAGGAGGCGACTAAGAGACCCAGAGCTGTACGGGTTAAAGAACAAAAACCTTATAAACTTTGTATATAAGTTGATTATATTCAATTTCTTCACATATCTCTGAAAAACGTGGCAAAAAACCTCACAGAATATTTAGAGAAGGAATAACCAGGAATAAACCGAAACCTCCCTGAGATAATGATCCAATCTGGGACATACTTCAGGATAATGTGAAAGATTAGCTTTTAAAAAAAATTGCTTCAAAACTAAGCTGCAGAAGTCAATTAGATCAAAACGTCATATAAGAAATTAATGGGCCCAGAACCAAACACAAAAAATGCACAAAAGAAGAAATATCACAAACAGGAGATTGTCATCTTGTACAATATACATTAGATTAGAGCTCTAAGCTCGTGTCATAAGATACAAGGTGTTATGGGTATGTTTAGTAACATAAGCCACTCAAATAGTTACCCTTCATTGGGTTCTAGTCCAGGACATCCTGAAAAAGAGAGAAATTAATAATTAACAGACTTGCTAAAGTAGAGGCGGATAAACCCTTCTTAGAATTTGAACCCTTTTGTGAAATCGGCTACAGAACAATAGAGAAAAAAAATGATTTGGATATGAAAGAATTAGTTATTGGAATAATTTGCAGAAGCTGTGACAGGCAAAAATATTCCAGGGAAGGAATAACCAAAAAATAACTATTGAATGTATTAATAAAGGTAAAATCTCATCCAGAATATTTAGAGGAGTCACCAGAAATAAACTGAAACCATCTTCAGAAAATGATCCAATCTGGGAATTTCCTCAGGATAAAATGAAAGATTAGCTTTGAGAAAAAATTTGCCTTAAGACTAAGCTGCAGATGTCAATGGGATCAAAATGCTATATAATAAGTGAATGGGCTCAGAACCAACCAAAGAATGTTTCAAGGAAAAGTATATGATATTGAGAAATATATTCAGTTCAGGAAATATCGTGAACAGGAGATTGTTGTCTTGTCCAATATTCATTAAATTAGAGCTCTAAGCTCCAATGTTATAAAATCCAAGGTGTTTTGGGAATGTTTAGTAACATAAGCCACTCAAATAGTTACCCTTCAATGGGTTTCAGTCCGGGACACACTGGAAAGAGGGAAATTAATAATAAACAGACTTGCTAAAGTAGAGGCACATAAACCCTTCTTAGAATTTGAACCCTTTTGGAAATCGGCTACAGAACAATAGAGAAAACAGTAGGAAAGGATTCAAATACGAAAAAAATCAGTTACTGGAATAATCTACAGAAGATGTGACAGGCAAAGATATTCCTGGAAAACTAAGCAAAAAATAACTAGTGAATGTATTAATAAAAGTAAAAATAATCTACGAATACACACGGTAGACTTGTGGAGGCAGAGGACACAACATGCAGATTCTGCTATGTAGAGAGAGAAGCTCTATCTATATTCTCTTGAAGTGTGATAGACTACACAACTCTAGAGCATTACACGAAAAGTCATTCCACATCCTGAACTTTCTGAAAGAAGAAATAAATCAACTGTAAACACTGAGCATTCCCCAGTGCCACAGCAAAAAAGGGGATACAAGAGATCATTTGGGTCGCTGTGTATATCACACCCGAAAGCATATATATAAGTTGATTATGTCAAATGATATACAGTGTTAGTGTTACTATGGGCTTAGTGCAGTTTTAACTGATGCTAAATATCAATAAACAGTACAGTCCAGAATAATTTACAACATATATTAATATCAAATAAATTCTACTCAAATTATTTCTCAATATTATTTAAATAATACTCTTACTTAAATACTCTTGACATTAAAGTGCTTATAACTAATTGGAAATTAGTTCAAGTTTGGTGTATTTAGGTCTGATCTGCATTAATCGTTTTGATCTAGATTAGAGATTGTTTTGGGGAGTCGTTTTGTCTTTACAGCTTCTTTTCACCACCTATACCTAGAAGATATTTTGTACAAGACTACATATTATTGTTCTGCTTCCAAAATACATAGACTCCTTTCCAATGAGGCTATTTTTTGGGTTTTTGTATCCTACTTCCCAAGATGTTAGTACCACTCCTTCAAAGTACTTAAGCCTTTTAGCTAAATAGGCAGGACATTTGCTGAGAGGACGCTCTGCTGTGTCCATGGCTTGCTCGCAGAATTTGCATGTCATGCTTATCGTCTTAAGGTGATATTAGACGGGGCAGTGACCTGTCAAGACTGACAACCAGCTTCATGTCGTTTCTGGTCATCACGAGAAGCTCTTAAGACTTCTTAGCTGATACGGTTATGTATCTTTTGGATTGTCTTAGGCCTGGAGTGTTTCTCCAGTAAGACTCCATCTAATTCTTTCGCCATCCGCCCATATTATTATTGTTGTAGCATCTTGTGTGGCCACAGTTGCTATCTGGGCCTAGGTATAGAGTCGTTGCCCCTTTTTTTCAAAACGGGCTACTTTCTCATTTCCTGGAATACCCTGGTAACCACATTAGGGTTACTTTGTTTTTGTTAGCTCCCACACTGTTTTGGACGTGCATTCAATAGCTTGGCTATCTGAGAGAATGTGGATGTGATTTTTAGAGATGTTTCTATTCAAATACTCCTAAGCACATTTGTTTATTGCAAGTAACTTTGCCTGAAAAATGGTGAGTAACGTTCCTAGGGGTATGAAGAGTTTGCATTTTGGTCCTGAAATGGTTCAGTTCAGCTCCTTGCACTAGTTGCGAACTGTCGGAGTACCAGAGAGATACATTTCGAGCTTCTGGAAGATTTTTGTTGACGCATGATTGGCGGTCGTTAATTACCACTTAGAATGGGATTTATTTGTCTAAGAAGCTATACATTTAGTTCATTGGTTTGTCACGTTTTTCTTAGCTATTGTTTGTTCAGGTTTCAATCACGAAACAAGCGCTGCGTGGCTGCTTATCATGGGTATGATAAATGTTTGGTATATCCAGGATACCAGCTTTGGCTTAAGTCCCCATGTCTTGCCAACAAGCTTGCGATAAGTCCATATAGCCTCAGTGGCTTTTGCATTTACCTTGTGATTGTTCTAAGTAAGTTTTTATCCAGGATAACTCCTAGATATTTTGCTCCATCGGAAAATATAAAATTAGTTCTATTAAGGATAGATATGCTTATAGTTGCCTTCCTTCTTCTTGTTAATGGGACTAGTGATGTTTTACATTTTTTGTGTCAGAATTTTGTTTCTCCTATGAGGAACATGCATCCCTTCTTCATATGGTTTTCAGCATTATTAGTTACATCTGAGCCGGGAAAGTGAGTCTTTAAAACTATCTAAACTTTCATGGTTGCTGTATTCCCCGTTTGCTTTTTGAGGTATTCCAATTCCGTTTTAATGGGTTTTGGCTAAGACTGTTTGGAGCCGTTGTGCTGGGGCTAGCTTATGTATTACGTCGCAATTGCCAGTAACCTTTACGTTATTGAATCGCTTTCTCACCTCAGTTCTCAAGCGGCCCAATTCTCTGTTCCACCAAGGAACACGTCTGTATGGATTGTCTTTGATTGCATTGGGTAGTTGTTTCCATATGCCACCTTGATTAAGTAGGTTAGAGGCTTCTTCTAGCTCCTCTACACTGTCTATGTTGTAAGGAGATTCCTTCAGATTCAGTTACAGGCTCTCGATGTATGACTCTCAGTTAGTGGGCTTTGAAAGCTACTTGACTCTGGGTAATTTGGTATAGTTTCCAGATGCTTAAATGGTCAGACATGGGTTCATCGATGTGGAAGCATCTGATCAGGTTATATCTATAACCTCTTTTCTCACCACGTTAAAGAATGTAGACATGTTGCCTTTGATAAGAATGTCAACGGTTTTGGAGTTTGAATATTAAAAACGATACTTACACCTCGTATTGCTATCGGTGATGCCCCATCGGGATCTGGTGATGTGCGTTGGTGTTACTCCCGGAGATTATCTCAGGAACGCTAACAGATATTGAACCATGGATAACTTTGTTAGATAGATATGATCAAGATCTATATCTGTGTGAAAAGTCATGATGATTGACGTATGCGCAGAAGAGTTCTGTAGTGTGCAAATGCATAATTTTTATCAAAAAAGCACGTCGCTCCAAGAAGCTTAATTCATATAGATGGCTGGCTCAGCAACGAAGGCTACACTCAATAACAAAGAAATATTTCTCTTTAATAGCGGGATTCATACTCAAAGAATTCTTCCGCGATAGGCATGTACCTTCAGAAGATTTGGAGGAGAGAATGTCGTAAACTTGAACCAAAAATAGACCCATTCATTTCATTGATAGAAGAAATCAAAAAAGATTTTCAAATGTAAAAGTTATAGATTTAAGTTCAATTAAAATATTTTATGAAAGAAAATTATTTTTGTGTACCTTTATTTCAGTCTCTAACACAACCTAACCTAACCTATCCTAACCTAACCTTACAAAAAATAGAAACTCTTCTGCGCATGCATTATCATCATGACTTTTCGCACACAGATAAATCTTGATAAGATCTATCGAACAAAGTTATCCGTGGTTCGATATCTGTTAGCCTTCCTGAGATAATGGCTACTTCCGGTATCTCCGTAAGTAAATGTTTCCGTATAAAATAGATATAATAAATCGATTTCTCGTAATAATAGAGTTTCATGATGATCGTTGTGGGATGGCTTATCATACTTGTGCCTTATTTACAAGTATATTGAGCATGGATAATTTTCGGGAATGTCTAAGTATTTCAAGTTTCTGTAGGATACTTTTCTCTCCTATAAAAATTTCCTTTACTGTCCTTAATTTTTGTCATAATAATTTAATTTTCAAGAATTTTCTCTTACATTTTCATGACAATTTATTAAGACTTTTTATGTAATTAGTTTCTATTTATGTTTAAAACAAAATATCTTTTAGGTACGTGCCTAGGTGCTATTTGTGTAATAATTGGCAGTGCATTATGTTGTATAGGAAAAATGTAAATGGTTTCTCAGTTGTTGAGAAATTTCAAAAAAAACAACAACCATAAAATTTTATATTGGACGAATCATCTACAAAATATGCGATCGATTATTTTTCATAATAAAATCTTGTTCTTTATTAAGTTTGTCCTCTACACCCTCCAAAATTTTCAGTATTATATTATGAACCGATTAGTGAATTAAAAGGTGGTCCAACTATAATGCACGATATTAATTGTGAGTCGCACCTTAACGCAAAGTGCGATAAAAAATTCCGACTAAGTACTTCAGTACAGCAGCACTAGATCTACGTGTTCAACGAGGAACTTCAGCACTTCAGATAACTGTAAGTGCCAAGTTTCCTTATTTTTATTCCTTTTTTTTATCTATCCTTATCAAACTCTGAGTAAGGAAGAGATAATCTAATAATTTTGAACATATAATTTTATGAACGATTTAGATAACTTTTATAAATTTTATAAATTAAACTTATAAGATAATTCATATTCCGAAAAAATGGCAACTTCAAGTCCAAAAACCCTAAATTGGGAATTGTTTAAATTAAAACTAGAAAATATCAAATCGTTCGACGGAAATATAAATATTTTAAATAAATTCATAAACAGATGTGAAACTTTAATAGAGACGTATTCGGTCTATAATGATCAAGATATCAATAACCATGTCTTGGAATGTATCCAAGAAAAATCAATTGATAAAGCAGAAGTGATGGTAGGAAATAGGATTGCACTAAATACCTGGTTCAAACTAAAAGAAGGTTTAATACAGTGTTTCGCAGACAGACGCGACTTAGATTGTATACTACAAGAATTGACAAGAACACGACCATATAAAAATGAGAGTCTGATAGCCTTTGAAAATAGACTTCAATTGCTGAAAAGTCAAACAATACAAAGAATCAGTAATAATTTAAATTTAGGGTAAATTGACAAAAAAGTGTCAAATAAACCATTGCAAAAAACAGCTTTGAACACCTTTATAGCAGGATGTTCAGGCATCATACGTAATAACATGTATTTAAAAAAGTCTGTATCTCTAGAGGATGCTATGGCTTATGTTTACGAGTTCGAAAATTTTGAAAAACTATAGCCAATTTTATGAGCCCAGAGTTAAGTATAACAATAACAATAATAGTAACAATGTTCAAACGAATCAAATAAGAAATAATAGAAATAACCAATATAGTAATTACAATTCTTTTACCGACAATATTATGATAATAATTTTAACAGAAATAACTATGAAAACAATCAAATATATAATAACAACAATAATTATAATAATTTTCCTAGTCAACCGATAAATGTAAATCCTATACCACAAAAGAGACAAAATTATCCAACAAACGCGCAGGTTTTTGGCACCAGGAAAAACGTTTTCCGGCCAAACCAAATACCTGTAAACCGTTTACCAAGAACAGAACCGATGTCTTCGACATCGAGAAATTTTACTGATAGGCCCAGTAGACGTGTAAAAATTAATCATAATAATAATAATACGAGTAATAATAGATATTTCCAATCAAAAAATGAACGACCAAATTTTACATCAGAAGAGTTATATAATAATAACTGTAACGATAACGAAGAAGAAGAAATAATTGATTTCCATCATTTATTTGAGTCAGACGAAAATAATGATCGAATCGTAAATTTTCGAAAAGAGCCTCGGAAAAAGAATTAAAAATACAAGAAATAAATTTTACTCCTAATGATCCATTAGCATACTTTAAAAATTTCATAGAAACTAACGAACCAGAATCCACTGAACAAGTAATTGAAATAAATTTCACATCTAATCATAAAAATGAAAGAATCGGAATTAAATCATTGTAAAGAAATAAATGAACAAGTAGAACTAGATCTCAGTAAATTATTTGATGAAGAAGAAAAAGATAAATTAAATATAACAGAAAAGAATTCAGAAGAAAATATTATAATGGTAGGAGAAATGATTAATGATACAAAAGGAGAATTAGAATTATTTGATAAAGTGGAATTAAATGTAGAATTACAATATACAGGATTAGATGAATTAAAAATGAATTAAAGTGAAGTAAAAGAAAATGTAATAGAATTAAACAGAGAAATAAATGAAATAAATAATGATATGACAATGGAAGAAAAAGATATAACTGATGTTATAAAAATAGATAATGATGTATTAGAAAAAGAATGTTATGTTATAAAATCCGAATCAAATACAAATATACAAAATCAAAATAATATGATTAATAAAAGAGACATGAATAAGGAAAATGAGAAAATGGTCTTTAATTATGAAATAATTAACAAACAAATTGATAAGAATAATAGTAATATAAGTTTAAAATATTTCTGTAGAAAATTAAATGCGATATTAAATGAAAAGATAATAGAAGACCAATTTTGGAAAAATAAATATTATCATTCATTAAAATGGTACGCAATTCAAGAAATTATAAAATGGATTTTTATACAGAGCCTTTCTTTCTTTTTTATTATTATGTTATAAGAATAGATAAGATTTAGAATCAGTCATATTTAACTATAATAGATGCATTCTCTCGTTACGATCAAGCATATTCAATGTCAAGGGTGAATGGAACCTCAGTTTTTGATAATATATTAAATTATGTTACTCATCACGGTTTACCTTACAAAATTACAGCTGATTGTGGTTCAGAGTGCAAGAATAACGACCTGCAAAATTTTTGCAAATTGCACAGAATTGAATTACATTATACAACATCAAAAAAGAGTAACTCCAATTCACCTGTAGAACGTTTTCACTCTAGTCTAATTGAACATTTCAGATGTATAAGAGAAAATAACAAAGATTTAACACCTAATCAATTAATAAAACATTCAATATTGGCAAATAATAATTCGATTCACTCTGTAACGTAATTTACACCATTTGAAATTATTAAAGGTCATATAAATAACCCCTCTAAATTATTATATGAAAAAATTAGAGAGAAATGCTAATATTAAAGAAAAAATAATAAATAAGAGAAATGAAAATAGAAATGATCCCCCTTCCTATGCAAATCAAAATACAGCTTATATAAAAACAAAATTCCGAGATAAAAAATTACCTAAATTTAAAAAGGCAGAAATCATAAAAGACTCTGGTATAGTGTTAGAAACTGCTAGAGGAACCTATCACAAAAACATAACCAGAAAACCAAAAACTAAAACAGAAAAATTGCTACAGAATAATGAAGTTGACGACAGTATTAATATTACTACTACTTTACAAGACAACTAAGACAGAAGACATAACAATTACAAAAGTAAATAACTTATTATTACCCATTAATTTAGGAACCAGTAATATTATACATACTAAACACATTTTTATATATTATATATATTTAGAATTTATTTATAAACAAATTAATAATTTGAAACAATATTATTATAGTTTAAAAAATAATTTATCTCAAGCGAACGCTACAAATCCTATTTCATATCATAATTTAGCCGAACAATCATTAAGTAGAACGGAAATTTTGTTTAATACCTTAGATAGAAAATCAGAAAATATTTATCCACATTTAAGATTAATAAATTTAATTTAGGATTAATAAATGCAGTAGGAAAAATAGATAAATGGCTTTTTGGAACTCTAGATTCAGATGATGAAGAAAGATATGATAATGCTATAAATGTTTTACAACAAATAATTCACGAAGTTAATTTACAAATATCACTACATAAAAAATTAATTGATAGAAAATAAAATAATAACTTTGAATAATTTTATAACATTTCACAGTACAATTCGACATATTAATCTGGATTGTCAAAGTTTGATTACATTGATTGATAATATTAAAAATGCAATAACATTTTCTAAATTAAATACGATTCATAGTTCAGTAATATCTAGTCAAGAAATTTTAGAAATGATGAAATATTTAAGTACTCTTTATAAAGAAGAACAAATCCCAAAATTTAATAATATTTTAACGTATTAAATAATTTTTGCTACCCATGTTCCAATCCTAAAACCTATGAATTTTTCCATTTATATCCTATAATCCAAAATCATACAATATTTATCCCTCCTCAACCTTACTTGGCCAGAAGTCAAGAAGAAGTTAATTTTATTAAAGAAGAATGTCTGGCATTAGAAAAGAAATATTATTGTAAAGAAACATTTAAGTTAAAAGGCAATTGTACTATTGAATTGTTAAACGGACGCTCTGCTGAAAATTGTGTGGTTAGTGAAATAAATCTTCAAGAAACTATATTAGAACAAGTGCCAAATAACGAACTTTTAGTAATTCTAAATTCAGAAACTGAAGTGATTTCTAAATGTGTTTCGAACCGTTATTTGAAAATAAGTTATCCATCAATTATAAACATTCCAAAGAACTGTAGTATTCAAATAGAAAGTGAAATTTTCTCAACCAACATACAAATTAAAAAAGGAAAATTGATAATATTACCGAAATTAAACTTCAAATTTTTAAATAATCAAATTTAACCAACATAGATTTTGACAAATTATACGAAATAAATAAAATTGCTAGAAATATAAAACCAATTCATGAAATTTATAATTCGCAAAGCCATGTATCAATTGGACTATTTACTATAATAATAATAATAATTTGTGTAATTTTAATAACATTATTGTTAATTCGAAAATATAAGAGTAAATTTGTAAGAAAACAGAAATTTGAAGAAAAGAAGAAAGAAAACATCGAATTAGAAGAAGGAAGACAACAAGATATGAAAAATACCTCCGTCATTTTTCATTCTTAGGGTGGAGGAATTACATAGAGAAAATTCTAGAAGAATATTTATATAAAACGCAATTGTATTAAATATCATAAACACTTTATCAGCAATTATTTTATTATAAATACAAATGATTGTAAATAACTTGGCAATGAATATGTATATGTATCGTTCTAGAATATATAGTTCATTCAATGAATATTAGTTAGTTCGCTTGTGAGTTTAATTGTATTCATTCAACTTATTGTAATTTTGAGTAAAATAAATTTTCAAAAATAATTTTCGAAAACCGAAAATTATAATTCACGTCAGGTTTTTATGTTGAATTCCTAGAACCATATTCATTGGGAAAATATTTAATTTATATTAAAAAAATTCACGTTTTTTAAATCGTATATATTGACAATATTTATAGTTTCCATCTAATAAACATTCCTCACATCTATTAAAAACAAAAACTTTAAGAAAAAATCACTTTAAATATAAATTAGCTATACTCTTTCCTTTTGTGAGGGGTTGACTTTTCTGTTTTTAAAAACCAACAGTAATCACCCATCATGGCCGAATTCCATTCTTCTAATATCTTGGTGGAACCTTTCACCTTGCTCATCACTGACAGCTCCCAAATTTTCGGGAAAAAATGTCAGATGGGAATGGAGGAAATGACTGTTTGATGACATTCAAGTACCAAGGGATTTATAGGCGTCTAGAAGTTTATCAACTAGCTGTTGGTAGTTTGGATCCATATTGTTACCCAAAAATCCCCTCACTACACTAACAAATGCCATGCTCTAAGTACCTGTCTGGTGAACTATTTTGCAAAATTGTCATCGTACAGCAATTTTCTTATTTGTGGCCCAACAAAAATACCTTCCTTTGGCATCACTCAACTCGGGAAAGACACCTTTAAGGTATTTGAATCCAACACCCTCTTTATCCATAGCCTTCACAAAGTATTTCATCAATCCAATTTTATTGTGAAGCAACTGGTATAGACGGTTTTAAATTTCCATTGTGTAAAAACACTGCTTTTAAACTATATTTAAACGAGTCAATAAAAAGGCGCCACTTACTGGGATTATGCTCGATATCAAGTTCCTCATTAAACCATCAATATCCGTACACGCACACATCGAATTTTCCAACTATAGAATGCAGAAAATGTAGCATTTCTTTTTCTAAAAGTTGTAATTTCTGTCTCTTTGGCTAACAAGTTCCATTCCTTAATACGGGCAGCAAGAAGTTCAGACTGTTGCTTTGATAACCCCAAATCACGTGCTCAATCATTCAACTCACTTTGAACAATCAAATGTGGCTCGCCGGAACTGGTACTTGGAGTAAAAATAGAATCGTTGCATTGATCTTCGAAGCTTCCTGATGACACGTTGTCTCCAGTATCTTCTAAAACATTATTTTGTGAACCTAAAGGCGCAATCGGTACTCGTAAATCTTCGTTATGGGGAACAGGTCGTATAGCAGACGGCAAATTTGGATGCTCGATCTTGTTCTTTCCTTTCTTAGAATAGCCTTCAGTCTTTGTTAGACAAAAATAGCAGTCGTCAAAATTGTTAGTAGGTTCCCGCAATACCATTGGAATTGCGAAAGGCGTGATTGTTTTCTTCCCATTCATCCACTGCCCCAATGACACCCTACAACTAACACAGCACTCGTGGGGAGCCCACTGCTTGTCTCGATCTCCAATTAAAGTACCAAAATATTTGAAATAGGCCTTTCCACATTTTCGGAAAATGGCCTGGCTGCGATTTAACCATAAATTCTCCACAAATATAGCAAAATTTGTTTTGTAATTGCGGTGCGTTCGACTTAATAGAATATTAATTTTTAATATTATTTTTATGTTTATTATTCTGAATAATACTGTTCAGGTATTTGTCGGGCGTAAAATTTACCAATATTAACCACCCCTTTATAAAATTACCTACCTACTAATGTAAACAGGGATAATCAAGCTATTGAAAAGTGGTATGTGTTAGGGCTTAATAATTATTTTTTATTGTTGATAAATCAGACCAAACATTTCAACGTATTTTGTGGCGTGGGAGATCTTCTGTTGAAATAGAGCATTATAAGTTAAATACTATCGTTCACGTATTGACTAGTAGTTCATTTCTGGCTACTAAGGAATTATATGAATTTGGTATTGAAAAAGAAAACGAAAATCCGGGATTCTCACGTTTGTAACGATTTAAAATCAGCTTTTCGGCTAAAAAATGACATCTATGACATCTTGCATCAAGTTGGGATCAATCTGCGTGAATGGATGCCAAATGATGCAGGTTTTCTATCATCCATAAATGATTTTTCAGAATCATTATTAATTACAACTCTAGATATTTTCTGGAACCCAAAAGAGGGGGCCTTGATCTATTTATTCTATGTGTGTAAAACATAGTTACTCGTCACAAAGCGTTCAGTTCTAGCAGGTGTAGCGCAATTGTTTGATCCTATGGGATCAGTACATCCGATTATAGTGAATGCTAAGCTTAGCTTACCATTGGGAACATTTGCTGGATTAGGATGATAGCTTACCAGGAAATATTGCGACATCTTGGTTAGAAATTTCAAATAAATTGAAGTTGTTAATTTCTTCAAGATACCTAGATGTGTACTGTGTTCAAGTTTTTCAAATTCATGGTTCTTGCGACAGCTCTCGAGCTGCTTATAAAGCTACTATTTATCTAAGATTTGTTGATCCGCAAGGTCAGATACAGTCTAATCTCTTTTGTGCAAAAGGTAGGTTAGCTCCACTTAAATCTACTTTAACAATTCCTAAGCTAGAATTTTCTGGTGCTTATCTCCTCGTACAACTAATGCATAAAGTTTGTGTTGCCCTAAGAGTCTATATCTGGAACATAACTGACTGGACGGATTCAACCATCGTTTTGGCATGGCTGCAAAAGAAACCAAGTACATAGAAGGTTTTTGTGTGTCATAACATAACATAACGCGTTCTCTTTTATGTGATTTTAAAGTATTTTCCCTTATTTTATGAATGTTATTATCATGAAATAAAATACAGAGCGTGCGGATGAGATCTCTAAGGAAGATAGAAGATAAAACGAGATTGGACATGATTAAATATGAATTTAGAAATTGTAAGGTTCTTCTAACCTCAAATCAAAGAAAATATACACCAGCAAAGTAATAAGGGTATTATGCTAAATTATACTTCGTAAAAAACAGTAATTGATTTTGTATTTCAGCAAATTAAGGAGTGGTGAATAGAGTAGACTATAGAGAAAAGCTAACCGGATATTTGGCAGTAGAGGAAATACAGTAACTAATCGGATATACTCAGTGGAACTGATCAAAATACTAGCAATATATTGAGATGCGGATCAAATCCGTTATTTTTAAAATATTGCGAACTTTGGTGGCACGGCTTTTCTACATGAGAGTAGAGAAAATTAGTTTTAGGCGCAGTGAACCGTGACGCATCGTGTTTTTGCTTTTGAAAATTTCTTCAAAAGTAATGAATATGTTATTACTGTTCAAAGGCTCGCTGCAGCGCATCCTGAACGATGGTTGTCAAAAGTAATGGAAAATTTCGGAGAAAGATCATATCAACCACTAAACATCAACATAGAACCATCAACACCAGTGTCCTATGGAAAACAGTACCAGACAAAAATCAACCAACTACACAATATGTGTTTTGAAACTTCCGTTCCATCAAATGAGACCTATGTACGAGTATTTCTTGATAAGTCGTCTTTTAGTAAATATTTTTTTTTGAAATTAGGTATAATTGAATAAAATACGTATATAAAAAGAAATATATTTTTAACATTGTAACACTATTTTTGCCTGTTCTAAAATCTTTGCCATAGACAACATTAATACATTAATATTATTGCTACTCAATGAATATTGAAACACAGCTTGCGTCCACTCATACTAAAACTTTCTGTTTCTAATTGTAAGACCGATTCATAAACTTGACTTTTGCCGTTTGCCGTTGCCCTTGATGTTTGTTGTTACAAAATATTGAAATGCATAAGACCATTCATAGTTGCCGTTTGACGTTATCATTTGCTTGACGACTTTCAACATAAACGAATTTTATCCTTTCCCATCAGCCGTTCGTAGCAGCTTTCGTAACAATAGAAAGAGCCAATTACATCCATTTGAGTTTGTCTTAATAAAAAAGCTCTTTATTATTTTTCATAATATCGTCCATAAATACTGGATTGCAAACAAAAACACAAAAATATCACGAAAACAAAAAGCAGGAAACATGTCAAAATTTTTAGGTTAACGGCACAAACGTCAAGTTTATGAATAGGGTGTAGAATTTGATACGAACGGCAAACGGCAACAGCAAAAGGAAAGTGAAGTTTATGAATCGGCCATTACTCTTTTTTAAACTGTCTATTTTGACAGTATTATACAAATATTTCAGTCAATTGTGTTATTTACTGGTTATTTTCGACCAAATACTGCTAAAGTGCTCTTCGCATAAAAATTTTCTTTCTCAATTGAAACACACTATGCATTTTCTCAGCAGAAAATTTTTAAATTCTCATTTTACAGATATCACGTCACATTCTTGGACATGTTTAATATCACTGACTTTCATGCTATGCCTCATGTACTCAAGGTTAAAAACTTATGCAAAAATTCCAAATATATTTTTTAAAATAAATAAATTTTCCTTTTGCAAATTTATAATTTAATTTTAGGTCTTCGACCGTATTTTTTCTTTTGTTAGTTTGAATTTAAATTACTTTTTTCAAAAATCTCCAGTAACACCAGTCTCGATGATACATCTCGAAATCTGGTACTACTGGTAAAATCAGGTGTAATACAGTACAACATCGTAAATCGCTGGGAAAGGATTGGTTCCGGATTTTAGAGAAATCATATCGCATTACATAATAATGTAAACAGAGGGAGAGGTATGTATAAAATATAATAAAATCGCGTTAATACTGCACAAAAAAAACATTCATAAAATAATAATAATAAAAAAATTAAATACTTTATAAACAGCAGTTAAAATATGGTTTCGCCATCTAGTGTAAAATACAGAAGATAGAAATTACGATACGAACGAATCAGTCCGGATTTTAGATATTCCGCGTTTTAAAAGTCCAGATAAACGATCTTCAACTGTATATTGAAGAATATAGAGTCGTTCAAATTGATATATACCCTGACGTTACTAAACATGGGTAAACACACAAATACATACTATCCTTCTTTTACTTATAGTACAACGCGTACTTCGTTGGTATGTAATACTTCTATATGGAAAGTTTCTATAAGTGGAAGCTGTTCCGACTAAAGAAGACAGAATGGCAACGATTTCTCTATCCTCCGAGTGTCCAGCTCGGTTCTGCGCATTCTTACGCATGAGCAGTATATATAAAGTGTCTCGAACGAGAGAGAAAATGAACATTATTATATATACATATATATATATATATATATATATATATATATATATATATATATATATATATATATGATGTTAAATCAACTGAAGATTTAAAAAGTAGGAATCAATTATAGGATATAGACCAAAATTTAGATAGTAGAAGTGAATAATTAAAAAACTATTCATAGACAAAGAAGTTTATTGCATTTAACTGATTGGTGAAAACAAAACGATCTTCTGTCGTATTGATAATGACATTACAAACTTCAAATGCTTTTTAAGTGCTTTTAAGTGCTTTTTGCTGGTTTTAATAATAATTACAGCTTTTCAAAGCATTTCCCTATATCTACAAAATCAATAACACTTCTAAATAATTGATTAAAGAAAATATCATGTGGAATAAAGTATCTTTTTAATTTTGATGTTGTTCGACTATGCAATGTCGAGATATTTCAATATATTCCATTTCTCTTTTATTCGACAACATAAATAAGTTGAATCGTACTACGAATTCAATTTGAGGAACTAATAGTTTACCTACGTCATGAAGTCCATTCAAAATATTCTTTCTTCCAGTCTTCCTCAATTGAAATTGGTTTGCTCCGTTGTCCGGAGAGGCTAGAAAACCATCATATCTTTTTCTACATAAGGAAAAGTATGTCCCTTATCGAAAACAACAAAAATTCCCTCCTCTTTCGATTGACGTTCTCAGTTTTATCATCAGAGTACTCTTTCCCCAATTTTTTGACGAAAATAGCGCACTCGAGAATCGAGTCTTTTACGCTGATAAATTATAGACATTATATAATGGGGGCCTCTGTTGCAAAGACCATGACAATATATACATTCCTTTATAAAAATTTCCCCCTCATTCAATTGACGTGCTCAGTTTTATCATCAGAGTACTCTTTCCCCCTTTAATTTGCAATTTTTTGACCACAAAAATGACCATTTTTCGGAATAATTAGAGGTTTTATTAGAAAAACAGCTAAATTAACTGGACTATAAGAAGATTTCAAGTGAAAAATTTCAACCTTTGCTTTAATGAAAATTTTAAAAAAAATTGAAAATTTGTTTTTGGTATGGTTTCTATAGAATATGATACACACATTATATATCTTTTTGTAATTAATTTTCCACATATTAGTTGCTAGTAAAATTTCTCATGTTTCTTTGCTATCTAATAATGGTACCTTCGAAGCTTGGTTTAAAAGGATTACCGTAATTTGTACAATAATAAAATTGACAATTCAAGAATAAGAAAACACCTATTATTAAACATTACTTTCCAAGGAAACCCATTCCGTATCTTATCATTTATATATGAGCTCCTATAAGTGCCAACTGCACTTATTTGACTCAAAACAGTTGGAAACTGTGCTTTACAGTGACCTGGACCTTTGGCAACGATTTTAAAAATGAAAAAATGGATCTGGTTGATACTTTTCATATTGTTAAAATTGTAGTTTTTACCTGTGAGATTTTTCTTCCAAATTATAGTTGATTCTTTTGAATGTCATACAATATTCCAGCGCTCCGAATGGGTGCACTATAAATCAACTTGGCATATGTTAACACCATATTTTGATCCACCATGAAAGTTACACAGTCAAACTATAGTTTTATATATTGCTGGCTCGGTAATATTTCGTTAGCAATATGTTTAAATGATGTTTTAACGCTAAAGCAGACTCTTTTGAAAAGTATGACTTCTTCATATTGTTTCGAATGTATCCCTGGAGATCTGTCTGAATGTTTATTTCTTTGTCGTCGGTCCGTCCAAAAAAAACAACATTCCGACCTTTCGAAAGAAGTTGTTATTGACTAAGTCTGCCGAATCCACTTCCACTTATCTTTTCACAAGTAACTAATTTATTACAGTCAAATTGTTTTTCAATGTTTTTTATGGCACCTTGATGTAAAATATCACTAATGAAAATATATGTTGAGAAGCAACCACTAGACCAGGGTAGAAGCCTTTAAAAATAATAAAAACTGGAGAAAAATAATAGTAGGATAAAACCTATTGGAAAAGGAGGAGAATATAATAAAAATGAGAGGAAAAGTAATTTACGGGCGATCTGAGGTCGGGAAGGGAAAGGGGGTGAGTTTTTAAGAACAAAAAACGGCTTATCTCGATTTCTGGCAAAACTATAAGTTTTATTTAAAAAGTTAAATTGCAAAGTTGTAGGTAATAAGACGATCTACAACTTTTGTTTTCTCACTTTTTTCACATAACCTCAAAATTTATGTAAAAAATTCAAAAAATGGATTTTGGTTTTTTATTTTTATCTTTTATAAAAAATATATGTGTATATGGAACATAAAAATGTTCTTTGCAAAAGTTAAAAATAAAAATCAAAAACTGGGTTTTTCAATTTTTCACATAAATTTTGAGGTTATGTGAAAGAAGTTTGAATACAAAAGTAGTAGATCTTATTACCTACAATTTTCTTATTTGACTATTTGAATAGTACAAAGATTTTTAATCGGAACAATACATATTTCATTTAATAGCATGTTTTTGATCTGATATCCAAATTTTTGTAATACAGAAAATATTTTTATAGATCGAGTTACAACCTCTAAGTGAAATTTAGTACTTGCAGTTATCCGTTTCGGTGATAAAAGTAGCAGCATAATGTACATTAAATATGTGTGTGTCGATTTTATGAGTATACCACTGACAGATCCATAGTATACAGATAAGAAATATTCTATTCGAAGATATTCAAATTGCAAAAATTATTACACTAATCTAACAGTGATAAATTCGTTTTTACTTCCTTAAATTTTGATTCTTTTCGTGTTTTTGGTTAGTATAACGTCAGAGTAAAAGTCAATTTTATGAAATGTACATAGAGTATACAGGGTGTCCCACGACGAGTTAAACCTATTTGTATATGGCAAAATAGTAAAATCATAAAAATCTCTACGTGAGGGTTTTCAGATACGATTTTTTTAACTAAAATATTTTCAAAGATGGCAGACTTCCGGCTCTACCGGAAAAAAAATAATTTATAAAGGTCTGCAACGGTCAAATTTTTTACAAAAAAATTCGAAAAGTATACATTTTTGGAAAGCAGTTTTTATACAAAAGTATACTAAATTTTTACGTAGATTTCAAAAATGTGTTATTTTGCCATATACAGATAGTTTTATTTTGTCGTGTGACACCATGTATATACACGCGTCCAAGTCCATAAATGTATTGATTCAGAATTTAATGTATTCCATACGTCGAAAAACTGGATACTGTAAATTAATTGAATTTTCCGATGGGAAATACTGATTGCTTTGCAAGTAAATATAATTACTTAGATAATTGCTCCGTGGTTCGCATTTCTATATTCTTTACGTTTAAAATTATCTACGTGCTAAAAGACATTTGCTCAAAGAAGCCATTTTTGTTATTGAACTAATATTTTCTAAGTAGAAATAGCATTAAATGACTAGCAATAAGTTGTTTGAGAAATGGATTCTTCTTCTATCTATCAACTCAAATTATCTACGGTTTTTGAAGCTCAGATAAATTGTCATTTTTATTAAACTGTTGATTCATTAACATTTTATTTTGAGATGTTAATTCATCGATTCGAGACCTGAGCTCTTCAATTTGCGAAGCTAATTTATTTATTTGTTGACCCTGTTTTACTGGATCGAAAAGTGAGGTTTGTTGTGATAGTTCACTCTTTATTTCAGCTTGTGCTAATGTATCATTCAGACGTTTGAATGGGTTGAAGCGCTGATCCTTTTGGGGAGGATGTTGAACGTTTAATAGTATATCTTCCTTGAAAGGTTCGTCCATAATACTGGGATCATTTTGTATACTATAATGTAACTTAGAATCTAGTGCTGCATCTGATTGGATTGTTTGTATATCGTTTTTCTGTTCATGATTAGATTGTTCTTCATTTTGATATTCATCTTTGTTTCTTTCAATAGTCGAATATTTTTGAGAATTTGTCGTTTCAGGAATGTATCCTAGGAAAGCATTGGGTTTTGATGTCGTGGGTTGTTCGCTTAACGGAGGACAATGAGACACGCCAATTATTTTCGTGTGGTTTGTTTCCATAATTGAAACGATATCGGGCAAAGCTGCATCGCAGAGGATGGGATTATCTGGAATAAAATATTGTTATTAGTTTTTATCTGGAACTCTAGATATCAAAAGACAATAAAAAAACATTCCAAAATTGATCAAATGTGCCGAATATACTTTCGTTCTGGTGAGTTTTAATGCAAAAAATTCACCATGATTTCCCTTCTACATTTGAAATCAATTAAAACACATCCATCAATACATGAATAAAATTTATGATATCATCAATTTCGATAACAAAATTGAAGTCGAATAGTTGAGGTGGTGTAAGCTTAGCAAGTTCTTCATATAACTAGTAGTAGCTACAACTTCTTCACCAGCTTCTAATTCGGTAATAAGAAATTTCTTTGTTACTATTTTCTACGTCATAAAAAACTTTTTTTTTATATTATAATTTGAAATTATTTGAACAAATTGGGATAAAACTGATTTGTCAAAAGAAATGCGCAGTGTTGGATAAATTTCGCTGAAGATCCCGGCATCCTAAATATGTGTCATCTGGTTTTATCAGGCAAAATAGGATTTATCAACATCCTTATGGATAAAATTGTTATGGAGTAATACTCTTATAGAGTATAAATCAGATCAAAAATTCCACATAAAATTGCGTAGAAAATTATGTACTTAGTTATTTGTGTGTGACTTGCAGGATTTGTATGCTTCTTTAGGAGATCATGAATTGATACATCATTACATAGATAGAGTAGAACGAGAAATAGATGATTCCCCCAGAGTACCTAAGTGGATCAGGCATGTGTGTATACTCAATCAATTATTCATGAGCAATTGCTCGATGATTGCCAAGGAAAAGTGAGTATCGATGACATCAAGTTCTTTCACATATGGTACATTGACCAAAAGACTCCAAGTGACTATATTGAATCGGTCAAACTACTACAAAGAGTCAAGTTACATACGGGGATATATTGATATCTAGTTAGTCTAGACCAGATTCATGCATAAACAAAATATTACGTTACCATAATAACGAAGAATAACTTATTAGAAGTGTCAGTGTCAAGTTTTACGCCAAAAAAGTAAACCAGAGTTACGCAATAAATTAAAAGAAAAAAAATGTACACCGAAATTGTGAAAATCGAAAAATTGGAGTATCGAGCCATCAAGTACCTGTATTTAAAATGGTTAAGAGATAAGTAGATTTACGAAGAAAAATTGGACTGCAAGCTTCAAAAGAGGTAAATTTTCCATTGAAGATGATGACCGATCGGGAAGGCCAGTTTCTGTATCAGTCCCCGAAAATATCGATGCAGTTCATAACATGAATTAATCAGACCGTCGAATTGGGCTGAAACGGATATCTGAAGCACTGAATATTTCATACCAACGCGTTCATCATATAGTTCACGTCAATTTGGATATGAGAAAAATTGCTGCAAAATGGATCCCCAAATGTTTGAATGTTGACCAAAAGCGTGCAAGGGTAGAAGCATCGCGTTCGATCTGTGCTCGATTTGAAAACGATGTAGACTTCTTTAACCGAATTGTTACTATAGATGAGTTTGGGTACATTTATACGATCCAGAAACAAAGCAACAATAGATGGAATGGCGACTCTCTGGTTCTCCAACACCTAAGAAGTTTCGTGTCCAAAAATCTGCTGGAAAAGTTCTTGCTTCAGTTTTTTGGGATTGCAATGATTGATTTTTTGGATAAGGGTAGAACAATAACTGGAGATTACTATTCGACATTACTGACCACTCAACGAGAGAAAATTATAGAGAAAAGACGCGGAAAGCTATCCAAAGGTTTTTTGGTTTTGCAGGACAACGTCCTGACACAAATCTTATGTTGCCATGTAACAAATTCGTGATTTAGGGTTTGAATTACTAGAACACCCCCCTTATTCACTAGATTTGGTTCCGTCCGACTATCATCTCTTTCCTCAACTGAAAAAAAAGTTTAAAGATCGTAAATTTTCTTCCAACGAAGAGGTAATAAAAGCTGTGGAGGTCTGGTTTGCAAGAATTTTTCAATATATCCTCGTAAGCAGTTAAAATTTTTGAAATTATATTGTATATAGTATAACAGACGAACGTAAAACATGCTGACATTGATATCATAGAGTTTCCATATATACAGGGTCGAGAATATTGAGAAGATATAAGAAAGAAAAGCAAAAGGATCCAAACCAAACTAAAAAGTCTTTTTAGTATTCTCGTATAAATTGGAATTCTGGTACCTAGTAAAAGAAAGTAGGTCATTCAATTCTTCAGCCGTGGAACTAGAAAAAAGAGGACATGACCAAGACTTACTGTGGTCGGAAGAAAAATATATCCGAAAACAAGGAAACAACTAAGAAAAAGAAATATTCTAGTGAACTACTTTTTAATAGCAAATCGTGGGAGAAACAGGAGTTCTGGAACTTATGTATAGTTCCATATTCTGACAGACAGACATAATCTTAGAGTCTGAAACTCTGAGAGAGAGGGATTTAGCTCAGAAAGTATACATAACAAATGAAGATGTTTTGAAAAGAATTTGAAATAGAAACATTCACTTGATTCAAATGTATGAACACAATCCCTGATAGCTAAGCGGAGGAGTGTGTCATCTCATTTTTTAAGACCATTTATATATGCCAATTTTCAAATTTGTTTATCGATCTTATCGATCTTAGCGAACTTGTGCAAACTGCTGTCGCCATTTATCTGCCAACAATTGATAAATCAAATGAACATTCGAAAAAGTACATCACAGAAGTAACGTAACGGCCCCCTAATGTACAGCTTGGTACTCAATATTACCTGAAACACATACCACGACCAGATAATTAAAAACGAAACTCCTATTTTCTGCGGTGCAGAAATTGTGCAAAAACACAAAAGGACAGAGACGAATCTAAAATGCAAGATATGCCAAAGTAAGTCTGCTCTCTGTGCAGTTCCGTGTTCGAAAATTGACATCTTGGTATAAATAACTAATTCCAAAATTGTTGGAAGTATTATAATCAATAAAGGAGTTCAAATCGTTAAGTCCGATTGTTTTTATCTATGACTACAATAACCGCTGCGTCCCACCCCAAACAAAAGACTTGTCCCGGGAGGCAAGACGGCAAAAACAGTCCACATATCTTTTCAATTCTATTTATTTGTGGAAGCAATATGTTATGCCTCAAAACATGTAACAAAAATACTTAAAAAATAACTTTGAAACGTAAGTGACAAGATGGGGCCGGTTTACAAAATACTAGTGTCAATCAACGTGTTAAAATGTTTTTAATATTGATGCATGGATTGGAATAATAGAAGAAAACTCAACTATACTACATTCTCTGCATCAATCATTAAAATAAAATTTCTCAAGCCATGATCTCCCTGAACTACTCAAGGATATCCATTTGAACAAAAGAAAGTACATTTTATCGGATTGTCCGACGAGAGCTAGTAGTTCGCAGCATACTGATACTGAAGAATCGTATTCAAATAGCGTCTTATTCTAGAAGTATTCCCATTATATCCAAGTCCTTTTTTGCTTATTGTAAACACTTTGATCTAGACTCTGCCCTCTTTCTTCTGCCTCCTGGATTCCATTATAGCATTGAAAAAGCTACGTTGTCTCCACCATGGCCATTTCATTCTTCTTTTTTTATTCTTCTAACTATATCTTCAACTTCAAGTTCTTCCTTCATTCCATTAATATCAATTGGTGCTGATATTGTTCTTTCTATGTTTCTTTTCGGTATGTTCATTGTTTATTTTATCTCATCATTGTTATGTGAATATCCATTTAGTTCTTCTTAGTAAGTATTTTGGTCTTCAATATTTTCTTTGCATGATGTGCTTTATCAGTTGCTAATATTTTTTATTTTATTTTTGATCCTTTTTGTTAATCGTCAGATATTTGAAGTTTTATACTTCCTCAAATTCATAATCTCCTATTTTGACTGTCCCTTTTTGAATTGCTTGTCATACCTCATAATTTTTGTCGTCTTACTTCTTCATTGATTGAGAATTCTTAAGTTTCTTCTATGCTTTTGATTCCTTTATAGTTATTGCCATATGGCTTCTTATTTTGTTTATACCCCTCGGCTTTTCAGAGCTTTCATCATGTTTTCCTAGTGAAAAGCTTATTAGAGATCAATCATCAATATTTCGATCTGGTGTTCGTGTTTTATTCAACTACCTATTTAATTGTGTGTATCTATTGTGGATTTCACCACATTGGAATGTTGATTAGAATGTTGATATGTAAAAGGTAAGGAGGAATTCGAATTTTACTGGATAACTATTCAATTTTTTTCTGAAAAGAAAATATCAATTGCATTTATAAAAATCAACTACTTCTACTACTTCATTAATTGTTTTAGTACAAACACAGAGAACAGTAATGTACAAAAATGTATCGCTTACCTTGAAGATATAGTTTTAGCGTATCCCAGGTACCTTCGTGAATTCCGTGTTCCAATGTGCAACGCGTTTTGGCTACTAAATCTCTTCCCAATGCAATAATTCGATTATTTGATAAATCTGCATGGCAAAGTACAGGTAACCCATGGAAATCTTTCTCCAATATTGTTAATTGGTTATGACTTGCTTTCAATTCCGATAATCTTGGTAAGTAAGTCTGAAAAATTACATATACTCTGAAGGCTATTAAATAAGATTATGCCCTAATCTTGATTAAACTCTGTATAGTAGACATACTTTCAATTTGATCAAATATTTGTTTTCATTTTTGTATTATATATTATATATATATATATATATATATATATATATATATATATATATATATATATATATATGTATATATATACAGTGCTTTTCAGATAAAAGTATCCACCTTTAATAACTTTTGTAATACTGGTATTTAGAAAAAATCCAAAAACACGTCAATTTATGTTGGAAGGGGCAAGCATTATGGCTTATTTAAACTTACTGGAAAAGCCACCCCCTCACCCCTAGCAGCATCCCCTTTATTTTTTTAAATTACTTTTCATATTTTTTATGTAAAATTTGGATACTCCTCTTTGAGCTGATTTCAAAAATGTATAATACTTGTAGGTTAAAGTGGTTAGTTTATGAGATAAACAATTTTTCTTTTAAGAGCACAAATTTTACTTATTATTTACTTTCACCTTATTTGCCTGTACTAAAATGGGTTGTACAACAGTTCAAACTCTTTAATCTTAAGATTAAAAATTTTTAACTGTGCTATTTATTCTACTTAAAAAATCCAAACAACAGAAAACTCTACTTTTTATTAAAGTTTGACATTGTCAACTAGAATTTGTAGTCACTATTGATAGTGTAATTTGATACATTATTTATTTTGTTTCTCTGAAATGGTTTACTCTTTGCAAGAAAGAATTGAAATTGTAGGTTTATACTACCAAAATAATAATTGTGCAAGAGCTGCTGCTAGAATATTTAACGAATTACATGACAGAAGACATGCAACATAAGTATGTAATTCAACTGATGGAGAAATTTACCACAACAGGGTCTGTTTGCAATAAAGTGCATAAGCGAGAGGGACTCGTAAATAACGAAGCAATCCAAGTGGCAATTTTAGGGCAAGTCAGCTTAGAGGCTCAACAACCCAAATCGTTGTCAACAATAAGTAGAGCGATCGGTGTTTCATCTTCTACAGTTTTCCGAGTTCTACATAAATTCAAGTACCACCCATACAAAGTTAAGTTGGTGCACGAGTTGAATGAAGATGATTTTGATCGTCGTCTAGAGTTTTGCGAATCAATGACGCAAATTATCAATAACAATCCACAATTGTTAAACAATATTTGCTTTTCTGATGAATGCTAATGGTCATTAAATGGCTTAGTAAGTAGGCATAATTGTAGATATTGGGCTGAAAGTGATCCACATATTATGCGTGAATTCCATACACAACATCCCCAAAAGTTAAACGTTTGGTGTGGTATCCTAGGTGACCACATTGTCGGACCTTTCTTCATCAACGGAAATTTAAATGGTGAATCATATCTTGAGTTACTCAGGGAAGGGGTTGACCCACGTATTACAACAATAATAGAAAATGATGATAACCTTTCCGAAGATTTACTGGTATTTCAACAAGACGGAGCTCCCCCACACCATGCTATGCCTGTCCGACAATTTTTAAACGAAACATTCCCCGCTCGTTGGATAGGTAGAAGGGGGCAGATGATGGAGTGGCCACCTAGGTCACCGGATTTAACACCACTAGACTTCTTTTTATGGGGGTATTTAAAAACAAAAGTTTATGCTACCCAACCAGAATCTCTGGATGATTTACGAGAGAGGATAGAAAATGAATGTCGACAATTAAATCCAGCCGTATTAAGCAATGTCAGAGAGGCATTTCAAAATAGATCATACCATTGTATGGAAGTGAATGGTACTCATTTTGAACACTTATTGTAACTTCATAATAAATAGCACAGTTAAATAATAGTTAAAAAGATTAAAGAGTTTGAACTGTTGTACAACCCATTTTAGTACAGGCAAATAAGGTGAAAGTAAATAATAAGTAAAATTTGTGCTCTTAAAAGAAAAATTGTTTATCTCATAAACTAACCACTTTAACCTACAAGTATTATACATTTTTGAAATCAGCTCAAAGAGGAGTATCCAAATTTTACATAAAAAATATGAAAAGTAATTTAAAAAAATAAAGGGGATGCTGCTAGGGGTGAGGGGGTGGCTTTTCCAGTAAGTTTAAATAAGCCATAATGCTTGCCCCTTCCAACATAAATTGACGTGTTTTTGGATTTTTTCTAAATACCAGTATTACAAAAGTTATTAAAGATGGATACTTTTATCTGAAAAGCACTGTATATATATATATATATATATATATATATATATATATATATATTATGTATATATATATATTTCTTTCATTTCTTGTTTCTTAGACCTTTTGATATATTATTGCATCTAAATGTTCTTGATTTTAGGTCTCTTTTGTTTTAAAATTAGTTTTTTTGAAAATTTTTAAAGGAAAGAAATATTTTGACGTTTCGACTTTTTTTTAAGTCTTTATTAAATATTTTGATAAAGCCCACTTAAAAATGTGTGGGAGCTGACGAAAAGGGAACTGGATGAAGAGGCGATCACTATTAAATCCAGCAATCCTCAAATTCAGTACAATCTTGCATGATAGCAAACAAATCAATTGAAAACAATACAACGGTACAATATCACTCGAAAATCAATATATTACGTGGCATTTTGCAGTGTGTCCAATAATATGACACTGTAGATAAAACTTATGCTTTATTTAACATCCAGTTATTCGATTAGGTAAAATAAAATATTTTATTGATATCATATTTTGCATATACTAGTAGCACAATTATATAGATCGCTGTAAAATTGATAAGAATCTGCATGATAATGTTACGAAATGGGTCCTTAGACAGGCCCTGTCCAGCTGCAATGGAATTTTAAAATTCGGCAAATCCTCGTGGCGCTTTTCATTTTTTTATAAATGGCGAACGTACCTTTTATGAACTTTTTATTATAGAAGGCGATTTGTTTACAGTATTTCTTTTAAATTAATAAATTCTATCAAATACTACTTTTGTTTAATTTTGTTCTAGAACTTAGTTGACTTTTATTTACGTATATAAATGATTTGTGTAAACACAGATTAGTTACTTTTAAATAAATAGTCGTAGTGAAAAGAACGAATTAGTAAAAGTCATCGCAGAATTTGTTTAAGTTATATTTATAAGTAAATCATTATAAGTTAAAAGAGCTTAAGAGACAGTAATTATTAATTCACCCCACGAATAGAAAGAGTAAATACGAAAAACATTACACTAATTGAGAGGTTCAGAATTGAAGTGGATCAAGTCCAATTTCGTACTATTTTAAGTTAATCCACTTTAAAGGTATATTAAACAATGTTTATTCCAGTAGAGGAGTGAATCAAGTCGCACTTGACAGTGAAACACAGTCTAAACCATTTCAAGAAAGTGGATCAGATTACCAGATTCCGGAAAGGTCCGATTCTGGCGAGTGTGAAGGTATTGTTTAATTATTTTATTATTTTTTTTTAATCAGCGTGTATTACTTCCTAGAAGTGAAGTTATGTTTCCATTACAAATGTTCAGTATCTAATGTCCTAGTCTGATAGCAACGGGATTTGATACCAGCTTTGTTTGCAATTTTTTATAGGCGAATTAAGCGATTAAGTTATTATACCCACACTGAACAATGACACAAGCCCAGCTATTGCGTGGCGGGTGTTTCAGACACGATAATTCAGAATTATATTGCGACAGGTATAAATAAATAAATAACTCTAATTAAACAGTGTTTTCAGCGAACAATTAATTTTAGGTTTACCTAAATCTAGAAAGCGAAGTGTAAATAAAAATAATTGGAATTATTATATTACTAATATTATTATATATTATTATATTACTAAAATTCAAGAAAATGAGCGCAAGATAATTTTTGATTCTTTTTGGAAACTAGCTGACTATTCCCGTCAATATGTTTTTATTAGAGGCTTGGTAACAGCACAAAGAAAACGAATTAGATGTGGCACAGGCGCAACAAAGCAAACGTCTTTCAAGTACAGCTTCCGAAAATGATACCTTATGAGTATGTAAGAAGTATATTTAGATACATTACAAATTAGTGTTGGTAGATTATGTTGCTGTATTTCGAAAGATGAAGTATGTTCAGTAATAGATTCGCGGGGAATGAATCCAAGAAAAAAAGTGGATGATTCGAAAATTATTGAACATGTCAACTATTTTCCCGCCTACCAGAATCATTATACCAGAAAAGATAACCCTGGCAGAAAATATTTGAATGAGGAATATACTATCAGCAAAATGTATGAGTTATACAAAGAAAAATATATCTCAAAAAATGAGATTCCTTGCAAGAAAGAAATTTTAGTACCATGTTTTTAACGCAAAGTTCAATTTTAAGTTTTAAATCGCCATCTAAAGATACTTATTCTCTATGCGACAACCTTAAAATGAAAATTGATGTTGAAGAAAATGAAGAAATAAAAAAGAAACTTAAAATAGATAAAGGAATACATCTTGCAAAAGTTGATTAAGCCGTAGGTCTCAGACCTCAACTATTATATACTAACTATTGATCTTCAAAAAGCGCTGCCACGTCCGTAGCCTATTATAAGAAAAATTTTCATGTTTACAACCTTGGAGTACATTCATTCATTATAGGAACTGGATTCATGTATGTACGTATATGTGTATGTATTCAATTTGCAGCAAATCATGAACACATTATATTGTATTCTGATTCATGCACAGGTCAGAACAGGAATATATATGTACCTTTCCCTGCTTAAGTTGGTACAAGATTCACACATGGCCGTGAACACTATAGACGTTAAATTTTTAATGTCAGGTCATTCGTTTTTGCCGAACGATGCAGATTTCGGCGTAATTGAAAAGCTTAGCCGCAAATGCCCTCATATTTTTTCCGCACAAGTCTGGATGAAAATAGCAAGAGAAGCAAATAAAGAAGAACCAAGATTTAGGGTTATTGAAATGAAGAGGGAAGAATTTAAATCAACCAAACATTTGGAAGCAGCAATACAACATAGAAAAAAAACTGTAACTGGACATGACTTTTCATGGTTAAAAATCAGGTGGTTGCGTTTTGAAAGAGCGTCGCCGATATCACTAAAATTTAAAGAAACTCTAAATGAAGACATTGCGTTTGAAACAGTTGATTAAATAAAACTACACGATGAAGAAAAATCACATCATTAGCCATCCAACAGGATCAACTCTATCCATCCAGACGTAATGTAACTGAATCTAAAAAGCAACACATGAAAGATCTTCTTCGCTTTGTCCCGCCCATATATAAAAATTTTTATAAAAATTTACCTATTGAAGGCAACACTAGACAAAGCGAAGGCAATAAATCCCCGACTGACGAAGAAGAACAAACCGATAAACCTGTTTATGTTTAAAATGGAAAACATTTTCAGTCATAAAATGGTTCAAGTCCAAAAATTTATAAATAATCGTTTTTAGAAATTACCCCAGTTGTATTTGAAGTTATTTTAGTTTACATCTGTAAAGTATAAAGTATAATAAAGTATTTCGTTCATTTTTCATCTTGGACTTGTTGTGTTTTAATTAATAAACCTAAAAAAACTTTGATCTACATTTTCTCCATAATTAGTTTGGTGGACTTGATCCACTCTACCTCTGAGCCCATCAATTATAGGGTAAGTCTGTAGCAAGTTTGCTTTGGTTGCTATTTAATTGTATCACGTCAACCGCTTCAGTGTCTTGTGAATATTTTATCTAGATATTCTCTGATAATAATAGATCTACATTGTTGGGATAGCTAGAGTATGGACCGAATAAATTGTGGTTAATGAACCTGTTCATACCTTTACTTTTTAAGGATGGTACATATGAGCTTCATAAATCTACGGGATGATGCCTCCTTTATCCTTTAGATATCAATTTGAAAATTTGTATGCTTTTGAACCAATTGTCGAACATATTTGAGAAAAACGTTGACTTCGTAATTTATTTTTGTTCTGCGGGAATAAGAATAAATCATTGAGCGCCAAACAAAAACTGTACGGTAGATGATCCGTTAATTCGATGTTTTAACTGTTAAAAACGTTTTTTTAGTTTAGTTTGAACTGAGGTGTGAGAGCTCGCATTGTCGTGAAGGAAAATGTCTTCTGCGATTGGTTTCCCTGATTTTTCGAACACTTCTGGCAAACAAATGTGCCAATCAGAATTAACTGTTCTACGTTGCTCTTATGGAATGGTGGCCATGTCCAGTTATTCCGAAAAAACAGGCGACCATTTGCTTCGAAATTCTTCGTGTGCGAACAACTTTTGTTGGATTTGGCTCGTCTTGAAATACCCAAACAGTAGATTTATCTTTAGTTTCGGGTTCATATGTAAGATATTATCGTAAATTATCGATTTTTTTTCATATTGCGACGTTAACAATTAATTTTAATTTTATAGTGTAAAAGTGCTACTAAAGCGATCTGGAACAGTGAGAAGGCGATTTATAATTTATATATATTGAGAAATCGTCACCTTAATGCCGTGCAAGTGCAACGATAGCTCCGACTGCAGGAAAATAACCTGGCCCCTAACACCTGCGAATGGTCCAATACTTACTCCAGCTTATCGGTAAGCACGCCTGTGTTTTCGACAGGATCATCTGAATTGGACGTTGGAACAATGGGGATCTGTTCTCTTCTCAGATGAGACCTATTCCTCCATGGCAGCAACCGAAGAAGAAAAGTGTATCAAAAGTCCAGAGAGCGACTTGAAAATTGCTGTTTTGAAGAGCAGAGCAATATCTATAGCATCACGAACCAACCCTGTGTTCATTCGTAGGGGCGACCGTGTTCACGAAATAAGAGGTTTAACGGCCGATAGATATATCGAGGAGATTTTAGCAATTCATGTGGCCTGACCTTAATACGATACAACATTATCGGATGAGCTAAAAAGAAGAATTCGTACTAAAAACTCGATCCCAGAGCTTACTGTTGCAGTAGAAGAGTGGCTTAACATGTCACAAACTAATTTGATTAGATCTATGCCCTGTTGTATGAGAGATGTTTTTAGGGCAAAAGGAGGTCATACGCATACTAAGAAATTAAGTTTTAAATTGTCATTAACCCTATTTATGTTAATAGTAAAAAAGCTTAATTTGCTTAATGCATTAATTTCACTATGTTAAACATAGGAAGTCGAAATAAGTTTTCATAAATTTATACTCACATCATAGCAAATTGAATTGTGTTCCAAACAGCATATTTTTGTTGATCTGATGAATAATTTAAAAAAATATATAGTTGAAGTCGAAAGTTTACAGTGAGTCGATTTCTATGTACCCAAGTATATATGTTTAACCGTACCATATTGAAACACAGGTGGTTATTTCAAAAGTCAGGGAACTTTCTACAGTAAATACTCTATACCTACTGAAAATGAAAACCACTTCTCGCAGCCCTGTGTGGCTGGGGTAGCTTACCCTAAAATTTTAAACGGGGTAAGAAATAAGATTTATTTTAGTTAAAGTACGAGTATCGGTGATAAAATTTCAGGAAATTTCTTTCTACAGTATTTTGTCTTCATGGAATTTTTGTCAGAGCATTTACATCTCTCCTAATCGTTGAAAGAATAAATAAAATAAATAAACAATTAATAATATACAATGCCAGAATGAAATTCCATCACCAACAGTCTGTCAGAGTGAAAAACGTGTCCATGCGAGTGCAAGTAAGACAGTAATATGGAAGTGAGAGCAGTTATTGGGCATCTCTGGACTTCATTAGACGTATATTTAAAATGATACATAATGCAATAGATTTTCCCTTAATCTTGTTGAAAAATCACATTTCAAATATTTTTCTGTGAAGTACTTTTATATTTCTTAGTTGGATGAATAAAAATAGTCATCCTCTAACGAATTGGGGTGTTGCATATGATTCAACATCTCAGTAGTCGTTTACGATTTGCTTACTTGCTTATAGTCCGAGAGCTGGCTGCAAATTTTGAACAGTCATTCCGTTCCACCCAATTCTGCTTGTCCTGGCTGAACTAACCTTAGGAGTAAACGTAATGACCTTCAGCTGACAAGGTAGCGCCGGGTCCCTTTGATCCAGGTGTAATAAACTCTGGAAATTCAACTCAGTCCGGGATGGCTTAAACTGAATAATATGGTAGATTATATTGTATATTTGACAAAAAACCCTTCAACTGCATGTACGGTGACGGGAAATCATGAGTGCGCGAGCGTAGGTACATAGGTATCAGCGTTGATCGCATAACTGAAATACTTTCTACCCATGAATTACCGGCTATATATTTTATTTTTGTTAAATACACTATAAACTATCGATCACTTTAATTCCAGTTAGATAGTTAATAGTGTAGTAAATTTATTTATATAGGTAACTACGCAGATACAATTCTGATTTTTATAGGGCGCATAAAATTGTAAAAAAAAATTTATTGTACTCATTTGAATATAATATTTGTGCTACTCATAAGTAATTTTAATTATATAATAAAATAAATACTACTCTTTACAATATTAATGCAAAAGATTATTTGAAAAGTATTGGCAAACACGAAAAAAATATATATTGAAATCATTACAATAGTAATAATCTAGCTGAAATAAGAGTATTTCGTAGTTTATTTTAATAAATAAATTCATTAAAATAATAAATATCTGGCTGAAATTAAAGTATATAGGTATCAACGTTGATATCTATGTACATACGCCTAAAGGTTGTCGTGTCCCTGGTTCACCGTCTCGTACGATCTTTGCTAATCTTTCTCTGGTCATCCTGTTCACGTATTCGTTTCAAGCTCTTCTATGTTTACGTCCCCATCTCTCTATGCATTTCTCCTCTCATTCGTGTCTTATGTCTGTGTTTCTCTTTCTGTCTCTTAGTGTGTATCCGCATATGTTTCTGAGTATTTCCATTTCTGTTGTTCGAATGATGTTTTTAGTTCTTTTGTTGTCCGCTCTTGTTTCTATAGCATATACCACTATGGGTCTAACACAGGTCTTGTATATTTTAACCTTTGCCTTTTTGTTCATACTGGTATTATTCCAGATAATGTCCCGGAGTGCCCCTGATATTTGGATGGCTTTGTTTGCTTGTCCTTTTACTTCATTTATTCTGTTTTGGGTTGCGCTGATTTGTAGTCAAATGACATTACCTGTTCTATGGTTTTATTTTCTAAGGCGAGTTTGCACCTCATTGGTTCTTTAGAGATGACAAGGGTTTTAGTTTTTGCGGTAGATACTTGCATGTTAAAGGTTTTAGCTTTGACGTAGAATGAATAGGTAAGTCGTCTTCACTCTCTGCTACAATTACAACATCATCGGCATAACAGATTATTTTTATTGCGCTCGTTGTAAGTGAATATCCTCTTGATGTATTCTTGACATGAATTATTATTTCGTCCATTATCAGGTTGAACAGTTGCGGGCTTAAGGAGTCTCCCTGTCGGATACCCGTTGGTGTCTGTATTTCCTCTGTCAGGTTTTGGTTAACTAATATGTGAGTGGATGTGTTATAGTTCAAATGTCTTATGATGTCTATTATGGTTTTTGGAACGTATTTCTTTTTTAGGATGTCTACTACGTCGCTTAGCCTTGCCCTGTCGAATGCTTTGGTGAGATCTATGAAGCACATATACGCGGGCTTGCCGTATACTATAGCTTTTTCAACTATTTGTCTGATTGTGAAGATGGCATCTATGGTTGATCGATTTGTTGTTGTTTCAATGACTTTTGTAAACAGCTTCATGGGTGTGTTTAGAAGGGTTATACCTCTATGGTTCTCCGGAGATTTTCCGTCCCCTTTCTTGAATATAGGAATGGTTATGCTCTTTTTCCATTCTTTGGTTGATAGTATTATGTTGAAAAGCTTTGCAAGTTCTACCAATAGTTGTTTCCTCCGTATTTCAATAGCTCATTTGGTATGTTATCTAATCCAGGTGCTTTCCTGTTTTTGATCTTTTTTGCGGGTTCATTATTTTCGTTATCTTTTTCATTGTTTTCTTTGTTTCCATCCTATTCTGGAGCATCTGCGTACAGTTTTTCCTGTGGAACTCATCAATCTGTTGTGTCTGTGTGTATTCTACTATTTCATGTCTTCTCCTTCTTAGTCCAGAGATGCCCAATAACTGCTCTCACTTCCATATTACTGTCTTACACTCGCATGGACACGTTTTTCACTCTGACAGACTGTTGGTGATGGAATTTCATTCTGGCATTGTATATTATTAATTGTTTATTTATTTTATTTATTCTTTCAACGATTAGGAGAGATGTAAATGTTCTGGCAAAAATTCCATGAAGACAAAATACTGTAGAAAGAAATTTCCTGAAATTTTATCACCGATACTCGTACTTTAACTAAAATAAATCTTATTTCTTACCCTGTTTAAAATTTTAGGGTAAGCTACCCCGGCCACACAGGGCTGCGAGAAATGGTTTTTTGTTTTCTGTAGAAAGTTTCGTGACTTTTGAAATGACCACCTGATCTGAATGCACGTGATTTCTACAGGGGTTGCAAACTGAAAAGGTTCTCTACTTTTTTTGTGAGAATATTATTAGCGCTTTTTCAAAACTCGTGCCGATATATCAGTTTGCGGTCAGGATTCTTTGATACTTTTGATAGACAGACATTACTAACATTGTACCGAACACTTATTGGATTAAAACTAGACTATGGATCAATTGTATATTCAACAGCTAACAAATCGCTTCTGAAAAACTCGACAGCTTTCACAATTCTCAGTCTTACGTTTGATAACAGGTGCATTCAAAATAACACCAGCGGAAAGTCTGTACTGCAAATCAGGGAATAATCCTTATATATTTGAACCTTACGTATGCAGTCAAACTAAAATCCAATCCTTCCAATCCAACCCTCCAAAACTGTTCCTCCAAGAAATTCCCAGATCTTTTTTAAAATAAACCCAGAACCCCCAAACCTTTCTATGCTAGAATTAGATCATATCTAAGCGAATTAAACTTCTTCCTTCCTGAATGCCTTCCTATCGAATCTTCTCAGACTACATCATGGACAATAGAAAGCACCAAATTCATTACCCAGTTCACTTCATTCGACAAACACCACACCAACCATATGCTAATCGAAATCTCAAGATGGTACGGCTATTGCTATCAGTACATCAACCTCTAAACATATGCTAAGAGCTCGTCCAATCTAATCCACTTTCACATCATATGCATTATATCGAGCCCTACATATCGCCGCTTCATCAAACGAACCTAATCACCACAAACTCACAGATTCCCTTGGCTCAATCCAACCTCTTCAATAAATTCACACCACAAATTTCTTAGCAAACAAAATCAAGTAGCAACTGCGATATATACAAGGAAACAACAAAAAAATTTAGCATTTTGTTGGATCTCCTCACATACTGGCATAAAAGAAGAGGCAGACCTTGCCGCTAAGGAAGCTGTAAATAGTGATAGTGCGGAGTGCGTGAACTTTTTAATTACTGCCGATATTAAATCAATCCTCAACCGTAAAGTGCTCAATGAATGGGAGAACAAATTGTCAACGTCCACACATAAACTTCGTGAAGTGTAACACCATGGTCATTACTACCGAAAAATCGTAGAGATGAAGTTCTTCTAGCACGTCTCCGTCTAGGCCATACGCGAATGACCCATAGTAACTTATTTGATGCGAAACCTGAACCAAAATGTAGCAATTGCAAATTGTCTAATAAAACACATAATCGCAGAATCCATTTTTTAAATCAGAAAGATCATCATAAAATGTACAACACGGAACAATACGTGAAATTATAAGACCTAAATACTATACTACTTACCTTAAAAATTACCTTGAACAGATCTCAATCATAAACTTTGTATTTAACAAATATTTGTAGATAAAACACTTAATTATTACGATTAAAAAAAAAATGAATCGCTAATAACCAGTATACGGTTGATGCGAATTTTGTAATAAAAAAAGACAAATTGCTAGAATGTAATAGAATTTCATTTTAATTGTTGAATTTCATTGTTTTCAATGAATTTTCAATAGTTTGGGAACAATATCATGATAAGTCGTCTAAATATAATCTACTATAGTGATATAGACGAATACCTAGATGGAAACATTCGGAAACATCACGGAAATTTAGAATACATAAGTACTATACCTTACTAGTCTCTTCCAATGTTGTTAGATAATTATAGGAAATATCTAGCAATCGTAGTTCTTCCAAACCTATGAAGTCTTCTGGTGAAATTTTTCTAAGTTTATTAAAACTCAAGTTCAATCTTAATAGTTCTGTTAAGCCCGACAAAGCTCCATTTAAAATTTCAATGTAGTTATGATCCAACTTGAGCTCCGTTAATCTGATATTCCAGTCAACTAGATTCTGAAAAAGTTTGGGATAATTTATCTTAGCAATACTTTCGAATATATACATAAGAAAAAATGAGAAAATGAACATTGCGATTATTATTGTCAAAAATATACGTATAGGTATGTATGTATCAGTAGACACTCTAATAATAATAAGTTTTGTCAATAAACCCTGAAAACTGATGGAGTTATTTTAGTTACAGGAGAATCATTTTGTCCAATAAGTTTTTTCTAATTACTAGTAGTTAGTTCACGATTAATGAGTTTCAGTTTTTGTTTTCATATTCATAGATCTTCTAAAGGCAAATCTTAAATATATTAGGAAGGTAATGAAATATTTGACTAACTGAATAAAGTTGGAAGCTCCTTGATTAATAGTCTTAGAGCCCGTTGACGCCAAATCTTCGTTATTTTATAAAAGCTGAAAGTTTTTTAGCACATGCTCCCAATATAGCTAAGAACGATGAGTCATTATGAAGTTTGAGTTGATAAGAGAGAAATGTTTTATTGTCAAAAGGTTGTTACAATTTGTAGCCGAAAGATTGTAAGAACTGAAGAACAAACTTAAAAATAACTAAATAACTAGACCTTTCAAAAAAATGTTTCTTCATGCTCTGCAAACCAGACCTCCACAGCTTTTATTTCCTCCTCGTTGGAAGAAAATTTATGACCTTCCAAACTTTTTTTCTGGTAAGGAGAGAGATGATAGTCGAACAGAGCCAAATCTGATAAATAAGGGGGGTGTTCTAATAATTCAAACTCCAAATGACTTTTTTGCATGGCAACATGAGATTTGTGTGCAGGAGCGTTGTCCTGCAAAACAAAACACCTTTGGATAGCTTTCCGCGTCTTGTCTCTTTAATTTTTTCCGTGGTCAGTAATGTCGAATAGTAATCTCCAGTTAATGTTCTACTCTTATCTAAAAAATCAATCATGATTACTCCCTGATAATCCCAAAAAACTGAGGCAAGAACTTTTTCAGCAGTTTTTTGGACACGAAACTTCTTAGGTCTTGGAGAACCAGACTGTCGCCATTCCATCGATTGTGGCTTTGTTTCTGGATCTAAGAAATGTAAAAAAAACTTTGTAAAAGCTGTTTTGCAGTTATTGTTCTACCCTTATCCAAAAAATCAATCATGACTTGATCGAAGAAATGTACTCAAGTCTCATCCATAGGAACAATTCGGTTTACGAAGTTTACATCGTTTTCAAATCGAGCACAGATCGAACGCGATGCTTCTACCCTTGCACGCTTTTGGTCAACATTCAAACATTTGGGTATCCTTTTTTCAGCAATTTTTCTCATGTTCAAATTGACGTGAACTATATGATGAACGCGTTCGTATGAAATATTCAGGTATCCGTTTTAGTCCAATTCGACGGTCTGATAAAATCATCTCATGAACTAGATCGATCGGTCCTCAATGGAAAATTTACTTCTTTTGAAGTTTGCAGTCCAATTTTTCACGGTCACATACGAAGGACATTTATCACCAACGGTATTAAGCATATCATCGTAAATCTGCTTCCCTCTTAACCCTTTTAAATACACGTACTTGATGATAGCTCGATATTCCAATTTTTCGATTGTCACAATTTCGGTGGACATCTTTTTTCTTTTAATTTATTGCGTAACTCGGGTTTACTTTTTTGACGTCAAACTTTGCACTGACACTTCTAATAAGTTATTGTTCGTTGCTATGGTAACGCAATATTTTGTTTATGCATAGAAATAGTCTAGGCTAACTAGATATCAATACATCCTCGTACAGAAGAAAAGATCAATGAGTAACAAGTCCATAGCAAAAATTAAACCAATATGCAGCATGTCCGGAATTAAATATTATTATTAGAATAGACATTATAGGCAAGGAAGAGCAGTTGGAGATATGAGAAGCCTACATCAAAAATTTGTTTACTGATGCAATGTCATGCAATGAACACTCTTGATCTGGATGGACCCGAGAAAATGAAAAGTGAGGTAATTGAAGCCCTAGAGCAAACAAAGGATGGAAAAGCAACAGGACATGATGAAATACCGGTTGAATTTTTGAAAGTTATCAATAAGAACAATATGAATATCGTGTTAAACCTGAGCATTGGTACCCGATGGGGAGCTACGGAATGTTACATACTCTCCTCGCTGCTTTACGGTGTGGAAGGTTGGATACTAAAAGTGGCAACAATGCAAAAATTAGAAGCTTTTGAAATGTGGCTATATCGACGCATTTTAAGAATACCTTGGACTGATAGAGTAACCAATACGGAGGTACTGAGAAGACCGGCTAAAGATTTTGCTTGTAACTATCAAGAAAATAAAACCGGTTTGCTACAGCTTATAATAGAAGGCAAGATAGCAGATAGGAGAGGGTTAGGTAGAAAGAAAAAATCCTGGCTGAAAAACCTACGCGATGGTTTCAAATACCAGAAGTTTCGAATAAAATTCATGCGGCGGAAAATAGAGAAGTCTATCAAATGATGGTTCCTAACCTTCGTAGAAGACGACACTAAAACAAAAAGAAGATTAGAATAGAAGTCGTTTACAGAATAGAAGAGACTTTCCAGTGAATATACTCTCAAATTATTGCGGAATTCGTTCAACGATTTTTCTGAAATCGGAGAAGTGTGCTTACGAATTTAACAAACGGACTCAAAAATGAAAGGAATGAAGAGTCAGAATCTTCAATCTTTTAAAGCAGTCCCTGCAGTTAGCCCTGCTGTTTAGTCCGAGTAACTCGTAATCCTTGAAAAAATCATACCGTGGTTTTCAAAGTGAACGGTACTAAAGGTGTGAAAAATAACGATCTACATTTATCAAATAATATAGTGTAATTTTTTGGTATATGAAAGAACTCATCTACATCACTAATTTCAACCTAGAATCGCTGAAAGATGACAGCACAAGAGGATTATACGAACAGAGACTTATAGAAATATATCAGAAAGTAGAAATAGCCTGGAAAATAATTAAGTATAATATAGTGCGAAGGTAGCCATAGGAATAAGAAAATTAAATACCGAAAACAAAACCTTGGTTCACCAGCGAAGTTAAGGAAGTCGCAAACGCAAAGAAAAAAGCGTACATCAAATATATCAACGACTGAAGCCCAGCCGAATACCAGAACTATAAAATCGTTACAAACCAAATAAATAACAGGATAAAAAAGGAGTACTGGGAAAGATTCTCGGTCGAAATGGGGGGAGATCTATATGGTGGCCAGAGGAATACATGGAATTTGCTACGAAACATAAGGAAACAGGAGACGGAGGAAGTACAAGTGAATGAGATAACATAGGAGACATGGATTAGATATTTCGAAAACATGTATGGTGCGTCCAATGACAATGCATGACAATTGAAATTACGCCAAATGACGACAACAATGAACCCGAAATAACGATGGAGGAAATTCAGGAAACAACAAAACAACTGAAGAACCGGAAGACGCCTGGCATTGATAATATAAACAATGAACTTATTAAGTAGGAAGGAACAGAGTTACAAATGTAATATCAATGGTAATAACAAAAAATCCTATTAGATGCAAATTGACAGAGAAATAATACAGAAGGTATTAAGATTCAATTACCTGGGAGTAAATATATCTAGTGAGAGAAACCTGACAGTGGAGGCACGAACACAAGCGATGGAAGCATCAAAAGTCGCGGCTGTCTGAGAGATATAGGGTGGAGAAACAAAGCGATGAGCTCACAAAGCAAGACCAGAGTCTATAAAACGTGTGTGAGACCTATTCTCACATATGCCTCAGAAACCAGGGCCGAGACAACAACAACAAAAAGAATAATGAGAACCACAGAGATGAAAATACTGCGAACCATCAAGAGGTGACTCCCTCAGGGACCAAATAAGAAGTGATGACATAAGAGAAGAATTGGGCATACAGGATGTGGTGAGATGGTTCAGAGCACGAAAAAGATTCTGGAGGGATCACGTAGAAAGAATTCCAGAAGACAAATGGACTAAAACTCAGAGATTGAACACACGCAGACCTGTATGCAGACCACCAAAGAGGTGGTACGGGAGCTGGAGCTCAGCTTCTCAAGAAGATCCAGGAAGAGGGCCAAATGTACAGGATTGAACAGGACTTGGTCCTACTGAAAGAGGAAGAAGAAGAAGACCTTCAGAATGTTATCATTCATTGCCAACATCGTAGCAAACCCTTGCCAGACATTCTTAATGCTCATTAAATTATAATTTTACTTTCGTTATATTATAAAAGCTGATTTTGATATAATACTTGAGTAATAAATACAATACATTAGCCAGACATGTTTGAAGGTTTCAACCCCTAGCAAGACAAGCTTGTAGCGTAGCTATACCGAGGCAGTATATAAATAGGTGGGTTGGGAGTAGTGAGACGGCTAGTTAGGTCTATTGCGCTTCCGCACTGCGCTGTTTTTATTTCTACTCCGCATATATTATTTGTTTAGTAGTTAGGACTTGTTTACATTAGCTAAAATAATCTTATATGCTACCTTCAAGTATTAATTAATTTAATATTCATTATTATAAAAATAATATGCTATGCTGATTACGCAGTAATCATCTCGTAAGACGAAGATAACCTACAGAAGCTCCTATATAAATTCCAACAAATAGCGAACACGTACAACATGCAAATATCCACAAAAAAAAAACAAAATCTCTCACAATATCTAAAGAACTGAGAAGATGTAAACTAGCGATCTACGATCAGAGTGTAGAACAAGTGATTTCCTTCAAATATCTAGGAACAAACATAACAAGCGATAGAAATCTAAAGAAAGAAGTAAAGAATAAAGAATTTAATTTGGCGAAATAAATACATGAGCACAAAATGTAAAATTAGAATATATAAAACTTGCGTAAGGCCGGTCATGACATATGCAATAGAAACTAGAGCGGAGAACACAACCACTAAACGGCTCCTAAGAACAACAGAAATGCGAACTCTGAGATCAATAATAGGACATACGTTACTCGATCGGAAGAGAAATGAAGAAATAAGGGACATGTGCGATATTCAGGATGTAGTAAGATGGCAAGGAGCCGCAGAAGAGAATGGAGAGACTATGTTGACAGAATGCCAAATGAACGGTTAGCAAAAATTGCAAACGAAAAGAAACCAGACACAACTCGACCTCCTGGACGACCATCTATAAGGTGGTATGAAAGCTGGTCCTCAGCATCCCAACTACTCCTGGAGAATCCTTGATGAAAATACAGGACCTAGTCCTAATGTTAGAAGAAGAAGAATATCTATTATTTAACAACAACAAAAAATAAAATATTTCGAATATATATATATATATATATATATATATATATATATACACTATAAAGTATTATCAATATTATTAGTTTATAATGCGTACATTAAAAGTTTACAATTTGTTCATTTGATTTTTTAAATAAAAGTGTTTTTACATTAAAAACAAGTCATGGGTGATAAATATATTAATTTGTATTATTTGTAACAAAATTTTGTAATATTATTATTTGACGAGACATTGTAAAAAATTAACTTTAAAATTTAGAAAAAAACCTAACCTAAAATATAAATGATATCATTGTTCCACATGAATTTACAGAGATTGGTTATCACATGTTATAAATCATTCACAGATCTGATGAAAAAATACTTTAGCGCCGAATCTAAAAATTCTGGGAAGACTGTTGAAACAGAGCACGAAAAAGAAACATCTAAAGACATAAATACGAGAAGCTACTCAAAAGTAACCGGAATAGCATTGCCATGGGTGGAGCTTTTGTAGTACTGATTTCTGCCGCTACGGTCTACCTAGCGCAACTCGTCGCCAGTTCGGTGCCGCGCGGGCCGTTCTGTTCATCATTAGTGACCGTCTCTGCTAGTGCTGCTTCACTGCTGCTTTGTTTTTTTATGATGGCAAATTTAAGTGAACAACGTGCCGCTGTGAAATTTTGTTTTCTACTCGGTAAAAACGCTGCTGAAACTGTTTTAATGTTGAAAACTGCTTACATAGTTGATGCAATGGGGAAAACTCAAGTGTATGAGTGGTTTTCCCGATTTAAAAATGGCGACATGTTGATTGATGACAAACCTCGCTCTGGACGTCCATCAACTACCCGAATCGATGAAAATGTTGAAATAATTCGAGAGCTTGTGCGCACAGACCGTCGTCAGACAATTGATCAACTGTCTGAAATCAGTGGAATATCTTGGAGCTCGGTTCAGCAAACAGGTGACTGGTTCTTCCACCATGATAACGCACCTGCACACTCAGCCTTCATTGTTAGCCAGTTTTTGGTTAAAAATAACCAATGCCCCACGCACCTTACTTGCCTGACCTGGCTCCGTACGACTTTTGCTTGTTTCCACACATGAAAAGGGGCATGAAAGTACGGCGATTTGAAAACATTGAAGACATCAAGAAAAGAACGAGACAGGAGTTTGCAGTCATCTCTAAAGATGAATTCAAACAATGTTTCGAACAGTGGAAGCACCGCTGGGACAAATGTATTACTTGTCCTTGAGAGTATTTTGAAGGGGATAAAATTAAAAATGTCTAGAACATGAAGAGACTGACACCAAATAGTCTATAATGTGTGCAGCATTCCAAATAAAGTGATGAGAAGTATCGACACTGACATTGTAGCAGTCATGATTGCACTATGTACAAAAATATTCATTTATTTGGATGCTGATAGGCACTGCGAGCAACTTGAGATACGTAGAACTGATAAAGTTATAGCTAAAGCTGAGAAAATTCTTTGCAAGAGCTTGCCACGATTTCATGCGATCACAAATTGTGTTTACAATCCAGCTTTTTCCGAAAAAGAAAGTTGATGCCTTTTAAGATATTGAAAAAGACTGAAGAGTATCAAAAAGATTTCATTGATTTTTGATATTATTCAACAGTTTATATGTGAAATATACAATGTCGGTTCGATAACTGATCTTGATGCAGCATGACTTTGTAACATGCCATTCGGTTTGTTACCTTTTTCTAGAAACATTTTGAATATTCCTTTGTTCACGTAAACACTTCTGATAAATTGATTCTAACAACGAGTTTTTGATAGAATTAATTTGTTATCGACATTCCACTCCAATCGAGAAATTTAATAAAACCTCGGAATGTATTCGAAATCGTCCTCTACTTATCTGCACTCAAGTGTTCAAATCAAAGTAAATTTCAGCATATCTCTTAAACCATAAATTTCATCGATTAGAGAATACGTTTTTGTTAAAAAATCGATCCAAAACTTAATTTTTGCTATCTTTACATTGTACAGGTTGTCTCTGTAAAAGTTACGGATTGTTAACCATTTGGCATCAGCCGTCCCTGCCTTTCAGATGTAAGAGTAGAATTATTTATTCCACCAAACACACTACATGGATATACGTAATTATCTATTAAAAATTCATAATGTTCGAATGCATAGTTTATAAAATATATTTAATTATAAGTTGTGGTTGCGCAACTTTGAAGACCTATAACTCAGAAACGAGGGGTCGTATGAGAAATTTTTTTCATGTCAGCATTATTTTCACTTCTGAATTTTTAGCGTCAAGTCCTGGAACATTTATAGAATTATACAGGTAGTAGCTTGAATTTATTGTTTTAAAGTCTTTTGGGCTATTTTTATTTTTTACAATATTTAATCGTATGTGATAACAATTCATGTAATTAAGACAAGGTATTTGAGTAGTGCGTTTCACAAAAATATTGTGCACTGTTTACATCACACCTAGCAAAAAGGCCTTGGATAACACGTTCACGCAGGCGCGGGATACCGGTGACCCGCACTAGGCTTCCTCATCGGGGGCACGGGCCACCAGTGGCCCGCATTAGAGACGTGGCCCGCATTAGAGACTGTCTCATCGGGTGGTGCAGGCATCCGGTGTGCCACCATTATATGATTGAAGGACATGTTTTAATGTGTTGGTATATGACGATGTATTTTCGGTACCATTTAGCAGTATTTAACTGTAATAAGCAGTTAGTTGATCGGATAAATAAATACCTTTTTGTAATATTATAATAGAATAAATCATCGCAGCAGCTTCACTTGGTCATTTTTTCCTTGCACAAAGTTACACCGGTGATTCTTTGAGGTACTTAATATGTAAACTGAGGTGTTGTCAGTCCATTTCAGAAATTTTACACCGCTACAATTTTCGAAACGTGTCATTTCACCACGGTTTTGTTTCTTTTCCTGCCTGCGTTGGTACATATCTTTTGTTTATTTTTATAGTACCACAATATATTGTTTTCTAAAAGTTCGGCCCCTCAAATAATAAGCTACTTAATAATTTTAGTACGATATCATGAGAATGTAATTTTTCACTGATCTTTCCACTTTTCCTGGCATAAATTTCGATATTATGAGTGTAGCTTTCAGGCAACCACAACTTGTATGCTTTTACGATAACGATCTTTTTGATACGTTTAATAGAACACTTGGAGGTATCAAAAATTGTTTCAAGAATGTCTCGAATTTTGTGCAACCGATCTTAAGCTGTAGCTGTGGTATTGTCCGCAAAATGTTAAAACTTAAGATGTAAGATGTAAAGTATACATTTCATCGACTTAAATTGAATAAATCGAAATAAAAAAACCCCCCTGGATCCGCGCTTGATTTCATCTCTTGTAACAGCCTGCCAGTCCTGTTGGTGCATTCTACTGTTAGATGAAGAGTTGTATAATTGTGTATTATATTTCTTCAACTATCGTCTCTAGTAGTGAAAAAAAGTTTGTAGAAAGCAAAAGGGTCATTACAGTCAAGCTGCTCGCCTGACGAGGAAGAAAGTATTCATAATATTGATGCCTTTCTCTTGCTTTAAATTATATTTTCATCAGAATCACTTATTTCTATATCCATGATATCAAAGGAAAAAATTGAAAACATATTCTAACCACCTTTCTAGTTATTCATCCTGGTGAAGTTTGTGGTCCGGATGAAATTACACAACTTGCACGCCTTACATAACTATGATAAGTTATGATATGACATCAGTTGACCCACATCCTTTTCCAGATATTAAGAGTACTAAGGTGACGATAATAAACTCAGTCATGTATAAGAAGAGTTAATGAAAATAAATAATGAACGGGCGCAATAACGATTTCACTCTGTATTGATTGTAAAATACGTTTTGAGTTGAGTTGTGCGATCTTACCATTGCTAGTTTTTGGACTAAAGTGTTCAAATTGTTGGTGTAGGTCTAAATATTTCAATGAAATTATTATGCCTTCAAACTTTCTGAAGGTATGAAAAAATCATTATCAACTATTTTAAAATCGAATACTTACAGCAGGAGGTCCTATTAAAGTCGTAATTGAATTGTACGACAAATCTATACTCCTCAGATCTTTAAGATTAACAATTTCTTGTAAAGAAAATTCTTGTAACTTATTGAATGTTAAGTTGAGGAAGTTCAGTTTGGTCAACTTCAGTAGAGAATTATTCAAAGTTGAAAGTTCATTATGGCCCAGTAATAATGATTCCAGCATTGATGTCTCGGCGAAGTCTTCTTTAGTTAGCTTCCAACAGAAAAGGAGAAAATGAGACTAGATATTTTTGTTTTAAGGATCATAATATTGTTAAAAAACAAACATAAAAATAATTAAATAAAGATACAAATACAATAAAATTTTAATATACAGAAGAAAACCACAATGAGTAACAAAATTATAGGTAATAGTAATAGGTAATAATTATAGTCTATTTCAGAAAGGTATAGAGCAATAAAATGGGAAATTCCGTCCAGTTCGGCTCAATTTCGGTGTCGGTCATTGGTGAAGGTGTTGAAATATTGTGTAGTAGATTATATAGTTACGTTTTGCGTTTAACAGGTACCGTTTAACCTTCGATTAGTGCCTAATTCCAACCCTATTTCAGATTCGGCTTAACCAGGCGCCGTAATTTTTAGACCTTATTCCATAAAGTTAATTAAGGTTATTCCTTAAGTCCATATTGGGAGCGAAGAGGGATTTTTAAAAGAAGGTTTGCTAACCTTTCAGTCGTGCCATATGGGAGATTACCACGAGAACATGGAATCGGATGTTTTTGAAGACTATTTTGGTGAAATGATAAAATATCTTCCGGCTGATTCAGTAGTAGTTATGGATAACGCAAGTTATCATTCTCGACATATAGAGAAGACTCCAACTTCATCTTGGAGAAAACAAGAAATTATTGACTGGTTAACCACCAAAAGTATTAATTTTGAAGATTATTTCAAAAAAAAAACTATTAGCTATAGCAAAATTATACAAACATCGTTTTATGAAATACGCCGTGGAAGATATAGCAGAAAAACATAGTGTAACTGTGCTGCGCACACCACCATTTCATTGCGAACTAAATCTTATAGAACTTATAGGGGCACAAGTGAAAGGATTTGTAGCAAGACACAACACGACATTCAAAATGAAAGACGTTAAGCTACTGTCTGATTAAGCCATTAAGGAGGTGACACCAGAGAACTGGAGAAAAGCAGTCCAGCATGTCATTAAAGAAGAGGAGAAAATGTGGGATATTGACTATTTGATCGATTGGACCGTCGACTTGTTAAGAGGAGATGACAGTTCCTCAGATGACGAAGAATATTATGATTTTTTATAATTTAATTTCTGTATTATGTATTTTTTGTGTAATGTTCAATAAAAAATAAGTGTACTTAATACTATGTACCTAATGCCTAAAATAATATTCTTTCCTTTTTCTCCTATCGGCACTATTTTCAGTGTTTGTGAATGGATAACAATATTGACACGAACCCGGGTGGTACTACTCGAACTTGATAAAAAGAAAGAATTTTACAATGAAATCAATGCTAAACTATGAAAGTGGCTTAAATATTCGTTGGGTCACTCTGTGGTCCCTTTGCATACCTAAAGAGGTTTTATTACTCTATACCTTTACGAAATAAACTAGAGTATATAAGTCCCTAGCAAAATTAAACCAGTATGCAGCATGCCCCGAATTAAATATTATTATTAGTATAGAAGTCGTTTACAGAGTAGAGGGCCCTCAAATTATCGCGAAATGCTGGAAAAGATGATATCGATTTGATTTCAATTGGCAAGTGATTGTGCATTTTTTTTAATTGTAAAATATTTAGCCCTTGACTAAGTCTGAACGTGGAGTAGGTAGTTAAAGATTGTGCTCCGCGTTCCTAAGCCGTGCAACGACCTTTCTGAAATTGGAGAATTATAGAAGCTTACGAATTACGCAAAACGGATTCAAAAATGAATAAGGAAGGAAGTGTCAGAATTTTTAATATTTTGATGAAGTTCCTGCAATGAGTCCTAACTAAACCTAAATCTCTACCAACTCTTTTTTGTAGTTTGAAGATTCGCTCAAATTGAGCCGCACCACTCGTACCCCAGAAGGGAAGGGCATATCAGGGATGCGACTTAATAGGGGCATAATGAACTGTTAAGGAGGTGGATAAGTTCAGTTCTTTGGAAACTGATCTCAGCGCAAAACAGGAAGAACTTAATTCTTTAAATGAGGCGGCAATATGTAAATCCCATTTCAAGGAATTGTCCACAAGCCTTAAGAATTTTACAGAACCAACGACACCAATGGTAGTTAATAAAAATAAAAAAGGCTGCAATGTATTTTTATATGATAAAGCTTTGAGTTCGGAAACGTTGAGACAGAGAAGATTAGAATCGCACCCTGATTTAAGGGTAATTAGGTTACTGGTCATATGAAGTGACGTGAGATCAGGGTTGTTTCAAAAGAAACTAGTATCGTCTGCAAATAGACGTATTTTACCCCTAATGTCTAGATAGTCGATGCCGTTTATAAACAGAAGAAACAAAATAGGGCCTAGTACTGAGCCTTGGGGCACTCCACATTCTATTGGCTTGCAAAAAGACATTGTTGTATCAACCTTACAAGCTGACTTCTGTTTATAAGGTATGAGTCGAACCATCCGAAAGGTGTTCCCCTGAAACCGTTGTACTGCAATTTGTTAATTAAACTATTATTATTAACACAATCTAAAGCCTTAGAAAAATCACAAAAAGTTGTTGCACTGGAGTTTAGAAAGTAGACATTTGTTACTTAAAGACCCAAATTGATGGGTAGTATTTTATATTCAAACAGAAATGATAAAAGCCTCTTTTTGACCAATCTTTCTATAATTTTAGATAACGAGAGAAGGGGTGCAATATGATATCACGGCGTTTACTATATTGATGGCTTCTAATTTTATACAAACTTTTATATTCCGAGGTCTCGCATCCTGCAACTCAATTTGTTCGTCTTCCCATATCATTATCAAAGCAATTTAATAAATACTGTTTCAAGTATCTTACAATTATAAGTTACGCTCAGAAATTGGAAAAATTCGATAATATTGGATTGATGCCTGAAAATTACAAAAGTATGTAAAAAAAGATGTATGTTTAATATAAAAGTTGGCGTCACAAGTAAGTCTTCCAGTTTATTGTTAATTGGAAAATGTTGACAAAAGTATTTTGGTAATATTTTTAATAAGAAACTTTCTATAAACCCTGAGAGTTCTGAAAATTGATTAGAAAAATATTGCAAAAATTTCACAGGACGCCGAGGGTGAAAAATATCTGCCATCAAAACTGTCAAAAATAATAAGTTCAAGTATAATTCAGACGTACAAGCTGCTTATATTCAGATCTTTTATTTATTTCAATAGAAATGAAGTAATTCTATTTTTGACAAACTAATAATGAATTCCCGACATTTGCATGGAATTAAAGTATTTCAAGTTCTTTTCATAAGAAAATTATTTTTGTTACGAAAGCACACACTTGTGTAGTCTTTGAGGCCGCCGCTGCCTAATACAACTGAACTGAACTGCTTCTATTAACAAAACTGTGAGTACGCCATATGTGGCACGTAAAGGTGCAAATCCAATTGGAATAGGGTACTTGAATGGCTTGAGAAAAAAATAGTTTTGGATGGTTCATATACAACTTTTATTATAATTTTATTTAATTATTTGATCAATAATATTGAAAATTCCAAATTTTGTATGTAGGTATAAAATAAACACTGAACATATGATACAAAGTAAATACGACAGTTATTCTCTCACTTACTCTTGAATAAGCGTTATTATTAAACTTTGATTAATCTGAAAAATGGTATATAAATCGTGTTTTGTGCCAGGATGTAAAAATACCACGAATAAAACACCTGATAAAGTTTTTTTTATGATGCCAAGAAATTCGAATATAAAACAAAAATGGTTTGAAAGTGTTGGTCGTTCTGACGATCCTGCGAGATGTAAATAATCTTTGTTTCCCGGAATTATTTTAATGTGAGTAAGATTCAAATTTTATAGTAATTAAGTTTATTATGCTCTTAATTTTTAACGTGATTATGTAATGAAGTAAGAAACTTAACCTATAAAATATTTATTGACTCTATTCCTATATACAGGATGTTCAAAACGTTCGCATATCGAGTTATATCACTGCATTTAGCGAAAAAAATCGATCAAAAATCACCAAACAATCACATGTCTATAACGCATAGATTAATCGCAAATTAACAATAAGCTTTAGCCAATCAAAGCTTCTGGAACGTTAAGTTCCTCCCTATCGAGCGGTCGAGAGAGCCATAAAAGTATTTAGCTGCTGCCGCATGTCTGAATTTACTTTTGTTTCTATATCGTACTCGAAGGTTTTCCGGTGCATATTATTATCGATCGTTAAATTTTTTGGCGTTTTTGAAGGGTAAAATGCTTCGATCAATAATAATATGCTTGATAGGTTGTATATTAACTTATTTCAAGGCAAATATGAAATTCCCATTTTTGGTAGAGAGGCATTGCAAACTAGAATCTCCAGAAGGTCAACAAGAACAGTTACAGCTGCATATTTATCGTTTGTAGAATGTGCGAGAACTGAGAACTAAGCTTTAGAGTAGAATTCTGTAATTTTTTTAAAAATAAGGAGAGAAACTGATTCATTCTATTAGTACCAAACAATTGAATAGAATAGGAATATAGATATCTTAGGAATAATTGATGTACTTCATCATCGTAGACTATAAATGTAGCTTAATTAAGAGATTAAGATCTCATTAATCTGGAAGGTTACATAAATAATATATGATAAGCACATACATTTCTTCACTTACCCCGCTGTTTTCATCATTTATTAAATTAATTACTGATAACCCTTTTGAGTTCAAGCTACACATACAAAAGTGATATAGCAATGAAAGATCGAAAATCTTTGAAATGGGTAACGAATTCTACAAGGGATATCATTTATGAAGGAAATGAGTTGATGTTTCCTCCTTCAACATTTCCAATAATCAAGTGGTTGGTCAATACAATAGCTGAAGACGCACATGTTTCATAAAATTTTGTGTATTTTTTTTAATTCGTTAGTAGTGGAATACCACACCTTTGGATAGCTTTCCGCGTCTTTTCTCTTTAATTTGTTCCAGTAGAGTGGTCAGTAATGTCGAATAGTAATCTCCAGTTATTATTCTACCTTTATCCAATCCAATCAATCATGATTACTTCATGGCAATCCCAAAAGACTGAAGCAACAACTTTTCCAGCAGATTTTGGGACACAAAACTTCTTAGGTCTTGGAGAACCAGAGTGTCGCCATTCCATCTATTGTTGCTTTGTTTCTGGATCGTAGAAATGTACCCCAGTCTCAACCATAGTAACAATTCGGTTTAAGAAGTCTACATCGTTTTTAAATCGAGCACAGATTGAATGCGATGCTTCTACTCTTGCACGCTTTTGGTCAACATTCAAACATTTGGGGATCCATTTTGCAGCAATTTTTCTCATGTCCAAATTGACGTGAACTATATGATGAACACGTTCGTATGAAATATTTAGTGCTTTAGATATCCGTTTAAGCCCAATTAGACGGTCTGAAAGAAAAAATCATGTCGTGAACATCGATATTTTCGGGCACTGGCACAGAAACTGGCCTTCCCGATCGGTCATCATCTTCAATGGAAAATTTACATCTTTTGAAGTTTGTAGTCCAATTTTTCACGAAGGACATTGATCACCAAGGGTTTTAAGCATATCTTCGTGAATTTGCTTACCTCTTAACCATTTTAAATACTCCAATTTTTCGATTTTCACAATTTCGGTGGACATCTTTTTTCTTTTAATGTATTGTGTAACTCTGGTTTACTTTTTTGACGTCAATCTTTACACTGACACTTCTAATAATTTATTGCTCGCTGCTATGGTAACGCAATATTTTGTTTATGCATGGAACTGATCTAGGCTAACTAGATATCAATATATCCTCGTAATTACAGGTCTGTCTGTTTTTGACACTCTAGCTATTTCAAATCTGTTTTTAGTTTTTGTGTCACATAAAGTTAATGTTCGAAACTGTCAAATCTCAAAATAAAAACTAGTTCTAGCTGGTACTTAAATTTTGAGACAAATAGAAACAATACAGTATAGCGACTTAATCGGCACACTGCTGTTGGTTTAATCCACACAGAAAGTCATAGAAAATCATCGCACGAAAATGTTCGCGATTTAATTTCATTTTTTGACTTATGAATGAATGTTTCGAGTATCTGTGAACAATTCAAATAGTACCCGTTCTGAGTACGTTTACCATTGAAAATGCCAATCTTTATGATGGCAATGTCAGATTTGATATATTCACACCATATCTTAAAACTTAAGTAGCAATCCTCGTTTTAAAGAAATAATACAAAAATATACAAAACATGAATACACAAAATAAAATATTCATTTATTCCTGAAGCTTTTTGAAATAAAGTATTCTTTGTTGAAGAAAACTCCTTCATTCGTTTTTCACCTTTTGGATATCTTGATCTTTAACCCTGCTTTGTGACAGAACTTGCGTTAATAATATTTTCCAGAAAATTGCGCAAATAGGAATCATAAAGTGAATTTTCATAGTTCAATCAAGAATCCTGAATTTTCTCAGTATATTTTCAACGATTCTAATATTGTTTGTGTCTTTATAATTTTTAAGAAATATGCAGCTTCTTTAAAAGTATTTCATACATCTTTCTCCTTATCTACCATTACATTTGCAAATTTGATATCTTTTATTTAGCTCAGATGATTCGTTGTATCCCTACTTCTGAACTATTATGTCAGATTGTATTAATACGGACTGTTAGAGAAAAAAATGTACCTCGAGAGCCATCTGCAACCAGCCTGTCACCAAAAACTCAGTTTTCTCCATTTATTCTTTAAAATTTTGTGATTAAGTTAGCTACTTCATAACATTCGCTTTTTGGCGTCGTTGATAAGTTTTATGTGATCACTAAGACCCGTTTTTTCCTGCCATTATGGCACTCAACGTGGTAAATTACACAATGACATTCTGCAACGTGAAAATGTGACCCCCCAACAATCATATCAAGATAAGGTCAAAAAGAGAGATTGTGTGAAATCATTTCTAGGCTAGTACAAAGTCATAATAAATAATAAAATCTAGTTCTTACCGTGTTGATATGATTATGTTCCAAAACTGCTCGTTGAAGATGCGAACTTTTAGCCAGTGCTCCATCCAAAGAAGTCAATCTATTGTTATGAAGAAAAATTGACTCGAGATATTGATAATTCCTCAGTTGTTGTGGTAACTTGTCTAGTTGATTATGAGAAGCGTGGATTAAAATTAGATTTGGTGCATACCGAGGTAATTGACCGTCTATATCTACCAGTTGGTTGGAATTTATGAACAACCATCTCAATTCCGATAAATTCCTTAATGTGTTATTTAAATTATTGATGTGATTTCTCCCCAAATGTAATCTTTGAATTTGGGATGGTATAGATTTTGGGTGCATCTCGGCTATCTGGTTTCCAGGAAGAACTAAACACTCTATGTGTTTTAATCCCTGAAATATAGATGAATATTATATATGAAAGATTTGCAACAAAATTTTATTTGTTAATAGAGAAAACAATCTCATTCATCTAATTTATTCCAATGAAAACATTCATTACTTGAGTCTCTGAATTGTCTAATTATAAAAAATATCAAATATTTTAACATCAATTTTAGTTACAATGGTATAAAGAAACGACTCATATATTTTTCAGAACTTGTTTATTTGAAGCAAAAATAAATGGAGGAATAGAACTTCAAATTTCACTTCATTTGAAGCACAATCTATAATAAATCGTTATTTTCTCCTAAATCATTACGAAGATCTAAAATGCCGAGAATTTTATTTTTCACCCGGTAGTTACTTATGGCTGCTAAACCTGTATCCTTAACCAACGGAAAAAATCAAAAAAGGTTCTTAAAATAATATTTGGATTTGGAAAATATGGGTATATCAAATCTAATTTGATGAGATTAGCAAGTCATGTATAAAGGTCAAAAGACTACAAATTCATTAATTTTTTTAGAAAACAGGTGGCAGTACCTCAATAGGACAACTCAGGGAAAGGTTGAAGGGTGGCATTGCTGCAAACTTATCTAGGATTTAAGTTCAGCAGTGGAAAGCTTCTAGTATTCAAACAAAAGGTTCTTAGAATAATATTTGGACTCCAAAAAGACGAAACAACAACCGTGAGAAAAAGGTATAAATTTTTTGAGAAAACAGGTGGCAGAACCTCAGTAGGTGAACTCAGAGAAAATTGAAGGATGGCGTTGTTGCAACCTTATCTAGTTCAGCAGTGGAAAATAGAAGATCGCAGAAGCTGGAGGATAGTGGATGTAACTAAGACTATGTATATTCATGACATGCATTAGAAGAATTTTAGCGCGTATTTTACAAAAAAATGCGCTGTTACAAGCGTCCGTCTGTCCATTTATCTCATCACAGGAAGCATGTAGCGAGCTCGGGTTTTTTGCATTTGATTCCTATTCCTGTAAAGTTGTAGATGTGCCGAAACAAAAGAAATTATGGGCATTATCAAGAAAATATTAATTAAATTAACCAAAATTTGATTTTTAAGGCAAGTTTGACATTTCAACCTGTTGCGATCTTTATCATACTATTACTTGACACTGACAACTTGCTAAATTATATTGATTACCTTTCACTTTTTTTCTTTCTTTCTATCAATTGGATTTTTGTGGTTGCATTGATATTCATGTTCCAGGTGATCTATTAATCAATATAATTTAGCAAGTTGTCAATGTCAAGTAATATTTTGTAAAAGACCGCAACAGGTCGAAATAATTTTTTCATGGAAACTTCTTTTTATGAATTAACATTTCTGTTAGTATTTATTGAGATGTTTTAATATGCTGATCCTTGTTTCGCTCATAGTCATTTCGATTAATGTTGGCAGTTTTGCGTCTACAACTTGTTCTTTCAGTGCTGTTAGTAGGTGGTTTATTATGATTGAGTTAAAGGCCTGTTGAAAATCAAAGAAGGGCATCTTTATATCTATTTGGTGCTCGTGTGATTTTTCCCTTATTTGTTTTATTATGTGTTTAACACCCTTTAGTTACTGCTTTGGTGTTGATCATTTTTCTTGTGTATAGTTTCGATTTATCTGATTTCTCATTCTTTTGTAATCTTTTCCTCAAACCATATCGTGCTAATTAGTTGGTATATTCTTCCATGAAATTTGGTTTCTCCATACTTTATAAGCTCTATGCTTGTTTCATCTTTACTAGTGCTTTTCGATTTCTCATTTTATTTATGATGTCTTTGATCGTTCTACTCCTGTTTTTTCCTCTTCTGTACTTGTTTCAGTTAGTAAATCCTTGAAGTAACCTAACCATATTTGTTTATATTTTGCATCTTTTATTAGATTTGCATATTTTTGGATGATAAAATTCTTGATTTTGATGTCGTCGAATAATTTGATAGAAGCTTTTCTCCTTTTCCATTAAAACCACTAGTGTTATTTATGTTTTGCGGTCGGTCTTTTATTATAATTTCAATACGTTTTTCACTGTGTTTTATTATATCAGTTTTACCATATGTTTTCGCAATTTTGTATTTTTGGGAAATAAATATTATTTATCTCTTGACTGGGTACCATCACTTCTCCGTTGTGACAGCTGACTGAAATTTTCACGACAACTAACTCGTGGGAGTCGACATATATTTTAAACTATACTTTATTAAAATCATCAAAATTGGAATATTATTTTTATTATTTTATTATATTTATATATTTTAGTATATTATTTTAAAAGTTAACGCCCAATTCAAGTTTTTTAATTTAGACTGATAAGGTCATCAAAATAGTTGTGAAACCAGAGTTACGCAATAAATTAAAAGAAAAAAAAATGTCCACCGTAATTGTGAAAATCGAAAAATTGGAGTATCGAGCCATCATCAAGTACCTGTATTTAAAATGGTTACGAGGTAAGCAAATTCACGAAGAAAGAAGTAAATTTTTCATTGATGACCGATCGATGTAGTTCATGACATGATTTTATCAGACCGTCGAATTGGGCTAAAACGGATATCTGAATATTTCATACGAACGCGTTCATCATAAAGTTCACGTCAATTTTTACATAAGAAAAGTTGCTGCAAAATGGATCCTCAAATGTTTGAATGTTGACCAAAAGCGTGCAAGGGTAGAAGCATCGCGTTCGATCTGTGCTCGATTTGAAAACGATGTAGACTTCTTAAACCGAATTGTTACTATGGATGAGACTTGGGTACATTTCTTCGATCAAGTCATGATTGATTTTTTGGATAAGGGTAGAACAATAACTGGAGATTACTATTCGACATTACTGACATGTATTGTAATTATTTTCATTGCGTTGGTAACATCACGTTTTCCTAGCTCCGCAACTTTGAGTATTCCTTTGCTATGAAAATTACTGAGCACCTAATTTTTGAACTTGGCACCCAATTAGCACCTAGTTTTGGCATTTCATAAATACAATTTCTTGACTTTGCGTTGCTAGTGAGAGGAGCTGGATAATATGGTGCATTAAAAGATGGTCTGTGGGTTCAGTAATAATTTCATCATAAATTGTATTTATTACTGTTTGATATTCTAAAGGATGTTGATATTGATAGTAAAGACAACAGGATCATACAAAAGCTGTATGCAGATCAAACAGCGGAACTACGAACTAGCGGCTCTCTAACTACAGAACACCTTCAGATACTTAGGGGAGTCCGTCAGAGATTCATACTCTCACTCATGCTGTTTAACATATACGTAGAACGAATTTTTCAGCTGGCATTAAAAGACCATCAAAAAGACATTAAAGTAAATGGAACTCCCATATTAGGTATGTCGACGATACTGCTATATAAGCCGACAACGTAGAAGACCTACAAGAGGTAGTCAATTTTATCAACGAAATTGGAACCAAATACGGACTCACAATAAACGTGCATAAAAACAAACTATTGGTCATAAGCAGACTACAACACGTCGAAGATCAATTACTTGTCAATGGAAATAACATAGAGAGAGTCAATAAATTTAAATACTTTGGATGTATGTTAAATAAAAAATGGGGTTACGACGAGGAAGTTAAAACTCAGATAGCAACTGCAAAAACAGCTTTTACAAAGTTAAGTTCCCAATCCGCCGAGAAGTTCCCCTAAGCTTTAGATTGAGGGTGATAAAATGATATATTTGGCCAATCCTTTTGTATGGTGTGGAGACGTGTTCCCTGAAAGTGAGGACCTTTAACAGAATAGAAGCAATGGAAATGTAGCTGTTGCGCAGACTTCTACGGATCCCATGAACCGAGCACATGACGAATGAATAAGTACTGAGGAGAGCGGGCGTGGAAAGAGAACTGATCGCGCTAATTAAACAACGAAAAGTATCTTTTTGGGACACATCCTGTGAGGACCCAGATATTCAACTCTCAAGCTCATACTGACGGAAAAGATCGACGGAAGGAGCAGAAGAGGTGTGCATGACGAAAGTTTTGGACAAGAGAACACCTAGACGCTGCAAAGTGTATGGTACTTGAAGAAGAAGATTACTAAGCAGATAAATATTGTTATGTGAATTTTCAACTTGGTTTGCTGCGAAATTTCTTTTCCTCTATGAAATAAATCTACTGCATTCTATATTTATGAATAGTAGACTAATTATTACACTTTATTTGGGTAGATTAGTCATAATGTAAATATGAGGAACGGAGTTAACTTTAGCACATTATTAGTATAGTCAGTGAAGTTGAAAATCAGATGTCCGAGTTTAGGCTCAATATAAAAAATGACATAAGTCCGATGGACGCTTTATGTTTTTTAGGAGTGAAAACTACCCCTAGGTGAAAAAAATTTGAAAAATTAAGTTTTAATCATTTTACTGGTAAAAATTTTATTCAAGCACAAATATTAAATAGTGTTTCATGTTCTCAAACGTATTTTATTGTATATTTAATGTTTAAACCCCTTATGTAACCCTTACAAACAACCCCTTTGCAAAAAATAATGACAAACAATTACTTTTTGAAGATTTGATATAATTAAATCGTGAAATCATTTAGAATAAAAGCGATTTTTGAAGTAATAAAAGAATATTATTCTTTCAACCCCTAAAAACCATCACTGAAATGCTTTCCAAAAGATTAGAATGCTTAAACGGTGCTTGTTATTTCTTTATTTTTATTTTCATTCTTGTTCTTCATAATTTTTTATGTATCTTTCATAGTTTCAGAGTTATACAATTATGAAATTGCATATGATTGAATATGAATTGAATATGAATTATGTTTTTTGAAAAATTAAAAAAACGTTTTCAATTTTTACCGTACATTTTTCAAAAAATATGTATTCTAAACCGGTCTAACTTTAGAATCGTTTGAACAAACACTAATATAAATCTAATTGTAAAAGGTCAACGTTTAATTTTGGAATTCTGGTGGAAATGGTACAACTGAAACTGCACATTTTACTTCAAAAAATATGAGCCACCAATTTAATATGGACTATAACTTCCTCAATTTTGGTCCAATTCATTTTTATAAGTACTCATTTTAAAGGTATTTTTAAATATTACAAAAAACTTTAGGAGCATTATGCACGTCAAATCAACCTCCTTTCCTTTATTTGAAGCTGAATCCATCGATTCGAGTATTCTTCCCAAAATAAGTCTCTTTTCTCTAATCATATATTGCTTTGTATTAGACGTTGTACATTTTATGAAAAATGATTTTCTTTGTATTTTCATAAGCTATGATTTTGTTTATTACACTTTTTTTAATAAAATGCATAGTTTTTGAGTTATTCGCAAAATACGAATGTGGTTTTTTTCATTCAGAATTTGATTCTCTATTGAATTCTAGTGTTATTTTTTAAAAATAATTTCAAGTAAATCGGTTCTGTTTCCAAAAATTCGGAGGTGAGAAAATTCACTGACTGCACTATATATGCATTGACGTATAATGTGGCGTGTCTATTTTCCATTTTCTACTAGCTGATAATTTGAATGAGGATTAATTGGAGTTAATTGTATGACGCTATGAACCCTTATACAGGTATGCTCTCGTTGAATAATTAGTTCAATGATTTTATTGGACATCGGTTAGAATTGTATGTTTTTATTATTTGATTAGTTCAATTTCGCATTTCAGCAATAATGATTGCATTTGTATCTGAGAATTTAAAGCGTAAACATAATGCTATAATACGTTGTTTTTCTATTTTCCTAGTATATTGATCGTTATGTATAAATCATAAAAAGACAATGACATGTCTATAAAAGAATATCGTTATAAGTGCTGACAGGGTAGTTCCCATATGACCACAATTCACACGTTATCAGCAGTCATGTGTAGATATCATGTAAATACACTAATAATCATATTTTGATAATTTTATATTTCATTTTACTTCTTCTTCTTCCTCTTTCAATAGGACCAGGTCCTGTTCAATCCTGTAAGTTTGGCCCTTTTCCTGGATCTTCCTGAGAAGCTGACGTGTGTTCGATCTCTGAGTTTTAGCCCACTCTTCTCATCTGTCGTCTGGCAATCTATCTACGTGATACCTCCAGAATCTTTTTCTTGCCCTGACCCATCTCAACACATCCTGTACGCCCAATTCTTCTCTTATGTCATCACTCCTCATTTGGTCTCTGAGGGAGTCACCCCTTGATGGTTCGCAGTATTTTTTTCTCTGTGGTTCTCATTATTCTTTTTGTTGTTGATGTCTTGGCTCTAGTTTCTGAGGCATATGTGAGAATAGGTTTTATAGATTCTGGTCTTGCTCTATCCAGCATTCCTTTTTCAATTCATGTCTTTCATAATTCAAGAAAAAATGAATCTTTGTTCTATCAGCAACTATCGTGGCTCTTAAGTTTAAAAGTAGAATTTGTTTGATAAGGTATTTTGAAATTTAACTCCGGTGAGCTTCGTACCTCAAGTATATCCATTGCTACAAAGCTTCAGGGCCGTGTTTCTTCTCTGATGAGCATTTAGAGCCCCCTTTCCAAATAGCTTCTCTAATGAGAGTTTCTGATGATACACCTCTGGGTAATAGATCGACTGGATTTTGATGTGTGCGTACATATCTAAAGTTTCTTTATCTTTTTTCAATGGAATGTTTCGATTGATGAGGAATACAATGAAGAGTTTTCATATAATCTATCCAAAAAGATACTGTGTTATCAAGTTATACGAGGATATATTGAAAAATTATTAGCCTACTATAGAACCAAACAAAATTTCAATGTCAAAATATTTTATTTATCAACATATTCTCTTCTTAATTAGATAAATTTATTACAGCGAACCTGTAACGTCTCCAGACCTTTCAAAAAAATGTTTCTTCTTGCTCTGCAAACCAGACCTTCACAGCTTTTATTACCTCCTCGTTGGAAGAACATTTACGAACTCTTAAACTTCTTTTCAGTCGAGGAAAGAGATGATAGTCGGACGGAGCCAAATGGTGAATGAGAGGGGTTTTCTAGTAATTCAAACCCTAAATCACGAATTTTTTGCTTGGCAACATGAGATTTGTGTGCAGTGGCGTTGTCCTGCAAAAACAAAACACCTTTGGATAACTTTCCGCGTCTTTTCTCTCATTTTTTCCCGTAAACTGGTTAGTAATGTCAAATAGTAATCTCCAGTTATTGTTCTACCCTTATCCAATAAATCAATCATGCTTACTCCATGCAAATTCCAAAAAACTGAAGCAAGAACTTTTTCAGCAGTTTTTTGGACACGAAACTTCTTAGGTCTTGGAGAACCAGAGTATCGCCATTCCATCGATTGTTGATTTGTTTCTGGATCTTAGAAATGTACCCAAATCTCATCCATAGTAACAGTTTGGCTTAAGAAGTCTACAACGTTCTCAAATCGAGCACAGATCGAATGCGATGCTTCTGCACTTGCACGCTTTTGGTTAACAATCAAACATTTGGGGATCCATTTTGCAGCAATGTTTCTAATACTGCAAATAATATTCAAATTGACGTGAAGTATATGATGAACGGGTTCGTATGAAATATTCAGTGCTTCAGATATCCGTTTTAGCCCAATTCGACGGTCTGATAAAATCATGTCATGATATTTTCGGGGACTGACACAGAAACTGGCCTTCCCGATCGGTCATCATCTTCAATGGAAAATTTACCTCTTTTGAAGCTTGCAGTCCAATTTTTCACAGTCGCATACGAAAGACATTGATCATGGATAGATACTCCAATTTTTCGATTTTCATAATTTCGGTGGACATCGTTTTTTTCTTTTAATTTATTGCGTAACTCTGGTCTACTTTTTTGGTGTCAAACTTTACACTGACACTTCTAATAAGTTATTGTTCGTTGCTATGGTAACGCAATATTTTGTTTATGCATGGAACTAGGCTAACTAGATATCAATACATCCTCGTATACAAATACTATTAATTGGTCTTAGTTTTGTAAACAAAAACTAAAACGTACCTTTGCTGAGTTACAGTTTTGGACAAAAATGGTTGAGGCTTATCCAAATCAAGTGATAAAGTTAATTGGTTTTTCCAATTTAATATTAACAGGTTCGTCAAAAACAACTTTATCATTAGGAGCTCATTCTTTGTGTATATTTCAAAGTGACATGAGAACTCATAAGCAATTGAAGATTTCAGCTGATTCAGCCAGATTCAGCCTGGCGAATTCTTAACAATGAATGAAATTATTTGTGAAGATTTGAATATTTTTCATTTAACCTCCGATAATAGATAATATAGAAAAACTTACGGCAAAACTGCTTTCGAGAAGGGTTTTTATTTTGGTCCTTCCCAAATCTAAAGTTTTTATGTTAGGCATTTCAGTCCATAGTTTTTCAGGTACTTCTTCTAAATCATTATCTGCTAAGCTTAGATAATTCACTCGTGTCAAGCTTCGGAACGTTTCTGGATTCATGTAACTAAAACAAAATATTAGTGTAACTAAGTGATAGTTTGTTCCTTCCAATTCAATAATTTATATGAAATGAAGACATCACTCTCATTCACATTAGAAACGTAGCATATCAATTAATTGTATTGGTAATTACGTATATGATTTTAAAATATATATAAATACAGAGACAAAATGTTTTATGCAAGAAATTATATAAAATTTAATAGTTATTTACAAAATAGAGTAGAAAGGAAACTTGAATACCACCAGTATGTTCATTAGTAATTATAATAGATTATTAAAATGATGACTATTAGCGTATTTCTGATCTACCTTCGCTAGAAAAACTTGTTTTGAGAAGAAATTTTAAGTAATTGTTTCTGTAGTCCTTACTACGGATCACTCAATATGTAAGAAATTATTTTGTTGAGATGCGTATATTGGAGGTTATTGGAGACATTAAAAAATCTGAAAAGAATTTTTGAAAACCGATCCAAATGGTTGTAGAGGGTGCCGTTCGCTTCGCTTAGAAAGAGATAAACGTTAGGTTTATTGCTTGCTGTTCATTTCCAGTTTTTGAGTCCCTCTTACTTATGCATAATAGATTCCCCTTTTACCATAGGAAGAGTACGGGATGTCAAGTTACTATAGACGATGACATTTTACTGTTTATTTATGTTCAAAACTCACAAAGATCTCCAATAAACATCCAAAATATATGAGAATTTGAGTGTTGTAGGTGTGTAAAAATAGTGTCTGTACTTCTTAACTACAATTTTTAAAGAATTTTAAAAGCTAATTAATATATTTCCGACAACTCATTCTAAACATTTTACATATAAAACACATTTTCAACTAATTTATAACTCAATTTAATGAACATAAAAGAAAAACTGTTGGCACTGTTGAAATAATTATAAGAAACTTAAGAATTTTGTTGAAAAATTTATGAAAATCCTAAATAAGACCATTATAAAACGAGGCCACAATCATAAAACCTCAATTTAACTACTTAATCTCCGCATATAGCCAATCTGAAGTCTTCTCATTTCCAAACTTGATTCACACAAAGTCCAATCATTATAGGGTGTTGACTTCGGAAAATCGACAAACTCAGTATATTACCATGGAAAAATTTGTATCTTGGAATCCTAAAACTATCCTCAAAATTCACATATAATTGGATGGTCGCAAGTTTTAAAGTCAGGGGACAAATTTCACAAAAATCGATTTGTTTTTACTTTTTTTGCAAATATCTCGTTTTCTATGGGGTTGATGTTAATGGTATTTTTTATCAATATTGTAGTGTATTCTATTCTCTACTTTTATATTTAATATTTTTTTATATCTTGAAATGTTTTCGAGATAGAGTAGCATAGAGCGCGCGGTCAGAGAATTATCTGAGATCAATTGGTAGTCCTGATCCAGAACTCGTAATAATAAGGTTATAATTTATTGCTAAATGTATAAGTCTCATTTTTCATTATCTTTTAGATTTAATTCAATCTTTCTTTATGATAATTCAAAAATTTATCAATTCAATAACAATAATAATAGTATTCGAAGTAGAAAATAATTAATAACATCTTATTTAGAATCCGTAAACTCTTAAATTCTTTCAAACTTTAACAATTATACCCGGGAATCGGACCCCTATTATATGCATTAAGTCAACAAAGTCGAATAAACCTATACAGTTATATATATTAAATTTTCCATCAACAAGTGGAGCAGCTCAATCACGTTTATTATCAAATCAAACTTGCTTAGAGCATGATCTAGAACACCAGGAATAGGGTTGGACAATGCGGAACAAATTCCTGGAACCTATCATGACTATTTTACCATCTGCACCAGATGGTAATTCTGTAACTGCAACAGTAGCTGTGGCTCAAGATGTGGATGCAGGGAAGCGGGTTTCAGTGCTCTTTAGCTCGCGACCAGTGTATTGGACAAGCTTGTCTCAATGCTGTACTACATTAATGATAATAGAACCTTTGACCTAGAAATCATGAATGACTTGGAGACAAACGTCGTTGAAGACGGTAATGAAAAGGAACTTCTGCAGCAGAGGGACGATGATGAAGAAGAAGAAAAAGAAGAAAAGAATTGAAATTAGAATTTTTTTTCGAGATTTTTATTAATTTTGATAATAATAAATCTACAAAATGACACATTATTTAATAAATTGTAACTTAATCAAAAATAGATAAGTAACCAAGAAGATATGAATTCAATCTAAAAGTTATATGATACATTTAGCAATAAATTATAACCTTAATATTACGAGTTTTTGATCGAGACTTCTTCTTCTGTGTGGTGATGGGCTCAATCCTTAGATCATCCACCCAGGCTAAGTTAAGGTTCTTGCAATTTGATTTAACTGTCCAGAGTTGTGAATATTATCATGTCTATCTCATAGTCATCACTCCTTCCAGCTATCTGAAATTGTAAAATTTCACAGTTTGTTTTCTTTAAAAAAGCAAATATTAGGGAAGCATTTTTAGCAGTTGGATTAATAAGTATGCATTTCAAGCTTAAAGAAGAGCTGCCACCAAACAAGCAATTAAGCATACTAAAATAAAATCTATTTCTAATGTCACTTCTAATGCTGCTGCATTCTAATACTTCCCCGCACATGCACCGTGGCGAGTCGATGCTTTTGAGTGTCACAAAGACCCAATCTTATTCTACACATCATGGTTATTCTGGCACTATCCAAATTTACTTGACAAAACCATGGTTTTTGATTTATTTTGCCCATCAATTTAAACAGATGTTTTCCTTTAATTTGATCACGACTATCAGTTGACCTCAGATACTTCTCTGGCCGCGCGTTCCACGCCCTCTATCTCGAAAACAGTATGTCGATTTACCAAGATATTTATCTAATTTGGCCTAAGATGACTGGACTAACAGTTTATCAATAACCAATCAATATGTAAGTCTTCGTGTGGATCAGGACAATGAAATGCTTCTAAATTGTGATTGTTGCTCTCAATTTGAACGTTATTAACTTTAACCTTGCAAAAACTCGTTCACAGGTAACCTGTGTTAATGAAATCGTTACTAAATATTAGTAAATTTTGTACAGTTCTGTATATTGAAGAAAATGAATGTTATAATCTACTATCACTTCAAATGCATGTTTGATATTCTTCATTTTCATTTAATGATCATCTATATGATGAAGATCCCATAGAAAATCACGGAATTCAATTAATTAAGCTTATCTTAAAAAAGTACTTTAATGTGCGAATTAATCACGAAACGAATAAAAAAATAGAAAAAATTCCACGAATTCGTTAACACCTAAACAAAACTCTTCAAAGACCAGAAACGTTTGCTTTTTAACTTTGTATTTCAATTTTGTTCATAGTTATTTCATATTACAGTGGCCTACAAATATTTGTTACTTTTAATTTTAAATTAAACCATTGTCAGACATCCAATATCATTCATCTGCCATGAAAAAATACATTTTGTTGGTTTTATACACTTCTGGTTAGCATTGATAATTTACGTCTACATTTAATCTAGGATATTATTTTTAAAACTACCTTGATACATACATTTTGAAATATTTCATTTTCTTTAAAACTAACTACATTGCATTCATGTGTTTGAATTATTTTTTTAAATTTAATTTTTTACATTTCGCATGCTACGCCTATGTTCGATTTGTGCGGGACAACATAAAAAAACTGTCCCTAAGTTAGCTTCATCGTTGTCCGCATATTGTCTGTTATGACGCTAGTTCCATCTTTTATTATTCGTCCATGATTCATATTTTCAAATCTCTGAATGTTTTCGGAACTTTCACATCTTTCAGTCTTATTATTTCTTCTCTAATGTTTTCTTTGTCAACAGATGTTCTATTGCTGCCTCTATTAGTTAGCAATAGTAAGGCTTGAGCAAAGTCAGGGTTTTTCGTTTGATAACGGTGAAGTTACTTTGAATATTTGCAGAAAAGTCATTGCAATAACTATTGTCTCAAAGTCTAGGAATTTAGTAAACAGTCCTGTAGCGTTGCTCCTAGGGTTGAACTCAACTGATAAGGAAATATTTTGTAAATATTTTCTTTCTAAAAGGTCAACAGTGCTTGACGTCCAGTTGTCGGATAAACGTTTCTACGGTGGAATCACTTCTTCGCCAACAAGTGACACTAGTTTGAACGCCATGCAGCAAATATAAATTTACTTTCTTGTATCAAATCATTTCGTTTAAAAAAACGTATTCTAACAGTCAAAATTAATGCAATAGATACTTGGCCAGAACGGGCGTCGTATTCTTAAAATAGGGTATTAGTAGAAAATTTTATAAGTTACAAATTAAAACAAATAAGTAACTAGATATAGAAAATATAACTCAGCAATAGTTTGGACATTAAATTGCAGGGTGCAGCCTATGTTTTTTATTAATTGAAGTTTTTCATCAACATGGAAGAGAATTCTATTATAGGTACGTAGTATGTTTAGCTGAAGTTAGAAAATTGGGTGAATCCAGTAATAACTGAATTTGAAGCAATTGAAGCTTTTATAAGGAAAAAGTTATTGAAGTTTTAAATGGAAAGTATATTAAAGTTTTTTTCCACGCTACCGATAAAACTCAAAAGTTTGCTGGAACAACGAGAAAGTCATATATTTGAAAATATAAGTCATTCAAATCTTTTTTCAGTCTCTATAATATAACAAATTCCACATTTTTAGCGTTCAAATATCTCTACAATCTGGCAATAGCTGTATTAAAGTAACAACAAGCTTAAGTTCAATTCGAAAAGAATTTGTAGATAGAATTCTGAGTTTGACAAATCCATAAAATGGTTTATTGAATTCTAATGATGAATAAGAAAGAAGCAGGTAATTTAAATAAATCACATATCAAGCGAGTAGAGTATTATGTTATTTATAGCGATTTAACCAAATTAAACAACATTCTGTATTCAAAATACTACACGTTTGAATAAAAAACTTGCATGCCTGCGTGAATCAATAATAATACGTGTCCTGCTCGATGCTCAATTTAAAATGACAACTGTTTTGAAGATATATATATATATATATATATATATATATATATATATATATATATATATATATATATATATATATATATATATATATATATAAGAGCAGAGATGATCAGCGCCAATTCATTCAACATTATGTTGAGCAGAATCCAACAAAGAAGTTGACTAGAAATATAGAGAATTCAAGAAAATTTAAACTAATTAATATTGATTCAATACTAATACTACTAGAAAACTTATGCCGTGAATTCTTCAAATATAATCGACTCTTTGATACGAAGTTCTTTAGAAAACTAATAAGTTTCAGAACGCTTGAAAAAAAAATGAATGAGGCAAGCACGCTCCACATAACAAGCTATATATCGAGAGTAATCAATTTTTTTTCATACTGCACTGTAAAGTCGACTTTATAGTACTAATTTGAGTCTGGGAAATGGCACTTCACGGTATCGATTGCATCAGTACTTTTTACCTCGTATTTTTTACGCCAGTCGAAATTATCAATTATCAGACAATTTTTTCGGAAAATATTTTTTTAAACGACATCATCTGAAATTTGTTCGTTATGTATTCATTTACATACCGAAAGTTGTTTTTTGAGTGTTCCATTTAGTGAAAGTGACGTACTGCAAAACACTTTTGGAACGCCCTGGAGTAGACAAGTTTAACTTCCTTAAATATGACTCTAGCCACTTCAATGTTGACAGTTTCACTTCGATAATTTTGCATAACCTTAAAATTTTAATTTTCAGAAATTATTTGTTTTATTCGAAGTTTTGTCGAAATTAATGAATAACAATGAATGATAATGAAAAAGAAAACATCAGCGATGAAGAGTTACTCGAATTCCGATCTCACAGAAGACAGCAATGCGGCCGTTCTTAATTCGTTGCCAGATAAATCTCGTGCAAGGTACGAAAAACAGTACGAGCTCTTTATGAAGTAGTGTCACCAGAAAAAGGTAAAAGTTCCAACAGAAAATGTAGTGCTCGCTTATTTTTCTACATCTACAAATTGTATCGAAATCACAAACACATCTACAGTAATTCCATCAACATCTAATAGAGATAAAGATATTCCATGTGCATCCAATCCAATAAATATTAATAATTGTCCTGGAGGTATAGTCAACATTACTTTTTGCAAATAATTAATAAATTAATATTGACATTGCAATTATCATTAAGTACATTATATTGTTCAATAAATAAAATGTTTATAATTCTCTATTATTTATTTTCATTCCTCAGTGTAATTGAAAAAGTTTTGGATCTTATGCGTCGTCTGAAAAATGTTGTGTACGCCGCGGCTGAAATACTACTCGTTTGTTGCTCGGCTCGCTTTGCTCGTCTCGCAATTTTCAGACTCGTCCGACAAAGTATCACTTTCAGTACAAGGACATACAAATAACTATTGTATTTCTAAAAATTTAGTATATCTGCCGTTGTTTACAATGTTACCTTAGTAACCTGATAATTTTTATTTTTTTAAATAAGAGAACAATCAAAGAAAATATTTTTTTCTACGACCGTGCGTTTTAACCCACTTTCCCGCACGCATTTTAGTTTTGAAAGTGTCACTTTCCCGCAATAGTGCGGGAAAGTAAAATTATGCAAATTTTGACCTTATTAGATAGTTTTTTACTTCTGAGTTTATAATTATTGTTACTACAGGTAAATAAATATTCACGAAATAGTCCATCAAATAAAATTTAAACCTTTTCTAGCTTTTTGTAGCATTTTTAATTTTTTAAAAATATAAAATAATACAGATATTTTTTATTTAACCATGTAATTGTTACTAAAACGTGAAAGTTGTTCAAAACGTCTTGGAAGTGACCGAATAAGTAAAATCTTCTTCTGAATTAAACCACATTAAACTGAATCCGATACAATAATATTAATGGATTCATCCGAAGAAGAACTTCCCGAGGCCATTTTGAAAGCTGCAAATGAAACTAATTCCGAGCTGTTACCTGCCAAATGACTTAAAACTGTTGCCGTCACCGCCATCGTCATCTTTATGAGACCTGCAACCGATGCAATCCTCATCGACGTCATCTACCTTCCAGTTGAAACCAAATTATTCCACTGGACCGGCAATTCTTACTAGTCTACAGAATACAACAAATTGTGCTTTCAATATTAATATTTATAATAATTAATAGTTTATAGTTACAGTTTTTTATATTGTTATGTTGGTTGGAATAAAATAGTTTTTAAAAAATGGGTTGGTATACTTTTTTGTATATACGGTCGTAGAAAAAATAATGTTCCTAACTCATGCGGAAAGTAATACTTTCCCGCACTTGACTGCTTGCCCGAACTCCGCTCCGCGTCGTTGGGACAACTGCAGTCGCGTGCGGGAAAGTATCACTTTCCGCACTTGTTAGGAAAATAACTATTTCAGTAAAATTGTCAAATATTTTATGTATTTTATGTATTAGATGCTATTCTTTGTTTTAGATCTTATTCTTTGGTTTTAATTCTTACTTTCTATGCTTCGAAAGCGGAAGTCTGCTCTATCCAAAAATTCGTTGCGGGCCGGTGCAGCAAAAGTCGGTTCATACAGAGCTGAGAAGACAACAGCGAGCAGAGCGACAAAGTGTTTTAAGAGTAGCTGAAACTCCTATTCAGTCACGACCTCGTTCATAAAGACAAGCTACGCTGCAGACAGCTAGAAGAGCGATAGAAATGCCACAACAATCGCATGTGAGAAGAATTCATAATGGAGACTACGCGCAGTAGAAATTTCATGTGTAAAGATTGATCGGTATTCAATGGTACTGGGTACTCAATTGAATATCATAATCATACTTTGATTGTCATTGGTTCAATAAATAAAAAATGTCATAATTGCGATGCTCTGGAATGGAAAGATGAAACTGTTGGAATGTGCTGTTCCAGTGGTAAAGTTTCATTTCCATTACTTGGTGAACAGTCTTACAGTAATTTTTAATCAAAATAAAAAAGTATAATTCTTGCTTTCAAATGATATCCTTTGGAGTTGATAAAGAGATAAGAAAACCCGGATTTTCACCAACTTTTACTGTACAAGGGCAGATATATCATGATCTACAGAAGTCAGGTTTAATTTCCCAGCCTCATGAGATAAAAATTAATCTGAATGATGTAGTTAAATATTGGAAATGTATTTGTTCAAGTATGGAAGGAAGAGACTTATATAGAGCATAAAGATACGAAACTTCCAAAAAGGTTTTATTGGCCATTAGAATAGAACATTTATGGGAATACAATTTTTATTATGTTTTTATTGTTTTCGAAATGCATCTTATGGATGTATGGTTGTTTTTTTATCAGAAAATAAACGGGTATATTATTTTACTATTTAGACAAAAATTTCAAATAACACTTTCTTATCTATTGTTCTTAGAACTAGAAAATTTATTGGTATTCTGGCTTTGTTGTTCACCTCTACTGAATTTTGAAAGAAAATTAACCGATTTCGCCGACTTCGTAATTTTCGCGAATAAATCTATTTGAATTTTTGAGGTTAATTGTCATTTTTTTGGTTAGATGTTATTCATTATGATTCCAATTATTTCCACTTTACATATATTTGCACTCGGTAGAAAATCTTATAATATAGTCTTTCAAAATGTCTCAGATTAATACTCTGCATTTATATCTTTTGAAATTGTTAAAATTCAATATTATTTATTCAATATTTATCTCTATTTTAATGATCTCTGATACTAGAAAAGCTAGAAAAGAAATAATAATTATGTTTTATAACTGGTCATGAAACTTTCAAATGATTCTTTCTCTAGATGGTAAATTTGAAAATCGAGGTTTTGGCATTGAGAGAAATCAACTTCGAATTATTTTTCCTATAAACTTTTTTCATTGTTATAGTCCGTACTAAACTTTGCGGCTGCTGGCCCTCAAAATAATACTCTTCATTAAGAGGATCAGCTCAAAAGGAGCAGTAACCAAAACCCTAAAAAATGTTAAAGTTATTCTTTTATATCCTTTCTACCTCAAGTTCTCATATTAGCATTACTGAAATTATTAAATTAATGCCTTATAATAATTACATTTTGTACATATTATTTGTGTTTTTTCTTACCACTGATAAATTATTGAAAATCTTTTTGATTCTTACAATTAATTTTTATTATGATCAGGAGAAATAAATAGAATAAAGGGTCAATGTTCCACGTTACGGCGCCAAAGATGTGGCGCCCGTTCTCTCGATATACTAGGTGCGTCAGTTTTTTCATTGCTTTTGATTGATGTATACGATATAAATAAGTGATCCAATTCTTAATTCTTACCTACAGAGTGTTTCAAAAAAAGGTGATCCCGTCTTTAAGCTATAAAGAAAACCGAAAAATATTTGGGGTTTACTCATCAAAAAAATTTCGTAACGCCAGTGCGTTGAAGAAATACAATTATACACATTTTTTTCACGCAACTACTGGCAACATTATTTTGAAATTTTATACGAATATGTTTTGGAAGCTGATACATCCAAAAAATTTGTTTTTATGTCTGACTATCATAGAGGGCGCTAGTTATACGGTTCGTACCAAGTAATATTGAACATCATAACATTCTCAATATTAGATTTATTAAGCAAAATTTCGAGTGAACTTACACATCATTTAATTTGACACCAAAGAGATACTCCTGATAAATATCGATACTTTGTACCGTTTTCGAAATATTTTGATTTGATATGAACATAAAATAGAATTTAATTAGAGTAGGTGTTCAAAATGTCCTCAATTTTCACGAAACACAAGTCTCTCCTTTTTTCCAACGAATCTTCTAAACGGTTGGGAGTCAGCTATGAGGTCATTGAAGTAACGATGAATTCTGTCTATTAATTCTTGAGGTGAACTTACTTTTGTACCATAAACTTTTTCTTTAAGATACGACCAAACTGTGTAATCCAAGATATTAAAATCACATGACAGAGGAGGCCAATAAATCTGCACCTCTACCAATCCATCGATTCGGAAAATGGTTACTCAACCAATTACGACACCATCGAACAAAGTGCGGTGTAGTTCCATCGGATATAAAAATTAGTTTACCGTTAAATCTTAACTATCTCGAATAAGTAATTGCTCAAAAAATCCAGGTACAAGCATCATTTAAATTTCCATGTAGAATGTGATAACCTATTAATTTGTTACCTAAAGCTGCTTTCCAAACATTAACTTTAAATGAGTGTTAATAAGTGATACTCTTTTAATATGTAGATTCTTATCACACCAGTAGTGTGAATTATGGGAGATGAAGATACCTTGTGGCATAAAAGTGGCCTAGACCGTAAAAATAATACATTTTGCCACATTCCTCCCGCTAACTGTTGGATTTTGATCAACTAAACTTGATATCATATTTCCTTTATTGATGGTTCTTGTTCTTGGCGTACCAGAATTCATTTTTTTAGGCCTCACATTCCCAGTTTCTTCACAACGTCGTTCAATAGCTCTATGTATTTTTATTTGGTAAGTTCCTTCGAGGAAACTTTTCTGCTTAACAGCTGCATCAGTGATAGTTTTCCATAACAAACTCAGAGAAAATGCTATATGCCGAATAAAATTCAAAGTAATTATGGGTACTCAGCTATTGGGGGCCTAAGTATGTAATAAACAACAGTTTGAATCCGAAAACCGCAATACGTAATCATCAAATTATTGTTGTTTATTCAATACAAGTCCTCCATATCTCAATGCTCATACTTATTTAACTTTGAAAAACAAGATCCTCTACTGATTACACTGGATTTTTGTGAAACTAAAGCCGTTGGTCCCAATTTTTTTAAATGTATCCGTTTTATCGATGGGTCTCATTAACGACAAATAATTTTTCATTCACATAATGCTTACTAAATAATATTATAAATAATTTTATCAATCAACTTTATACCGGCATGTTCAATACTACTACTACTAAAACCTCAAATGTTTTTCTGTTTTCTATCTATCTTAGGGATCATCTTTTTTTCAAAACACCCTATATATATATATATATATATATATATATATATATATATATATATATTGACGTTTCGACTATATCATGAATATCAAAATCAAAATAAAATCAAAATAGAAATCTGTTTTAACAACAAAAATTGATTTTCTTCAGTTCTAAATCTCAAAAATATGTTCCGGCCATCTATCAACTTATTCGTAGTTGCATCAAAATTCACAAAATAGAACTATGAATTTTATTTACTCTTACTCTTTTTTATCATTGATAACTTTCTCGTTTTTGTGATGAGGATTGAATTTTTTATTTATATTTTTAATTTCATTTTTTGGTACAATTTTCATCACAAAAAACTTCGAAACCAACTCGGTCTTCAAGATATTTTAACTTCTATTCATTTCATCTTTTATCTCCAAAAAGATCATATATATAAATAAATATAAATAAGCAAATTGTCAGTGTCAATATCATATTTTGATAATTATGACGAAACGTCAAAATTTGTCTTTCTTTTAAAAATTATTTAAAAAAAAACTAATTTTAAAACAGACGATACCTAAATCAAGAACATTTAGATGCATTAATATATCAAAAGGTCTAAGAAATAAGAAATTAAAAAAATTTATATGTCCTTAACCATTAGATTCAAGTCAAATCACACTTAGAATAACATTGAGGAAGTAAATAAGTAAACAGATTAGGTAGTTTTGAACTTTTTATATTTTAGGGAAACATGTTACAGTAAGAATCAAATATGTTGTTTTAATCATATAAATAAAATACGAACAATTGAAAAAATTTAATTTTTCCTTCAACTACCAATTCGTAAAAAACCGACTTTTGGAATACTAGTAATAACGATTATTTCTACTGAGTACAGACTTTTTGATTTGTTTCAGACGTATTAGTCACATGATGGAGGATTTTCAGCGTTCCTACTGTGAATGCAATTAAAAATTCAAACTTCCATTCTACAAATTCTGAAAAAATAATGCTATGACAATTTTGATCATAATAATAACTCCTGTTGACTTGTTTTTAATTTTTGAACAGAGAAGAGCCCGAAACATCGAACAGAATTTCATAACCTATATTCGAGAGCTCCATCTCTCATACAAAGACAATATTGTGTGAGCTCTAGCTGTGAATAGTACAACTGGGATATGCTGAAATCATCAAACCTTGCTAGATATTGGGTGCGCCAGAAAAAACATTTCTAAATAATTTTGCAGTATAGTAGTCCAATAACTATGAATGAAATTGTTTATTGATTGTATCTTTCATTTTATTATAGCTGATACCATTTTTGTACAATCTTCATTTAAATTTTCAGCTCTCAGTGCCTTTTGAATATATGAGCCTGTCTATTGAGTATTTACAAGTTTCTTTTTCAATGTATGGGATAAACTTAAGCATTTTTAGCTTTCTTGGCTCAGTTTTTAACTCGACGAATTCAGGGTGGATTTGTACAAAATTTTGTAAATTTTTATACAATTTACAGAATTTTCTAAAATAAATTTTTTTCTGATCTTTCAGTACTAAAATACTTCATTCAACATAATCACACATTTTTTAAGTTTACCCAGCAAGCACAAAATATTACTGAAACCTTTGTGAAAGATTTCAAAAGGAATAGGTGAAAAATCACAGTAACATTTCATGATCTTTTTCGAAAATTCTTAAGAGATACATCAATAGATTTCAGAAATATTTTGTGTTTTCTGGGTAGTAATATGCCTGAATAACAGAGAAGTATTAGAATTATTCTTCAATCCGTATACTTGAATACAGCTCGCCACGAATTAAATGCGCATGCTCATACTTGGAAGAGTGTATTTCGTGTATTTGTATAGTATTGAATTAGGGATCTTGAATATTGAGAGAGAACCAGCTTGCTCGTAGAGTTCAGATCAGTAGTATGGAATTGCAAAATAAATAGATGCAATCGAGAGTTAAGAAAATTTTACCCTTATTTCATATACATTTCAGCTTCTTTAAAGTATATAGAACAGGAAAAAATTAACAAAAAATAAAAAAAAAATCAAGTAAAAAATGAACTTATATGTTTTTTGTGTCGGACTACGTTTTGGCGCAATATTTCTGTCGGTAAAAGTGATATTCAGTCAGAAAATAGGTTTTTCTTATAAACCCTCCCGTTGTCCGATGGTTGGTAATCAGTGATGCAATGGTTGTTAAAAACGCAGGTTCCAAGAGTCGGACTCCCTTTATGGCACGCGTGTACGTCGGACAACATGAGTACATGTTTTTTTTAATTGATTAACCTTCGAATTTTCAAAAAATCAGCTTGCTGGTTATCCATTAATATAAGCGTGGTAAATTGACATAACTAGCAGGGGAAATGGCGCATTATTTCTGTAGGACAAGTTTCTTTGAGGTAATAATAATCAATAATCTCCCGTTTGAAATTAATATCAATAACAGTTGATCATTAATTATTGGTAACTCGCCCAAATTACATGTTTACCGCCCTCTACGGGGCGAATGGTGTAGAATCAAGGTTTTTAGCAAAGGAGAAAATTGTCGGTCTTGACGTAAATAAGCGATTTACAAATTTTCAGCTTGTTGGTCATCATCAAAAAAGTGGGTCAAGGGCCCGAGGACTATAAACTCGCTTCGATTTTTAGTGATTAAACACCTTTTGCCTTGTTTTTCTGAATTCTATTGTGGTTGCACTCAAAGATTATATACTCCATAGAACCGCCACTCTGTATAAAAATTTGACGACAAAGTTCGATCCTAGCGACATCTCTCGGACTGGCTCCGTACCAAGAAAAAAGATTTCTATAATCAGAGATTTGATCAAAAGTTCATCTCCCTGCTAACTTCGCGGAAAATTTGAAAATAACTCGAGTACTTTTAAATGCTCGAAGCTAGTTGTCGCATCAAATTGTGAAACAAAAGTATTATGCAAAATACTTTCATTTTGCTAGCATTTCAAATTCAAATATTGTTGTTTATAAGAAAATATAAATACCTGAAATAAAAATGCTGTTTAAATGAAGTATTTTGTAAAATATTTTGGTTTCATTTACAATTTATGTGGCAACCAGGTTCGACCACCTAAATTTCACAATTAAATGGTTTAAATAAGATATAGGTAGATGAAATATTGAAACACAGGATGATTATTATAATTTTTATTTTGTTTTTGACATTTTATAACTATATCTACAAACAAAAAATTTTTCTTCATACTTTAGCAGACTTAGGACTGTCAACAGTGAGATGTTGGAGTGTTTAAAAAATGTTTCTGTTTGTACATGATACATACGATGGTATATAAAAAAACTGATTTTATAACCATGGATAATTAATGATTACCGTCGTCTTTCTTGCAGCTTTCCCTATATTTAACATATGCCATATTCATCACAACATCGCAGTCTTTGTATTGCTGATCTTTGCCCTTCAAAATTTTATTAATAATACCTATGTAATGAAAAATGCATATGTTAAAACTAATATTTACAATCATATTTACTTAATCCTCATGATCTAAACAAAATATTGAGGAAATATCTGTCAAATCTTTCAAACGAAATATTTGTTCTTTATGCCTAGCGAATTGATTAACTGGGGCAATCTTTCGAAGATTTTATCAGAAAAATTTTTAAAAATATCACAGAATTTTGCTGAAGGCGCACATAAAACATTTTTTATGTCCCCTGAAATATGTTAATGAATTTGTCTTAATTAATTCGTTTGACAATATTATATTTATCCACAAGTGGCGTTTGAGACTTTTAAATAATTTCTTCGCTACTAAACCTAAACCTGCCACATAAGATCTAATCCTGTATATTTTGAGCTTCTATTAAATTGGAACATTGACTATTGGAGGAAATAGCAACTCTTTTCCTCTGAATAACTTTTCACTAGGATTCATAAGAGGTTTATTGTCATAGTAAATATAAGTTCTTACCAGGTAAATGTAGAGTTGGCAGTGAAAGTTTTTTTAACTTGCCATTGGGGTTTCTACAAATTGGTTATTCTAAGTGATGATAATGCTGTATCTGCAAGCATTAACTTGGGGTTATTTATTCTTTGCAACCAAATTCTGCAAACGTCTTCATTCGTAGGAATGGAATGTCTATAAAAAAGTAAAATAAGGATAAAATCATTCAACATATTTAACCATTCAACAAAATGATTTCCTAAATACAAATTAATGATGTTAGGAAGAAAAGAGTTATTCTCGTTTAGATATGAAGTTGATTTCAATTTAAATATTTTTATGTTGATAAATAGTAAATATTACTCTCACCTTATGGCTTGCTTATTCGTGCATCCTGGTACACAGCAGGCCTTTACTTGTTTACTCATATTGACTAAGTAAACTGGACAGTACAATTCGCAACAAATAATAACTTTCAAATGCACAAAAATGCAAATAGCTAATAAACAATATCAAATGCTTTGCAAAGATTTTATACACGTTTGCAATATTCAATAATCTTGGTTGGTTCTCGATGTATGATTGCAACTTAGTTTCAGAATCCAGATTGACATACATTCAAAAATAAAACACCGAAAAGTAAGCTTTTAGATGTGAGCCAGTAACAGAGATGGCGTTAAAAATCGTCCTGAACTTTTCCTATTCCAGTGCACAGGCTCTGGTTGCACTTCACTACAAGATTAATTGCGTGAAGGTCGTCTAATATAGTCTGTTGTGTCAGAAAACATCGATGCTGTGCGTGAACTGATATCGCAAATATTCTTCCAGTACCTCTGATAACATATCAACTATCTCCTGCCTGTCAAAGTACCTTCATAAAAACCTGGCCCAACAATTTTGCTGCCAATTAAACCACACCATACATTAATACTGAATTGTCTTTGCCGATTTCTTAGATGAGCAATAAATAAACAAACTCGACACCAATAGTGCTTGTTCTTAAACATTAAACATACCCCTATTTGAAAATTTTGCTTCATCGTTCCATAAAATGGATTTAAAAAAATTGCAGTTCTGTCTATATATAATTACAAACCATTGAGAAAAGATAAATTTTCTTTCATTATTACCGGTTAGTAATGTTTACACTGGTCGGTACTTGTAGGGCACAAACTTAAATTTTGTGAGAATTCTCCAAATTGTAGTTAAACTTAAACCACTATCCCTTTCCAAATCTCTGTTTGAATTATCTTTGTACGCTTCAAAATACGCCAACACATTTACTTCTACTTGTTCACTTATTATGAATTGTTTCTTAATTCTCACCTTTACAAAAACAGTTTCGTTATAACTGAATTTTCTATACAACTTAAGAAAATATCGTTCCAATGCTTGAAAACTATTTTTTCTACACATGACATACGCTTCTAACATATCGCATTTCTCTAATGCGTAAACACCATTTTATAAACTTATAGTTTCAAATCTTAATCCACATAGACTAATACAAATTACATGTTCTTTGACAGAAGTGTAATCCTCTGATGCATGAAATGATGTTTTTTGTTTGACGTACACCGCCAACTTGTCAAAAGGATAAATATCTCCCTATCTAGAATAATAACAATAATGTGCACTTAATTTAAAACGCCCTTTATATTTGTATTCGTTTGTTTATCTCAAAACTGGAGCATCGGTCCTCGTATCTTAATTATTATCACTCCGTCAAGTATTACTACATTTGTAACATAATTAGTTATTTTATTACCGTTATGTAGGTTTCACATTAATATTTAAATTCTCTCATAACTAGAAACCTATCATCATAATAAAAAAAGGCATCACTATTCGGTGAAGATTTCTGTCTGCACATGCACATTCTATAATCAATTGCTATCGCCAGAGAATCTGAAGGCGACCGCACCGTCGCGTCTAGGCACGCGACACATTATTAATTCATTTCTGCCTCATTAAGAACATATTCAATGTATGTGTTCTTTGTGTAAATACGTACAATTAATTATCAGCAGAAAACATTAATCTTCCAGATATGTGAAATGGAATGTCTTCTAAGAATTTCTTAAATTTCTAGAACGTTGAAAAATGAAAAAGAAAAGTGCCAAGAATGTTGTCTATGACTCCGTTTCATTTACTATAATTATGATTTTAATGTAAAGTAGAACCAACGATGTTTGTTTTGACATAGTAGACCATGTTAATTCAGCGATTGCATTAGAAATTTAGCATCCGTTGTCTCTATTTATGAACAAAGTTACGTTTCAAGAAAATGTGGATAGAGGTTTTCTACTCTGTGCAACAAAATATGCACGCCGCATTATCTGCCAACTCCTGTTAGTATTTGTAGATTGTTCTTACTTAGGTTGATACATTTGGCAGATCTACTCTGGTTATAGTTTCCCTGTCTCAGCCCCTTTGGGTTGCCTCAATAATTGGTTTACCTTCTTTTCCAGTGCTTTTTCCATTTTTTGTAGCTGATAACAAAGAAGGGTTCGGGTCCCATGAAGGGCTTGCCTGGCCCCGCTTTAGCGAGCTTATCATCTATTTCATTTCCCTTCCCTCCAGTGTGTCCAGGAAATTTTCTAGCTCGTTTAATTTTTCTAGACAATTCCAAACGAGCTGGTATTTTAAGATATTGGAGCTCAAAGCCCTAATGGCTACTCGGCTGTCAGACAGATGATACTGAATATACTGTTTACACCACCACTACACCAACACTAACAATTCGATAACCAAGTTATCGTCTTCAGAGACTAGAGGTAAACTAAAATCTAATAACTTGACTAACCTGTTTTATACTAAATTTTACCACCAATAAGTCACCTCCCGCGAAAAATTAATTCCAGCGGGAGCACTCCTTGGCGGGAGTATTCATGTTTTTTCTTTGACTACTAAACTAAAGATTGGGCTGTAAGGAATTGGCCCTTTGTCCCTATTTAAGCTACTCTTACATCTAGCAATTTCAATGCTCTCAAATGCATCCCTCAATTTATTATTGAATACATTATTAATATTTATGCAATGATTGTGACTGGCAGTGTGATCGGCAAAACCTGATTTTCCGGTCCGTCCATATTTCAAATGAGCTATGTGTTCTTTAAACCGGACAATAACGGATCTCTTAGTCTGCCCAATATACTTTCGGTCACAATCACCACAATTTAATTCATATATACCACTGTTTTCCCAACAATTGTTTTAATGTGTTGTTGGATTTATAAACCAATTTTAAACGTAATCTGTCCTCTCGTCTAAAGAGGATTGAAAGGTATCAAAGCAAATTTTTCTTGTATTTCACTTTGGGTTTGGAAAAAAGTGGTTTCACATAGAAATTTCTTAAACTTATGACGTTTGATCAACCTATTTACAATTCTTTTTTCATAACCGTTGAGTACAGCTACATCCTCCATGAAGGACTTCTCCTAATTTTATCTCTCCATGGTGAATGGAAAGTGGATTAACCGATGTACCAGAAAATGGATGCTGGCCATCTTATGTTAGATACAATGAAAAGAATCAGCGGGGATGTACCTGCACGTAGCGGTGTTTTTTCTAAATACATAAAATTCTAACCTATTACTATTCTTAATTACTAAAGTATCTAAAAATGGTAACTGTCCATTATTCTCCATTTCGTAGGTGAACTTTATAGATGGATATTTTGAGTTGAGTTCCAAAATGAATTCGTCTACATTTACCTTCTTATATTGAATATGGCGAAAATATCATCCACACACCTGTACCATACCCTGAGAAAATACTGAAACTCTTGACTTATTTGCTTTTCAAAATGACTTATGAACAGTTCGGCCATGAACGGTGATAGGCAGTTTCCCATTGCTGTTCCTTCGTCTTGCTTGTAGAATTCGTTGTTGTACTGGAAATAGTTTTGTTCCATACATATTTTTGTTAAATGTAAATATTCTTCTATCACATCAGCTCCCAAAATTATTAGATCTCAGTAAGTTCTCAAGGTACACGAAGGTCTGCGGGATCGGCACGCTGGGAAAGAATGAACTTACATCAAAGGAGATCAAAATTTCCCCATCTTCAATCTTTGTAGTCTTCACTTTGTTGATGAACTCCAAAGAATTCTTCACTGAAAAACTTCAGGTTTGATGGGTAGGTTTTCAAACTCCAACTGTTATAACTAGGCGTACAAATTGTTGAAACAATAGGTCTTATTGCCTTACCAGGTTTGTGAATTTTGGAAAGGCAATAGAGCTTTGACAATGTTGGATTACTTACGGATAACTTATGCTTGAGTGTACCGGTGACAAGGTTCTTACAATTTTTAAGTGTTTCTCTCACATTTTTGATCATTTGATTCAGCGGATTTTTTGAGTTTTTGGTGTATGGTCCTGTTTCGATTAAGATGTCCACTCTCTCGAAATAGTCTTTCTTGTCCATTATAACAACCTTGTTTCCTTCATCTGCTATCAAGTAGAAACAATCTTTCCTCTTAAAACTCCTGACAGTATTCAGATCTCTTTTACTGACTGATTGTTTTTTATTCTTAGTAGATATATTTTTCAAGATTTGACTTCTGCGCACTTCCTGGACTAAGTTCCTAGCGTTTTGAGGAAGATACTGAATGGAACTTTCAATATATCCAATCAATTCGCCGAAATCGCCATCGTCCGCAACAGCAAAACAACAAAAAAGTTGAAACCGCAGCCCATGGAAGTTTCTTTAAAGCCAATTGAGATTGTTGAAAGCCTTTCCTCCCAGACGTTTGACAGAAAAGAGATGGAGATGCTGAATAAGGGTTTGGGATTTTAGTTTACCTCCAGTCTCTGAAGATGATAACTTGGTTATCGAAACGTGCGTCAGACAGTATAATTATTAGTGTTGGTGTAGTGGTGGTGTAAACAGTATATTCAATATGAATATCGCCAACGGTTCCAGAGATTCCAACTTAGACAGGATGATGATATACTGTTTGTGATAGTTCCTCTCTAGATTGAACTGGACACATTTTTCAATCGCATAAACTTCTGTTTAAAAATACTTCTTGTGTTGCCCAGGTATTCTGAGTGTTTGGTTCTGGGCACGTACACTTCTATTCCAGTTTTGTCTGCTACTTTAGATTTGTCATACTTTCTTGAATGGTACTTTGTTCTCACTCACTTCTACAGCTCAATATTTAGGTAAATTTTTTCACAAAGCTGATGCATTATCTCAAGGCATGATCCAGGTTTGGTCATTATTTAGGGATGGTTTGGACATATTTTCACGGCCATGGTTGTACATATGCAAGTCTTTGTACCTTCGAGAGATTGTTCCTCGTGGAATTCAAACTAGTTCTATTACCCCAAACTACTGCCCCATATGAGAACGATTGGTTTTACAAATGGTTACAAATCCAATTCCTCCCAATGGCGAAGTTTTTGTATTCCACCAGAGCTTTTGTGGATTCAGTAGTAGCTCCTTTTTGTGTTTGTTCCAACGATAGTCCCAGATATTTTCCCTCTATTTTCTACTCAATGACTTGTCCGTCTAGCGTGATGAGCTTTGAAGTTTTGTTACTCAAGTCTTCGTTTTTTGTTTATAAGGACCCTAAATTCTTCAAAATGAAAACTATATGCATTAAGTGCGTATGACCATTGGTGAACAATTCCTGATTCGTGTATAATATCTTCTTTTTAGAAATAAATTTCTAGTCTCTCAGTCAATCTAAATTCACTTCGTTATCGAAACGCCTTTCAGGCAGTGTAATTGTTGTGTTTTTGATGTAGTGGTAATAGTTCAATATGATATCACGAACGATTCCATAAATCCCAACTGAAGAATTGCTCTGGATGATTCATTTTACATGAATTTGCAATTTAATCCCTAAAATGTTTAGACCTCCCATCCATCGAACTGACAAACTCTAAAATCTATCATTGTTGAAGATATCGAGTCTGTAATGAGTGATTTTTACGTTCTCAATTCATTTGACATTAATGGATTATACACTTGGTGTCAGATTAAACAAGAATGATATTTGTAACACTTCATACTATGACTGTAACTTACAATTGGTATATTAATTTTCATATTGTATGAAAGACAATTTTTCAATCAGTGAATATTCTGTAGTTTCAATTGTATTAGCTACATCTTGAATATTTAAAAAATGGTTCAATTTTTCAGCCACGCATATATTTCAAAAAACTGGATGCTTCACATTAATTTGAGGAAATCATGTAAGTTCATTGGATGGTTGATCAAGGCTTAATGCTACTAGATACTGACATGCTTATCACCTTGCATGGGTTGGTCTATAATCAGTTCTTTGGAAGATATTTGAATATAATTAATATTACTAATATGCTCAACACTTTATGCTGACGCGGTAGGTAGCACATCTAGAAATACACTAAAGGCCAGAAGATCAAAACCACCTTAGTTAAAGTAAAAAGATTGAATAAAACTCCAATAAAATATTAAGTGCTTAATTAAACTGTTAAAACTGTTTAGCAGTTAGTTAGTTAGTTAAACAGATTTTATATAAAAAAATCCTCATCTACATTTTATTATTTTTTTCTCAAGTCTTAACATACGTGCAATCAATTTGCTGATAGTATTTTGTGATATGTTGCTCCAACTTTCGCATAAAGCATTCCACATTTCTTTCCATAAAAGTTCAATGGGATTGAGGTCCGAGCTTTGAGAAGGCCAAACCACTTGTAGCTCTTGTTCTTCCAAATATACTGTGCATAATTTGGAACTATGCTTAGGATCTTTGTCCTGTTGGAAAATAAATCCATCTTCAATTAATCGCAAGTCTGAAGAAACAGGAATTCATTCTAAAATTTTTCTGTACTGATTCTTTACCATAATACCGTCAATTTTGATAAAATTGCCAGTTCCATAGAAAAGCAGCCCTAGACCAAAATTGAGCTACCATCATGTTTGATTTCTTGGGACGACACAATCTGCGATTATCTTTTCTTGGGCATTGCGTCGAATGTAAATTTTAAACCGAATAGCTCAAACTTCCTCGGTTCATCGGTCCAAAGAACTTTTTTAAAATCTTATTTCGATGGGCAAGGGCCCACTGCATCCGTTATTTCTTGTTTTTGTGGATTAGTAAAGATTTTCAAACGACCATACAACTTCGCATCTCAGTCGCCGTTTTACTGTACTCAAGTATAAAGTTTAACTCGAGTTTTGTTTACTTCAATGCGGATTTCTGGTGCTGTTAAGCGTCTATTTCGCTTGCTGGTAGCAATAATGTAATCATATTCATTTGACGTGGTAGCTCTCGGCCTTCCCGAAGAAAGACGATCTTGAAAATTGCCTCCCTGTGTCGAGTTATGGTGCCATGAACACAAGTTCAAGTTGAATTGTAAAGCAATATCACGTTCGGATTTGCCTTCATTTTATAAAATAACGATGGCAGAAAGCAATCCACCGCTACTTTCCCATTTTAAGACTTCTTCACTGCAGAAACCACAAGTTTAAACTAATAGAGATTGTTTGTGGATAAACCCATGTAGCCTAAAGTAATAATAAGTCGGAAGTACGTGTTTTTAAAAGCAAAATAATTATTATTCGTGAAAGATAGGAAATAAAAGCAATGTAATTAGTTATTAGCACATCATAAAAATATTATTACAACTCTACCACCTGGTGGGTCCACACGATACAGACTTTTGTTCGTACAGATATCTGTACAGACTATGAGTTCGAAGTAAAAAATTTGGAAAAAAAACATTTGGATAGAATGTCTGTATAGACTTTTCATTACTTTTCGTTAGAAAATACAATTTAAATTCTTTAGCTAAGATAAATACGCAGACTTATATTCATACTCCGACTTTTGGATCGCACCGACATTTTGTCTGTACTGTCTAGTTTGCACAGACAAAATTGTATAGAATTTTATGGAAGTCTGTATTGTGTGGACCCACCATAACGCAGCATGTGTCGATGTTTGGAAACAATACGTGTTTATTGTCCAATAACTTGGAAGTAAATGAAGGAATTACTTCTTTAGATTTTCAATATTAACAATAGAATATGCAGGTGAATATTTCTTTTACTTATATTAGGGGGCTTTGTTGTAGGTAATTGATAAATATATATGTTGTTTTAATATGGTCTTGAACTTTTTGCCGGTATGTATGTATAACCCGGGCAAAGACGAAGCGCGTAAATAGGTAGAAACAATAATCCAAAAACATTGTCACTTAATTTGTCTCATATCTTCATAAAAAAACAGCTTCGAAACTCATGGTGGTACCTAAAGGACGCATGTTAAAGGATTATTATTCTTTCGATAAAATAATTCACTGATGTGAACAATTACTAGATATATATAGTTTATAGCAGTTTATGTTTGTGATATTTATCACACAGGACCGTTTCCATACAGAATGTATCGCGAGTTTTATATATGGAACGCCTCGATTATTAGTTTATTGGAAGTCACAATGGATCGTTTATCTGAAAAAGAACGAATTGATATTTTAATATTAGGATATGGTGATAGGCGTGCAAGTCAACAAGAAACGTGTAATATCTTTAATAATGTATATCCTAACCGAAATCTCATAACAAGATCTACTGTAAATTAGTAAAAAAGTTTAACGAAACTGGTTCAGTAAAATATTTATCGAAATCAAGTACTAGACAGGAAACTTAATATTTCGTAAACATCCAAAATGAAAATTTTACATGATAATAAATTCCAACCATACAACATAACGTTGGTTCAAGAGTTGTTAGATGAAGATTTTGATAGATGTGAAAAATTTGCAGACTTAATTATGGAAAAATGTTGCAATCAAAACGATCCAAATTTTTTAAGTAATGTTTTGCAATGAGGCCACGTTTTGTACGTTTTGTATTAATGGAATCGTAAATCGGCATGATTGTATATATACTAGTCACGTAACAATCCTTGTTGGATGCGTGAATCCCACACCCAATATTCCAAAAAACTGAATGTATGAGCTGGAATAACAGGCGACATTGTGAATAACTTAAATGGTCCGGCGTATTTAGATTTATTGGGAAATAGTATTATACTTGAGTTGATTCGGATATTTCCAGATCCAAGTAAGTATTTTCAATAACATATAAAATTTTATTAGAAATTTTCAGACAATAACAATATCCCAAACGATAATATTTGGCTACAGGGTTTTCTCTGTAAACTGGGCAACTCGTTCTAAGGAAACTGTCTAAGCAACTTTTTTGCTCATAATATAATAAATTTTATTTAGGGAACAAGTATCCGTCTATTTATTAATATAGGGCAGATGAACCACAAATATTTCCATTACTTTAGAAGATATTAAGCATTTTCTGGAAAATGTATACAGGGGACTGTTGTCAAAGCCAGGGGACTGTGAAATACAATTTTAGCATCGAAATTAAATGTTTTTTATTATTTTAAGCTTAAGAATTGAGTAAATGAATAATAAAAAACTAAAAGAATCAACTAGCATTATGTAATATTGTCCTTATCACTGTAATCTTAATATTCGCTTATTATTAATTGAAATCATATATATTGAAAGGATGTTCAGTACTTTGAAACTTACAATAACGAATCGGTCTCGAAACATAAATAGTTATTTCTAAAATATATCATAAATACTCGTAGTTAAAAAAAAATTGTATTTGAAGTCTAATTTTTTCTCGAAAACATCAACAGGTAAATCAAACTTGTAAAACATTCTATTGCCTTCTAAAACTTTATCGAGATTAGACAGCTTCTGTACCACTTGATCCATTGTAATGTCTACCACATTATCATCATCGTATCTGAATAATTGGCCTTTATTATCACACAGATTTAAGAATGTAACCCGGATTTCACCATATTCTTCTTCAATCTTGTCAATTATGCTCGCATATCTATATACCATATTTGTTGTGCCAAGCAATTTCACAACAATGTAATCTCCAGTTTTGAATACTTGTACTATAGCAGAACTAGGTCCAGCCTCATTCTCAGATTCTGAATTAGTGTACATATCTTCTACATTAAGTTTAGACTTACCTTCATAAATTATTTTTCCGATAAAGTGCATACAACAGTCATTGTCGCAAAAACAGCTTAAATTTTTCATCACTATCTCAGTAAAATTTGATTTTATTCCTGTTAGATTAAAAAATTTTCCAGTGACTTGATGGACTTTGAGAGTGCAAACAAAATTTGTCATTCTGGTTATTTCTCGACCGATTTCAGCGCTCATTTCTTTAATCGCTTCATCTGGTATAATGCTCAAACTAATTGCAGAACATCTCTTTTCAATGGCTTCTACAAATTTTTCCAGATTTTTGGCATCCAGTAGCGACCAGGGTATCTGGAGTCCTCTTGCAGACAGCTCCAACGCCGTCTGGAGCGCCTTTACCATGGGCACTTTTCGTATAGTTCCAAGTAAAATGTTGCACATGTGGAAATCTTTTTGGTATTTTCGTCGCCATAATGTAAAACATGCTTTTATTTCTGTATTGGGGAACTGGTCCATTACTCAAAAAATGTGTTTAATTTGAAGTGGCAAAACATTAAAAATTGGATTAAGATGAACCCAAATGGCTGCTGGAGAATGAGAAATATTCAATATTAATGTCCCGAGTGCATGTCAAATTGTCGTTAATTTAATTTTCTCGAGAAAAATTTAATTTAAAATAAACTTAATTCTGTGTTTAAAATTTGTTATTCTTTAAATTATACCGTAGTTGACGATCATCATATTGGCATTGAATTGGTATCTACGGTAACTTATTGACAACAGTTTTGTTCGTGAAAAAATATTTCAAAATGAGTTTACGTTTTGGGCAGAATTCCACGCAAGTAATAGACGCCGCAGTGGATAAACTAACTCCACTGAATAAGAAAAAGTCGAGAGATTCTGCGAGGGGACAGTTTCAACAATTATGTGATGAAAGAAACATCAAAAGGTTTTTTTAAAAATTGTCCAGTAGGACGAAATGAAATTTCAAAGTGAACAAGAGATGCAGCGGAAGCTATAGGAATTGACACGAAAAGAATAAAAGTGACAAATCACTCGAACCGTGCTGCGGCAGTTACTCAGTTTGCCAAGGTTGGGGTTTCAGAAAATCAAATTATGAAGTTTACCGGACACTCAAATCAGGCCTCGATAAAGAGTTACCTCCAAGTAAATAGTGAACACCACGAGGAAATTGTACAAAAAATGCGAAATGACAGTAGCGAAGTAACAATAAGAAGTGGTGGAAGCAGCATAGAAACACCATCGTCGGCCTCCAGTAAAGCTGTATATTCTAATTGCATTTTCAATATTAGTGTCCCGAGTGCATGTCAAATTGTCGATAATTTAATTTTCTCGAGTGCGCGAATGCGCACGAGAGGAAATTATGAGACAATTTGACATGCACGAGAGGGCATTTTGGCAGACTATTTTCTGAGAAAAATTTAATTTAAAATAAACAATAATTGTTCCTTTTCTTAAAATATAAAATTAAAACCAAATGATGTTTATTAATCCTAGACGAAAATTTGGCACTAGTGCAAATTATCGATAATTTGCACTACTGCAGTATTATCGCTGAAATTTGATCGTTGCTAGGTAAACATAAAATATTACAGCTTTTTGGTTGGCTTAAATTTTTCGAAGGAAATAGTCGTAGAAATTTTGCAGTTGTTGTTGTGTCTTTCAAATATACTACAACCGTGTGCGTGAACCTCCAAAATGAAAAGCTTGAATTTTTTGAGAATATTTAATTGAATAATTTTCAGACAAGTCCATGTGAATAAGAGCGTCTTCTTCTGTCAGTGTACTTTTAAGTTTCTTAATTGCACTGAACTGATCTAGAATATTTCTTTCTTTTTTGATTTTGAGTCTATGAAATCAAATTTTTCAGATATCCATTTCTTACAACTTATGTGTCTTATATTATCAAATTCTTTATAAGAAGGAATCTTATTAACACACTTTTGACAGTCTCTAGACAAACATTTCGCAGTATAGCGGTCACAACACAACTTCTGAAGCAATCTCTGATAGCTATTATAATTTAAAATGTTTGCATTGAATAAAGCAGATACTTTTAAATCTATGTTTGTGTGAGTTATGCACAAATGAGTATCACGTTTATCAACTTTATGCATGACAATCCTAAACGGTCGCAGTCTGCAAAAAGTTGGGTAACTTAATGTGAAATTTCTCTTCTCTTGTTTGAATTTTTCGTACAACCCTAGTAATAAGTCAAGCATGTATCGCTTTTGTTTTCGTTCTGATTTTCTCTTTATAAATTCTTTCTTTCCCGCTTATAGCCTACTATTGGAATCTGAAATCTGAAATTTTGCATCTTCTTTCCAATCGATGACCCGTTTTTGCCTTTTTTATTCTTTTGTAGCTTATTACACCGATGTTGTTCATTTGCCATAACTTATATTTATCAACTATCTTTCCAGTCACCATTTTTGTTAAAAGTCTTTTTTCTTTTACGGTTTTCATCTCTAACAAATTTTCTTGCATTTCTTGTTTTAGTACCTCACCGAAAAGTGCTTTTTTGACTAGATCTTTCCTTGATTCTGGAGTATCTGACATTTTTTGTAACTTTGTATTTGGTGTATCTTTAGACTTTCTTTTCATCTTCATCTTTTTTTCTTTATTTTATATCTAAACATCTTTTCTTTTTTTTATTAATTATTTCAGCAACTTAAGGTGTTGACATTTGACGTGAAGTAGATACATCAGAATCTGGAGTATTTTCTTTAATAAATGAGTTAGTAGTATTTGCTATTATTTTTTTCTTATTGCGATACTTTGTGCAATGCTCTTTCCAATTCTTCTTGGCATTTCGGTGTTCTCGGCAACACAAAAAATATAGGATGATCCATTTGAAATAACAAAGTTCATTATTTTTCCGGCAAAAGAAAATATCTGACAACAATGTAGATACCATCATAATACCGGCCGTATCACAAGACGCACAAAAATTTATAAAAAAGATATTAGAAATATTACCGAAATAAAGAAATAAAAGGGAACCGTAAAACTGAAGTTTGTGGACAACGAAAATGATAAAAACAGAAAAATAGAGCAATTAATAATGAGAAAAATATCTATTTATCTGTTCTAAATGACAGGGATTGGTGGGAGAGAAGGGGATGTTCCAAATAAACTGAATTTGCTTTATCATGAGGTTTATACATGTGTTTGTGTTCAAATTTCTAGTCAAGTCTCTCTTATTCAGCTTGAGCAAGCAAATGAATACATGTTGGATGAAACAAAATTGAAATCCATACTCCATTTAAAATGCATCGAAAAATAAAATTTTTGGCGTAATCGGTTTCAATCGACTATTAGAAAGGAACACTTCATATCACAAACTTTACCTCACATTTCTGTACTCATATGTTCACAGCATACTTTATCATCATCGGCATCAAATGTTTAAATCATTCTTAAATACCAATTGTACCAATATCTTCGCCGGCATTTGTATTTGTGCGTTTTTTATGAAGTGTTTTTTTAAGCATCTTTTTTTTAAGAAAAATTAAGTTTTTTATTCACTACCATCTAAACAGTCAGACCAATTAACAGATTCATTTAAATGAAAAATGTAATATGTGAAAACAGTATAGATTACCGGGGTTGCTACTTAAGCTTTGAGATATGGTAACACTGTTGTGGATACACGTATTATGTCAAAACTGAAAAAAAGTTCGTGTCGATTGGTGCAAAGAAATGCAGAAAAATTCAATTGCGGTGCTGAAAAAAATCGAAACTTCGAAACAAATGGTCGCCTGATTTTTTAGAAAAACTGGACATGTCGTCATAGTTCCATCGTAGAACGGTCAACTATGAATGATACACCAGTTTTTTTTGCCAGAAGTGTTCAAAAATGAAGGATATTAATCGCAGAAAACGAATCATTCTCTACCACGACAATGCGAGCTCTCATACATCAGTTCAAACAAAAACGTTTTTGAACAAACAAAATATCGGATTGAGAGGATATCCGCCATACAGTCCTTATATGGCACCCAAGGATTCCTTCTTATTCCTGCAGATAAAGAATTAATTGCTATTTCAACGTTTTTCTGCACCGGCAGAAGCGGTTTAGGAGGTACCTCAATAGGAATGGAGAAAATGCTTCAACAATTGGTTCAAACGCATGCAAAAGTGTATTCCCACATAGGATTTTACGATAGGCCCAGTATAGGCCCAGACTTGGGCCAAGTATGTACAACTCTGGCTCTAGCTAAGAAGCCATTATTGGCTTAGACTTGGCGAGACTCTGGGATGATAACAATCTCACTCACTTGCCGAGGTGAGGTTACATAGAGTCTGCTAGGAGTGGCTGACTATGGTATGACCGGGGCTAAGTTACCCAGACTTCAACCAGGCTTGGGTCATTATTGGTTTGC